>NC_063173.1:48115647-48723355 GCF_023159225.1 Perognathus longimembris pacificus | reverse complement strand
CCAGAGGTCCTGTGATTTATGGCTGCCACTTTCTGTCTGGACAAGCCCCTTCTGGACAAGTGGGAGAAGACCCAAGGGGTTCTTGTGCTCACGAACCTCCACCGTCTGTTCCTGGGGACTCCAGGAAGGCATGAGCCAGGCATTTTTTTTAAATAGGGCTGCTGCAGCTAGAGGTTTTCTGGTCTTCAGGAAGACATCATTTGGTGCTAAAGATTGAGCCCCAAGGCCTTGAGCATGCTAACCATATGTGTTACCACTGAGCTACACCCCCTTGCTTTCTTATTTAGCTAGTTATGACTGGCTCCAGTGCCTGAGGAAACACAAATAGCAACTGTAAAAGCCTAGCAATGACTGGGGACAGATGTAGACACAGGGTATGTGCCCTACCTGAGAGGTTACAGGGCGGTGGGAGCCCAGAGGATGGAGAAATGGGGAAGTGACTGGAGAAGATGCTCCTGATGAGTTTTGAAAGATAAGTAGAGCCAGATGCTGGTGGCTCATGCCTGTAATCTTAGCTACTCAAGAGGCTGAGACCTGAGGATCACTGTTCAAAGCCAGCTCAGGCTGGAAAGTCTGTGAGACTTGTTTTTTGTGTTTTGTTTTTTTGTTTTGGTCAGTTGTGGAGCTTGAACTCAGAGCCTGGGTGCCGCGCCTGAACTTTTGCACTCAAGGATAGTGCTCTACCACTTTAAGCCACAGAGCTACTTCCAGTTTTCTGGTGGTTAAGTAGAGGTAAGAGTCTCATGGACTTTCCTTCCTGGGCTGGCTTTGAACTGCAATCCTCAGATCACAGCCCCTTGAGTAGCCAGGCTTATAGGCGTGAACCCGGCTGTGTGAGACTTTTATCTCTAATACCAAAAATAGCCAGAAGTGGACCTGTGGCTCAAATGGTAGGCTGCTAGCCTTGAGGGGGGGAAAAAAAAAGCCCAGGGACTAGGTCCCAAGTTCAAGCTCCAGGATAGGCACAATATATATGATACGTAGAGGCTCGTCTCAATTTGACAGGAGCGCTCTGACAGCCCTGCTTTGGGGCTCTGTCCTCTGTCCTCTGTCCTCCTGGCCTGACTGTCCCTTGGGCTTTGGGCTTGCTCATCAGAGGAAGCCATTTCCTTTTAGGGCTGAGTCAGTCAGTGCTTCGGACAGCTGAGACCCTGCCCAAAGGCAGGAGGGGAAGGGTTGGCTGCCGCCAGGTTCTCTAGTCCTGGGGCTGGAATTTACCTTGCCCTCCTTGGTGATTCTAGAGAACACTCTTCTAACTGGCTCTAGCCTGCCTGGCTCCCCCATGCACCCCACTTTGGTCTTTTTGAGGGAAGGATCGAGTTGTTTGCTGTCCATGAGGTTCTTCAGGACTGTTCTTGTGACTGCGAGGTCCCTGGCATTTCTTATTTGTTGTCTGGTTTACATCAGCGCTAGCATGGAAGCTGACCAGGTGGGGGGAATTTCCATTTTAGAGGGAGCTGAGGCTCCCTTAACAGTAAAATGCAGTTGTCCGAGCTTCCTGGCCAAGCTAGGGCTCCTGGCTCCCTTTCCACTCTCCCCAGCAAGGAGAGCTGCTAGGCTGAGGCTGCCCTCTGGCTTGGCCTGGTCTGCTCATGCGGTTGCTTTGTCATTCAAGGGGCCCTTCTTGGATAGGAGTTCTCATCTGTTGCGGGGGAGTGGGCATTCTGCCCACCATCCACCCCCGCCTGCCATCTAATCCCCCGCTGGATCGTGTGACCTGCCTGGCATTCTCCGCCGGGAATCTGGCGCTTCTGACAGCAGTTGCTATATTGGGGGAGCTGGGCACCGCCCTGGACACTGCAGGCCCCCCACCCTCACTCTCTGCTGTACTCTTGTTAACTTCAAGGCAGAGTCACAGTGGCAGCTTGGAGACTTGGACACCTGGGTCCCCGAAGTGACCATCTCTAGACCCCAGGTATGTGGGGGTAGGAAGAGAAGGGGAAACCCAAGATGAGTGGACCAGCCTTGAAACTGCCATCTTTGCTGCTGTCCTGGCCCCTTCTGGGACCTTCCATCCCTTTGCTGCTCAGTCCTAGCTTTGATGGTTCTCTGTGCGGTGGGAATTGGGGCTGGAGTGGGGGGTGGGGGACTCATAAAAAGGAGAGGACCTTACCTTGCCCTCAAAGTGCCAGATCGACTTTGCTGCTTACCCTCTGCCCTCCACAGTCCCAAATCTGCCACCATTCCGTGCTGCGGGGACACCATGGCGCCAGAAGAAGACGCTGGAGGGGAGGCCTTAGGGGGCAGTTTCTGGGAGGTGAGTGGCTGGGGCCTGGGTTTTGGATGGCACTGAAATGCTCCTGTCTCTGGGCATAGCCACACTTCCAGTGGTGGAGCCTAGCCATCAGCCCCAGTCCTGGAGTGGGCTTCTCCCTGGCAAAGCTACCCTTCTGTGTGACCCAGGCTGGCAACTACAGGCGGACGGTGCAACGAGTGGAAGACGGGCACCGGCTGTGTGGGGACCTGGTCAGCTGCTTCCAGGAGCGTGCCCGCATTGAGAAGGCCTATGCCCAGCAGCTGGCTGACTGGGCCCGCAAATGGAGAGGCACTGTGGAGAAGGGTGAGCCCACTGCGCAGGTCTTGCTGGGAACAGAGGCCTTTGGCTAGGACCCTCAGGGCAGGTGTTTTTGTTTTTGTGGTGGTTTTGCTGTGCTGGGATAGAAATCAGAGCCTTGATTGTGCTAGGCAAGCATGTGGTACCAAATAAGCTATACCCCACCCCACCCTCTGCCCCCTCTCCCCATTCTTCTTCTTTTTTTTTTTTTTTGCATCAGCAGTGGGGCTTGAACGCAGGACCTGGATGGTGTCCCTGAGCTCTTTTGCTCAAAGCTAGTGCTCTACCACTTTGAGCCACAGCACCACTTTGGGTTTTCTGGTGGTTAACTGGAGATAAGGGTCTCATGGATTTTCTTGCCTGGGCTGGCTTTGAACCTTGGTCCTCAGATCTCAGCCTCCTGAGTAGCTAGGATTACAGGCATGAGCCACTGGTACCCAGCCCTCTCCCCATTCTCTTAAGGAGAAACTGAAAGTTCAGAGAGGGTAAAGGACTTGCCTGAAGCCATAGGGTTTGGCCGAGCTGAGAGGAAGCTCAGGTCCTCGCTGGGGGAAGATCCCAGGTGCAGAGTTTGTGCAGCGTGATTCTCAGCTCCATTGGTAGTTGTGATGCTTTGGGAAAATTCCCTTAACTTCTCTGGGCTTCAGTTTGTTCACCTGCTTCATGTTGATAATGACACTGTCCTCATGGTAGCAGTGGGGACAAGATTACTTGGGTCAGAGCACCCCTTTCCTTACCATGTTCTGGCCAGACACCCCCCCCAAAAAAAAAAAACAAAACAGGACCCAATGAGAGGGAGAGGTTCATTCAGGGTCCCATTTCTCCATAGGCCCACAGTATGGCACCCTGGAGAAGGCGTGGCATGCCTTCTTCACTGCCGCGGAACGGCTGAGCGAGCTACACTTGGAGGTGCGGGAGAAGCTACACGGGCCTGACAGTGAGCGGGTGCGCGCCTGGCAGCGGGGGGCCTTTCACCGGCCTGTGCTGGGTGGCTTCCGTGAGAGCCGAGCTGCTGAAGATAGCTTCCGCAAAGCCCAGAAACCCTGGCTGAAGCGGTTGAAGGAGGTGAGGTGTGGAGCTCCGGGTATCCGGGCAGGCCCCTTTCAGGTCTGCACTGAGGCTCCAGAGGACCAGGACCATGGCGTCCAGGGTTCTGAGTTGTCCCCATGTGTGCCAGGTTGAAGCTTCTAAGAAGAGCTACCACTCATCTCGCAAGGATGAGAAGACGGCCCAGACCCGGGAGAGCCATGCCAAGGCGGACAGCGCAGTGTCTCAGGAGCAGCTGCGGAAGCTGCAGGAGCGGGTGGGCCGCTGTGCCAAGGAGGCCGAGAAGGTACAGGTCCAGGGCTTCCGGGAGTCCAGCTCCCAGATGCCTCTCCCATCTCCAGCACGCTTCCTGCTCCCATTCCCATGCGCTGCCTTCTCTCCAGACGTTCATTTAGAGAATGAACTTGCTTTGCCCAAGAAAGAAACTGGTACTGAGGTGCCAGGACGGAGCTGTCTGTAGCACTTGAAGATTTCCAGCTGGGCACTCCTGGCTCATGGCCTATAATCCTAGCTACTCAGTAGGCTGAGATCTGAGGATCATGGTTCAAAGCCAGCCCAGGCAGGAAAGTCTGTGAGACTCTTATCTCTAACCACAGAAAAAAGCTGACAGTGTCACTGTGGCTCAAGTGGTAGAGTACTAGCCTCAAGCAAAAGGAGGTCAGGCACAGCATCCAGGCCCAGAGTTCAAGCCCCAGGATCGGCAACAAAAAGATTTCCAGCTCTTTCCTTGTGTGTAGGGGTTGTCACATTGCCTACCCTGCCTGAAGTGCTCCTCCCTCTAGCATTGCATATCTAGATCTTTGTCCTCTAAGGTGCTGCTCAGTGTCCACCCCAGTGTCCACACCTTCCGGGAAGCAGTTCCTGATTTCTCCCAACTTTTTTTTTGTCGGCCATGGAACTTGCACTCAGGGCCTGGACACTGCCCCTGAGCTCTTTTTGCTCAAGGCTAGCACTCTACTACTTTGAGCCACAGCTCTACTTCCAGTTTTCTGGTGGTTAATTGGAGATAGAGTCTCAAACTTTCTTGCCTGGGCCCTATGAACTGCTTTCCTCTGATTGCAGCCTCTTGTGTAGTTAGAATTTCAAGCATGAGCCACTACTCACTGTCTGGAATTCCACTAGAGTCTTTTAAGTGCTGTCCCCGAATGTCACCTCCATTGTTAAGGCTGCCTAAGGACCAGAACAAGGTCTTAGTCCTGAGGGTCCAGGATCTAGTCTGATCTTAGATCTAGGACTATGCGGGATCTAGACTAATCATCCAGTGTCCTTCTCTTTGTCCCAGACAAAAACCCAGTATGAACAGACACTGTCGGAGCTGCACCGCTATACTCCACGCTACATGGAGGACATGGAGCAGGCCTTTGAGAGCTGCCAGGCTGCCGAGCGCCAGCGACTTCTCTTCTTCAAGGAGATGCTGCTCACTTTGCACCAGCACCTTGACCTCTCCAGCAGTGACAAGTGCGGGCTACATGGGGTCCTCTCCTCCTCTCTTGGGCTCTGTCAAGCTGAATGGGGATTGGGCAGTACTGGGGCCCAGAACTTCCCTGTCTCATTGAACACCTCTGGCCGTAGGTTCCATGAACTCCACAGGGACCTGCACCAGGGCATTGAGGCAGCCAGTGATGAGGAGGATCTGCGCTGGTGGCGTAGCACCCATGGGCCAGGAATGGCCATGAACTGGCCACAGTTTGAGGCATGTGATACAGATTGGGTGGCCAGAGATTGGGATGAAGTTGGTGAAGGAGGTCCAGATGGCCCTACTGTTACCACAGCCATCTTCCAGCATGACCTTGAGCATTCTCCCCCAGGAGTGGTCCTTGGACACACAGAGAACTATCAGCAGGAAGGAGAAGGGTGGCCGGAGCCCTGATGAGGTTACCTTGACCAGCATCATGCCCACCAGAGATGGCACCGCTCTTCCACCCCAGCCTCCGGGGTCCCCAGGGTGAGAGCCTAGAGGCTGGTTAAGAGAAATGGTCCCTGCTCTTTCTTCTCTCCTTTGTGTCCTCCCCTTCACCCTGAAGTGGGTTGAACATTGGTGCCACGGATGTGAGGGGTGACTGAGAGGTAATGATCCAGGTTTTACAGAGATTTGCCAGGAAATTCCCATGTTCCGTCTCGCTTTGGCCACACACCCCACTCTGTGTGAGTGGCAGAGGTGTGACTAGCTTTCAGGTCCTTCTCACTTGCCTCTACAGCATCCCTCCAAGGGGTAAAGCCCTTTGCCCTAAGTCCTGGGAACATCTCTAGCCTGAGGTCATCCTTATATCCTGAAACTATTCCTTCCTCTCTCTCCCCCAGCAGTGGACAGGATGAGGAGTGGTCAGATGAGGACAGTCCCAGGAAGGCTGCCACTGGGGTGCGGGTGCGAGCACTCTATGATTACGCTGGCCAGGAAGCTGATGAGCTGAGTTTCCGAGCAGGTAATGTGGGCCTCTTTCTCCTGTTCCTTTTCCAGTTCAGCCTCTGCCTTACCTGTCTGAGCAGGGGTGGAGGAGAGGGAACAAGAAGACAGCTCCTCAAGGGCTAGTTCTCTGGCTGGTTAGGCTGTTCAAGGCCCAGCCAGCTGGGGCTTGACTGCTGGGGTCTGGGGTAGGATAGTTTGCTAACTTTGACTATGTCTGCCTGAGCCAGGTTTCTTCTTACTGGCTGGCAGGCTTTGGGGCTACCCCATCCCCCTTCAGTCCTTGACCTGGTTGGGGAAACAGCTTGCCTGATTGCCCAGGCTAGGGCAGTTGGCTGTGACCAATCTCCCTTTCCCCAGGGGAGGAGCTTCTGAAGATGAGCGAGGAGGATGAGCAGGGCTGGTGTCAGGGCCAGCTGCAGAGTGGTCGCATTGGTCTGTACCCTGCCAATTATGTGGAATGTGTGGGTGCCTGAGTGCCCTGACAGCCCTGCTGCAACGTGTCTCCACCCTGGGTCAGAAACCAGCTGCTCCTATAGATCTGGACTTGAGGGCCCTGAACTACCATGCTGCTGCTACCTCTCTGTCTCCTGAGGAGGGAGGAAGTTTTGGGACTCAGGGAGGGAAGGGGCCTGTGTCTAGGAAGGGAGTAGTAGAGGAAGAGCCAGTTGAAGCTGAGGATATGATGGGAAGACGGAAATGTGACAGAAGGGTTCAGGGGTGCTTGGGCCTCCCCAGGGACACTTGAGTCTCTCCAGGAGCAGAGAATACAGTTTCTGATCTGTTTTGGGATTCCTGGGGTGGGCTTGGAAGTGGGTATAGTTCTAGGGTTAGCAGCAGCACCTTCTTTTGTGATTTGTTCTAATGTGTATTATTAAACTTGATTGAAAAGAAAAAAAAATCAGGTGTTGTGTGCATCTTACTTGGGTTTCAAGCAGGATCTCACGCTATAGCCCAAGCCTCTGCCTCCCTAGAGCTAGAATTACAGGTGTGTACTGCCACGCCCAGCTTTGTGTACATCTTCTTGGTATTCCACTCTTGCACTTGGGAGAGGGGTGTTTATGAGCTGAACGTGTGTTATGGGGTTGGGTTAGGGTTTGACACTGCTACCTGCTCTGGAACTTCGGAACCCTAATCTGTGCTGCACGGGACTCCTGGCAATCAGGTCAGTGAGTTGACAGGGAGAAACGCTGGAAAGACTGTTAATCGGTCCACTGGAAAGACTGTTAATCGGTCCACACGCATCACTGACTGGCCTGAGAGCGAGGCCGCAGCGGGGAACACTCCTCACCAAATAGCTCCGCCTCCTAGGTGTCTGGGTAGCGCACGTGAGCTTTAGCCCGGCCCACGCGCCGACGCCGGCCCCGGCTGTTAATTGGCTCGAGCCGGCGCCGGACTCGGCTGCTGATTGGCTCTGCGTGGCGGGGCGTGTACACTCATGGCCATTGTGGAGCTCCCGGCTGTTTACGTCATCCCGAGTTCCGCCCGCTGCTCATTGGTCCAGATCTGGTCGGCTCACCCCGCCCCTCGGCTGGCCAGGGCACTGCGGAGGCGGGTCGGATTAGCCCGCCTTCCCCCTCCGCGGATTGGCCCGCGGCAGGACCCGTCGGTCGCGGTTGTGTCTGGGAAGGAGAGAAAATGGCGGCCGAGCCGAGCAAGACCGAAATCCAGACTCTCTTTAAGAGGCTACGCGCAATTCCAACCAACAAGGTGGTCAAGGGGGTGGGGCGTGGGGCCTAGCGCGCCTGGGGCGGGGGGCAGCCTCCTGCTCCCCTGGGGGCCGAGGGAGGGAGAAAGCAGGGCTGAGGCAGGCGGTTTTCCGGGGAGGTCTCAGCGCCGGGCCTGGATTCGGGGCGTCTGACCGCTTATCGCCTCCTCCGGTTCAGGCCTGTTTTGACTGCGGCGCCAAGAGTCCGAGTTGGGCCAGCATCACGTACGGTGTTTTCTTGTGCATTGACTGCTCCGGGGTGCATCGCTCTCTGGGCGTCCATCTCAGCTTTATCAGGTGGGTTCTCCGCGCACGGCTGTGTTTCTGCCGGGCCTGTGTGGTGGAGAGCAGCTGCTTGGCCTGGGCCGCGCCGAATTTGGTGTTTGGAAACCTCCAGGCCCGGGGTTTGGTAGGCTCCTGCGGGAAGGACCCGCCTGTGTGGGGGCCCTTTGCCATCTCTACCAGTGGGGGGAAGAACCTGTATTCTTTCTCCATGACCAAACTTGAAACTGAGTTCGGGGGAAAAGTTAGCTGCATTGACTGCTACAGAGGCAGGGCCGAATTGGTTTCCAGTAGGGATGTGACCATCGTCAAGGGGAAAGCCAAATCTGATCTCGCCTACCTAAGAATGTGACCTGCTTTAACATCTGGGGAAATAATTAGTACCCTTCGGAATAGGTGAGTGGAAAACAGAACTTTCAAGTGCAGGCCAGAGTGGAGGAAATGGGGCAGTGACTGATTAATGTTTCCTGGACACCTACAGCAGCCCCAGGCTAAATGACAGGTGTGGACCTGCCAGGGAAGCACATGCTGACTTCTGGTATCGGCTGTTAGGTGACACATAGCCCTTGTTCACAGGTCCACAGAGTTGGATTCAAACTGGAGCTGGTTGCAGCTGAGGTGTATGCAGGTCGGCGGCAATGCTAATGCGGTAGGACTCCTCTTACCTACCCTTGCCCCGTTTTTTTTGTGCAGGTCCCTGGATACTCACTTGGCTGTAATTTTTTGGGGGATTCTCTCAGTTTCTCTGTTTAGAAGATTCCCTGGTCTATAACACCACTACTGTATACACTATTTTCTAAACCTAGAAACTAGTCACAGCTTTTCTCAAAAGAACTCCAAAGTAAGCTGAGCAGATATTCTTGGGGAAAAGGCCAAGGGACCTGGGGCTTCCACAGTCTTTCCTGATACTTGGAAGGATGATAGGTACAGTGAGTGTGGCATGATGACCCCGGGTAGGGTTGAAGGAGGGTTGGGTTTCATTCCTCTTTATCTCAGGGATAGGAGGTGGCATGGTGTTTTTGTTTTTGGTTTTTTTTTGCAGGAATTTTGGTGGGATTTCACTTCTCTGAAAGACTGCTGGTGTCAATAATGTGTCGCTCTGTATAAATAATGCTATTGAGGGTTTTCTCATGCACAGTACATTTTTTGCAAAGCACACTCTTTCCTTTGCTCTCCAGACAGCTTTTTTTCGCCAACATGGATGCACAGCCAATGATGCCAATACCAAATATAATAGTCGAGCTGCACAGATGTATCGGGAGAAGATCCGGCAGCTGGGGAGTGCAGCCATGGCTAGGCATGGTACCGATGTAAGTGCCTGTTCTGGACTTGGCCAGTGACATACGGATATGGATGCGAGGGGCAGTATCCGAAGTCCTGTGTTTCATGGTGTCTTCTTCCTTCCAGCTTTGGATAGATAATCTGAGCAGTGTTCCTAATCACTCTCCAGAGAAGAAGGACTCTGATTTCTTCACAGAACACACACAGGTGAGTGCCCAGAGAGGATATTTCACCCAGTAGCCCTAGCCGCCTGTGATGGCATAGATTTCCCTTTGCCTAGGTGTAGTGTCTCAGAACATCTTAGGCCCACTTAGTTGATAACTGCTGCTTGTTTAGTCCCAGCTGTTTCTTCTCTGAGTAGGGGTGCTTCAGAAATAGACTCGGGAGAAAGGGAGAAGCAGCTTTTTAAAGGTTCAAGGAGCCCCATGGGCCCCCCATTTCTTAGATTTCCCAGAAGGCCACTGTAGTTAGGGACAATAAGAAGATTCCTTCCCTGTGATCTACCTCTGTGAGTACCTCTTGGTACTCAGTGTCAAATTAGGGATTCTCAGTTTACATCTCTCTTTTACTTGGCATTTCTTTGATGTGGCCAAGGCATTTAATATGTCAAAACCTCACTAGCTTCTTCATTGGGCTCATTGTGATTAAATGTGTTTGTTCATGAGCAGCCCTGGCTTGGCACATGGTGAGTACCTAGGAGTTTGTTAGCAGATTTTTCAAATAGGGAAATGGGTTCAGGCTGGAAATAAACACCTAGGGTGTGGTAGTGGTGGGCTGGTTTGCTATATGTTTGTTTGCTGGTAAGTAGCAACTGTAGTTTTACTTGCTAATTTCTAGTCTTTCTGTATGGCTAGGAGTGGGGTTTCTTGTTTACAAGGTACTTGCAGGTGCTTGGTGCTTCTTGCTAGCAGGAATGGCTCACTGAGGCTTCTGGCCTCCTTTGCAGCCTCCTTCCTGGGATGCACCAGACACTGAGCCTTCAGGGATGCAGCAGCCAGCCCCATTGGCAGAGAGCAGTGGCCTGGCACGTGAGTTCAGCCCACATTCCAACTAAGTGTCCTAGCCTTGGAGAAGGATTCAGGGCTAGGAAGGGGATGCTTGGCCTAGGGGATAGGAAGTATGTGCATGTGTTTGGTTGTGTGTGGGGGTGTCTTCTGTAACCTTGAGTGGATTCGTTTTGGTTCTTGGAGGAAGTGTGGTGGGGATGTGTCTTTGGGTAGTAATCTGAAGAAACCCAGTGACTCTTGTCCTATTATTTCCTTTAAAGAGAGGTTGTAGGATGGGGGAGCCTTATACTTAACTCCTGTCATTTCATCCACAGAGCCTGAGCTTGGCCCCAACACCGACCTGCTTGGCACCTCCCCTAAAGCGTCTCTGGGTCAGTATGTTAGCTAGTGGATGTGGGGTGGTTGGGAGAGGGTGGGCCCCACGTACTCATTCTAGATATCTCCTGCCTGGTCATGTGGATTGAGGTCCCAGGAGACAGCATCTGACCTCTCTGGGGTTGTGACTATGATTGATTTCAGAGCCAGGCCCTTGAGCTGACAAACCTGGATGTGGGATGGGATAGCAAAAGTGACGGGACGATAGCATGGGACCAGGCATCCGTCCTTGTTGTCAGGCAGGGCTGGCTTGTCTGTTCTATTTCATGAGGTGCGGGGACGGCTCTGAGTTGTTGATGGCTAAAGGAGACATTGTCCTTTCAAAGCTAGTCCCGGGCCTGTCCATTAGCGCTCTCATACTTTCTTTAGTGGCCTTCAGATCTGGTTAAGGTAAACAGTCCTTTTGCTGATCTTGGGTTGTTCTGTTGACTTTTGGGGGTTGGGGCAGGAAGCCAGCAGAGTATCCACAGTGATCCCATGAGAAGACTAGCAGAGCTTGTTTTGAAGCAGGCTCTGAGCTTAGGTGCTGTATAAAGGTTCTGGGGTGAGCCTCATGTTAGCTACAAGTCTGTTTTTCCTCCAGGGTCCATGTATCTGTCAGCTAAAGGGGCCCCTCCTGCCAGAGGTAACCAGCAGCTTCTTGGGGAGCCAGCTCCCTGCCCAAACGCTGAGGCTAGTGTTTAGCACCTGCCCACCTAACAGTTTTCACTTTGGTTCTGGGACTTTGTCTCATGTTTAGGCTCCTGTTGCAACCTGCTGGGAGTTAGTAGGCTCCCCTAACCCTGTTTGCCTTTGACCTGGATACCCTTGGTTAGAACTCATGGCGGCAGCTTTGCCTTCCTCTGCCTGAAGCTGCTGCTCTTATGTACTCTTGCTGTGAAGTTGCATGGTGTGGACTGAGGGCTGTCTCTGACCTTCCTTGGTCCTCATGCCCACCCTCTTTCTCCCACAGAACTGAAAAGCTCCATCATTGGCAAGAAGAAGCCAGCCGCTGCTAAGAAAGGGGTAAGTGGGCAGAGGCAGTGTGGTAAGGTTGTCAGGAGCTGACTAGACCTGGGTTTACCTGTGGACCTAACTGCATGCTGACTATGTGACTGGCAGTGATACTTGTCTGACCTTGTCTGTGAAGGGGATTTAAAGATGTACAGTCAATGAGACCGAATCCGTGTAAGGCTTAAAGTGTCTGGCTCACAGCAGGCTCTAGTTAGCCTCATTCTCTGCAGCCTTTGTGGGGTTTGTGAAGCATGTCACCCCCAGCTCCAGCTCCAGTAGATCAGGTCCTCTTGGCTATTAGGCCTCTCTTGCTCAGTAGGCTTCTGCTTCTGACCCTCAACATTAAGAAGGATCCTGCCTTGTGTGGGAGGGAATAGAGGAAACTGGTTGGCAAGGTCCTACCTCATGTGGTTCTCTCTCCAGCTGGGTGCCAAGAAAGGCCTAGGGGCCCAGAAGGTGAGCAACCAGAGCTTCAGTGAGATTGAGCGGCAGGCCCAGGTGGCCGAGAAGCTCCGAGAGCAGCAAGCAGCCGATGCCAAGAAGCAGGCGGAGGAGTCTATGTGCGTGTTGGCTGGTTCGAGCGGGGGTTGGTAGTAACGTGGATGCCACCCTCTGACTGTTAATTCCCTCCAGGGTTGCATCCATGCGTCTGGCCTATCAGGAACTTCAGATTGATCGCAAGAAGGAAGAGAAAAAGCTACAGAATCTTGAAGGGAAGAAACGTGAGCAGGCAGAGAGACTAGGCATGGGCTTGGTATCCCGAAGGTGAGACAGCCCTGGTGTGCAGGGAACTGCCCTTGTTTTTCTAGGAACCAGCAGTTCATAGTCTTCTCAGCACTTCAGAATCGCATGTGTAGTCTTCCTATGGGGCCTGGCTTGACATCCAATAGCTATGTGGTCTAGAAGTACTGGCTGCATGAGCAAACAGGATCACATTATTCCTTATTCCTGTACATTCTAGAGATTGGTTTGATGTTTATCACTATGTGAAGGGGACAACTTGTGCAACTCTTTATTTATTTACTTATTTTTGCTAAACCTGGGGCTTGAACTTGCCTGGGCGCTGTCCCTGAGCTTTATTGGGCAAGGCTATTGCTCTACCACTTGAGCCACAGCATCACTTCCATAGCCATTGCACTGTACTTCTCTGAAAGAACATAGACTGGCTGGGTATTATAACTTTCAGAACACATGCTGCTTCTGTCGCTAGTATATTTATAACAATCAGCAAAACAATAGAGGATTGAGGACTCCTCCTTTTCCCTCTTAAACTTGTAGAGGAATGACTGGATTAAAGAACTTTTTTTTTTTTTTTTTTTTTTTGGCATGGTCTTCTGTGTAGCCAAGTCTGGCCCCCAATTTGTTATTCTTTACCTCAGCCTCGTCAGTGCTAGCATTACAAGTATATACCTCCATACCTGGTTGTTTTTGTTTTTGTTTTTTTTTTCAGTGCAAAAGAGCTCATTTAAATTCAGTTTACCTATTTAAAGTCCAGTCTTAAAATCTTTTACCCTCTTTCCCTCCCTCCCTCCTCTGTCTTTCCTTCCATGTTTGTGGTGGTACTGGGGTTAAACTTAGAGCTTCAGACTTGCCAGGCAGCTTTTTTCTTTTTCTTTTTTTTTTTTTCCTTTGTGCCAGTCCTAGGGCTTGAACTCAGGGCCCAGGCACTCTCTGAACTTTTTTGCTCAAGTTTAGCACTCCACACTTGACTCACAGCTCCACTTTTGGCTTTTTTGCTGGTTAATTGGAGATTAGAGTCTCAGGGACTTTCCAGCCTGGGCTGGCTGTGATTCTCAAATCTCAGCTCCTGCGTAGCTAGGATTACAGGTGTGAGCCACCGGTGCCAGCAAGGTAGGCTTTCTTATGAATTTGTTTGAATCATATTAATCCTGGAAGTGCCGTTGGCCTGATAGAAGACCCAGGTGTCAAGAGTTGAACTGTCTGCCACACCTGCTTCCTGGGAACACCGGCAGGTCCAAGACACTGTCTGAGCTAAACGATGTGCTAGGAAATGTTCTCTTTTTTTCTACTTTCTTTTTTGTTCTTTTAGTACAGAACTAGGATAGTAGTATCCTTGCATTTTCATGTTCTGGGCATTTTTCTTGCGCTCCTTTGTGCTCTGTCTTAGGGAAGCATATGGTTTATGTGTAGCAAGGCTGGGAGTTGGTGTTAAGAATGCATGCACATCGGGACTGGGGATATGGCCTAGTGGCAAGAGAGCTTGCCTCCCATACATGAAGCCTTAGGTTCGATTCCCCAGCACCACATATACAGAAAACGGCCAGAAGGGGCGCTGTGGCTCAAGTGGCAGAGTGCTAGCCTTGAGCAAAAAGAAAGTCAGGGACAGTGCTCAGGCCCTGAGTCCAAGGCCCAGGACTGGCAAAAAAAAAAAAAAAGAATGCACACACAGATAGGAATAGAGAGAGTTGGGAAGAGAACACTCTTTCCAGTGTGCAGTGTTGTTCAAATGCTAACCACCAAATGACCACTGGCCAGGAAGCTCTACATGGAGAAGATGAAGCTGATGTTTTTGACATTTCCAGGATATGCTTCCCAGGTCATCACACACACACAGTGCCTCCTCTGTCTGGGCTTGTTCTCATGCTGTGCACAGGCAGGGAGCAAGCTCTGGGTGGTGTCCGGGGTAGCAGATGGCTGCTCTTGTGCAGTGACTCATCTCCAGCCTCATGTCAGCTCTATTCTCCTACACAGCTCTGTCTCCCACTCGGTGCTGTCTGAGATGCAGGTGATTGAGCAGGAGACCCCAGTGAGTGCAAAGTCCTCCCGCTCTCAGCTAGACTTGTTTGATGATGTTGGAACTTTCGCCTCTGGACCCCCAAAGTAAGGCTATTGCTGGGGTGTAGACTTGGCTGCTTTGTTCTCCTCAGGCTTCTCTGAGCCATTCTGCTGTCTCCTTAGGTACAAGGACAACCCCTTTAACTTAGGGGAAAGTTTTGGATCCCGCTGGGATACAGATACAGCCTGGGGTATGGACCGAGTAGAGGAAAAGGAACCAGAAGTGACCATCTCGAGCATCCGGCCTGTTTCAGAAAGGTACAGTGGTCTAGTCCGCCCTGTCCTGTGGTGATGACAGTGTTTCGTGTCTGTACAATATGGTGATCACTAGCTAGGTGACCATTGAGGGGCCCTGAAATGTTAGGGTGGCCGAAGAATTGAATATAAGTAGCCATGGCGGGGGTGGGAGGGGCAAGTGGCCTGCAGGGATCCTACTTGGTTTGATGTGTAACTTATCAGAGAGCTGGCAGCCTCTTTGGCTTGGGATCTGTTTCTGTGGTGGGAGGGTCCTGATTTTCACCTTAGTCCTCACTTCCCTCAAAGGGCTTTATGCCTCTGGTCCTCATCTTACTGTTTAATTGCAGTGCTGGGGATCGAACCTAGAGCTTTGCACATGCTAGGCAAGTGCTCTGCCAAATGAGCTATATTCCCAGTCCTCCCCCCTTTTAAGCTTACTCAATCTTAATGTGGACAATGTTTTGTTGGTAAATCATTTTCAGACCACCCATTTGTAAAATGGTGAATAAGTAAACCCAGGGCTGTTGAAAGGATTAAATATAATGAAGCTTGCAAAAATCCTAGCCCAGAGGCCTGTGCTAGAATAGCAGTGGCCATGTGCCTTTTCATCCATATGTAGATGCTCCTGAGAGTGGAGGGAGTACTGTTAGTAATCATGGCAGAAGCACAGGTAGGTAACTAAGCCGTGTGGTCACCCCACTGCTAGGCAGAGTAAGTATCTAGGAGTAGGGTAGCAGCACGATGACATGGCCTTTTTGAGCTGGATGAAAGTAGTGCTTTGGGGCTGAAGCCCAGGGCCCTCTATGTTCTACAGCTCTGCATCATATAGGTAACTTGGGCTCTTTATGCCTACGCTTCAGTGGAGAGAAGAAAGGGTCTCTGAGAGTCAGAACCACAGACAAAATAGTACGTGTCAAGCCATGGGCAGAAAGCTGTTGGTCCTTTTCTTCTTTATTTTCTTTTGTTTTGTCTCTGCTTCCCCTGATGGAGATCTTCCACACCCGTCCCTCAGAACCGCAACCCGGAGAGAAGTGGAGAGTCGGAGCTCAGGTCTCGAGTCCAGTGAAGCACGCCAGAAATTCGCAGGAGCTAAAGCCATCTCATCTGACATGTTCTTTGGGCGAGAGGTAGATTCTGAGGTGAGGAGAGTTGTGTTTCTGGCAGCAGCATGGAGAAGTGAGCTTCTTCCCTGCCTGTGCTTTAGACGTTAGCTCCAATGCAATTTGTCCTGTAGGAGTCTTATGTCATTCGCCAGAGTGTCCTTAGGCCTTGCTCTTTCTTCAATACAGTATGAAGCCAGGTCTCGGCTACAGCAGCTCTCAGGAAGCAGCGCCATCAGCTCTTCAGACCTCTTCGGGGACATGGATGGAGCTCATGGAGGAGGTAGGGCCTTGCTGGGTGGTAGGCACTGAGCATGGCTTGTTAGCCAGCTGGAGAGCCCTGCTTCCTGCTGGGCTCTGGGTCAACTGTCTGCTTGATTTCACAGGAAGCGTGTCTCTGGGGAATGTGCTCCCTACAGCTGACATCGCCCAGTTTAAGCAGGGTGTCAAGTCTGTGGCTGGCAAGATGGCTGTGCTGGCCAATGGTGTGATGAATTCTTTGCAGGTAAGACTGGGTTGCTGGCCCTGCAAAAGAGGCCTAAAGAGTAGTACTTGAAGATTTGCCTTCTGCTGTGTTCATACAATGCTTGTGGGTAGCCACTGAGAGCATTTGCTTTCCTTTGAGAGAGCTCCTTTCAGCCCTGAACTGGGATGGGCCTCTCCCTGAGGTCAACCACGCTGCACTGACTTTCTTCTCCCTCCTAGCTTGTGTGAGTGCTGTGCCACCCCCTGCCCCAGCGCTCCCCACGTGCCCTGTGGGGCACCCAGCCCTCTGCAGCAAGGGTCCACTGGGAAGATGCTGCAGGTTAGGCACTGGAGGCCTTGCACTTGTTAGGCAGGCACCTCACCATTTGAGCTGAATACTTCTAGACCCTTTTGACATTCATTAGTTCCCTTGAAGGCAGACTCTGGCTTTATACCCAGGCTGGCCAAAGCAGCAGTCTTCAGCTTGTGCTTCTCCATGCCCTTCATGTGCCCAGCCTTTGTTCTTCCCCTTAGCTGGGGTGACAGACCCTCACTCACCTCCATGCCCACCTGTAGGTTGAGATGGAACACGTTTTGCCCGGCTGGCGTCAAGCCATAATCCCTGGCCCTCCACTTGCCAGGCAGCTAGGATGATAAGCTAGAGCCTATCTGGCCTGACTTTGCTTTTTTCTTCTTACTTCAGGATCGCTATGGCTCCTACTGAGCCCAGGCTCCGTGGCTCAGGCCTGTGGTGGTGACAGCAGCAAGAAGTCCATGACTCCAGGCCAGGGCTGCTTGCCTTGTGGAAGCTGCGATGTGTCACTTTGTGTGTGTGCTGTGTGAGTGGGGTGGCTTCGGAGGATCTTGGGCAAGGGAAGCGGTCAGCATCAGCCCTGTCCTGTGCCTATGGGTTGAGCCCCTGTTTTCATCCCCTCCCCCGTCCCCATGCTAGCTTCCTTCCCATCCTGCCTCACAGCTGCTGCTCACTTGGCCTGCTGCACAGGGAGGGGGACTTTTCGGGTGGCTGATTGCTGGTGTGGTCCTTCCCCTAACAGGGAAGGTGCAATGCTTTTGCAGGCTGTAGGATCCCTCTAGGTGGTCTGGAGGCTGGGCCTCTGTCCTCCGGAGACGGGGAGGCCTAGCCAAGGGTTCTGTCAAGGTGCCACCTCCAGGGAGAGGCTCTGAGCCGTTGCCACCAGAAGCCTCTTGTGGGTGCCAGGAAGGGACATGGGAAGAGACCTTTGGGCCTTAATAAGGGCTAGAAACTTACCCGGCACCTCTTTCATTTGGGATCAGCCTGAAGGCCTGAGTGATCTGTCTCTGGCATCCTGTGGCCTCACAACACTTCCCTGCCATAATGGTGGGCCATGGATCTTTTGTCCATGCCCCAGACTTCCCCTCTTTCCCTGGTTGGTGCCATGGTGGGTGGGTGTCATCTGCCGTGTCCTGACTAGGTGTTGTGAATCTGTTAGTGGCATGGGAAGCTGAGGGCATGAGAGAGCAGCAGGTTCCTGGGGCTCAGCTTTCTTCCTCTGCATCATCCTGGGCTGAGAGCAGCCTGAATGGCACCCTATCCATGAGAGCTTCAAGGCCCGCAGCAGGCCTCACCCTCTGGCAGCTGGGCCATGCACTGTGTCCTCCTTGGTGCCGTCTTCCCCTGCCGTGCCTGCGCAGTCTGGGCCCCTCCTCGAGGGCTGCAGGTTGGACTTGCAGGCAACACAAACCACTCTTCCCCAGCCTTCCCCCAGAGGGACATGACTTTCTTTCAGGACTGTTTGTATTGAAACAAAGTGGTGTCAAAATAAAGCCCCCACGGGGCCCTGTGGGTCAGTGTCCTCTCCATCCTGCCTCCCTGCCCAGTATGACCCCTCGCTCACTCTTGGGGCTCCCACCGATACAGGTTGGGCGCTGGTGCCGAAGCTGAGGGCACTCTCTCCAAGGCCTCCAGCTTGTCTCTTCTCTGAAAGTCAGAGGGCCCTGGCTCCTCGCCCCTGTGCTGCCGTGCAGTCCGGTGCAGCCTCGACCTCACAACCCTGTTGCACGCGGAGGAAAGAGCTGGTGTTAGTGGGCCCGTCAGTTCACCTGCGGAGCATTATGACTGAGAGCCGGCAAGCATCCTTGCAGGCCTGCGCCTCACCACAGGAGGCATGGCTGGGGACCGGTTCTTCCAAGTTGAAAAGAGTATTTTAAATATGCAGACCTAAATGAGAGCCCATTAACCCGAGAAGAGCAGAGAGGATTGGGTAGAGCCTTCTGGCTTGGCCATCCCTCCCCCCACAGGAGCCTCTGCAACATCTTCTTTCCCCCCAGATCCACAAGAAGTTGAGGGTTAGAAAGGAAAGAGGAAGCCATGGGCTCAAGCCAGGGATTTCCAGCACAGATCTGGGGCTCCGCCTTTGGAATCATGGGAAATACAGATATGGACTCTGTCCCAAGCTGGTAGAATGGGACTTGGCGCTCGGAAATCTGTAATGGGCACATTTCGGCTAATGCACACCAGGACAAGAGAAACTGCAGCTGATGCTAGAGCCTGGGCTGGGCACAGAGGAGCTTAGGAAAATGTGTGCCTAATAGTGGTGACTGGCTTTGGGGCAGGCAGCCTGCTTTGCCCAGGCTCCTGGGTGCGTTTCCATTTCTATGAAGATTCTCTTCGCCTTCAAGGAAGTTGAAGATCACGTGATCTGCCTTACCTTCATCTGGTCTTTGGAAGCCTGTAGGCCTCAGCCTACCCACTCCTCCACAGGTGGCTCCAACCACCATCTTTCCAGATTTCAGTTTATTTCACAGCTGCACCCACACTACCCTAGCCCTTGACTGTTTCATGAAACCCTGGCTAGAAGGCCATGCAGTGCCAGTGCGGTGTGATCAGGGCCTTGAGAATCTATGGGAATCTGGCCTTGGGCCTTCTAGGCTGTTTCTTGAAGGTCACTGCAGTTGTGCATACCTCTCAACAGTGGCTTTCACTTGAGAGGCAGGCCTCTGGGCTGAAATGGTCCACCAAGCCCCTTGTCCCATCATTCCAGAAAAGCCCCAGACCCCAACCCCCCTTCTCCCTTCCCTCAGCCTAGTGCCTTTAGACTCACCACTTAGCAGACACAAGGGACTTTATTCATTTCACAGATTTGCTATTAGACACAGGAGACTTGAAGCAGACTTTTGCAAGTGAACTTTCTGCCCACCCTTCTTTCTACTATCATGACCAGTGACCGATTTTTCCAGCAGAAGGCCACAGTTGGTATGTCTTCCCAGTATTGCTCTCCGGTGTCATCTTTGATGGGGCCAGTTCAGGGGACTAGCAGAGATGGGCTGAGACGAGGTCAGGGGGACTGCCAACAAACGGCTTAGGGCAAATCCCTTTCCCAGTGATGACAGATGACCTCAGGATAGTCTGTCAGCTTAGGTCCAAAGGCTGACAGTGCCAGAGAGAACAGGCTAAAAAAGCTAGGTCACTGCTTGGCTTGGCTGATGATTGAACTGGCAGGTCTCTGTGGTTGTTCTGCTTTTCTGCCAGCAGAGGGCAGCACTGCAAGGCTCTAGGTGAGGTTAGGTGGGGTACCATGGATTGGATGGGAGAGCAGGGGACCAGGCATAGGCAAGGCCCTTCAGACTCCTCAAGTCTCAGACTCATCTGTCTCTTCAGTGGAGCCATCACTCTCTGCATCCACTTTTCGAGGGTGGTGGAGAGGCCTCCAAGGGGAGCCAACCCGGGAAGGGGTCCGGGAAGGCAGGTAGCTGGCCTCTGGAGTGGCAGTGATGGGGTTGACCAGGCCTGGGACCTGCACCAGCCTGAAGAAGGGAAGAACCTGGAGGGCAGTGTGGTGCTTCCTGTCCAGAGACCAGAACCTTCACACTCCCTCTTGTACTTAAAATCCATTACCCATGGCCTCGGGATACCTTGCACCTCTGTTGGCCCCCCAGCCCCTCCTTGACTAATGCAGGATATTACAGACAAGTGCCATGTGACCCAAGTGGGGCATAGCCATGTCTGACTGAGGTTACACTCCCACAAGGGGGCGACATTTCCCCAACGTGACACTTACAGCCGTTCCAGCTCCTCGTCCATGGCTGGGTCATGCATCAGGTCCCCCTTGTCAGGTAAAGCTCCTAGGAGAGAATAGGGAAGGTTGTGTGTGTAAGGGGCATCTAACAACCTGAGGGTTCTTCAACCAGGTGGTAGGTCCTTCATGCTCCTTATTCTACTGTCCCTGAGAGGGCTGATTTTAAATGTTGTGAACACTGCTAGCAGCCAAAAACCCACCCAGGGGCAAGAAACAGGTAACTAGGAGACATCCCCAGGGAGTGTCAACCCATTCCAAGATGAGCAATGAGATAGGTTTTCTTCTTGAGGTCCCATGTACTTACTAGATGCAAGAGATTAGGCCCAGGCTAATGCAAAAGTCAGAAAGTGATCCAATTTTGTGTCCCCAAGATAGGGAAGCATTTGGATACAGGAAGTTCATAAAAGCCAAGAGCCAAAATCAACCTCTGGCCTTGAAGGAACTGCCCCAGCCTGAGGTCTTACTACAATCTCATCCCACCCCCAATGAAGAGTTTACTACTGGGAAAGGGAAGGGGGAGTATGGTGGGAAGGGGCAGCTGAAATTCACATAGGAAGAGTCTCACCAGCAAATGATTGAGAGGAAAGAGCTTATGATGCTGGTCTCCAGAAAGCTTCAATGTGATCTTTGCATATCTGACACTAGTTTTTCTTTTTTTGGTCTGCCAGAACTGGGTCTTAACATGGCCTCCTGTGCCTGCTCAGCTTTTTCACTCACAGCTGGCAATCGACCATGCCTCCAGTCCCACTAATTCGCCTTCTGACCTTTTCAGATGTTTCCTGGCCTCTTATTCTCTAGGTTAGTGATTTTCAAATTCACTGTCCATGGAGCTTCTCATTTTGGGGGGGTTCCCTGGGGACAAAGCAAATGGCTACCCACTCCTCCACAGTTGGCTCCAAACAGGGTCTTTCCAGATTTCTATTGCACATTAAGCTGCTGCTCTTCGTTTTTGTACAGTACTGAGGACTGAACTAAGGGTGTTTTTTGCTTTTGTTTTTAGAGGCTCTTAGGACAAGAGAGGTTAGTGCAAGCTGTAATCTAGTTGCTAGCTTTTCCTTAACAGCTGTGTGTGTGTGTGTGTGTGTGTGTGTGTGTGTGTGTGTGTGTGTAAAGGTGAATACTCAGCCTCATTCTTGATTTTTTTTTTCTTTTTTGCCAATCCTGGGGCTTGAACTCAGGACCTGGGCACTGTCCCTGGCTTCTTTTTGCTCAAGGCTAGCACTCTATCACTTGAGCCACATTACCACTTCCGGCTTTTTCTCTATATGTGGTGCTGAAGAATCGAACCTAAGGCTTCATGTATGCAAGGCAAGCACTCTTGCCACTAGGCCATATTCCCAGCCCTCTTTATTTTTTTATTTTATTTTATTTTTTGTTTTATGTGGTACCAAGGAATTGAACCCAGGGCCTCATGCATGCTAGGCAAAAACTCTACCACTAAGCCACATTCCCAGGCTCCCTCTTGATTTTTTTAGGTCCATTTTTAGTCTTAGAATAGCTGGTGATGACTAGCAACCTCATTTAGTTGAGGGTCCCCTAACTCAACATAACCAGGCTGTGAGGGGGCATGTAGGCCAAAATCCACACAGGGTTAGTGCCCTCGCGCCTCCCAGAGAATATGGGCAGGTGATATACTGAGTACCATTATAGACAAAGCACACAACTGGGTGCTCTTGGCCCACAGCAGGGTGCACTTGGTGTGTGAACTCCTTCCTTGACTCCATCCCTCAATGGGCAGGAGGAGGGGATGCTTCCTTTTTTGCCTCAGGAACCGGGTTCCAAGCCCAAGAGTAGGATGTCTGGAGACACAAATAAAACTTGCCAGCTGCTTTTCTCCTGAAAGACTTGGTGAGGGGGAGCAGTGGGGGGGGGGGGGAGGGCAGCCAGTGAGAATGAAATGACAGGCAGGAGAACTGGGCTAGTGCAACCTTCCTCCACTTTTTTTGTGTGCCAGTTCTGGAGCTGGCATTCCATCACTTGAGCCACAGCTCCACTTGGCTTTCTGATGGTTCACTGGAGGTGGGTCTCATGAGTTTTCCTGTCCTGGCTGACTTCTGGGATCCTCAGATCTCAGCCTCCTGAGTAATGAGGATTATAGGTGTGAGCCACCAGCGCCCATCCCTCCCTCCCTTCTCTTTTTAGGATGAATCAGATTTTTTTTTGTCTCCAGCTGGGAAAAACACACTTCCCAGACACACCTTGCCCTGTTTCTAAAAGGGCTAAGTGGGGTTCAGGTCTCTTTGATATATAATCTCCAGAGCCACTGGGTAAATAGCTGTGTCTGCCAGCGGCATGGGCCACTCCCCACAGCAGCAGCAGGGATTCTGTGGGGAGGGGCTGGGCTCGCCTTGGCGCATGTCAGGGCAGAGCCTTGGGCAGGAAGGCTGTCCCTCACAGCACTGGGAGATGCCTAACAGGGCGCAGTCTCGGGCTGTGCACATTCCAGCTTCCTAGGGCTCAGGCTGGCCCACAGAGGTCAGGTCAGAAATGAGAATGCCTCCTACCCCTTGAGGCCATGTCTGCCGAGAGGCCAGCAGCTAGCTGCACTGTGGGGAAGCTAACTCTGGCTTACCTAGGGCTTGATTGATTCCATGATGCTTTGAGAGGGCCACAAGGAATCCATAGAAAGTCAGCCTCTGAACACTGCTGAGGATCTCTTTGACAAGTGCTGGGGGTGGGCAGCTGGAAGGGAGAATGCAGATGTTAGATTCAAAGACGAGCAGGTCCACACTTTTTGGCTTAGGGAGACACCCAAGGCTGAGGCTGAAGGACTAGCCATGGGAACCCTCCAGTCCTGGGGAGCCCAGAAGATCCCCAGGAGCAATGGCCTGGCTGGAGCCAGGAGGGGCTGGTGTGTGTAGTTCCTGGTGTGTTTACAGGGGTGTGGGAAGAACAAGAGGAGGACTACTAGTGACAGCCCCTCTTGGCTGGCAGCTGTCCCTAGAGGGGCTTTGCACCACACTGGGCAGTTAGCCTTCACTTGGTTCTACCAGCCCCAGGGCTCCATGGGAAAGTTTAGGATAGTGAGTGCTCCTCAAGGCCAATCTGTTCCCTGGCAGCTAGTCATCTACAATTGCTCTTGCTCAAGTGAAAGTACTCCTTTTGAAGTGGCCATGTGGGCCACTTTTCAGTTACAACCTGCTTAGGGGCATTGGGTCGGTCATGGGGCTTGAACTCAGGGCCGTCCTGGATGCTCTCCCTGCGCATTTTTTTGCTCAAGGCTAGTGCGCTACCACTTTGGACCACAGTTCCCCTTCTGGTTCTTAGGTGGTTAGTTAGAGATAAGAGTCTCACAGCATTGGCTGCCCGGGCTGGTTTCGAACCACAATCTTCAGATCTTAGCCTCGTTAGTAGCTAGGATTACAGATGTGAGCCACCAGTGCCTGGCCAGCTCTAATTTATATACTGACCCTTCAGGTCTAGGAAGTCAAAACCAATCAGAACACTCTGCTGTAGACTTATCGCTGGGGCAGCAGCCTGTGGTCCCGGAGCCCACCTGTACTTGTGCCGGTCACACAGGCTCTCCAGGCGCTGGTAGAACAGCGATGCTTCCACTCCTTCCAGCGTGCTCGCCTCACCCAAGGCAGGTCGCTGGTGGTGCTGCCCGCTGGACGATGTTGGCACGATCACCGTGTTGGGGTTCTTGCCTGACAGCAGGTCCTGGTAGATGGCAGCCACACTATCCAGGAACTCTGGTAGCATGGGGATGGGAGGCATGATTCAGGGAAGATGTACTTCCTTCACCGGATCCTCTCGTCTGCTAGCTCAGCTCCACACCAGCTCCTATACTGGTTTGACTGGCACCCTCTTTAGAGATGTTATTGAGCTCAAATGTCCCATCCTGTGGACGGTTGTGTCCAGACTGAGTTCCCCATTGCATACATTCAGAGTACTACACTTTCTGTAGCACTAACTCAGTGACACATTTTTACAGTGACAAGTAACCCAGCATCCAGTACTGTACTGGTGCAGACTATGTTTAGTGTGTGTGTGCATGTGTGCACACACATGCCAGGCAATCCTGAGGCTTGAACTCAGGGCCCAGGTGTTGTCCCTGAGCTTTTCTGGCTCAAGGCTAGCACCCTACCACTTGAGCCAGAGGGAAGCCTTTAGCTTTCAGTGACGTTTCCAGCTTTTTGGTAGTTAATCAGTGGTAAGAGTCTTGTGGGCTTTACTGCCTAGATTGGCTTTGAATCACAACCCTCAGATCTCAGCCTCCTGAGGTAGCTAGGATTACAGGTGTGACCCACTGGCACCTGGCTAAACTATGTATTGAGATGGCGAACATGTCCATGTTCTCCTTGTAGGTCCCATCCTGGACCCGCCTCACTAACTCATAAAAGCATGCTGGAGTAGTAATCCTCACAACTTATTTTGTGCTACAGATGCGCCATTGCTAGTAACCCATGGCTCTGGTCCTTTCTCATCACCCCACCCTGGACTGCTGTAATAGGCGGCCTGGGGAGGCAGTGAGAGGAAATAGTGCTCCCTTATGTGGCTGTTACTGTCCTAGGCCCATGAGCCTCAAAGCAACAGGACATAGAAGCCTGGTGCTGCATGGAGCAAACAGCATGTGGCGCCGAGTGAGGCCAGTTGGAGGAAGGCCATCTCCAGGCTCCAAGGACAGCCTTTTATTTACTGGAAGAGCCCATTTTAAACAAGTTTGTTTATGGACACAGCAGTTTCAAAACCCCATATCCTAGTTGATGCGTGTATGTGAACTTGTATGCATTTATATTTACTCATCTACTTTTATCCCACCCCATTCCAGAGGGACTTAAGGGTGCAGCTGGCCTAAGTAGGGGAGCAGAGTGAAAGTCTGTAAGTAGGGGAGCAGGCCTGGTGGGTGCTTTTTACCTAATAAATAGGATTTTGCTATTATCCAGGCTGGCCTTGAACTCCTGGGCTCAAGTAATCCTCAAGCTTCAGTCTGAGTAGTTTGAACTACAGGTATGCACTACTGTGCCCAGCTTGGTGTGTGCTTATTAAAAGTTACAAGCATGATAGTATATATTCCACACATGTGGCCAAAGCTGAGGGAGAGGCAAAGAACACTGACTTTGGAGTTAGCCTTCTGTAGACGTCTGGGCTCTGCCACTGTAGTGCTGTCTGGCTTTGGCTACTTACCCTGTGAGCTTCTCCTTAAGGAGCTACTTCTCAGGACTGGTGGAAGGATTAAAGTCCCTGTGCCATGCTTGGGACAGAATGGGCTCTTAGCAAGGAGTGACGAAAGCTTTGGATTGGTTGTGCTGCTGGCGGAAAGCAGCAGCGCCCATCACTGGTTTTTGGTATCTTTAGGAGGCTGAGGACGGACTGCAGAGCAGATCTTGTGACTGACACTATAAGCTATATATCCTGTTCGTGGCCTGTGGTGAAATAGCACTAGAGAAGTGGGGAAGGGAGACATGTCTGCCAGACATAGATGGAAAGGACAACATGGTGGGAAGGGGGAGGCGTGGCCCTTCACAGGAGCCGCACAGGCTCTGGGTCCTCTCACCTGAATAGTAAAACTGGATCTGGAAGGCGAAAAGGAAATCTGAAAAAGACATCAAGCAGTCCATGGCATCATCCATGAGCACAATTCTGAGGGGAAAGAGAGAGAATATGGGAGACTGTGTTATGTATGTGCAGAGAGAGAGAGAGAGAGAATGCACATGTGAGCTGTTCCTGGGCCTGCGGTCTCCCCCAGGGCAGCAGGGCATTTGGCAGGGGGTCCCCAAAGCAAGATCCTCCCAGTCACCTCACTTCTACATCAGCTGTGGACTCTGCCACCAAGTGAACAGAGTGAGGTGCATGGAGGCTCCCAGCTCAGCCTCAGCGGCACCAGCTCATCGACAGAGCATGGCAGAGGGGGCTGGGGCCGGGGCAGCAAGGAGCGGATGCGATTGTCATGCCTCCAAGATCTCTTTTCATAAACTTAAGCAGTAAATCCTTTCATTCTGCAGTGAGGACCATTTAGATCCGAATAAATACAGCTGATCAGAAAAGACAAAGAGAACAGCCAAGAGGTTTGAAGGGGTCTTGGCAAGTGGTACTGAGATTTAATAAGCTACCAATTGGCCTGGACGTTGACAGGCACCTCCACCCCAGGGCACAGGTGGAGGCTGTGCCTCCTCTCCTTGCTGTCTACTTCCCCGGTACTTCCTGTCTCTGTTCCCTCCTGCTGGGCACCCTCCTCACAGAAGGAAAACCACTTGGCTGGTTAAGGGATCAGACCAAGGCCAGGGCTGTGTCCGAGGGGGTGGGGGACAGGAAGAGAAGGAAATTAGCAGTATTTGGGCTCCATCCATGTGACCGGCAGGGTGCCAAAGTTCTCTACTGGACTGCAAGTGGGCCTCAGCCTGGTTTTGACTGGGCCCCTTTGGCTTTTTCTTTCCTTTTCTCTTTAAGACAGTTTTATTTTGCTGTCTTTTGTTGTTTAAATGCTAGACTGGGACTTGAACTCAGTATCTGATGCTTTTGCTCACTGGCTGGCACTCTACCACCTGAGCCATGCCTCCAACCCCTATTTTGCTATCTCGTGTGTGTGTGTGTGTGTGTGTGTGTGTGTGTGTGTGTGTATTGAAGTCTTCACTCCTTATGTCAGAAGGGCCCCAAACTGGCAACTGGATCACCTCAGAGAGAGCCAGCATTGCTCACCCTTGGGGAAGAGACTTAATGGGAAACACAATTTGGTTTTGGTTTTTGGTGATCAAACCCAGGACACTGCACTTGCTAGGCAAGTGCTTTGCCACTGAGCTACATCCCAGCCCCAAGGGAAACACAATTTGAGTGGTGTGCCTACCCTTGAATTGTGCTACGCAGCTGGCCTTGATGAGAGAAAATGGTTCCTAGCTAGTCTTTAATTGTAATAATAATACAGGGATCACTTCTGAGGACTCCATCCATGATAGGCACTGTACAAAGTATTTAACTTCTTTAATTAAACCATAGCCCACAGCACGTTTAAGGTGAGTCATATTATTTTTTCATGTTAAGGTGAGGAGTCTGTCTCAGAGAAGTCAGATTTCCAGTCATACACAGAGCTGGGGAGTTTACACAACTCTGTAGACACTGCCTCAATCAAGTCATGATACACACACACACACACACACACACACACACACTTTCAGCAGTGCAAAGGGGTTTCAATTACAAAATTCAGGTTATGAGTGCAAATGTACCTTGACTTCTGTCACCCCTTCCATCAGTCTCCCCATTTTTCCCCATCCCATCACTACTCTCAAGTTATGCATGCTTTTTACAATTAAAACCTAGAGGGCTGGGAATGTGGCTTAGTGGTGAAGTGCTTGCCTTGCATGCATGAAGCCCTGGGTTTGATTCCTCAGTACCACATAAACAGAAAAGCCCAGAAGTGGTGCTGTGGCTCAAGTGGTAGTGTTCACCTTGAGCAAAAAGAAGCTCAGAGACAGTGCCCAGGCCCTGAATCCAAGCCCCCAGGACTGCCAAAAAAAAAAAAAAAAAATCAACCAAACAACCCAGTAGAGAAACACAACAAGCATTTGATTTCTTAAGACTCTGTGCCTACTTCATTTTCTTTACCCCTGTCTATAACTTTGGGACTTTGACTGTTTCTCCTGCGTATCTTGGGAGAAAGATAATTCTACCAGGGTGTAACATTAAAATTCCAGCTGGAAAATTTGGGCTAGAAGGTGGGAAGAAGCAATGCTGCTGAGGGCCACAGGAGGGCGCCATATCCCTCCATCAGTGCTCTGGAGACTGAGTGCAGCGCCATAGATCAACAGGGTTGGTTGCCTCTTGGTAGCCTGAACAGAACTCAGGCAGGCAAAAACAAGAAGGACATGTGGATGGAGAGGAAGAAGGGGGGGGACTGGGCTTAGCAAAGACAGCACAGTGTGAAGGTGCCCTCAGGGGCTGTTAGGAAAGGAGAGCCACTGGCCCCTCAGGAGGAGAGAAAGCAGAAACTGTCTTCCCTGCTCCACTACCAAGATGGCCAGTCAACTACCCCAATAGCCTAATGTCAAAGACTTTGGGCCACATGGGGCGGAGAGCAACCCCTCAGGTATACATGGAGGGAGCCCTTGAGGATGATGCGTGCTTCTCTCATTTATCATCAATCTGGAACCCAGTGCTCCTGTTGATATTCACCACTTGTCTCTATACTCATTTATTATTATTGTATGTAATTAAAACACCATAAAATGCACCCTGTAAAATGTGCTTTAGAATATTATAAAAGTTGTGCAACCATCACCCCAATTCCAGAAGTGCCTCCCTTTATAATTCTCACTCCTTAGCACGCTCTTGAGGCAGGCCTGCCCTACTTGCCAAGGAGTTGAAGCAGACTGTCACAGGTGGCAGACACCATACCTGGCCCTGCATCTCTGCATGTGAGAGACAAGGGCGCCCTCCCCAACTCAGTCTGGTCCTTTCGGCCTCAGAACCAGCCCCAGCTCTCTGTCAGAGCCTGGTCTTGATTTGAGCTCTAGCCCCCTAGATTTTGTTACTGTTGCTTTAAGTTTTATGGTTTTACTTAAGCACAAATAAAATACTCACTTTCTTCATTGTGAAGCTTGGCATTGGGACTGGTGACTCCGATGGTTGCTAGCTAGTCTCTAGGGCTGTCATTCATGGAGGAAACCCTGAACAATCTCAACACATTGGCAGGGCTTTTAGCTCCTTGACTTTGTGGACCTGGAACTGGTTGTGTCTCCCTATGTGGCTTGGGCTGGCCTTGAACTTGCAGTCCTCCTGCCTCAGCCTCCTGAGTTCTGGGATGACAAGTGTGTACATTCCAAGCTGAGCTTAGTCTTCTTAATGTTCTTATTACCAACGTTTGGGTATTATGACCTGGCCCTTGAATATTTTGTATACTCTGGGTTTCCCCAAGTTACACTTTAATTTTTGACATAGTGGGCCTATTTGGGCCAGTTAAACTTCTTAGTTCTTCTTTGGGGGTTCATGGGAAGTTTGGGGAAGCCATGATGCTGAGCAGGACAGAGCCAACACTCTGCCAAGAACGGCACAGCTTCTCTCTGCAGTTGGTGTGCTGGGGCAGGGAGGAGACCCAGAGAGGCAGGGCGGCCTGGCATACCTTGCTTCTGGCCCTGCTGCTGCTTTGGCTGAACTGTACATGGGTCAGGAGGGGCTGGTGAGCAGGCTAATGGAAGTTGATAGAGGCAGAAGCCTTCTTCCTATGGGCCATGTGGCCAGATTCCAGCAGCAAGGCTGAAGAGTTCTGAGGGTCCTGTCCACTATGAGCAGTAACACTGAAGACACAAAGAAAACTGCATCTCAGCTTTTCTTTTTGTCGCTGATCCTGAACTTGGGGCCTGAGCTTTTTTGCTCCAATCTAGTGCTCTTCTACTTGAGCCACAACTCCACTTCCGGGACTGGCATTGAGCCTTGATCCTCAGACCTCAGCCTCCGGAATAGCTAGGATTACAGGTGTGAGCCACCAGTGCCCAGCTTCAGATTTTCTTAGCAGTATCACTACCTTCTATTTTACCCACTATTCTGTTCAGCTAGAAACCTGGGAAGCATCCTAGACAACCTTGAGACCCCTCTCTCAGTAAGTCCACTGCAGAGTCCTCTCAATCTACAGCCGAAATGTTGCTTCCATCAACGTGTCCTCTGCACATCCTCGGCCACCATCTCTACCTCTACCTCCTTATTCTTGACAGCCACATGACTGTACCTCACTTCCCTGCAACTACTTCTTTTTTATTTTTTAAGACAGTATCTCTCTCAGTAGTCCAGAGTGGCCTCAAACTTAAGATCCTAGTGCACTTGCCTTGTGTACATGAAGCCCTCAGTTCGATTCCCCAGCACCACATATACAGAAAATGGCCAGAAGTGGCACTGTGGCTCAAGTGGTAGAGTGCTAGCCTTGAGCAAAAAGAAGCCAGGGACAGTGCTCAGGCCCTGAGTCCAAGGCCCAGGACTGGCAAAAAAAAAAAAAAAAAAGATCCTAGTGCTTCACCCTCCTGAATGCTGAGATTTCAAATGTGTCATAACGCCCAGTTCATGCCTCCTTCTGAATACTGTGGTTGGGAAAAGTCTTTGGAAAATGCAAATCTAGCTATGTTATCATGCTGTCTAAAACCTTCACAGGCTTCCCCCCCGCCACCTTCAGAAGAGAGCTCTCCATTTTCTCCCCCAGTTACTAGGGTCTGAACTCAGGGCCTTGTGCTTGAGCCACACCTTTAGCCTGGCTTTTTGCTGTTTAGTTGGAGAAGGAGTCTTCTAGGCTTTCCTGCCTGGGCTGGCTTCAAACCATGATCCTCTGAATCTCAGCCTCCTAACTAGCTAGGATTATAAGCATGAGCCATTCGTGCTTGATGCAGACTCCCCATTCTTACCCTGGCTCATGAGTCCTCCTAGCCCCATTCAGCTTTAGAGATCTGGTTGGAGGGCACAGACAGCATCCTTCGTGTTGATCCTCTGTCCTTCCCTAAGCCCACCTCTTTAGGCCTTCCAACTAGCCAGCCCCTTTATCCATAATACTCCCTTCTCTACCTCTACTCCCTGAAAGCTTCATCTGCTGCCAGACCAGGCTTCAGGGGCAGCCTGCTGAGCAGCTCTCAGGGAAGCAGGAGGAAATGTCCTCCCTCACCCAGCTGGGGCCAAGCTTCCTGCCACCCCCACCTTCCTTCCTCTCCCCCCCTCTTTCTGTCAGTCGTGGGGCTTGAACTATGGGCCTGGTCACTGTCCCTGAGCTAGTGCTCTACCACTTGAGCCACAGCACCACTTCCACCTACTTCTTTCTGTAGTTCTCATGATTCCTCATGCTCTCACATATCTGTGCACAGAATACTAAGATTTACCTGTCTTTCTGCTTGAACTTGCCTCAAGGGTCCAGCCTGGTGTCGGGCACTTGGTAAGCACTGCTGAACGAGGAAGAAAGGCCACACTATACTTTTCCCTCTGGTGATGCCAAACCCAACTTTTGAAGAGCTGCCTCTAGGAAGGTGCCAAAAAGCTCTAGAATTTGGTTCTTGAAGATGTTTCCTAGCTCAGGGATTGTGGCTAGTGTGTGAAAGAGCGAGCTGCTTGTTGCAGGAGCTGTTCATTCGAAGCTGGAAGGCTCTGAGTTCTCAAAGGGCTTCTCCAAGCCTTAACACAGAGAGGACAGAGCGACTCGCTCCTTATGTGTGCTGGCTCAAGGGGAGAAAGGCTGGCTGCCCAGGGGGCTATGAATGCAAATGATTCTAAAGGACTTAAGGGAAGGTGCTTTTAGAAACATCATATGGCTGGGTGTGGTAGCGTGAACCTGTAATGCTGAGGTAGGAGAATTGTGAGTTCTAGGCCTGTCTGGGCTACACAGTGAGACACTACCTCCAGCAAAACCACTCATCGACCATATATAGCAATGACTATCCCAAACAAACGCTGTGACCCATGGAAGTTCTGCCATCCACACCTTGCTCTGAGACGTTAGCAGAATTGTGGGTAAACACAGGCAGCAAACTACTGGTCCATCTTTACATCCCATGACTAGGAGAACCCCAGATTGTGGGCTCTGCCCTCCCCCCCCCACAGATTGCACCTTAATCCTGAACTCCAAGCTATCACCACCCCAAGAGGGTTCAAGGAGGGATCTTCTTGAAGACAAGGTCACCCACATGCACTGTTTTCCAGAAGGTGGCAGTTGGCTCGACCTCCCTTCCTGCCAGAGGCCTTTTGCTAACTTGCCAGCTGCTTCTGACACCTGGAGGAGCCTGGCCGCCCCTGCTTTGAAGTTGAGCCAACTGGGAGCTGCTGCCAAGAGTCAGTACAAATCTATTGGATCATAGAGGGATCCTTGCAGGCTACGCCTCCGGGCTAGTGAGAGGGCCTCTGGGTAGAAATAAAGGCACTCTGCTACAGGCAGGCTCTGAGCAGAACCATCTGTAGGGTGGAGTCCAGGGCAGGCAACTGGCATGAAGAAAGAGCACTTGGCAAATCCCAGGAGGCTGGCCACTCTCTCCCTCCCTTGCTGACTCCCAACAGCTGGGCTGGGCTGGCTGGCTGGGCAGCAAGTGGGTGCCAAGGAAGCAATAGTTTCCAGCCTGAATCTACTGACTTCCCAACCTCCTCTGCACTCCCGTGGGCCAGTCAGTGTCCCTAGTCTAGTTGCAAGAGCTGTGCCCTTCTTCCTGAAACTCTGGTTTGATGACAGATCAGTTTCACCACTCTATCAAGTACTTTTTCTTCCCTGTGCCTCAGTTTCCTCAGCTACAAAGAAGAAGAGATCAGTTTCTACTTCAAAGGACTCTCAAGACATGTCCCTGGGTGTGCTGTGCCCAGGTAAATTTGTGTGCGCTGGGTAGTGGTGGCTCATGCCTGTAATCCTAGCTACTTACCAGGCTGAGATCTGAGGATTTGGTTCAAAGCCAGCTCAGGCTTTGAACACAAAATCTCAGGAATAGCACCGGGCCCTGAGTTCAAGCCCCAGGACTAGCACCAAAAGAAAGAAAGAAGGAAAGAAGGAAGGAGGGAAGGAAAGAAGGGAGAAGGAAGGAAGGAAGGAAGGAAGGAGAGAGGAAGAAAGAAAGAAAAAGAGAGAAAGAAGGAAGAAAGGAAGGGTGAAGGAAGGACAGGAAGAAAGAAAGAAAAAAGAGAAAGGAAGAAAGGAAGGAAGGAAGAAGGAAAGAGGAAGAAAGAAGGAAGGAAGGAAGGGAGGGAGAAGGAAGGAAGGAGGGAGGAAGAAAGAAAGACAAAGAGAGAAAGAAGGAAGGAAGAAGGAAAGAGGAAGAAAGAAAGAAAAAGAGAGAGAAAGAAGGAAGGAAGGAAGGGAGAAGGAAGGAAGGAGAGAGGAAGAAAGAAAGAAAGAAAAAGAAAGAAGGAAGGAAGAAGGAAAGAGGAAGAAAGAAAGAAGGAAGGAAGGAAGGAAGAAGAAGGAAGGAAGGAAGGAAGGAAGGAAGGAAAGAAAGAAAAAGAGAGAGAAGGTTGAATTCTATCTGGTTTAAGGTACTACAAGAGCCCCAAAATAGCAAAGCAAAACAGTTCAGAGGAAGGAAGCAATGCCAAGCTCCCAACCAGTCAGAGGCAGCGAGGCGGAAGCTAGTTATTGAGTTTCAAGTCCATTTTGGGGAGAAGCCAGCTCCAGCCAAGGCCAGAAAGAAAAGCCACCTTGCATGACTTGACTTCTCTAGGGAGGTCACATCAGTGTCCCTCATAGGGCAAATGAAGCATGTCCTCAGCTCTATCCGGGTTAACAGTGCAGTCCTGCAGTCTCTGTTGGTAGAGAGGGGCAATGATGAAGCCATATGGGGTACCAGTCCCGAGAGTTCTGAGGTCACCTGTTTGGGGACTATGTGAGAGGCATATTTGTGCTGCATAATCTGCTTCAAGTCCAGCTCCTCAGTGTGAGATGTTTAGGTCACTGCACACCACTGGCTCCCTACATCCCTATATGGAGGGTACCCTATATCCCGCCTGCCCTACTGTAGAGTCTGGAAAGCATGCTCCAGAGTGCACAGGCAACATTAATATTAACAATAATGGGCCGGGTACTGGGGGCTTACACCTGTAATCCTAGCTACTCAGGAAGCTGAGATCTGAGGATCGTGGTTCAAGGCCAGCCTGGGTAGAAAAGTCTGTGAGATGCTTATCTCCAATTAACCACCAGAAAACTGGAAGTGGCACTGTGAGCTATAACCTTGAGCAAAAAAAAGCTCAAGGACAGCACCCAGCTGGAGTTCAAGTCCCACAACCGACAAACAAAAAAATAATGGGGGCTTACTCTGGGGACAATAGTGTCTAAATTCATTTTCATTTTGCTAGTTCTGTGAGGTGAGCTCAGGGAGTCTATTTGCTAGAACACAGATGTTCAGGGGAGCAAAGAAACTCAACCAAGGTTACAAACTAGAAACTAAAGAGCTCTAATTCAAGTTCAAGCCCTTTTGACTTTGAACACAGGTTCTAGACCACCTGTAGCTGCAGCTGGTCAGAGAAGGTAACCGGGCTCAGGAGTGGTGATAAACCTTCATGCTGGGGCCTCTGCTCCTGCTCTTGGCTATTCGTTCTAGCACGCAGGGCTGGAGGCCCAGGCTGGCGGCTGCTGATCCCTGAGGACAATGTGAAGGCCTCATCTTCCTGGAGCCTACCAGGAAGCCTGCCAGTTTGGGGGAACTACTGCATAGGCCTTGGGAGGATAAAGACCTAAACACCCTGGACCATGCTCCCTTACTCCTCCTCTCTAGGACAGAACTCTAGTCCTACTGGCTCCAGTGTCTCCCAGTTTCTTAACGTCACCATGGGGAAAGCCCAGCTGCTTTTCCACCCCCTGCAGTCCTCTTACCCTGGTGTTACTTGGAGTGCGGAAGTGTGCACCACCACACACAACCCATTACTTTAAGAATACTTTTGCTAGGGGCTCACATTAAAGTCCTAATATCACACCAAAAAAAAAGTGCTAGTGGAGTATCTGCCTAGCAAGCACAAGGCCCTGAGTTCAAGTTCCAGTATTGCTAAACAAAACAAACCCAAAGCAAACAAGCATTCTTTTGCTACCTGGTAATCATAAAAATGTTTTTATGCACTTTAAGGGTATTAAAGTTTTGCATTTTATAGTTGTGTTTGCCATCTGTGTAAAGAAGACTTTTGAAAGCGGGATGAAGAAGGGATTCTTTTTTTTTTTTGAGGTAGTCCTAATCCAACCCAAGGCCTTGCACACTAGGTAAGTGCTCTGTCACTTTGCTACATCCACAGCTAGACTCTAATGTTTTTTTCTCTTGTGGAGTCCCTCACCATTTACTGAGTCATCCCTTCCCCAGCTAATCTAATGCTACCATTTTATATTCAATGTGTGGGCCAGTATTGGCCTGTCTAATATGACCCATTTGTCTAATCTCACTCAAGTACCATGTTACCTTAATCACAATGGCCTTACAGTAAGTCTTCTCATAGAAAAGTCCATCAGTCCATTTCCTACTAATCTTCTACAACATTTCATCCTTGTAGAAGAGTCTTTCATGACCCTCCAGGTTAGGCTGCCTCTCCTGTTTTTATATCCCTATAACCCTTTGCACACATTTATTTACTACCTGCTGTTCTGTTTGTAAATTTCTCCAAGGCTGAGACAACATCTTTTCAGATCAATGTCAGAGCCTCTCCATATTGACATGGAACAGGCATTCCGTAAATATCTGGTGAGTGGAAGAATGGAGACAGACTAGACCAACTGTTGGGTGGGGGGAGCTTGTGGTGCCATAGACAGGCAACTGTGCAGAAGAATATCATAGGAGAAGACACATACACACAAAAAGCATAGAGTGCATGGGATGAGGTTCTGAGAGACACTCAGCAAATGTGAAGAAAAAATATAGGGGGCTGGGAATATGGCCCAGTGGTAAAGTGCTTGCCTCGTATACATGAAGCCCTGGGTTCCATTCCTCAGCACCACATACATAGAAAAAGCTGGAAGTGGCACTGTGGCTCAAGTGGCAGAGTGCTAGCCTTGAGCAAAAAGAAGCCAGGGACAGTGCTCAGGCCCTGAGTTCAAGCCCCAGGACTGGCAAAAAACAAAACAAAACAATAAATATAGGAATAAAACATCATCCCTCACTCACTAAATTATATATTTTAAAACAGTAATGGAGGAGGAGATAAATTGTTGAAACAACTCAATTAGGGTGACTGCTATCATTATTTCCAATTTACAGATGAGGCAACTGAGGCTTAGGAAGCGAAGTGCCTTGATCTGAGGCTGTATGGCTCCAATGTGTGTGTCCCTGACTGTAAGGTTATGGTGGGGCCTTTGTGAAATGGGGACCAGCTGAAGAACGACTCTCTTGAATGGAAGTGAGTGCCTATGTCTAAAACCTCATTCTCTAGTGCTTTCAAAGCACTATTTATATTCATAACACAATTGGGACAACAGAGCTCTTCCTGTTGAATATCTATCACACAGCAGGGGTGCTGGTTTGGGTGAAGGAGAAATTAAATAGTGTTTCAGATGACAAAAAGGACAAGAAAATGTAACCAATTTAATCTACCAATTTTAAAATGCCAGAATGAGCCTAGCAAGCAATGCTTTAAATCAGTGCCTCTCTAAGTTGGTCCCCAGACCATCAGCGTCATCTGTTAAGTTTTGGGAAACAGGAATTCTTGCAGACCTCCTGAACTTTGGGGGTGGGGGGCTGACAAGCCGTGCAGGTGATTGTGATTCTGCTGCTGGAGAACCATGGCTCAAACTCTCTACCCCAGGAGCTGAGCGTCCAGGGCCAGCACCGCGGGGGCTTTGAATGGTTTACAGGTGTGATGGTTTCCTTGGTCCAGCTGTGAGGAGCCAGAGCCTACAGGCCAACCACAAGCCATCTTGTCTTTACCCAGTGTTTTTGTTATAAATTATTTCCTGAGTTTGTGAAATGAATCAAGGCCAGAAAGCACTGCCTTTGGGAACTCAGAAGCTTTCTTTCTTTCTTTTTTTGAATCTGGAAATAATGATAATACTAACATCATTAAAATAGCAGCCAGGTGCTGGAGGCTCATGCCTGCTATCCTTGCTACTCAAGAGGCTGAGATCTGAGGTTTGTGGCTTGAAGCCAGCCTGGGCAGGAAGGTCCGTGAGATTCTCATCTCCAGTCCACAAGCACTTGAGCTGCTCAAGTGGTAGGGCATTAGCCTTGAGCAAAAAAAGCTCAGGGACAGCACCCAGGCTCTGAGTTAAAACCCCGGAACTGGCAAAAACAAACAAACCCAGCAAATTGTGTACAGAATGTGCTAAGCAATGCACATATTTTTGTAGTTGAAATTTCATCAGTACCTTATGGTTAGTTATTATTATCTCCATTTTATAGATATAGAAACAGGGTTCAAAGAAGTTAGGGGATAAAAAGTCTAGGTCTTTCTAATGCTGCAGTGCCTGTGCCCCTGTAGATAAATGTTAACACTACGTCTAATGCATGCGGCCAGTTTTGTCTGTGCCAGGCTCTATTTTAGTATGTTATAGACTTCTAAAGCATTCAGTTATCACAACCACTATTATCATCTCCACCTTATAAATGAGGACAGTGAGGATCAGAGAAGTAACTTTCTTAGGAGTACAGGTTACTGAACTGAACTATGGGCTCTGGCTCCAATGACATGTTTCAGTTTCTTTTTGTCCTGTTTCTGGGTGTGGATCACCGAATCCAGGGCCTCATTCATGCTAGGCTCTACTGCTGAGCTCCTCCTCCAGCCCGACCAAGTACATGCCCGTCGCCATTAGGAAAGCTTTCAGCTTCGAGAATGGTGGGCTGAAAGGCTGAGGATCATTCAGGGCTATAATGACCTACCTGCTCCTGCGCGGCAGGAGGGGAGGGTCTCTGGCTATGCTGTTGTCATAGTCTGTCTGTGCTTTCCTTTCCCATTCCCATTCCCAGCTTCTGCCTGCTGCCCTAGGGTCTGGCCCTGATGCTCGTAGCCCATAAGACAGGCGAGTGTGGAAGCGCCATGCTTCTCAAAGGCTCTGCTTTACAGCTGCCTGTGGATTACATTCTTTTGCACACACATCATCACAGACTGGAGCCTTCTGCAGCCTGTCCCCAGACCTCAAGGCCCTGAGTAAGTAAGCCTGGCAGGGAGATGGATGTAGGCAGTTCCTCTACCAGCAAGGGTTAGTCTTGCAGCCTTAACCGTCCCCCTTTGTGATTCCACTTAGATGTCTGGGCATGTGGAGACAGAAGTAGGGACCCTGACCTTCAGGACAAAATAAGACTAGCTTATTTCTACACACACACACACACACACACACACACACACACACACACACACACACACGCTGGAGTGGAGTAGGAATGACATTGAGAGATGGTCTGATAGAAAACCCTGATATTCATGGCACAGGAAGAAAAAACAAACTTTCCGTAATGCTGAATTCATCTCCAACTTTTGCCACTAGTCCTGGGAGGATTTCCTGGGTCCTTCTGTTGTTCATACTTGCATTCCCATAATGCCATCACTTTATTATTGACAAGCTGTCTTCTACCATTCCTCTTCCTCACAATGAAAGGTTGGGTTTCTATCAAATAGTAAATGAGCTTCTTGCCACAAATAGAGGGCTAGCTAGCACTCTAGAAGCCTCTTCATCTCCATAACTGTACCATGTACACCCATACCTTGTCATTAAGAGTATGTGGTTCTTACAGGGTTCTATTACATCAATTTTGCAGTGCTTACATAGATCAGATGTTTGGAAGGGTCTGGAGGGATGGATGAAGTACATGCAAACCTGTGGCTGCTGGGGGCTAAGAACCATCTGGAAGGCTCATCTCCTAAGTTTGCCATATACCATGAGGAACGGGAAAGGAAGCAGCTATTTTGAAGTGACAGAAACCAAGGTGACATAGCCAAGTAGCAAAAGGGAGTATCCAGTACTCGAGTGATAGCCTGTTAAATTAAATATCATGGGGAGGAGGTGAGCTGGGCATAGATGGTTCATACCTGTAATCCTATCTACCTGGAAGGCTGAGAAAAGGGTTATGGTTTGAAGCCAGCCCTGGCAGAACAGTTGAAGAGTCTTTCATAACTTACAGCTAGGAATATGGCCTAGTGGCAAGAGTGCTTGCCTCATATACATGAAGCCCTGGGTTTGATTCCCCAGCACCACATACATAGAAAACAGCCAGAAGTGGCACTGTGGATCAAGTGGCAGAGTGCTAGCCTTGAGCAAAAGAGAAGCCAGGGACAGTGCTCAGGCCCTGACTTCAAGGCCCAGGACTGGCAAAAACAAAACAAAACAAAACATAACTTACAGCTGGGTACAGTGATGTTTGCCTGTCATTCTAGTTTCATGAGAGGCTGACAACCAGAGGACTGTGGTTCCAGGCTAGCCCAAGAAGAAAGTAAGTCCAAAAGCAGGTATGGTAGTCTGAGTCTATTATAAAGCTACAATAAGAAGCCTACAATAGGTAGACCATGGTCCAGATTACACATCCAGGCAGGAAGTGGGACTGCAACTCAAAAAGAATCAGCCCAAGTGCTCAAGTGGTAGAACACCTGTTTAGCAAGTACAAGGCTCTGATCAGACCCCAGTATTAAAAAAACAAAAAACAGGGTCTGGGAATAGTGGTAAAGTGCTTGCTTCATATACATGAAGCCCTGGGTTCCATTCCTCAGCACCACATAAACAGAAAAAGCCAGAAGTGGTGCTGTGGCTCATGTGGTAGAGTGCTAGCCTTGAGCAAAAGGAAGCCAGGGACAGTGCTCAGGCCCTCGGTTCAAGCCCCATGACTGGCAAAACAAAACAAAACAAAACAAAAAAATATGCATACAAAGGTTGGCAGCGTAGCTCAGCACTACAGAACCTGCCCAGCAGGCAGTTCAAATTCTAGTACTGTCAACAAAAAAAGAAACACTTTTGTAGAGTTAATATGCATTAATAAAAATAATAGTTAAAATATCTTTATAAGGGCAGGAGCTCTTTTTTTTTTTTTTTTTTTGTTTGTTTTTGCCAGTCCTGGGCCTTGGACTCAGGGCCTGAGCACTGTCCCTGGCTTCTTTTTGCTCAAGGCTAGCATTCTACCACTTGAGCCACAGCACCACTTCTGGCTGTTTTCTATATATGTGGTGCTGGGGAATCAAACCCAGGGCTTAATGAATATGAGGCAAGTACTCTTGCCACTAGGCCATATTCCCAGCCCAGGGGCAAGAACTCTTGATGACTGTATCCTGTATGTAGACCAGCACTAAAGAAGCACCGGTGCACGCTGCCACATGCTAAGTCTTGAAAATGATGCTTAAAAAAAAAAAAAAAAGAAAGAAAGAAAATGACACTAAGAGCAATAGGCCAGTCAACAAGGGAATTGTGTTACACAATTCCATTTATCTGAACCACTCAAAATAGGCAAATCCAAAGAGACAGAAAGTAGATTAGCAGCTGCCGGGGGCTAAGGAGGATGGAGGGATTGCAGAGCAATGGCTATGGATTTATTTTTAGTGTAATGAAAATGTTTGATTGTGGTAATGGATGCATGGCTCTGGAAATATAAAAACCCACTGAGATTTTAACTTGCATTATATGTACTTTAAAAAACTATTAAAAAAGAAATATTTGATGAATACCTGAAGGTATAAGAGTTGCTCTGCTGGGTGCCAGTGGCTCATGCCTGGAATTCTAGCTACTCAGGAGGCTGAGTATTTGAGGATCAAAGTTTGATGCTAGCCTAGGCAAGACAGCTGGTGAGATTCTTTTCTACAACTAACCACCAGATAAAGCCAGAATTGGATCTGTGGCTCAAGTGGTAGAGAGCCAGCCTTTAGCGGAAAAGCTAAGGGACATTACCCAGGTCCTGGGTTCAAGCCTCCATTACAGTCACTTTAAATCATGAACCATTATAGAGTCATGTAAAATGCCAGACAAAGAATATTCACTCACACATTTATTCACTCATCGCTTAACCAGCAATCATTCAAAGGAGTATCTAACATGTATCTAGGTACTTGCTAGAAGTTCACAGTATCCCACCAGGCTGGTATGGATCTTGCCTGCTCTCCTGGAGCTTACACATTCTCATTCATGTCTCCTTTTTTTATTTAGGAATTCTCTAGTTATAGTAGTGCTTTTATTGTAATAGCTGGTCTTTAAGAATGCTGCTGAATTTCCCCCCAAACACTGGAATTGAATCTTTGTAAAATGATCTGAGTCCAAAGAAGAATAAACATGGACATTTGAAGCTAAATCCACTTGGCTGCTTCTAAATTACAAGAGATAATCTCTCATGCCTTTTTTTTTAAGCTATGCAAAAAATCAAGTCCAGTGTGGTGGTACACATCGGTAAGCCGGGCACTCAGAAGGTTGAGGCCAGGATTAAAGATCAGCCTGTCTCAAAAACAACAGTGAAAGACCCCACTGAATAGCAACTCCTGCCGTAATGTTTCTCTCTCCTTGCATACAGTTCAGATTTCTCTGAGAAGGTCTGGAACCCAGAGTTGGCTTCCAGAGTTGAGATGACGTACCGAGCTGCTTTCTGAGTGAGCTCCAGTGGGAAATCTGGGCACAGGAGCTGCAGGAGACAGTGATATTCTCTCATGGTCAGCAAATCTGGAATGAAAGGGAAAGGAGCATGTTAGATCTCTGTACTGCAGGTCACTACCCTCTTTGATCATGGTAGGGCTCTCAGACCCAGTCCCAGTAGAGCCTGTTCCTTCACAGGTCACTGTGAAGGGAGTGAGATTTTAGGATTGATGTGTCTAAAAAGCCTTTCCCAAGTGGAGGCACCCAGTTACAGTGGTTTGGCTCAAAGGACTTTACTGGTGTGAGAAATGGTCAGATGAAGGGAGGGAAACAAGACAATTTCATCAGCCTTAGTTTTCTTTTTTGCCAGTTGTAGGGCTTGAACTCAGGGCCTGAGTGCTGTCCCTGAGCTCTTTTACTCAAGGCTAGCACTCTACCACTTTGAGCCACAGCACCATTTCATGTTTTTGAGTGGTGAATTGGAGATAAGAGTCTCACAGGGGACTGGGGATATGGCCTAGTGGCAAGAGTGCTTGCCTGGTATGAAGCCCTGAGTTCAATTCCCCAGCACCACATATACAGAAAACAGCCAGAAGTGGCGCTGTGGCTCAAGTGGCAGAGTGCTAGCCTTGAGCAAAAAGAAGCCAGGGGCCGTGCCCAGGCCCTGAGTCTAAGCCCCAGGATTGGCCAGAAAAAAAAAAAAAGAAGAAGAAGAGTCTCATAGGGACTTTTCTGTCCAGCTGGCTTTGAACTGTGATCCTCAGATCTCAGCTTCCAGAGTAGCTAGGATTACAGGTGTGAGCCACTGATGCCCAGCTAGCCTTAGTTTTCTTTGAATAAAAATATCTGGATGAGTCCTGGTGGCTCAAGTCTATGAGCTTCTTGGGAAGCACAGACTAGAGGATCGTGGTTCAAAGTCAAGGCAGATATGAAAGTTCATGAAACCCCACCTCAACTGACAGTGGGCACAGTAGTGTGTGTCTGTTATCCCACAGACATATAGTCATACGGGAGCACAAACAGGCCCTCCTGGCATAAAGTGAGCCTCTGGATAGTGGTTGAAAACAGCCAACAGAAAAGGGGCTGGCAGAATGTCTAACAAGCAGAAGGCCTTGAGTTCAAACTCCAGTACCACCAAAAAAATAATAATAATCTGGACAAATTAGTCATGTCAAAACTGGTTAAGTCTTTTGCAATTCTCTGGCATGCCCTTGGACCATCCAAAGAATATCTGCATGTATGAAGAAGAAATAGTACAGAAACCCACAGACCTATTACTTTGTTATTCAGGATTGCAGTAGGCTTGTTTCTTTTGTATACTTGCACACAAATCTGGTCATCCCATTATAGGAAGCCAAGATAAAGATCCAAGATATACAACCGAGGCAACCAAAAGATTCCTGGTGTACAAAATCAGTGCTGTGGGAGAGAGAAGTCGGGGGCTCTGTGGTCCAGATCTGCCAAGGAGGCAAATCTCAGAGAAGCTGACAGAATCTCAAGGGAGAAGAAACACCCTGATGTTTAAAAGTTGGTTTGTTACTGCCGTCTCTAAAGCCAAAAGATTTAGGACCAGCCAGGCCACAGCAATTTGCAAGTATTCTCTGGTACTTTTAAAGCATTTCAAATATGGACATAGATATACTAATGACCACACCAGAGCCATCCACTCTGAAGCCATCCTTAGTGGGAGAGGATGAATGAGAGAACGGAATCCAGAGGACATGGCTACATCTGGGGAATGAAGAAGATGATCACAAGCACTTGGCTTCTTTGGACCTAAGTTAGCCCAAGCCACAGGAATCCAGATCTCCTGCCCTCGTTAGTTTGGTTGATCCTTTTCCAAAACAGAAACCCCAAAGCTCTAGGGACAAGGCCTTGGTTCTTACTACTTTTTCATCAAAGCTGGTTTCAAGGTGGGGGCAGAGTTAAACTAACCACACCACCAAAGTCAGGGACAGCAAAGGAACAGACTCAGCGTCAATGTAGGTCAAAAGATCAAGATGGCTTTTGTGGCCTTCCACTTGGCCACTGTCGGGTGTGCACTCCTCCCCCACTCTCCTGACCTCGGGCACAGCCCAGCAGGAGGTCTTGTTCTTCAAGGGAGGGAGTAATAGCTGTATAGTTCCCATAGATTTAGGGTGAGGAAGGAGAGATGAAGGAAGGGGAGAAAAGCTATCGAATATTATGAGTGTCCATTTCATTCTTACTTTCAAACTCTGCATGGAATGAGGGCTTTCCAGGGAGTAAACTGAGATTCTCTGAATTATCAGTGCTTTTCTAGGCTAAATTTCTGGGGGTCTATTTGATAGACAGATGCCACAGGAATTCACATTTATCTTCCAAAGTATCTGGAAAACAATCTTGGGATGACAAATAGAGCTAAATAAATAAAGTAGGAAGGTGAGAGACAAAGAGACAAAAGAGGAGAGATAGAGATAGCGAGACAGACAGACAGACAGACAGACAGACACACACACACACACACACACACACACTGAAAGGTAGGTAATCTCCATACATACTAAAGAAAGACATCACTGGGATTCTGCCTGATGTTTTCCAGAGCCTAGGCCCTGTTTAGGTTCTTTTGTTTGGGGGCAGTAAGGGTCAAATCCAGACACGCTAGGCCACGGCCTAGCATGTACCACATCCCTAGCCCCATATTTAGGTTCTTGATGTTATTCAACTCATGTACTTCAAATACTTGCTTTCTGGGGGCAGAAAAATAACAAAAATCCACATTGTACCTCTTTAATGAAATAGGCTGCAAAAAAGCTGTTAAAAATACTAAAACAGAATCCATCCTGCCTACAACTTCTGAGACTTGACTTTTCCAAAGGTTGAGGGAGGAAGGTCATACAAAGAGATTCATGAAATGCAACTGCTCTCTTCTAATTGTGTGTGTGTGTGTGTGTGTGTGTGTGTGTGTGTGTGTGTGTGTGTGAGAGAGAGAGAGAGAGAGAGAGAGAGAGAGAGAGAGAGAGCAATTCTAATTCTACTGGATTGCCAGGGACTGCTGCTTCTGTGCTTGTCTGTAGGGACTGGGGGAATGGCCAATGGGACTGATCAGAAAGAAACTAGAACCCTGAGAAGCAGGTAGGAATGGCCTCTTCTGCCCCTCAGGCTAGTCTTCATGTGTTGGCTTTGCACTTTATCACATATGTAACCTCTGGCAACTTGTTCCTCTCTCTAAATCTCTGCTGTAAAATGGGAAGAATAACATTTGCTTTTCAGGGTTGAAGTGTAAAGGAAATGCTTTCTATAGAATTTAGTTAGCACCAAACAATGAGAGTTGTTTTGCTTTTAAGTCCTGGGACTACAGAGAAGAGAACAGAGGAGAGCAGAAAGGTTATCTCTTGCTGTATTTGAATGCTTTGGATTCTCAGTCATTTCTGAACACTCTAGTGTTGCATCCATTCATTTGACATCCCCACAGCCTCCAAGGTTCCAGGCACAGATGAACAAGCTTCGTGTCAGAGCCCTGAGACTTACACTCAGGCTCTCCTCAATTCCAAATACTGCTGTGTATGTTGGGCTCTTTGGCTCTTAGTGCTCCATCCAGGATTTCAAAGGCACTTCCCACAGCCTTTTGTGCTGCAGGAATAACAGTAATGAGAGTGAAGTCCTTGAGCCCAGTGAAGAATGAGTGCACTTAACCTTCACAAAGCCCTTAGGAAACAGACTCCATTATTCCCAGTCCCATTTCACAGATAAGGACCCGAAAGCTGAGAAGAGGCAATAACCCCAAGACCCCAGACAGGATGGTCTGGAGGCAGGAAGAGCGCCTGCCTTTCCAGAGCAGACCCTTGCATGAGAAGAAGTGGGGTGGAAAGCCAGAGAGGCTTGGAGAAGATACCGTCTGCTAGTGGTTTTTTGTTGTGGATTTTTCTTTTTTGTGTACCCCTTCTGGGGCTTAACCTCAGGGCCTTGGGTACTGTCTCTGAGCTTTTGTTCTCAAGGTTAGTATTTTACCACTTGAGCCACAGCTCCACATCCAGCTTTTTGATGGTTTGTCTCACAGACGTTCCTGTCCAAGCTAGCTTTGAACCACGATTCTCAGATCTCAGGCTCCTGAGTAGCTAAGATTACAGGCATGAGCCACCAGGACCCAGTTCTTTCTGGTGTTTGGGGGCATCAATTTGTGGGCAACAGCCTGTTCTTAGATTTCCATACACTATTACCTCATCCAGTTTCACTATTTTTCCTCCCATTTCACAGGCACAGATTCAGATTATAAGTAGAACTGAAATTCAAATGTGGGCAGTGTGGCCACGGCACTTACCCACTAGGATTCAGCACCTTGATCGTATCAAGTCTAATGTGGGAAGGCTTAGGAGCTTGTTTTCCCCTCCAAAATGACTGCCGCAACTAAAGAGCTCCAGGTGAACTGGATCAAGGAGACAATCCAAGTGAATTGGGATTTTTCATGTAAGAAATTGAGGCTGAAAGGTTCTAATTACCATCAACAGGAAAAGACTGAAGCTCTGGCTGGGCAGCCCTGCCGTACGTACATAACTAGCTGGGCCTGAGGCTGGGCTGGGGAGGGAGGGCACATATGGCAATGAGTACACCTGTGCTGTTGGCTATGTTGCAGCTCCCATCCCCGCCCACCTGCCAGCCACTTGGCATCCTGCAGGTGCAGGGAAGGGAAGGGGTATGTGTGAACAGATGCCTTCTCTAATGGAATCCCCCCACAATTAGGAAAGCTCAGCCAACAGGTCCTGAAAGTTCAAAGACAAAGACATAAGAAGGCTTTGGTAGAAGATCAAAATCAACCTTCTCCACAAATTGGCGCTTCTCTTTGTGTGGGTGGTCAGAACTGTTAAACTCTCTTCTAAGTCTTGCAATAGCCTTACCATCAGGTACCTGGCTCAGGACCAGAGTGGTTTTTATACCTTGATCCTATCATCTCTAGAGAAAGCACAGCATAGCACGGTGTCCCAGACTTTAGAGAGCCTTAGTCCAAATCCTAGATTTACACTGACTTCAAATCACTTGCCCAAGTAAGTCTATGCCCTGGTTTCCCCATGCATAAAACAACTGTGTAGATATCACAGGATTGCTGTGAGTTAAGGTGGAGTACTTACACCAGTGTCTGGCCAGTGATAAATGTTCTAACATTATTTCCTATTACTATGTCAGAAATGAAGGAAGTTAGGCCCAGAGAAGCTACTTGCTTGAGGAAACAGCTGTTGATAGAGTGCTGGGCTCCACAGGCCCTAGGAGTTGTTACACTTTAGCAGCTGGAATCCAGCTGGTGTGTGGTGAACTTACATTCTGATGATAGGATTGTTAACGCTACAGACGCCCTTTAGGCGAGCCACATGAAACAAGGCAGGGTAATCTAGTAGAGTAGTTATATTAGTGCAGAACTCAGACTTTGTTATCCGATGACCTAGCTTTGAAACCTGGTTCTACTATTTGCCATCAGCATGACTTGGGAAAGTTATACAACTTCCCTGAGCCTTAGCTTCTCCATCTTGGAAGTGTGAGTAAAGTCTTGAAATTAAGAAATTTCGAACTAAAGCCTTCAGCACAATGCCTGACACCCACAGGTTAATATTTCTTGGAGGAAGGAGTGAATAAATAAAATAATCTCTTGTATGGTTCTAAGTTAAAATTTGTAGGAATGAAGTTCTGGCCACTGTAAACACAGAAACAGAAGCTCTTGCCATGTGTTCGTGGCTTGCCTGTAATCCTAGTTAATGAAGAGGCTGAGATCTGAGGATCAAGGTTCAAAGCTAGCTCCAGCAGCAAAGTCTGTGAGACTCTTATCTTCAATTAGCCACCAAAAAGCCAGAAGTGGAGCTGTGGCTTAAGAGGCAGAGCACCAGCCTTGAGCAAAAGAGCTCAGGAATAGTGCCCACTGTGTGGCTATAGACTCAGAGGCCTCTCTGTTCTCCCTGGGAAATGATGGCTTTGCCAGGCTTAGAGTGGAATCACTACCCAAGACCTGTGGAGGAGTCCCAGATGGAGGACCTAGAGTCTCATCCTTGCCCATTTCTCAGAGAAGGCCTTCCCTGAATCAAGGGGTTTTAGCTCCAGAAGCATGTGGATGCAGTAGGTTCAGGCTGAACTCATTTGTGTGAGCTGCTGCTTGACAAGGGCTGGAGACAATGAAATGCTACCAAGCCATAGGAAACCCAGGGGATCCCACAACCTCTGGTTGGTTGGTTGCATGAGTTCAACAGAAACTATGGCAGAGGCCAGAGAAGACCACAGTCCATGAGCAGGCTCTCCAATTTTCAGTGACAATTGTTTTTCTGTTACTTTAGGCAGGGGTTGTGAAGGCTCATTCTAAATGACACCCTCCACCAGGCCTCTTTGCCAAGAGGTGCTCGGAAGGACACGGATAGTTCGGGCACAACCACACTGCCCCATCACATTCCTAGGGCACGGAAGCTTTCCTACCAGGCCACAGCTGAGCAAATACTTGTGGGTGTTACTCTGCAGCAGAGGGGGAGGGGGGCAAGCTGGGGAAGGGGGATAGACATCTGACAGCTTCACTCCTCAGGGAGCACTTGGTACTGCGAGTCACAGGAAGATGGTTAACACCCTAAGGGCTGTGTTCCGGTCAAGCAAGGCCCAGAAGAGCAGTCTGTGTTCTTAAAATTTATCTTCTTGGGAAGCACTGTTGTTTTATAGTATAAATGGAGGGAAATAATAATTAGTTTACTGAAAAGGACTGAGAAGCAATATCGTCCAATGACACCTGCGAGGTAAAGTGGGCCATTATTAACACTATCCTTTGCCAACTTATTACTCTCCAGAGCATCTTTAGTGTGTTCAAACAGGCAGAAAGCCAGACTCTTAGCTTTTTGTGTTGTTTTTGCTTTTTCACTACAACTAAGCCCAGTACTAAGTTGGAAGTCTATTTAGCTTGTTTCTCTTTGGTCACTGTATGTGTTCTAGGCATTATGTATATCCTACATTGTATACCACACTAACAATTTCATGAAAATGTTTGCAATGAGCAGAAGTGAATTCTCAGGACTGGTTTATATCACATAAAGATTTAAAGAAATTCGAGCATTTCTAATCAGAGTCTCAAAACTCCTCCCCAGGGATCATACGGGACACATCATGGCAATTTGGTGAGGTCTGTAGGCTCCCTGTGGGCCTATTCACCATGGAAGGCCTGGTCCACTATGCTGAGAAACCCATACATACCTTATCAAGACACGTTATTGCCCAGTCTTCTGACACTCATGATAGGGCCACATTCAGAGGTGCAGCATAAAGTCTTGGGAAAGCCACTAGCTGAGAAAGCTTTGATGAGATGCAACACAACAGATTTCATAAGCCTAGGGTGGGCAGTACACAGCACTGTGGAAGGAGGCACTGGTACCAGAAGGAAAAGAAAACACTTACAGAAAGGCATGGTTTCCCACCCATTTATTGAGGACATTAGTTTTGGACATTAAGATGTGGAGCAGGCTCTAGGCACCACAAGCAACCAAGCAGCCCAGCAAGGAAGTTACACCATGTAGCATTCACAACACCACTCACAGGCTCTACCAACAAGTATTAGTGGTGCATGCTTTGTTTGGAAATAGGAGGACAAAAATAAAACCGAGGGGCTGGGAATATGACCTAGTTGTAAGAGTGCTTGCCTTGTATACATGAAGTCCTGGGTTCGATTCCCCAGCACCACATATATAGAAAATGGCCAGAAGTGGCGCTGTGGCTCAAGTGGCAGTGTGCTAGCCTTGAGCAAAAAGAAGCCAAGGACAGTGCTCAGGCCCTGAGTCCAACGCCCAGGACTGGCCAAAAAATAAAAAATAAAAATGATACCCCAGAGTCAAGGTGGAATGCTCCTCCAGGACAGAGACAGAGGTGTCAAGCACCTGTGATCCACTCTGGCTCCAAAGTGAGCCAGAGGCAAGACTAAAGTAGAGAATGAACCTCATGGTGACTAAAGGGGAGAGGACATGTCTGGAACACCTCACTTGGTCTTTGAAAATACACAGTATTTTTAATTTCCTTATGGGTTTTTATGGCCATGAATAAGTGCTTCGTGCTGTTTGCTAACAAGGAAAGAAGCAGCCAACTCAAAGACACATCATGATACAGAGAAAATAACTTGATCTGGGTTATGTAAAAACTGACTCTATTTCTTTGGGCACAACATTTCTAGGCCTCAGTTTTCCCACCTAAATACAAGGAAGCTTTTATTTCTGAAGGTAAAAAATTGGTTTAAGATATACTTCTTTTATTTATTTTTGCCAGTCCTGGGACTTGAACTCAAGAGCCTGGGCACTGTCCCTGAGCTGCTTTTTGTTCAAGGTCAGCACTCTATCACTTGAGCCCACAGTGCCACGTCTGGCTTTTTCTGTTTATGTGGTATTGAGGAATGGAACCCAGGGCTTCATGCATGCTAAACAAGCACTCTACTACTAAGCCACATTCCCAGCCCCCAAGATATACTTTAAAAAAAATGTAAATCTCATAAGAAACTTGGTATATTTCCATAGATTAAAACAAAGGCTTTCTTATCCAACTTTGTCCCCCTGCCTTCATCTAGGCCAGAGGCAGCAGGTAGAGGTGGCCAGAGAAACCACCTTCAACTTTATAGTTCCACCAAGGGCAGGCTAAGCCCCAGGGCCCTGAGTGAGTAGTTAAGAAGGCTGCTCCTAGAGCAGTCAACTCAGGTCCAAATGCTCTCTCTCCTTCAGCCAATGAGCCTAGTGACATTAAATAAGCCAACTAGAAATGACAGTGAATACTAATAGTGCTATTCGTACTATTAAAGATACTACAAAAAGGATAGATAGTAAATTAAAGTACTGATATATGGCGCAAGGAGGCACTCAGTAAACAGTACTTGCTCTTTTTACCAAGTTTATTTTTGGCACAGGCCAGTATGTAGCTGACACAACTTCATTACTTATCTTACAATTATTTTATCATGCCTTTGTTCTTTATTGATGAGTAATAAACTTCCTGTCTGAAGTTAGGCAGGTGCATACATTTTCCTTGATAGCTAAGACACGGCCAACCCTCTGTGCTTCTTTTTATTTATTGTCAGTTGTGGGGCTTGAACTTGGGGCCTGGGCACTGTCTTTTTGCTCAAGGCTAATGCTCTACCACTTTGAACCACAGCACCACTTTTAGTTTTCTGGTAGTTAATTGGAGAAAGAGTCTCAAAGACTTTCATGCCTGGGCTGGCTTTGAACTGTGATCCTCAGATTGCAGCCTCCTGAGTAGAGGATTACAGGCGTGAGCCACCAGCACCTGGCTTGTACTTCACTTTAAAAAAAAAATAGTTTTTTCTCTTTTAATTTTATTTCTTACATTATTTTTTGTTTATGTGGTATTGAGGAATCAAACCCAGGGCTTTATGCATGCTAGGCAAGTACTCTACCACTAAGCCAGCTCTGTGCTACATTTTTAATAGTGCTGATGGCTCAGATTTGTAGAAGACTGACTGCATAATTATACCAGAAATTTTCACATGCATTATCACTGATAATCCCAGTAAGAATCTGGATGAGAGGCATGGAGAGACAATGGAACTCACCACCTTTTTTTTTTTTTTTTTTTTGCCAGTCCTGGGGCTTGAACTCAGGGCCAGAGCACTGTCCCTGGCTTTTCTCTGCTCAAGGCTAGCACTCTACCACTTGAGCCACAGCGCCACTTCTGGCTTCTTCTATATATCTGGTGCTGAGGAATCGAACCCAAGGCTTCATGTATGTGAGGCAAGTACTCTACCACTGGGCCATATTCCCAGCCCTGAACTCCCCACCTTTCAATTTTATTATTTTCTTTCTTTTTGTGCTGGTATTGAATCCAGGGACTTGCACATATGCTAGGCAAGAACTCTGCCCCTGAGCAAAATTCCCAGCCTCTCATTTTTATAGACAAGGAAAATGATCCTTAGCAAGAGACAAAATCAGCACATAAGCAAGGGTTCTAGGGTAGCATTAAGCCTTCTCAAAGCAAGCTCCTGCTACCCAGGCTAGTACCCTATCATACTCTCTTCTTTCTGGGCACAGGTCCCTGAGAACTTACTCTACTTTTCCTGCTTTTACAGATGAAAATACCTAGGCACAGTGAATTTCTACAATGAGAACGCAGTAAGTGTTAGCTATAGTGCTAATGTTGAGGTTAATGTTTAAATCTGCCTATGGCAGATTGTCCTTGCTTCCCTCCAAACAAAGAGACAGATCTTTTCTATTTTACTCATACCTACAAGAACATAGACAAGGAATAATATGATCAACATGTTAAATCATTATAAACCTGTTTCTGTAAATTTAATAGAGGACTAAAAACAGAAGTACACACACACATACAGAGAGAGAGAGAGAGAGAGAGAGAGAGAGAGAGAGAGAGAGAGAGAGAGAGAGAAAGGAAGGTCTTTCCTTACCAGTTTAAATATCTGATTGATGGAATTTTATAAGAAAATCTAATTAGGACATAAGGTGTCAAGCCACAGATAACAAAAGCAAAAATAACAAAAGTGGCCATTTCTTTGAGCTTTCCACTGCCTGTAACAGCCAAGAAATAAACAACAATTAGGCCAGCTTATATATTCGATTTGCTTAAAATTCATTTTCCCTTCTTTTCGAAATAAATATAAACAGAAGTGGTGGCTAGTGGGATTACTCACTGAGGGCGAGCTGAACCAAGATAGACTAAAGTACAAAAACAACCCACTAAGTGCTTTGGCTCCCGATGGGCATGCAAGTCAGAGAGGTTGTTGACAGCATGTAGGCGTATTTATAAAGCCTGCAGCCTGCTCACCACCAGAATCCACTAACTTCCACCAATGATGATGGATTTCTGGCTACCTATCCACTCAAAAACAGCAACTGCAGGAAGCAGGAAGAGGGCTGGATACAGAAAAACCCAAGCATCTCTTCAGATGAATTCACCTTTGTCTTCCCTGCTGTTTCCTGTCTTTTGTGGGCACATGCAATGTACTATAACTATAATTATATGTGGATGTGTGGGTAAGAAAGCAGGCAGCTAGAGAGGGAAGAGTGTATGACTTTTTTGGGAATACATGGGAAAGGAAATTGGTGTTAGCAGTTATTGCTCCTACAAACCATCAACTTTGTTTTTAAAGTATGGTTTTCCTGGTAAAGGATCCTTTGCCTGAAATGCAAATGAATCACATCTTATTTTAATAAAAATGTGAACAGAATGATACTGTTCTCCATCCTGGGAAATGATACCATAGTAAATGCTTTCTGAACCCTGGGCTTATCTTTCAATGGGACTGGCAGGCATACAAAAAGAAAAGAGATGAAAAATACCATGGTAACACAAAAACTTTCTCACTTTTTGCATGCACCAATATTGTAAAAGTCAAAAAGTCCTCGCTACTCAGGAGGATGGGATCTGAAGATTGCCTGTGCAGGAAAGTCTGTGACTTTTATCTCCAATTAGCCAGCAAAAAGCCAGAAGTAGAGCTGTGGCTCAAGTGGTAGAGTGAAGCCTTAAGCAAACAATAACAACAAAAAACAAACTAAGGGACACTGCTCAGGCCCTGAGTTTAAGCCCCAGTACAGGCACACACACACACACACACACACACACACACACACACACACACAAAATTAGTTAAGCTAAGCATGGCGGCATGTATCTGTAGTCCCAGCATATGGGTGATAGAGGCAGGAGAATTTGTTGAGCTTAGGAGGTCATGACCAATCATATCTCAAAAACTAAAACAAAACAAAGACCACCAAAATTATTTTCTTTAAGATGAAAACCTAAAGCCAGAAGTGGAGCTGTGGTTCAAGTGGTAAAGTGCTAGTTTTGAGAGAAGCAGCTCAGGGACAGAGCCCAGGCCCTGAGTTCAAGCCTCAGAACCGGCACAACAGAGCAAAACAAAACACAAAAAAAGCAAACCCAGATCTAACATTCCAGACTCTTTTCTGTGGCTGAAGTGGTAGCATAAAGACTGGGTGGAAGGGAGGAAAGAGGAATAAAGGAATGAAGGAAGGAGGGAGAGAAGGAAGAAAAGAATCAAGAGAGGAAAAGAAAGCTAGCCATTATATGGTATATAAATCATAACTCGATAAAACTATCAAAATAAAAGGAAACAAGGGAGAGAGGGATGGGGGAAGGGAGGAGGCCATGAGAAAATGAGAACTCCACCCAGAGATGGTCAAATTTGCAGCTTCCATGTCCCTCATTTTCAGTGGCTTTGTCTTCCTCTTAAGTACCCCAATACCATTTTAGTCTCTTTCCTATACCTTGCTTTGTCCACAATGAAAAGGGGGGTATGAAGATGGGAACCATCTTTCACAGTGCTTTCTCACTATCATGTCCCTCTTCCCTGCCTTACATTGAGGCTCACAGGGGAGGCAGCTCTCTGCCACACAGGAAGGTGAAACACCCCTCAGACAAGGGCAAAGTGAGAGGAAGGTAGTCATTGATCAAAGTCAAGGCACAGCTTACCAGTTACAATCTTCCACATAGATTTTATTTTTCTCACCCTAATCACATGTCTGGATGTTCTTCCTTCCTTTCCAAAGGCCCACACAGTTGTTCCCACTTGGAACAGGGTGACTGAGTAGCAGGAAAAGCTTAGGAGGGTAGGGATTCCATCTCATGTGCTTGGTACACAGCAGTCAAAAAATATTCACTGGATTTTACCTGTGCCTGGCTATGGGCATTGTGGAATATCCCAATGTATCTCTTTGTGTTTCAAAGATCATCCAAATCCCATAGGTCCATGGAAGCACAAGTGGAATCCTTGAATTATGGGGTGAAATTCTACATCTCAGCAGAAAATTCATGAGATTCAGGATTGACCTTGTATCTGAAAGCACTTTTTTTTTTTTTGAGTCAATCCTGGGTTCCTATTCTAGCTCCACTACTTATAAGGGGCATGTTGGTTACTTAAATTTTTTTTGTGCTTCAATTCTATCACCGTTAGTAGAAATAGCTATCTCTCTCTCCTCTCTGTGTCTCTGTCTGTCTGTCTCTCTCTCTGGTGGTACTGAGGATTAGACCCAGGATCTGCTGGGTAAGTGCTCTATACTAAGCTATGACTCCAGCTTACCTCACAGGGTTTTGAAGGGTCAAAGTTCAAATTAAATAGATATTGTGGAGCATCTATTATGTACCAGACACTGGTGGAGCATTTTGCTTGTTTTTTTTGTTTTGTTTTGTTTTTTTCAGTTGTGGGGCTTCCACTCAGGACCTGGGTGCTGTCCCTGAGCTCTTTTGCTCAAGGCTAGCACTCTACCACTTTGAGCCACAGCTCCACTGCCAGTTTTCTGGTGGTTCACTAGAGATAAGAGTTGCACAGACTTTCCTGCCTGGGCTGGCTTTGAACCCTGATCTTGAGATTTCAGCCTTTTGAGTAGGCTAGGATTATGTGTGAGCCACCAGAGCCCAAGCATGACACTCTTTTTTTTTTTTTTTTTGGCCAGTCCTGGGCCTTGGACTCAGGGCCTGAGCACTGTCCCTGGCTTCTTCCCGCTCAAGGCTAGCACTCTGCCACTTGAGCCACAGCGCCGCTTCTGGCCGTTTTCTGTATATGTGGTGCTGGGGAATCGAACCTAGGGCCTCATGTATCTGAGGCAGGCACTCTTGCCACTAGGCTATATCCCCAGCCCCATGACACTCTTTTTAGGAGCTAAGGAAACAAGGAGGAAAGCTCATTGCTCTTATGGAGATTTTTACTCATAGGAAAGACAGATAATAAACAGGTACACTATACAATAAGTTAGTGATGAATACAATTGGTGTGGGGGGGGGGAGGTAGCAGTGGTGCACACTCCAAATAGAGTGGTCTAGGTGCATTTCATGGAGAAGGAAACTCCCAAGCAAAGATGTGACAGGAGGCTAAAGAGTTGGCAGTACAGACACCTGAGGGAGGCACAGTCCAGGCTGAGGGAACAGCTGCTCACTGTCTCAAGTGGGGGAATGTGCCTTACTGGTAAGATGAAAAGCACAGAAGCCATTATGTTACAGCCAGGAGAACAAGGGGGGAAGGAATAAAGATGAAGGAATAGAGATGAAGTTAGGCCAGTTTGTGTTTAGACATTTAGTTCTATAAGGAAAAATTAAATGAGTTATCTGTATTAAGTGCTTGGAATAGCATTTGGTATGTAGTAAACAACTAACAAATGGTATATCTGTATTTATGTGAGTATCTTCTGGTCTCTAAACAGAGCTAAGGTAGAAGAGCAGGCTGCAGGAACTGTCACACCTCTCTGTGTACTTTGGTGGGGTTAGAGTCCTTTAACATTACCAAAAGTACAGAAGTCAAATAGATCAAAGGCCTGGGTTGATCCCTGGCAGCAAGGAGAGCTGGTTAATTCTCTGCAGGTGCTCAGAAGACCCAGCTAACAGAGGCATGCAAAGTCAACACAGCGTCAATAAAAAGACAGGGAAGGAGAGAGGTGTGGAGTGGGCTGGGCTAAGAGCTGAAGCCACCACAAGAGTTGTGAGTCAATGAGAACCAGCAGTGGAGCGTGGAAATGTCCCCCACAGGAGTGAAACCCATCCTAATATCAATGAGACCACAAAGTCATGATAATAATGTTGAAAAACTGAGAAACTGCTGGGGAGTAAGCCAGGAAGCCCAGCAACAAGAATGTACTTGTATGGGGGAGAAAAAAAATTAAGGAATTTAGACACGACGATCCCTTTCCCTCCTAAAGGCTCTTTAATCCTTAATTTCACTCTCCTCTCTTTTTTTCTCTCCTCTCTCTCCTCTCCATCTCAGTCTCTCTGTCTTTCTCGGCTCTGATCTTGTCCCAACAAGACAAAGGCTAACTTCTGAGCAGCTAATCCTTCTCATTTGGATGAAGGACTTCTGAGAAGACGAGTGCCACATGTCTGGGAAGCTAAAAGGAAGTACTGAAGAGTTGCCTTGGCCATACTATGCGCTGTGTGGCAGGTTGCACTAAGGCATACTCCATGAGGCCGTTAGGATTTTCAGAATGCAAAGTCTGCAGGACCCTCAACCTCCCGACAGGAGTGTGGTTTCTTTGGGAATGGGAAACAGGTGAGATTGTAATAAAGGCTGGGCTTCAAGCTGCTCTAAGTTGTGCCAGTTTCTACTGGCTCCCATCCTAAGGAAAGCAAGGCCATATACTATCCAGTAGAAATCTGGAAGTGGGCATCTTTTGTGGACTCAATGATGTCAGCTTGACAAGAAATGTTGTAGCACCTGGTCTTTATAACCCTGACTTGGGGAACAATTTAGTGCAAGGAGAAATGAAGATTAACTCAATTTATGGGATCTTTGACTCAATATATTCCGTTCATCAACAAAAATACTATTAAAATCAATATGAGATCTTACCAAAGATTTTGTACTATCTTTCTTTCCATTCTTTAAATGATGTATCTGTCTGCTTTACCATTTCCTGAGATTAACCATGCCTATTTGCTGTGGGAATTCTTAGTAACTTGCTTATTTATTGATTCAGACAACAAATTGTGTACCAGAGACAGTGTCAAGTTATGGGGAAATAACCACAGATGATAGATAAAAATCTAGGGTGTGTATGTGCAGGTCTGAGACAGACAAAAAAAAAAACCTAAGTAGGTAAATAAAATACCTTTAGGAAGTTGTCATGGTGAGGATGACATCTTCCTAGTACAAGAGAACAATGTGACGTACAGTGGTCAAGATTAGGACAACCTCTCTGAGCAGGTACCACTGGAGCTGAGAAATGAGCAGAGAAGGAGCCGGCCATGCAGTCTGCAAAGAGGAAGGCAATGTAAAGACCTTCAGCAAGTGTTTGCATGCCCCCTTCCGGTTCTGCACACAATGCTAGTTCTCTGTCTCCTGCATGGTGCAATCTGATAAAGAAATTGCTCTCTGAGGCATGGGAAAGGAACGCTATTGAATGAAACAGGAGTCCAAGGTTTACCAATTACTGAGGTGCACACTGCCATGGGGAGGGTGGGAATATGGTGTAGGTACACTGTTCCCAGAGTAATGGTGAGGCAAAGGCTACAGAAATGACCCTTCCCCCTAGGTCCAGCACTGCCCACTGCCATGGCTAATTGGCAAAGCAGTGTGTGAGAGTGAGCACAGGATGTCCATCCACACTGCAGCACTGTTTCACACATCATCATTGCAAGCCACTGACTGACAGGATTTAGCATTCAGTGTCTGGCAGCAACCGGCAGTGAAGCAGAGAGAATTCCACTGGATTCTCCAAAGCATCTGACCCACAAATGAGGAGCGAGGAGAACATTTTTAAAAAACAATTCCTGAATGGTTCAGTGAGCCAATTCTACATTGAACAGAGACACACAAACATCTAGCCGCCTTTGAGGCAAAGGTCAACTTCTTGTGTTTGTCCCTGATCTTCAGAATGCAAGTTCTTGATCTGGGCTCAGTTAAATGGCCAAATGGGTGATGTGAAGCAGAGACAAGCCAGATGAGGTGTTGCTGGGTGACACTTCATTGTCTGAATCCAGAGGGGCAATAGAGCTGGGGTGGCTGAGAGCAAGGTCGTGAGGAGAGGAAGAGGATGCAGGAGATGTCGTCTAAAGAGAAAGGTTTCTCCATCTCCTTATGCTTTGTTTGGGTTTAGACCCTTGAGTTCTTCTCTTCTAACTTAAAGACCAAGTGTAGGTAGATGGTAGAAGTAGTTGATATTTGTGAGCCAGATCTTTACATGTGGTGAACCTATTACAGATCCTAGGTTTGGGAAGAATGAGGGGAGAAAAGCACATTTCCAGCCTGCAAAAAGTAGACAGAACTGAACTACTCCTGATTTGTGGATTACTGAACTTTCTAATTTTCCTAATCAAGTTAGAGTCCTCCCTCCACCCCGGCCCCCCCATCTTTCTCTCTCTTCCAAGTCCTTCTCACACAGCTGTGAGGGTAAGATTTACTAGATGGAATGTGTTTGTAAAAATCTGTTTTGTTCATTGGAACATGTTTATCAGAAAGAAATGGAAAAAAAAACCCTCTGTCCCTTCTCACTATTTACTTTTTGGTGACTGCCTTCTGGGATTTAGAACTGGATAAACAGATGAGACTTCACGGAAGGAGTCAGGCCGAACGCCAGGGTGAGTATATATCTCTAAGTCTCAGTGTATATATGGCAAAGATGCTTCATCCAAACAACTGCACTGGTTTTGGAGGGAAGTGAGGGGACAGTATCTTCTGGACACCCCATTGCTCCTAGGTGCACCTCCCCGGTGGATCCCTGGGCTACAGGACGCTGGAGAGTTTCTACAGTTTTCAGATATGTGACCCAAATTTAATTTTCTGGCCTCTTGCTGTGGCAATTAAAGGCTGGGCCAGATTCAAAACCAGTGCTTGTCATTTATATTGGGGTAGTTGGGTGTGTTTTGAGTGCCTATAATGTGCTGAGTGTTTGCATTACCTAAAGTGATGAGTGAACCCTAAATACCTTTGCAAAGTTTTGGAGGGGAGTGGTTGTGGGGTGTGTGTGTGTGTGTGTGTGTGTGTGTGTGTGTGTGTGTGTGTGTGTGTCCATGGAGGATATGGAGGATATGAAGAAGTTTTGGAAAGCTGTGGGAACAGCCTAAGTGCCAGAAGGAACAGAAGGCAGTGGTCACTCACATGCCAGCATCTGCTGCAGAAAGGGAAGTAGGAGGGATAGTAGAGAAGCAGTTCCTCTCCTTATTTTTTGCCAGCTTTTCTAATATGAATCTCCACTGCAGTGGGTGGAAACTGAAGTAATTCATATTTCAACATTTGAAGAAACATTATTATATTCGCAAGAAGCTTCTCATGCATGTGCACACACACGCACACACTCACCCATGTGTATGCACACATACACAGTTGCTTCACAGAACAGAGTTCAGAGGAACATTTCTCTCCTGAAAAAATTCATGCAAACCACCATTTCAAAATAACACCCCGCCACACACACACACCTAAATTGGGAAGTGGTGCCAAATTGAGGCACAAATTAAAAGAATAAAATACAACAACTCCCCAAGATAGAGTGGAATGCATTCTTTAGTTACAGGTAGCTGGAAGAAAAGAACATGAAATAATTAAGAGTCCAACAAAACAAGGTGCTGAAGGTAATGGGACCTTATAAAGACAGAACAAAAGCCTCTGTTTCTAACAAAGGTCCTGCAGACCTCTGTAGTGCAGTGAGCAATGGGGGAAAGGGGTGCTGCCCAGGAAATGAAAGGCCTCAATCGTTCCTCTTCAGTGAGCGGAGCCCAGAGGAGTGTTCCAGGGCGCTCTCCCAACACTCTTTAATAATACCATCCAGAGCCTTTGATTCAAGGAACATGCTGAAGAATAAACAGCCTATTAATCTGAGTTTTCTGGTGTGCCTGAGTATACAAAGCAGCAATGAACTAACCCTTGGCTTCCGCAAACCATCCGCTGCTCCGCAGCCCAGCCCAGCTCCTTCTTCACTGCTGCACAGTATTTGTCCCTGGAAAGGCTTCAGGGTTTGGGGGTCCAGATGGTTTTATCTAAGGGCACCCAGGCCAGACCTAGGGGTACAAAGAATGGAAACAGCATATCCTTGTTTGGCCAACAGAAGGCACAGCCATGTGACCAGGCTCCAATGAGAACTGTGCAGTAGTGTGACTGGGTGAGGAGACAAAGTCATCAGTCTGCCTCTTTCTGAGCCAAGCTGACAGCCGCAGGCCTGGGAAAGGAAGGCCCAGTTTCAATGCTTCCTAGTGTTGGTTACCTTGGTGGCAGGAAGGGCTCCTGCATGGGTGGGCTTTGGGTGCTGCTCTGGAGAAACATTCCTGGGCGTTTTGCCGAAGTAAAAATGAACAAGTAAGGCACTGAGCCTTTCAAGAGGAAAGCAGAAGACAGAAGGGGCCATCTTGCCCTCATCAGATCCTTTCTCTAGATGGGCTCTCTTTGCCACCTCAAAGCAAACCACAGGATGAACTTTAGGTGATGAAGCAGGGGTTCATTGTGGCAGTGGGGTCACTAAGGCTAGGATCATAGCCTGTGGGTCAGCCACGAAAGCCAGGTGGCCCTCTGTGTTCTATATTCACAGACCTCACTTAACCATAAAAGGAACTGATGTGACAAAGCAGATAAACCAGTGTCACTGCTACCCAACATACATGTACATTCTCTTCTCTATAGTGCTCTCTCTTTCACAAGCATATCCCTCAGACTTCAAATGTATGTATCGTGGACAAGACATTTAACGAAAGTATTCTTTCTAAAAAATAATTTCCAAGAGCTGTTTCTGACATTATCATTATTACTATTGTTATTGGTCCTAGGGCTTGAACACAGGGACTGGGAACCATCCCTGCATTTTTTTGCTCAAGGCACCACTCTACCACTTGGGCCACAGCTCCACTTTAGGCTTTTGGGTGGTTAACTAGATATGAGTCTTTTCGACTTTTCCAACTGGGCTGGCTTTGAACTGCGATCCTCAGATCTCAGCCTCCTGAGTAGCTAGGATTACAGACAAGAGCCATTGGTGCCTGGCCTTAATTTTCTTTTCTTTTTCTTTTTTGCCAGTCCTGGGCCTTGGTCTCAGGGCGTGAGCACTGTCCCTGGCTTCTTTTTGCTCAAGGCTAGCACTCTGCCACTTGAGCCACAGCACCACTTCTGGCCTTTTCTATATATGTGGTGCTGAGGAATCAAACCTAGGGCTTCATGAATATGAGGCAAGCATTTTGCCACTAGACCATATTCCCAGCCCCCTGGCCTTAATTTAAAAAAGTTAATTCTAGAGTCTTTTAATTATATGTTCAGAGAACTACTCTGTCTCTTGAACTGGAGAAAGGAACTCACTGGCCCTATGAAAGAGCTGTGCCACAGCTCTCACACAGGATGTGACTGGCTGAGACACCATGGAGCGCATGACCAAGAGCACGGGTTTGTGGTCTGACAGATCCAGAACTGAATTCCTTTTCTGCTACTTATTAGATATTTTACTGCAAATCAAAGAGCTTCAACTTCCTCTTCCATAAAAATGAGACTACCCATCAAGACATTACTGCGAGGATTGTTTAACATATCAAGCTGTTTAGAATGATACCTTATTATCCTGGGCTCCTCCCATATAGCAAACAATCAAACATGGTTCCATGGAGGAACATGAAACAGGAGTCCATCAAGCTGGACTCAGCAGTCCCTAGGTGGTCCCTGAGTGCTTGGGGAACAAAAGTTCCAATTCCATGAGGGTTACTGATGAAATAAGAGATGAAAACCTGGTGCTCTGGGGACTGCAGACTGACCTGGAGTTTTCCCACCCCAGATTCTAGCTTAGTAGACTGGGCCTTCTTCCTCTAGGCTCCCACCTGTTGAGACAAACAGATGTAATCTGAATACAAGAGGGGCTCACAAGCCCAGATCTGGTGTCAGACAGCCTTTCTCTGAGGCATTCCTGGGGTCATGAAATGACAAGCATTCCAACAGGCTGAATCTACCCCTTCCTGCCCTGGAACTGAGGCCTTAGGAAAGGCTTCTTGTGATTCGAATCCTTGGTACCTCTCTCCAAGCGGGTGAGGTGGACTTCATTAATATTAATGAGCTGTAGCTCGTTAACCTCATTTGATGTTTATTTACAACCATTCTTCTCATATGGTAATGAGTGACACTGGGCTCTTCAACTAAAAAAAAAAAGGAGGGAACTGGACTCTTTCTGCCAGCATCTACTTGGCAAACTCCTGTCCCTTGAAACACAAGTTTGCACAGAGGGAATGAGGCCAAATGGAGGGAATGCTGCAGAGGACAGAATGATGTGAAAAGAATGTCTGCAATGTAATGGGGGTGCAGTGTGGGGGGGAGCCCAGCTGCTGGGGCCTCAGTGTGACTGAGGTTTGGTTACACCCCACCCAGTGGGCAACAAAGAGAAGCTAGCTGAAGGACGGACTTGAGGATGGCTGAAAAGGACATGTTAGATTTTGGTACTGGGGAGAAGGATGGAGATAAGTGGGCCCCTTGGGTATCAATGAACTTGAAGGCCTCTCTAGAGTGCATTCCATTTTCTCATACAATCTAAAGAACTCAAGTGGTAGGGAGTTGGGTGGATTTCTGTAGGGCAGTTAAATGCCCATTGCAATGCTTATCAAATGCTTTGGCTGGAAGAAAGAATACTAATTTGTCCCAGGCATCACTGAGTAATGAGAAAGCAGGGAGGAATAATCATTGCTCTCTTTTCCTCCAAGTGGTGGTTATGTATATCAAAGAAAAGAACAAGTCAGTGAGCAACGAAGAGTTCAGAGACTGGAGGAAATACCTTTTTACTAGGGCTATTCTATTGTGTCTGATCTGCGAAACCTAGCAGAACACTGGGCTATCCCAAATTTCAGTGTACAGCATCTCAAGTTTGAGCTGCCCATCTGTTGTAAGTATGAAAGAACTACGGAAGACATATGATGGGGCTGGAAAGAAAAAAAATTACTTTGGATGTGTAAATGTTTATTGGCAGCAACAGCAAATGCAAAATTTCTTAAAGACTTAATGTGAATTCTTGTTACTTTTCTTCCATGTTGTGCACTTTACTATTTAGCCAATTATTCCTGTCTTGCCTTTGGGGACCACACCCTCTTCTTTCTCTCCATCTGGCTTCTTCTGTGAAGCACTTTGAAGATCACTCCTACCCTTGATGTGTCTTTCTGTAAGGCGAAAGAGGCAGGAGAAAAAAGAAACCTCTTACCTTAAAGATTTAACCACATTTTATTTAAGTACAAAGTATCGGTTCTAACGGGTAAGATTTTATGTTTACAGTTGTTTGTGTGAAATCATTACCCCTTAGGGTACAAACTTCATCTTCTTTCAAGTTTGCTATGAACTGGGTTCTTCTCTGAATGAAAGAATAACCCAAAAGCAACCCACAGCTTGCCTGTGCTTAGGGAGAAACATGTCTTGAAAGAAGACTAGACATCTATATGCTCGTTCTAGACTAGAGCAGTATTTTTCATTATGTCTACCTCCCTAGGCGTTTAAGACATTTTTTTCCTAGGTACTCCTCCCCTCCTCCACTCCCTACGAAAAGACATATAACATACCTTCATTTTGGTATTAGATTAGATTATCTAACCATTAGATTATCTAAAATTTTGGCCTCCCAAAGAAACAATTTTTACCTCCACTGAGAATACATGTTGTAGAGGCTTTTCTTAACAACAAAAAAGAGAGCATCTGATTTAATGTGTTCCAGGATTGAACCTAATGTTCTCCCAGTGTGGGCTATCAAACACAATTATACCTTTGTTCTAATTTTTTAAAAAAGATATCTTTGTGCCTATCTAGTGATAGTTCTTCCAAGGAAGAGATCAAAATACTTTTTTTTTTCACACTGGACCTGATTTGTCCACAGAATAAATGGCTTACTTTTTGGCAGTGGGTTAGCTTTCTACAATAGCCCTATTTGAGAGCTGAAGTAATAGATCGTTAGGATCCTCAGGGACCCCCCAATACTTCATTCTCCTAAGAGTCAACAGTACACTCCCTTGGAAGAGTCGAATTAAGTAGACTTGAGTTCATTATCTAATTAAATTCTTCCCAAACTTCAGAGGAAGACAGTGATTGGCACTGCTGTTGCCCTCCTACACGCAGAGGAAGGATAACACTGAGAGATGAGGTAGCTTAATTTTAGGTCACAGGGTGATGTTTCTTCATAGAAACACCTTATTTATCCTAGAAGGTTGCTCTAAGGATTTCTAGACCTATGCCTTGGGTTCTTACTTTAATCTAGGATGCTGGCACTCCACTGGAGAAGAGTTTACAACACCTTCTCCATCTGACAGGTGAAAGGCAAAGGGGGCTAGCAGAATAAGAATGGGCTTAAGGGGAGGGAGAAAGAGAACTCAGACTAACTCTCCAAAAGTGACTGTTTCACAAGCAAATGGCTTATGATAACATCAGTGTACTCTTCTGGGAATAAAGCAATTTTTTTCTTCTTTCCTAAGATACATCTTTGCATATTTGGATAAGAGGCATTAAACTAGAATGTGTTCCTTAGGAGATTTGAGGACCCAAATCAAGACCTCCCACAAATAAGTCAGCAAAGAACATGAGAAATTTATACTTTATTTTATTCAGCAGTCATGGAAACTGACCACATCTTAAAGCTTGCCATAAGTGAGTAAGAATTAAGAGGTCAGCAAGCCAAATATGAAATTATCCAAAAGGGCTCTCCTTTGTAAACTAGCCTCCCACTCTTTTAATTCCCTCAATTAAATCAGTGTTAAAATTCTCTCAAAATAAAACACAATTTACTTGTTCTAAAGAATGACTTCAAGAGATAACTTGTCATCTCACAATTTCAAGCAGAGCTATGCCTAATCCATTCTACATAAAAATATTCTATTAAAAGTGAAAACAAGGGCTGGGGATATAGCCTAGTGGCAAGAGTGCCTGCCTCGGATACACGAGGCCCTAGGTTCGATTCCCCAGCACCACATATACAGAAAACGGCCAGAAGCGGCACTGTGGCTCAAGTGGCAGAGTGCTAGCCTTGAGCGGGAAGAAGCCAGGGACGGTGCTCGGGCCCTGAGTCCAAGGCCCCAGGACTGGCCAAAAAAAAAAAAAAAAAAAGTGAAAACAAAACAAATCAAAGGGTATGCTGCAATATTTCTTATGAATTTCTAAAAAAATTGTTCTCATGTGTGACATAGTCCCTCCACACTAAAATGAAATTTCATGTCTTTTTTTCTTTGAAAGGATGGAAATGAGCTGACTAACTTTAGTTATGAATGCCCACAGCCAAAAGATACACCCTAGGTCAATTTAAAGACATAAAGGGACCAGGCACTGGTGGCTAACACCTGTAATCCTAGCTACTCAGAAGGTTGAGATCTGAGGATTGTGGTTCAAAGCCAGCCTGGGCAGGAAAATTTGTGAGATTCATCTCCAATTAATCACCAGAAACTTGGAAGTGGTGCTATGACTCAAAGTAGTAGAGCACTAGCCTTGAGCAAAAGAGTTAAGGGACAGCACCCAGGCTAGTTCAAGCCCCACAGCCAACAACAAAAACAGACATAAAGGGGATATAAAGTACATACATTTAGCTCAACTAGCTTCTGAAGCACAAAGCAACACAAGTGGCTGCTTTTACTGTAAACAGCAGATAAATTTGAGAGACCTTAAAAAAAAAAGAAGAGGAAGAAGAAGGAACTGTCCTATTTTGTCTTAAATAAAACACTCTGTACTAAAACAGAACTGATAAGATACAAAGCATGGGAATTTGCTTTTTGATTTGCTGCTTTGATGGTATAGGGGATTGAACTCAGGGCCTCAAACTTGTTAGGCAAGTGCTCTGCCATTTGAGCCACACCCCAGTACAAAAACTTAAAAGGATGATTCAAAATACCAGCAAGGCATTTTAATTGAAAAATATTTTCTATGGGAGGCTATAAAATAGGAACAAGAGGTGACAATGTACAAAAAGAAATGTACTCTTTACCTGACTTACATAACTGTAACCCCTCCGTACATCCTTATAACAATTTTTTAAATTGTAAAAAATAATAATAATAAAGCAGGAAAAAGGAGAGGGCCAAATCTTTTAAAGACTTGATTATTCTGGGCTGGGAATATGGCCTAGTGGCAAGAGTGCTTGCCTCCTACACATGAAGCTCTCGGTTCGATTCCCCAGCACCACATATATGGAAGACGGCCAGAAGGGGCGCTGTGGCTCAGGTGGCAGAATGCTAGCCCTGAGTGGGAAGAAGCCAGGGACGGTGCTCAGGCCCTGAGTCCAAGGCCCAGTACTGCCCCCCCCCCAAAAAAAAAAGATTTGATTATTCTGACAATCAAGGGGACTAAAATGAAATAGATGAGAGAGAGGCCTATTTAAATCCATTCATATTGGCTGCCTATAGTAGCCAATGAACTGGAAAGGGCCACGAGGAGGAATGAATGTTACTATGCTCCAAAACCAAAGTGTTAATCTCAGCATTTCTCTTTCTTGTTCTACCAACATAACTAGTTAAAGAAGCAATCTTAAATTCAGGAAAAAGCTAAGCTTTTTCACTGGCAGACAGCCAAACTAAATACTTTCTCCAACAAGCAGCATAATAAAGCAATAAAAACATGATTGAGCTTACCAAACATTTTTATCTCAAGTGCTCAAGGTATTTGCCAATATTAATACCCAGTTCGCATCCACCCCCTCTCCTCCTCCTTTGCAGCTTTGGGAAGAAGAGAACTTGTTATAGGAAGGATGTCTTTTCTGTGTATTGGTACATATCTGAAAACAACTTCATAGAGAGGGGGTGGCTGGGAGCTCCCTAGGAATCTGATGGTCCAGATCTTATAAGTGTGCTGGTGAAGTTTGATCCATCGTTTGATTCATCGTTTTAAAGGCAGTGCAGTAAAGTTCCTGTAATAGCCTACAATGCTGCATTCTTCACTTGAGACAGGTGCCCGTGGGAAAAACTCAAGACTAAGAAGGCGATTTTTTATTTGGTGCCAGAGGCTCAAGCTGTAATTCTAGCTACTCAGGAGGCTGAGATCTGAGGATTATGGTTCAAAGCCAGCTCAGGAGGGAAAGTCCATGAGACTCATACCTCCAATTAAACAAGAAAAAGCTAGAATTGGAGGCATGGCTCAAGTGGTAGAGTACCAATCTTGAGCAAAAAAACTAAGGGACAGTGCCTAGGCCCTGAGTTCAACCCTCAGTACTGCCATGTGCATATGTGTGGGCATGAGCCCACGCACACACGCGTGCACATGCACGTGCGCGCGCACACACACACACACACACACACACACACACACACCAGAGAGAGAAAGAGAGACAGAGAGAGTGTAAAAGAGAGAGAGAGAAAGAAGGGTAGGAATAGAAAGACCTATCAGTTGATGGTTGGTTCATCATACCACTTTGGTCTAACCTCAGACATAAAAAAACCATTATATAGAAAATTATATAGAAAACCATTTTACAATTAGAGGTTTAGTAACAGGTAGTACTTTGTTCCATGGCATGTGCAAACACATAATTACGTCTTGCCATACTGCTGGATCAGACCTGTACAGTCAGACAGTGAAGGTGGTGAGCATGTCACAGACAGTTGTTTAAATAGACTAGTCAGTCACTTCTTTGCCCCACCGTCCATGTGGCAGGTGTTTGCAGGGCCTTGTGCATTAATATGGAAGTCCTGCTCTAGACAGAGAAGGTCATTTTCTCCTCAGAGTAGTGGGCTGGGTCCTCAGGAAGTGTCCTCACTCATGAAGATATCTAGAAGGAGCCAGAAGGATTGTGTTCAGGCACAAAATCTTGTGGACAGAGTTGTTGATACTTCAAATTTGCTATGGCCTCAAGTAAGTGCTTTTTATATGAGGGAATTAAAATTCCTTTGCTTTTTTACTTTGAAAACGGCCTTATAGTAGTTCTTTTTCTTCTGGGCCTAATACTATAGAAATTGATTAAAATGACATATTTTAGAAGCTTTAAAAAAATGTTTAAAGTTTAGCCAGGCACCAGTAGCTCATGCCTGTAATCTTAGCTACTCAGGAGGTTGAGATCTGATGATCACAGTTCAAAGCCAGCCCAGGAAATAACATCTGTGAGAACTCTAATCTCCACTAAATCATCCAAAAACTCAGAAGTGGAGCTGTGGCTCAATGGTAGAACAAGAGCCATGAGCACAAAAGCTCAGGGACAGCACCTAGACCCAGAGTTCAGGCTCTAGGATTGGCATCAACAAACAAAAAAGTTTAAAGTTTTAAACATGCTGTTGCCAGATACAGTAGTATATTCTATAATCCCAGCACTCAGGAAGCAGATGAAACAGAAGTTGAAAGCAGGCATGGACTACACAGCAACTTCAAGGTCAGCCTGACCTACGTAAGTGAGACTTGTCTAAGAAAGAAAGAAAGAAAGACAGAGAGAGAGAGAGAGAGAGAGAAAGAAAAGAAAGAAAGAAAGAAAGAAAGAAAGAAAGAAAGAAAGAAAGAAAGAAAGAAAGAAAGAAAGAGAAAGAAAGAGAGAGAGAAAGAATGAACCAGGTAGTTTGATTCCTGGCACCAATAAAAATTAAAATGTAAATATGCTTACTGATTTCTGAGGAAAATCAGATTGAGTATCACCAACTATCAGTAACCATTCTGAGTAAATTTTATACATGAATACATAGGTCATGATAAAAGTAATTAAGATGAAGGAGTTCCTAATGATTCTATGGAGCCAACGCTTATAAACCAAGTTCTCTGTTGCTTAAGATAAATCCAATAAATGTGAATGACCTTGGCTTGTCAAGGTCACAGTTAATGTTTGCTTCCTTCACTAAGACCCATACCTCTAGCAAGAAAACAATTTGGCTTTTGTTAAAAGTTGGTTATATGTTGCATATTGGAGGAATCCAGTATAGACAAATTCACAGATGGAGAGAAGCAAAGTTACCAGGGAATCAAAGTTACCAAGGTTCTGAGAGGGAAGGGAGGAGAAATGCAAAGTAACTATTTAACAGAGAGTTTTGGTTGAGAATGCTGAAAAGTCTCTAGAAAGAGTGATAGTGATTATGAATTGTCTAAATTCTAGTAAACTATAAACTTAAAGAGTCAAAATGGCTTTTTTGTTTGTCTAGCTATATTTGGGTTTGAACTCAGGGACTCATGATTACTAAGCAGGTGCCCTACCACTTGAACCACTTTACCAGTCCCTTTTTGCATTGGCTATTTTTTGTTTTCTGTTTTTTGTTTTTTTTCCTTTACCAGTCCTGGACCTTGGACTCAGGGCCTGAGCACTGTCCCTGGCTTCTTTTTGCTCAAGGCTAGCACTCTGCCACTTGAGCCACAGTGCTACTTCTGGCCGTTTTTTTTTTGTTGTTGTTGTTTTGTTTTGTTTTCTGTATATGTGGTGCTGGGGAATCGAACCCAGGGCTTCATGTATATGAGGCAAGCACTCCTGCCACTAGGCCATATTCCCAGCCCTGCATTGGCTATTTTTGACATAAGGTCTCACTGATGCCTGGCCTGGCCTTCAATTCTCCTATCTGTGTTTCTCTTTGTTGCTGGGTAGTTGACAGGCACTCAACACTATGACCACCCATCGCTCATCCCCCCACCCCCTGACTAGTTTGGGATAACAGGCAAATTCCACACAGCCCAGACACAAATTTTGTTTCACATATATTACTATAATTTTTAAAAACTGAGAAATGAGGTTTTCCCCTCTTTCTTTTAAAATATAATGTGGCCTAGGAAGTTCCCAAGTTTATTCATTATCAGAATCATGTGGGGTGCTTACTGAAGTTATAGATTATCTGGGCACCCCCAGACTGGCTATTTGTTTTCTTGTTAGTTGGAATCTTTTAAGTATCTCTCTGTGAGTAACAGATAATAGGGGATCCTTAGTTGTTATGTCATTTTTAGCTTAACCACTGGTCAAATTGGAAACAGCATGGCATCTGCCCTTGTCCAGTTGCTTTGCACTGAAGCCAAGGAGACACAAACCTTTAGTTCTGCAGTGTTTTCTCTATGTTGGGAACAGCCCTCCTACTGTGCTATTTCTGATCTCCAAAACACATGCCTTGGGAACTGCTCTGCAAAGGATAAAATAGGCAGGTAGCAATATACTTGAAAAGGGATAGGAATTTGTACTCATTAGGGATGACAACAGGCTTCTTTTTTAACTCAAGGGAAATAGAGGAATCTGTCTATGACAGATGTTGAAAAGGTGCTGTAATACCTTAGAACATTAAACATTAGAAAAGAAAAAAAGTTCTGTATGACTCAAAGATGTGTTTGTAGAGGTTTCTTTCAATTGGAAGCCAAAAACATATGATATCATGTGGCAGAACTGTTTTAATGGTCTGTACAAGTCAGTGAAGCAAGTACGGTTTAAAGCTTTGAAGGGATAGAAAAAAAGGGTGCTTCAAGTCCCTCAGACAATTTACTGCTCCAGTATTTCTAATAATCACACATGAGTGTTTTTCCTTTTGATTGGAGAGCAAAGGAAAAAGGAAGCCTGTAGAAACTGGAGTTGGACAAGAGAACAAAGCTCACAGATGAGATGTTCTCTGGTACTGGCAAGTGAAACAAGACTCGCCTCTTATGTCCTTTAAACTACTGGCCCAGCTCAGGCCTTTTATTTCACCTCAGTGATTTTTGAGTGTCACAAAAGGCTCTTCAGGCCGAGCTAAATAAATCATGGGAAAGGTCAGGAAAGAAAAGATACAATTGACTAAGGTACTGTCTTGGTCATGCCATTTCTCCTCAGAAATTTATGTCTCTAATTAGAGGGATGAACTGAAAAGAAAAAAAAATAAGTAGTCAAATGAGTAAAATAAAAACATCTCCAATTACATGAGTTTTATTTCTGTGAGAATACCTTCATTTTCCCCGAATGGACTTGAGATTGAACCCAGGGCTTTGCACACGCAAGGGGAAGCACACTACAACCTAAGTAAGCTAGGTCCTATATCCCCCACCTTGCATACTCTTTTGAGAAAAGGTCTTACTGCTGCTTTTTCCTAGGCTGCAGTTAAACCTGAGATGTTCCTGCCTGGAACTATAGCTGAATTATAGGTGTGAACCATCACACCCAGTGTTCATATTTCTCTCTGCACTACTGGAGCTTGAACCCAAGTAAAAATGTTAGGCGGGTGCTCTACCACTTGAGCAATGCTCCCTAGCCCTTTGACTCTCTTTCCTATTACTATATGGTTAAAGACTATACAAAATTCCAATTTTAGAAGGTGCTTGATTAATCCAACATTTCTTTCTCATCCTAGGACTGAATTTCCTCCTTAACATCTTTGTTCGGTCATTGTCTAGGAAAGTACTGTCCAAGGGAACATTCTGTAGTGATGAAAATGTTTGTTATACTGCACTGCCCAATATGGTAGAAGCCACTAACCATATAGTTTGTGAGTGCTTGAAATGTGACCGATATGTTGACAGAACTAAGTTTTAATAGTATTTGCTTTCTTTCTTTCTTTTTTTTTTTGCAGGTCTTGGGGCTTGAACTCAGGGCCTAGGCACTATTCCTGAGCTTTTGTGCTCAATGCAAGCACTTTATCACTTAAGCCACATCTCTGTCTCCTGAGTAGCTAGGATTATAGGAATGAGACATTGGTGCCCGGTTAATTGCTTCTTTAATTTTATTTATTTACTTATTTACTTACTTATTTATTTATTTTTGCTATGGAGCCCAGGCTGACCTTAACCTTGCAACCCTTCTAAGTGTTAGGATTATAGACATGTGTCATACCTAACCCTCCTTTATAACTTTTAAAATTTCTTATCAGTCATGGGGCTTGAATTCTGGGCCTGGGTGCTGTCCCTGAGCTCTTCAGCTCAAGGCTAATGCTCTACCACTTTGAGCCACAGCACCACTTCTGGTTTTCTGGTGGCTAATTGGACATAAGAGTCTTATGGACTTTCCTGCCCCAGCTGGCTTTGAGCTGCAATCCTCAGGTCTCAGAATCCTAAGTAGTTAGGATTACAGGCATGAGCCACCAGTACCCAACTTGGCTTCCCCCCTCCCTGGGGTTTGAACTTGGGGCCTTGAGCTTAGTCGGCTTGCTCAGCTGATGCTCCACCACCCCTTCAGCCAAGATTTTTGCTGGGTAATGAAACAGAGTCCCTCCGACTTCTGTTCAGGGTTGGTCTCTATTTGTGCTCCTCTTGCCTCAGCTTCCACAGTACTGAAATTACAGGTATAGGCTATCAGGCCTCACTTCAGTATTTATTTGCATCTATTACATTTGTATTTCCCCATTGATTTGTAAAAGGAGCCTTATGCTCAAGCCCAGAACACGTATACTTGTTACACAGAGGTTAAGAGTTACACATAAATAAGACAGTAGATTCCCAGCCTCCTTGGCATCTCCTGAACAACCTTTCCTGACACTCATTACGCGTATTTTTTAGTCCTTCACTCATCTATTTAGTCAACAAATATTTACCTAGTCCTACTATGTAATAGACACCATTCTCAATACTAAGGCTGAAGCAGGAACAAAGACCGAAATCCCTGCCCCTGTAGAATTTACATACCAGTGCAGGAGGGTCAGGCCAAAGACAAGCTAAAGAGGTCAAGGTCATAAAAAACAAAATACCAGGGGTCTGTTCCAGATTAAAAGAAACTAAAGAGCCATTACCAAATAGAATGTGTAAACATCAGCTGAATTCTGAGCAGAAAATAAGCATCTATTAAAGGTACCTGAGAAGACCAAAAGAATCATAATTTGCACTGGATTTTAGGTGATATTATAAAATTAGTGTCCATTTCCTTCCATGTGACAGTGACACTGGGGTGGTAAAGGAGAATAGGAGAATGTTCTTTTGTTAAGAGATGAAACATGGCGTGTGAGCAGTGTCATGACTCCTGTAACTTGGAACAGACTGCGCAACCTCTATGGAGCCGAATCAGTGTATGCTATTTCCAGGGATCCATCCTGCATCTTCTATAAATCACTAGACAAAGCTTGAGCGCCAAACTTCTTGTTTTCATTTCATATGTGTTTGACAGAAGTATCTCTAAAATGTCTCATAAATTTTCTTAGCTCATTTAAAAAAAGAGATGATTTTGAACCTACATTACCTTTTAACTCTGGTTCAACATTATAAATTATTGTCTTGGACCATAATAGATGCTCTCAAAAAAAAATTTACAAAGCCCTTTATTGGTCCCCCATGTAGTAAATGACCTAAAGATATGGTCTGTATTTAATATGTGTTTCCTTGTCACTGTTTGGAACTCAACTCCTTTTTCTGTTTATCATTTATCACACAGTGTGCAGCAGGATTGCACTATTGAAGTGCCACCTCTGCAACCTTTCAGCTGCCAATAACCTGATCACTTACAAGTCAAGAGGCTCTCTGTGCCAGGTGCTGGGGGGGGGGGGGGCAAGCCTATCATTCTGTCTACTCAAGAGGCTGAGATCAAGGACTGAGGATCAAGGTTTGAAGCCAGCTTGGGCAGAGAAGTCTGTGACACTTCATCTACAACTAAACAGCAAAAAAGCTGGAAGTAGAGATGTGGCTCAAGTAGGAAAGCACCAGCTGTGAGAGAGAAAGCCAAGTGAAACTCCTAGGTTCTGCACTGAAGGCCCAGTACCTGTGTGTGTGGGTGCACAAGCACACACATGTGTACACACATGCACATACACACACACAGGTTCCTTGTGAAACGGATACTTCCTGACTCTCCTGCAATAGTGCATACTGTGTGAATACTGGTTTTTCAGAGACTTTTTTTTTTTTAACAAACTTTCAAATTGGTGACTTTTTTTTTTTTTTCACATCTTAGAGCTGTAACCCTTATGTTGGTGAAAACCTAGGGAGGGTTCAACAATGTCACGCACTAGCTTGAAGGTCAGTGTTTTGTTTTGTTTTGGTTTTTTGCCAGTCCTGGGGCTTGGACTCAGGGCCTGAGCACTGTTGTCCCTGGCTTCTTTCTGCTCAAAGCTGGCACTCTGCTACTTGAGCCACAGCACCACTTCTGGCCGCTTTCTATATATGTGGTGCTGGGGAATTGAACCCAGGGCTTCATGTATACAAGTCAAGCACTCTTGCCAGTAGGCCATATTCCCAACCCTGAAGGTCAGTGTTTAAGGTGAATCAAAACACTGGAACATTAACTAGTTTAAGCTGTAACAATGTCTTTAATTCAACAATCTTAAGTGGTGCAAATTATTCTGTCCATCAGATGTGGGAGAGTTCTTATGTTGTTTTGCCAGTACCAGGGTTCAAATTCAAGGCCTCATGCTTCCCTGCCTTGCTTGCTTGGCTGGTGCTCTACCTCTTGAGCCATGTCCCCAGCCTGGATTTTTACTAGTTATTTTGGAGATAAAGACTGGGCTGCCTTTGAACCTCAATCCTATGGTTCTCAGCCTCCTGAATAACTAGGGCTACAGGTATGAACCACTGGCACTCAGTCTTATATTTATAATGCATACTCTTTATTTTTTTGTGGTACTGGGGTTTGAACTCAGGGCTTGGGCCTGGTAGGCAGGCGCTCTACCACTGAACTACACCTCTACTCCTGGTTCTATTTACAACATACACTTGTAATTAACATCAGACAATCCTTGAGGCAAATCCTATGTGCTCTTGTGTATACAGATGTATATATAAATAGAGGAAATCTAAATCACCTGGGGATTTAACTGTTTTAATTCTTGCTTCCAAATTTTACTGTCAACAAAGGCTCTGCCACTTAATTGAACACTTTGTTGATATAATCCTTTGTTTATTAGTTTACTTCCCTCTAAAATTACTTGCTGCCCTCAGGGAAGGTGAGTGAACAAGCAACTCTTCCCTATCTTTGCTGCAGACTGAGGCCCTATCTTAGCAGTGGCACTTTTTAAATGGAGATGAGGACATTCAGAAAGACAAATACTGTTAGACTTTTATGACCTGGCAAGTAATATATTTCTCTCTTCTCCTTCTCCTTCTCCTTCTCCTTCTCCTTCTCCTTCTCCTTCTTCTTCTTCTTCTTCCTCTCTCTCTCTCTCTCTCTCTCTCTCTCTCTCTCTCTGTCTGTCTCTCTTTTTTGTGTGTGTTTCTACTGGGGCTTGAACTCAGGGCCTAGGCACCTGGTGCTCTACCACTTGAGACACAGCTACATTTCTGGGTTCTTGCTACTTAAGTGGAAATAAGGGTCCCACATGCTTTTTCTTTCTTTTTTTTGGGGGGGGGTGGCTTATAATAATTACTTATTTATTGTCAAAGTGATGTACAGAGGGGTTACAGTTTCATACATTAGGCCATGGGTACATTTCTTATACTGTTAACCTCCTCCATCATTCTCCTCTCCCCCCCTTCCCCTTTCCCTCTCCCCCATACGTTGTTCAGTTGGTTTACACCAAATGGTTTTCCAAGTATTGCTTTTGGAGTCATTTGTCTTTTTATCCTTTGTCTCTCGATTCTGATATTCCCTTTCACTTCCCTAGTGCTTTTTCTTTCTAAGCTGACCTCAAACCATGATCCTCAGATCTCAGCTTCCTGAGTAGTGAGGATTGAGCAACCAGGGCCCAATAATATCTATATTTAAATACATATATAAAACTCTTTACAAAACCAAGGTTGAGATTTTAATTCAAATGATTAATTCAGATTCAAAATGTATGGGGGTGGGAGTGTGGCCCAATGGCTGAGACTGCTGAACATGAGCAAGGCCCTGAGTTCCATTCTCCAGCACTGAAAAGACAATTCATGTCGCTGCTATTAGCAGGCTATACATCTTAAGGATACTGTCTTATTAAAATTTGTTTTGTTAAACAGTGCAATCAGCCCAGGATAAATACAACAAATTCATTTTAGTGTATTAAACAGAGGTAATCGATATGGTGATCTATGGCATTTCTGTCCATTTCCCAGGAATCTAATTAGCCCTGAGTTTTTCTCATCTTAGGACATTGACTTTAGAGTAAGACCTGAAGTATTAGGTTTATATTCATAACAGAACAATAATAATAATGGCCTTTTACGAAGCACCCTACTATGAGCACTATCTTGAGTGCTTTTGGTATTATGGTGGCTTGAAGGCAACTCCATAAATTCTAAAATACTCCCTTCCCTTCAAGAGGTAGGTCTCAATTCCTCTCCCCTTGAATAGGAGCTAAACTTAGCTACTTCCTTTCTAATGAATAAAGCGAAATGACAGCATTAACACCAGAGTCTAAATCGCAGAAGGCTCCCTTACTTCCTGATTCTTCTCCTTTCCCTTTCTCTGGGAAAATCAGCTTCTCCATCATCAGGTGGTGACAAACTGGGGCGCTCTGCCAACAGTGAGCTTACAGTCGCCTCTAGATGACTATAGCCCTAATCAAAACCCTGACTTTTCATTTTTTTTTTTTTACTTCTTTATTCCTTTCTCCTCTCTTCCTTCTATCTTTTCTTGAGATGAGATCTCTTCATGCTGCCAGACTCATCTCAACTTCCAGGGATCAAGTGATCTCTTGCCTCAGCATCTCAGGTGCTGGGACTAGAGGTGTGTATCACTGCACTTTGCTCAAAATCTTGATTCCAAGCCTTATAAGATCCTAAGACAACCATTTAAGCTTTTCCTGTATTCCTGCCTCTCAGAAAGTGTGAAATAATGTGTACTGGTTTTGGCTGCCAGGTTTTGGAGTATTTTATCATCTCTATAAAAAGAGGAAGCAAAGGCTTAAGTGGTTGAACAATGTACTGAAAGCAAGGCAGGTAACAATGGTAAAGCCACAACACAAAGGCCATATTCTGTGCTCGCTCTTACACCATTGCTTTTCAGAATCTGTTTCTTTCTGACACTTTAGTAGCTATCCAAATGAGACTGATTGCAATCAGTGCTCTTACGCAAATATTGAACAAAAATTCAAAAAGTTTGGTTAATGTCATAGTCCAGAATGGCACAACTAGACACACGAAGCCATTAGTCTGCACATCTGGATACAGTTGTTCAAGCAATTAGTTATATGTTGTCCAGCCCACATTCCTCCTCCTCCCCCTCCTCCCCCTCCTTCCCCCCCTCCTCCCCCTCCTCCCCCTCCTCCTCCTCCTCCTCCTCCCCCTCCTCCCCCTCCTCCCCCTCCCCCCCCTCCTCCTCCTTCTTTTTGTTGGTCATGGGACTTGAACTCAGGGGCTGGGTGTTGTCCCTGAGCTCTTCTGCTCTACCACTTTAAGCCACAGTGCCACTTCCAGTTTTGGGGTGATTCACTGGAGATCCTGCCTGGCCTGGCTTTGAACCATGATCCTCAGAACTCAGCCTCCTGAATATCTAGGATTGATTACAAGTGTGAGCCACCAGTGCCCGGCTCTTCTACTTCTTTTCAAGAGTATCATGAAAATATTGTTGCATCTATATGAAATCCAATTAAACTAGAAATATACTAAATACAGCTATACCAAACACCGACTTCTGTCCATTTACCAGTGCAACAATTTCTTGAGAAAAGGGAACGAATGCACACTACGTTCTTCCTCCTCTTTCCATATTACTGTTCACACCATTGTTTACCATTACCACTCCCTCAGTCATAAATGATTTTAATAAATGCTACACATGTTATTTAATTTAATCCTCAGGACTACCCTATTCTATCCTACCAATATGGAAATTTGGCTCATAGAGATGAATAATTTGTCCAATGTGATTTTCTAAGAAGTGAAAGAGCTGGGGTTGAATTAGGTCTTCTTTACCCATAAGACTGAACCTTTTACCCTTTTCCTCCTCTTCCTCCATTCTGTCCCTCCCCCATCTTCCTTCTCTGTCTTTGCTTTCTCTTCTTCTATCAATTTTGACATGCCAATAATGATCTCAGCTTCCTTTTCTGCAGTTATAATTTATTCCTACTTGTAAGATAGATATGAATATTGCCAGCTTTCTTCTGAAGTGACCTTCTGGGTTTAGTTCCTTTACTCTGATCTAAGGAAATGTCTCCTGCTTATCCCTGCTGCATCCCTTCTTTCCCAGCCCCAGTCCTATTTCTCAAGTCTGTCAGCAGAGATTCAGCCGATTCATCCACTAGTCCTTGTACCTGGAATATAAATTAAGTTTAGGGACTTGAGCTCATTGAAAGCAGTCAGCTATTTTAATTTCATTCTTTGGAACTCGTATGTATTTTATCTTTTCTAGTCCCAAGAGCATTCTCTTTGACAGAGAAGACAAAACAACTATAAAAATAATTCAAAATTAATTACAGACATAAATATAAAATTTAAACTCTAATTCTTTTTTTTTTTTTTTTCTTTTTGCCAGTCCTGGGGCTTGAACTCAGGGCCTGAGCCCTGTCCCTGGCTTCTTTTTGCACAAGGCTAGCACTCTACCACTTGAGCCACAGGGCCACTTCCGGCTTTTTCTGTATATGTGGTGCTGAGGAATCGAACCCAGGGCTTCATACATGCTAGGCAAGCACTCTACCACTAGGCCACATTCCCAGCCTTGAAACTCTAATTCTTTTTTTTTTTTTTTTTTGGCCAGTCCTGGGCCTTGGACTCAGGGCCTGAGCACTGTCCCTGGCTTCTTCCCGCTCAAGGCTAGCACTCCGCCACTTGAGCCACAGCGCCGCTTCGGGCCGTTTTCTGTATATGTGGTGCTGGGGAATCGAACCTAGGGCCTCGTGTATCCGAGGCAGGCACTCTTGCCACTAGGCTATATCCCCAGCCCCTCTAATTCTTTTAAAATAAAATATTGACACAGCAGGCATGCTGGTGCATACCTGTAATTGCAGCAGTAGGAAGATAAGGTAGCAGGATCCAGAGTTCAAAGACAGCCTGTGCTACATAGTGAGACCTTATCTCACCACCACCACCACCAACTACAACAACAGCAGTAATTTTTTTTCTTTTTTCGTGTGTGTTATGGGCCTTGAACTCTGGGCTGAGGCACTGTCCCTGAGCTTTTCTACTCATATCACTCTACCATTTTTAGCTGAAGTACCACCCCCAGTTTTCTGGAAGTTAATTGCCACTTCTAGTTTCCTGGAGGTTAATTGGAGATAAGAGATTTTCCTAGCTGGGCTGGCTTTGAAGTATGATTCTCACATCTCAGCCTCCTGAATAGCTAGGATTATAGGCATGAACAACCAGTGTGTAGCTAACAACAGTAATTTAGTCACAAACCTGCAAATATTTCTTGGATTAGAGCCAGACAACATCAAAACTGGAAGAAGAAAAAATCTGTAAAAGGGACTTTTAAAACTTCTGCTCAATAAAATAAAAGCCACTATTTGAGGAAATAAGTAACACATGGGAGAAAATATGTCATATACATACCTAAATATACAATGAAATACTACCTTTCAATAATAAAAGACAACCCCACTAAAAGTTGAGCAGAGCCAGGCGCCCCGGGCTCATGCCTGTATTCCTAGCTACTTAGGAGGCTGAGATCTGAGGATCACTGTTTGAAGTCAGTCCAGGCAGGAAAGTCCATGAGACTCTTTTTCTTTTGGCTGGTCCTGGGGCTTGAAGTCAGGGCCTGGGCACTGTCCCTGAGCTTCTTTGGCTCAAGGCTAGCACTCTACACTTGAGCCACAGTGCCACTTCCGGCTTTTAAAGTAGCTTATTGGAAATGAGCCCCACAGACTTTCCTGCCCAGGCTGGCTTCAAACCGTAATCCTGAGATCTCAGCCCCCTGAGTAGCTAGGATTATAGACATGACCCACAGGTGCGTGGCTATGAGAGTCTTACCTCCAATTAGCTACTCAGAAAAATCTGGAAGTGGTGCTGTAGCTCAAGTGGTAGGGTGCTAGCCTTGAGAAAGAAGCTTGGTGACTGCACCCAGGCCCCAGAATTCAAGCCCTAGGACTGGCACACACACACACACACACACACACACACACACACACACACACACACACAATAAAAATAAAAAGAGATTGAGCAGAAAATTGAAGCATTTTATAAAAGATACACAAATGTCCAACAAGCTATTTTAAAAATGCTCAACTTCATTCATCATCAAAGAAATGCAGACCAACTAAACCCACAATGACATAGCATTCCACTCCTCCTATTATAGCTAAAATGAAAGACTGACAATACCAAAAAGGAACAATTGGAATTCTCACACATTTCTGCTGCTGAGAAGACAAAATATTAACAACTACTTTGGACAACAGTTAGGTACCAATTCTACCCTAGGTATTTACCCAAGACAAATGAGAACATATGCCCACATGAAGACTTCCAAATGTCCCTAGAAGCTTGATTCATAATAGCAAAAAACTGTATATATCCTCGTGTCCTTTAACAGGTGAAAAACAAATTGCTATATTCATACAACCCAACAGTACTCAGCAATAAAAAAGAACAAAGTGCTAATATATACTGTAATGTGGATGAGTATTTCTCCAAAGAAGATGTATAAATGGACAGTATGCACATAAAAGATGTTCAGTATCAATAGTTTTCAGGGAAATACAAATCAAAAGCATAGTGAAATACTATTTCACATTCACTAAGATGACTATAATTAAAGACAGATAATATCAAGTGTTGGCAGAAGCCAAGAGAAATTGTAGTCCTTATACATTGCTAATGGGAATGTGAACTAGTACAGCCACTTTGGAAAACAATATGGCAGTTCTGCTAATGAGCTACCCATTCCTATGTAACTATCCAAAAGAAATAAAAACATAAATCACCCAAAGATCTGTTTACAAATGTTCATAGTAGCATTATTATTATTTTGGTGGTATAGGGTTTGAACTCAGGATCTTACACTAGCTTGGCTTTGCTTGGTTGGCTGACACTTGTCACTTGAAATATGCCTCCAGCTCTGCATTCTGCTGGTTATTTTGGAGATAAATTTTTCTGCCCCAGCTCACTCTGAACCATGAACCATGATCATCCAGATCCCTCAGTCTCTTAACTACCTAGGATCATAGGTTATGGGCACTAGCAGTATTATTTATGATAGTCCCAAAGTGAAAACAATCCATTGCCCATCAATGGATGAATAAATAAACCAAATGTGGTACAATCATAAAACAGAATATTGTTTGTCTATAAAAAAGAACAAAGTATCCCGCCCTGCCCGCATGTCCCAATTTTCTCCTGAGGCTCTGGACCTTCATTTGTTCAGTTATAAAATCATCTAGAAGGCATATCAACAGACAGAGTCTAGTGTGTGGACATAGGTTTGACCATGTAAAAACATTTAGTAGCTGAGTTTTATTTTGCCAGTCCTGGGGCTTGAACCCTGGGCCTGGGCACCATTTTGGTGCTTCTTTTGCTCAAATTCAAGACTAGTGCTCTGCCACTTGAGCCACAGTGCTACTTCTGGCTTTTTCTATTCACGTGGTACTAAGGAATTGAACCCAGGGCTTCATGCATGCTAGGCAAGCACTAATAGCTGATTATTCAATAAACAACATGGGAGTAACTGGCTAGACCCTGAAAAACATAAAAAAAGAAGAACAAAGTATATGTGTGTGTGTGCATGTGTGTGTGTGAACGTACATACACAGATACACATATGGATTAAACCTTGAAATCATTTAGCAAAAGAAATCTTCAGGGCGGTAGATTGCTTTCCTTGCATGCATGAAGCCCTGGATTCAAGTCCTCAGCACCACATAAACAGAAAAGGCTGGAAGTGGCGCTGTGGCTCAAGTGGTAGAGTGTTAGACTTGAGCAGAAAGAAGCCAGGGACAGTGCTCAGACCCCGAGTCCAAGCCCCAGACTGACCACAAAACAAAACAAAACAACAACAACAAAAGGCATATTTTGGGGCTGGGAATGTGGCTTAGAGGTAGAGTGCTTGCCTAGCATGCACGAAGCTCTGAGTTCGATTCCTCAGTACCACATAAACAGAAAAAGCCAGAAGTGGCACTGTGGCTCAAGAGGTAGAATACTAGCCTTAAGCAAAAAGAAACCAGGGACAGTGCTCAGGCCCTGAGTCTAAGCCCCAGGAATGGCAACAAAAACAAAACAACAACAACAACAAAAGGTATCTTCATATCTTCAGACCCAGAAGCCTCCATATAAAATAATTCCATCTATAAGGTGTGTATCCAGAACAGGCATTATCCATAGAGACAGAAAGCAGATCAGTGGATGTACAAGAGTATGAGCTGCTAGGTGGGGTTTTTTTTTTTTTTTTTTTGGCCAGTCCTGGGCCCTGGACTCAGGGCCTGAGCACTGTCCCTGGCTTCTTCCCGCTCAAGGCTAGCACTCTGCCACTTGAGCCACAGCGCCGCTTCTGGCCGTTTTTTTCTGTATATGTGGTGCTGGGGAATCGAACCTAGGGCCTCGTGTATCCGAGGCAGGCACTCTTGCCACTAGGCTATATCCCCAGCCCCTGAGCTGCTAGGTGGGAAGAAAGAGAAGTTACTGAATACCAAGCATTGTGTTTTGTCCCAAGGAGGGTAGTTTAAAAAACAATGAATTTCATATTTCAAGTATATAAGTTATGGGGGCTGCTTGGCATGTTTGAGGCCCTGGGTTCCATCCTTGGCACCAACAAAACAAAACAACTCAGTGTGACTAGCCCCTGAGTTCAAAGCTAACTCTGCCACTTCCTGTCATATGAGAGTTAGAATAAGTCAGTCTTGACAGACTGCTTGGAGGATGAGATGAACTGTTGTATCTAAGCTGCCCAGAACAATGCTTGCTTTATGTTAGCAATCATCAGGAGAAGGATCACAGTCTTATGTACACCTTGTATGTGGTACAGCTAGTATCTGTTATTTCTTCTATTTCTCAGGAAGATTCTGGTTGTTCTAGTTTCCTTTGTTTCCTAAATGAGCATTACAGATGGCTTATCTCAACAAAATAAGCAAACAAATCAAAACTTGGGGGGCACTTTTTAAAACCAAGACAATGTTAATTTATGGATTAAGGAACCCTGACAGTTTTATGAGTTAAATCTTTCTAAGAATACAGTGTCTTTCTATATGTGACAGTATTTTAAAGCTCTCTTCATACAGCCCTTGCTTATTCTGTGTGTGTGTGTGTGTGTGTGTGTGTGTGTGTGTGTGTATTGGGACTTGAACTCAAGACCTAGGCACTATCTCTGAAATTTTTTTTCCACGGTTGGTGCTCTACCATTTGAGCCATGGCATCACTTCTAGCTTTTTGGTGGTTAGCTGGAGATAAGAGTCTTATAGACTTTCCTCCCTAGGCTGGCTTCGAACCTCAATCCTCAGATCTCAGCTTCCTGAGGAGTTAGTATTACAGGCATGAACCACAGGTGCCAGACTCCTTCCATATTCTTTTTTTTTTTTTTTTGGCTAGTCCTGGGGCTTGGACTCAGGGCCTGAGCACTGTCCCTGGCATCTTTTTGCTCAAGGCTAGCACTCTGCCACCTGAGCCATAGCGCCACTTCTGGCCGTTTTCTGTATATGTGGTGCTGGGGAATTGAACCCAGGGCCTCATGTATACAAGGCAAGCACTCTTGCCACTAGGCCATATCCTCAGCCCTCCTTTCATATTCTTGTTAGACTTGTTCCTAGGTATTTTTACCTTATTTGTTTGAGATAGATTCTCGTTATATTGTCCAGGTTGGGTCCAAGCTTCCTGAGTAGCTTATATTATAGGCATGTATGACTATGCTCAGTTGTTTTTTCTTTTCTCTTAAAAACAGAGCCAGAAATGGTGGCACTTGCATGTAATCCCAGATATGTGAGTAGAGACTGGGAGGACTTAGGTTTGAGGTCAGCCCGGGCAAAAAGTTATCAAGAGCCCTTATCTCAACAAGTAAGTAGGACATGGTGGTTCACATCTATAACCACAGCTATATGGGAAGCACAGGAACATATTCCAAGGCCTGCTTCAGATAAAAATGAGACCCTGTTTGAGAGATAAACTACAACAAACGGTCTTTTTCTCTTGTTTGACAATATGAAGGCAATTTTAAAAATATTTATTTTTATTAAGGAGCTGTACAAAAGGATTCCAATTCTAAAAGGCAGGTTACGAATACAAAGCATCTTGATCAGTGTCACCCCTTCCATCATTCTCCTCTATGAAGGCAATTTTTAAAAATTCAAGTTATTGGGCTGGGGATATGGCCTAGTGGCAAGAGTGCTTGTCTCGTATACATGAGGCCCTGGGTTCAATTCCCCAGCACCACATATATAGAAAATGGCCAGAAGTGGCGCTGTGGCTCAAGTGGCAGAGTGCTAGCCTTGAGCGGGAAGAAGCCAGGGACCAGTGCTCAGGCCCTGAGTCCAAGCCCCAGGACTGGCCAGAAAAAAAAAAATAATTTAAGTTATTGATTTTAGTATATTTCAAACACCTACCTTGCTGAATTTTAATGCTTATAATGGATTTCAACTTGATTATCTTGGGTATTGTGGGTTAATTACTGGATCACTTACAATAACGTAAATTCCCCCATACACTTTCACGCCTCATTTCCTTTGCCCGCCTAGTCATTGATTAGAACGTTTAGCTCACAGTAATAGTGAAATTACTTTTATAATCCTATCTAGATAACCTAATTCACAATTCTTCCTTCTGAAAGATGAGCATACCATGAAAGCAAATCAAAATTTTAAATGAATTAAATATATACACTGATCTATTTGAAGATACAGGAGATAATGAGAAAAAACAAGAAAAGGCGTCTAGGCTTTAAAAAAAAAAAAAAAAGGGCTATACAATGTGTCTTGAGTACAATCCTGACCAGACAAAGACAACAGTCCAGAGAAAACACTGGTGGGGATCAACAAGTGCTTCGTGGCGGTAGTGTGGGTGGTGGCTTTGTGAGTGATTATCCTGCTCATTACACTTCTCTGTGATACTCCACTTCTACAACAAGAAAATGTTTGATGATCAGAAAAATATAAACAAGTAGGAAAAAAAGGAATTAATCAAGTGGACTGGGTTTTGGCTGAGTGCAATGGTGAGCTTACAGCTTGATGCTAGAAATCCAGCCTCAAACTGGTTTTGGGAATGCTTTATCTATTTCTTCCATCTGGCAAGGCAGCCTACAGTGTAATCCCACAATGATGTCACCTCTCTTTTGCTCTTCTTTTATCTGAATCCAGATGTTCTGCAACACGTTCCCACCCTCAGATTTGTGTTTAGATATCTGGGCAACTATAGATCTTCTTGATACTAAATTGCTGCTTTGCTTCTTGTCTCTTAAGTGTAAGTCTTTCTCCTGGCCCACAATCCTTCCCACAAGGCCTCTGAATGACCCAGATTGAAGCATCCCATGAAGAAACCTGTCTTCTGGTACTTTCCCTGAACAACCACTTTCCCAAATTTTTTGAGTCCTTGGAACTCCAAGGTAATGCTACTCCAACCCAGACTATGATTAATATTTTTGTAGATCTAGTGTTGTGAACACGTCCCCAAATCATATCAATTGGCTTTATTGCAAAATTTATGTGATCTACCTCAACTGGATGGTCATGGCTATTAGATAACCCCTTCCTTATCTCCTTGACTTTCCCTCTTGCAGTCAGCTTTCTTTCTCAAATTTCTAAACTAACCCAATGCTCCAATCTCTAACACTCAGCTGATAACCTCTTATTTTATCAGGAAGAAAGAAACTATCTGACTTCATATGTTACTCAATTTTATTCCTTTTTAAAAACTTATTTGTATTTGAAATTGCTGAAGAGAGAGGGGTTACATAAGTCAGGCAGAATACATTTCCTTTTGGACAATGTCACCCCTGTCCTCATTCTTTCCTAGTTTCCTTCTTCTAAACCTTCATATTTCCCTGCATCATTACTTTCTTCCCTCAAAGAAATCTTTCCACTCTTGTACTAAGATGTGGCACTTCTGGTATGCTTTGCAGTTCTGTTGGTTTATCTGGAACCTTGCTCCACCAGTTAGGACCTCATACTGGGCAGCTTTAATCCTGTGTGTCTTCCAATATTTATTCCCGCAAGCTTTTTTCTTTTTGGATGTGTATGTATGTGTATGCCAGTATACTGGAGCTTGAACCCAGGGTGCTTTACTACTTGAGCCACAGCTCTACTTCCAGCTTTTTGGTGGTTAACTGGAGATAGGAGTCTCATAGACTATGTTGCCCTGGCTGACTTCAAATTGCAATCTTCAGCTCCCTATTTCCTGAATAGCTACAATTACAGGCATGAGCCAGCCACTCGTACTCAGTTATCAAATTTTTTTTTTTTTTTTGGCCAGTCCTGGGCCTTGGACTACAGGCCTGAGCACTGTCCCTGGCTTCTTCCCGCTCAAGGCTAGCACTCCGCCACTTGAGCCACAGCGCCGCTTCTGGCCGTTTTCTGTATATGTGGTGCTGGGGAATCGAACCTAGGGCCTCGTGTATCCGAGGCAGGCACTCTTGCCACTAGGCTATATCCCCAGCCCCAGTTATCAAATTTTTAACAAACCTACTTAACAAACTCGGCATGTCTTCAAATTTTTCACTCTGTTGCTATTTCTTGATTTTTAAATTTTAGGCATCATCTTTTGACTTTTTAAAGAGGACAAATTATCTTTTTCATCATACAGTATACACATATACTTTCTATTTTCCAGCCTTTTTTCTTTCTTTTTTTTGCCAGTCCTGGGCCTTGGACTCAGGGCCTGAGCACTGTCCCTGGCTTCCTTTTGCTCAAAGCTAGCATTCTACCACTTGAGCCACAGCGCCACTTCCGGCTTTTTCTGTTTATGTGGTGCTGAGGAATTAAATCCAAGGGCTTCAAGCATGCTAGGCAAGCACTCTACCACTAAGCCACATTCCCAGCCCTCTTTTCAATTTTTTGGGGGTGGAGAGTACTTTGAACTCAAGGCCATGTTCCTGTTAGATAAGGTTCTACCATTTAAGCCATGCCCTCAGCCTTTTTTTGCTTCGTTAGGTTTTGGATAGGTCTTTTAGGACTGGCTTTGAACTGCATCTCTCCTACTGAAGCCTCTAGAGTATTTGAAATTACAGAAGTGAACTTCCACAATCAGATTATTTTTTGAAAGATGGTCTCACTAAAATTTTTTGCCTGGGCTGGCCTTAAACTAAGGCCCTCCCAAATTCTGCTTCCTCAGTATCTGGGATTCCAGGTATGTGTCATCACACCCAGCCTCCCATCCTATCAATACTGTGCCAATTTTAGCATGCCGATGTTCAATATTTACTTATTTGTGACTATGTCACAGCCAAACCATAGGCTTACTTTTTCTTTCTTTATGCAACCTTTTTTTTTTTTTTTAAGAATAGTGATCTCTTTTCTTGGTTTACTTGGAGTTTCTAAGTATTAATCAGTACTTCTTCCATTGAAATATCAATCTCTAATACTCCAGTAGCACAAAGACCAGGTAGGTACTCCTGGGGCCTTCTGCCCAGACTTCAGTCAGAACTGGCTGCTTTCTAGTTTTCCTGCACTAACGGATGTTCTGGAACTACTGACATTATCTTTCAAAGACTTCTCTCTACTTCACCCCTATATTTAGGGGCCATTATTTCACTTTCCTATGCATAGTTTCATCTTTATTTGTGAGTGTCAGTTCTGGGACTTGAACTCAGGGCTTGGGCGCTGTCCCTGAGCTTTTGTGTTCCAGGCTAGCACTCTTCCACTTGAGCCACAATTCCACTTTCAGCTTTTTTGGTGGTTAATTGAAGATAAGAGTCTCATGGATTTTCCTGCCCAGGTTGGCTTCAAAGTATGAGTAGCTAGAATTACAGGCAAGAGCCACTGGTGCCCAACCATACTTTCATCTCTTTTCTTTTTTTTTTTTTTTCTCAGTGGTGGGGCTTGAACTCTGGACCTCGGCACTGTCCCTGAGCTCTTCAGCTCAAGGCTAGTGCTCTACTACTTTGAGCCACAGTGTCACTTCTGGTCTTCGGATGATTAATTGGAGATAAGAGTCTCATGGAGTTTCCTGCCTGGGCTTTGAGCCATGATCCTCAGATCTCAGCCTCCTGAGTAGCTAGGATTACAGGTGTAAGCCACTAGCACCCAGAAGTTTCATCTTTAATGAGACATATTCTTTGGTACTTTCATAAGAAAGGCTCTATAGGAGTAAAAATGTATAAAGTCCTGCTCATTTAACGTCTTTATTTTCCCATTGACTGGTTTAGCATAGAATCCTACACTAGAAAGCATTTTTCCTTAGATTTCTGAAAGCAGGGCTCTACTAACTTTTACCTTCCTATGCTGCTATTGAGAAGCCTGATGGCACGTTTTCTTTTTTCTTTTTTTTTTGGGGGGGGGAGTCAGTCCTGGGCTTACATGTAGAGCCTGGGCACTGTCCCTGAGCATCTTTGGCTCAAGGCTAGCACTGTACTACTTGAGCCACAGTGCCACATCTGGTTTTTTTCTGTGGTACTGAGGAGTTGAACCTAAGGCTTCATGCATGCTAGGCAAGCAATCTACCACTAAGACACATTCCCAGCCCCTTGATGGCATTCTTATTGCTGCTCTGTTGTGTCTTTCTGGAAGCTGGCTGGTACTGGGGCTTGAACTTCGGGCCTTGGGCTCTTGCTGGGCTTTTGTGCCCACAGCTGGCAATCCCCCTTGAGACATGCCTCCACACCCTCCTGCATATTCTCCTGAACTAGGGCTCCTATTTCTTGTATTTTTTCCTATTTTGTTTTCTTTTGCCTTTACTAGATCATTTGCTCAACTTTTATCTGACACTTCATCTGTTGGATGTTTTTCTTTCTGCTGGAATTTTTAACTTCCAAGAAATATTTTATAGTGGGAAATTCTTAGTTAATGGGTCCAACCTCTTCCCTTCCCCCTTCTGAGGATATTAAAGATTGTTTTCTTTTCCTTCTCTGTCACTTCTGAGCTCTTCCCTGCCCTCCCCTGTTTGTTTTGGTTGTTTCTGGCAAACATATTACAGACATCTCCCAGTTTTGTTTTTTCAGTACTGGGGATTGAATCTGTGGCCTCATGCATGCTAGGCCAGTACACTACCACTTGAACCATGCTAAAGACCACCAGATTTTGTACGACACTTGAGTATATCCATTCCTGTTTGGAGTGGCATACTCATAAGGTGGTCATCTCTAGATAGAGCATGTTTTTGTTGACTTCATTAAGAGAATGAATGAGTTAAGACCCAGCTAGCTCAGCAAATTTACAAAAACTTTCTTTGAGGCTTGTTTGGAGGCATCTATGGACAACCAGCAGAACAAAGCGAGGCAAAATGCTGAAGTAGGAATGTTAACATCCAGCAAGGTCATCTCCTTTCACCAGGCCAGCCTGGCAGAGGAGTCTGTGACCCTCCATCTCCATGGCGGGAGGCTGGACATGGAGCCTCCAAGCCATTATAGGAAATCTAAAGTAGATGGATTGAGGCCTGATGCACCCAGGTGGGAAGTAAGACCCTATCCTAAAAATAACCAGTGAAAAACAGTGCTGGAGGCGTGGCTCTGCAGTACAGCACCATGAAACCCTGAATTCAAAACCCAGTTGCAGGGCTGGGAATGTGGCTTAGCGGTAGAGTGCTTGCCTAGCATGCTTGAAGCCCTGGGTTCCATTCCTCAGTAACACATGAACAGAGAAAGCCAGAAGTGGTGCTGTGGCTCAAGTGGTAGAGTGCTAACCTTGAACAAAAGAAGCTCAGAGACTGTGCCCAGGCCCTTAGTTCAAGCCCCAGGACTGGCAAAAGGACAAAAACAAAACAAAAAAAACCCAGCACCCCCAAAACAAACAAACATAAAACTTTGCAACAAATCCTTCTTTCCTTACCTCTCCCCTTCTCCAATTTCAGAATACCCAACACCTCCAATTTTTCAGCCCTTTAAACCCTCAATGGCACAAATGAATACTTTCACCTTTTGCCAGGAGTCATCAGTTCTCTCTGCTAAATCAGTTCTCACTCATCTGATGTTCATATTCTAAAATTTGGTTGGCATGTATCATTTGCTGTCATTCTTCTCATTTTGTCTTTTGTTATTTTAGTGTTTTAATTTTAGTATTGTAAACATGTATATTTGGCCTGACACGTCCAACTCTAGTTATCTTTAACTATTTACATGTCCAGTTTCTTTCCAAATAGTAAATTCCTTCAAAAAAAAAAAAAAAAAGAAACTACATCTTCCTTGTCCTTTTGTCAGTAATGAGGTTTAAACTCAGGGCCTTCTGCTTGGTAAGCAGGCACTCTACTACTTGAGTCATTTCTGGCGTTGTAGTAGTTCACTGGAGATAAGAGTCTCATAGCCTTTCCTGTCTGGGCTGGCTTTGAACCATGATCCTCAGATCTCAGCCTCCTGAGTAGCTGGGATTACAGGTGTGAGCTGCTGACACTCAGCAGGATCCACTTTTTAAAATACTTTCAAATATGCTAAAATGCAATTTGAAATATATCAAAATAAATATATCTTATGAAAAAAACTGGTAATAAGGCAAATTTCTTTACAAATCATATGTGCTTTTCTTTGCTTATTACTCTAGATAAGCTGGTTTCTTCTCAGTTTTTACAAATACCTTATTATTATTACTGTTATTATAATTTATTTTGTGGTACTGGGGATTAAACCCAGAGCCTCAGCAACGTTCTTCCATTTGAGCTACAGCCCCTCCAGAGACACCCCCCACCCACCCACTTTTTGGTGCAGGTACTAGAATTCAAACTCAGGGGACTCATGCTCTCACTTGGCTTTTTCACTCAAGGTTGGTACTCTACCACTTGAGCTACAGTTCCACTTCTGACTAGTTAACTAGAGATAAGAGTCTCACAGACTTTTCTGCCCAGGCTGGCTTTGAACCCTTATCCTCAGATCTCAGCCTCCTGAGTAGCTAGGCTTACAGGAGTGAACAAACAGTGCCACACACACACACACACACACACACACACACACACACACACACACACACCTTTTTAAATTTGTTTTCAGAGGGTCTCACTAACTTTTTCCTGGCTGGTCTTGAGCTTCTGATACCTACCACTCTGCCTCCCAAATAGCTGGGATTACAGGACCCTATCACTATGCTCAGCTTCAAATACCATGATTACGACTACCTTGGTTTCAGCTGCCTTATTCTCTCCCTCTTGTGTAAACCTTGTCCATTTTTCAAGGGCCAACCTGAGCTTCCTCTCTTTCTTTTATTATTATTGTATATCAATTATACAAAGTAATGGGTTTCAATGTAGTGTTTTCATACATGCATACAATCTACTTGGATCCTATCTACTAACCCTATCTTCCTCTTCCCTAATAATTTCCTTTCTACTTTAATGTCTTTTTTCTTTTTCCAGAATCTATATTTTACATATGAAGGAAAACATATGATACTTGTCTTTCTGCGTCTGGGTGATTTTGCGTAACATGATGATATCCAGTTTCATCCGTTTTCCTCAGAATAACATGATTTCATTCTTATCTCTGCCTGAATTAAAACCATCGTGTGTTTCTGACACATTTTCTATATCCACTCATCGGTAGATGGGCATGTAGGCTGATTCATAACTTGGCTCTTGTGACTGGTGCAGTAATGAACACAGGTGTTCAGGGTCTATATTATAGCATGCTGCCCTTGATTCCTTTAGGTATGCACCCGTGTGTGTGTGTGTGTGTGTGTGTGTGTGTGTGTGTGTGTGTGTGTGTATAGCTGCACCATATGATTTCTATATTTTCAGTTGTTTCTTGTGTGTGTGTGTTGGTCCTGGGGCTTGAACCCAAGTCCTAGACTCTGTCCCTGAGCTTTTTCCCTCAAAGCTACTGCTCTACCACTTGGGCCACAATCCTTCTTCTGGCATTTTTGCTAGTTAACTGGAAATAAGAATCTCATAGACTTTCTTGCCTAGGCTGGCTTCAAACTGTGATCCTGAATAGCTAGGATTATAGGCATGAGCCACTGGCACCCACCTTACTGAAGTTTTGATCTGCATTTATCTGAAGAACCTCACTCTTTTGTGAAAGCCTGCCCTGGACCCTTCTTCTTCCTGATGTTATGCAACACTTTTCTAAATCACAGCCTGATACTTAACTGCACTCTAGACTGGGCCAGCCCCTGTTTTTCCTCCAAGAAAAGGCTAGGCCATAGCCTTCTGGTTGTATCTGAACTCTAGTACTGCCTAGGGCACACAGCAGATGCTTGAGAAACATTTTCCTTTTTTCAGATAGAAATAGCTGTATTTTATTGTGATTTTAAAAATGTATTCAGGTGGCTCAAGTGGCGGAGTGCTAGCCTTGAGCGGGAAGAAGCCAGGGACAGTGCTCAGGCCCAGAGTCCAAGGCCCAGGACTGGCCAAAAAAAAAAAAACAAAAAACAAAAAAAATGTATTCAGGTGCTGGTGGTTTATACTTGTAATCCTAGCTATCTCAGGAGACTGAGATCTGAAGATTGAGGTTCAAAGCCAGCCCAGGCAGGAAAGTCCATGGGACTCTCATCTCCAATGAATCGCCCAAAAGCCACAAATACAAGGTGTGGTTCAAGTGGTAGTGTGGTAGCCTTAAGCAAAAAAGGTTCAGAAGACATGCCCCTAGCCCTGAGTTCAAGCCCCAGTATTAGCATTCGGGAATGCCCATTAGATAAAACAAAACAAAACACACTGAAATAAGGGCTGGGCACTGGTGGCTCACACCCGTAATCTTAGCTACTCAGGAGGATCTGAGGATCACAGTTTGAAGCCAGAGATGGAAAGGAGTCTGAGAGACTTTTATCTCCAATTAACTAAAAAAAAAGCCAGAAATGGAAGCATGGCTCCAGTGACAGAATGCCAGCCATGAGCAAAAAAAGCTGAAAAAGCTGCAAGAGGTGAGGCCTTCAGTTCAATCCCAGGTACCAGCGTGAAATGCAAAACTCAAAGGCAAGTACTTATCATCCAAGAGGCCCTGTATTGGAAACTAAACTAAAACTCCAACACTAGAGAAAAGTGTGAAAAGAAACCTAAAGTCTTGGCACCAAGAGAAAACCATTAATGACATTTTGGTAAACCTCTTTCCAACATTTTTACATGTATGTAAACCTATATAAACATAAAAATATATAATTTTCTATAAATGGCATTTTATTATCTTGCTGTCCTGCAATGTGCACCAATAAATATAGATGTCTAGTGTCTGCTTAGATTTTCATCATGCATTTGCCCTTCATTGAAAATATCCTGAAATTATGTTCATTATGTTTATTTTTAAAGGACAGCTGAGTATGGTAGTATACATTTATAATTCCAGCATTCGGGAGGTGGAAACAGGAAGATTGCTAGTTCAAGATTAACATGGGCTACAAAGTGAGGTTCTGACTAAACAAACAAATAATAGAAATAGAAAAAGAGAGAAAGAAAGAAAGAAAAAAATGAAAGTAGAAATGTGCTTCCAAGGAATTATTGGGCCATTAGGCTGACAAATGTGACTCTAAATACTGAAAATATATCCAGAAAGCTAACTCTGCAGTCATTGAAATCATAACAAAATTAAATCCATTTGTTCATCTATATCAAAAGATATTAGCTGGGGCTGGGGATATAGCCTAGTGGCAAGAGTGCCTGCCTCGGATACACGAGGCCCTAGGTTCGATTCCCCAGCACCACATATACAGAAAAAACGGCCAGAAGCGGCGCTGTGGCTCACGTGGCAGAGTGCTAGCCTTGAGCAAAAAGGAAGCCAGGGACAGTGCTCAGGCCCTGAGTCCAAGGCCCAGGACTGGCCAAAAAAAAAAAAGATATTAGCTGGTAAACATTACCCATCAACCCTTTAAAGGCCAATCTTTTGCACATCCTTGTGTCATCAGGAAGTGGCCACAATGATCAGCACTGTCCTGCATCAGTTCTACCTTACTCCAGAAGAGCTTATTTTGTGTAGTTTGGTCATGCAAAATCTATCACATAGTTGTTGGGTTTTGTTGCTGGGTGTGAGGCTTGAACTCAGGGCCTGGGCTCAAGGCTGGCACTACCACTTTGAGCCACAGCTCCTCTTTTAGTTTTCTGGTTGTTAATTGGAGATAAGTCTCACGGATTTTTCTGCCTAGGCTGGCTTTGAACTGCAATCCACAGGTCTCAGCCCTGAAAAGCTAAAATTGTAGGTGTCAGCCACCAGCACTGGGCCACACACACACTGGTTTTTGTTTGTTTCTTTTGTTTTTGCCAGTCCTGGGGCTTGAACTCAGTGCCTGAGCACTGTCCCTGGCTTCTTTTTGCTCAAGGCCAGCACTCTATCACTTGAGCCACAGCACCACTTCTGGCTTTTCCTATATATGTGGGTGCTGAGGAGTCAAACCCAGGGCTTCACATATGGGAGACAAGTACTCTACTACTAGGCCATATTCCCAACCCCCACATTGGGGTTTTTAAGAAATGGTCAATGGGGGTTGGGAATGTGTCTTAGTGGTAGAGTGCTTGCCTAGCATACATGAAGTCCTGGGTTCAATTCCTCAGTACCACATAAATGGAAAAAACTGAAAGTGGCCTGTGGCTCAAGTGGTAGAGCACTGGCCTTGAGCACAGAGAGGCTCAGGGTTACCAGGCTGAATTGCAGCTCCAAGACTGGCAAAAGAAAAGAAGGAAGGAAGGAAGGAAGGAAGGAAGGAAGGAAGGAAGGAAGGAAGGAAGGAAGGAAGGAAGGAAGGAAGGAAGGAAGGAAGGGTAGGTCAATGAAAGTTCTAAAAGTCCTTCAGGGTCCTGTAGATTGAGAAAAACAGCTTGCAAACCCACTGTTAGTCCTCATCCATTGCCATGCCAGATGCAAGTTTCCAGAAGTGTTTTTGAAATCAGGGCAAGGGGAAAGAACAGGACAAGGAATCCTTGGCTGCAACAGACGGCTTCAAAAAATTCAATGTGCTGGGAACAGCAGCCAGCTGGGTGCAACTGGCTGCACCCTCACACCAATGCCAGAGAACAAAGAGGAAAGATGAGGAAATGAAGGAGATTTCTTGAAGTGACTTCCCAGAAGGAATCTTGAACCAACCACGCCCAATCTCTTCGTCTTGGTAAATAACTCAGCAAAACTATAAATGAGCTTGGTTAGCTGAGTCCCTGCAGGAACTTCCCACTAGGAGCAGGGGATTTCTTCCTGACTGCTGCTACATGCAACTTCCCAGACCCAAGCCTGCCTGCAGGGGAAGTGTGTGCTCTCCCCAAGTCACGGTATGTTTACAGAAAGATGAACAAACAAACAGCAAACAGTTCATGGAGATTTCTCTCCTTCCTGACAGAAGGGGAGCAGCTGTCTTCCGGGTATATTGGGGATACAGCCTTTTAAAACAGTTTTAAACACTTCCTACAAACCCCACTATCTGTCAGTATTGGATGGTTAAATCGCAATTTCAACTGCACCTTCCAAGACAGGCTGAACTGATTGGAAATGAACTATAAATAAGCATGGCCCAGCAGGCATTCATTAATTTACTCACCCAGCATTTATTGAGCACGTACAATAAGGAAGGCACAGAATGGGAATTCAAAAAATACAATATGCGGCCTCTGAGCTGGAGGGAACTAGCAAGGAGCGTTATCACAATGACAAAAGAAACACACTTTGGTGGAGCAGTGTTATGTGCTGGGATTACTAAATGCTTTCGTCCACTATCCAATTTAGTTTTTCCATAACTGAAGTAATTAATGCATTCTCAATTTTATTGTTCCCATTCATATTTGGAGTGGTACTGGAGTTTGAACACATTTGAGCTATACCTCCAGCACAATTCTGTAGATAAGAAATCTAAGACTTGGAGAAAGTGATGACTATGGCCACACAACTATATCCGATAAAACAGACACTTGAATCTAGGGCCACTTGACTCTAAAGTCCTTCTCTTAGTGCTTCACACAGAAGTTAAAAAAAAAAAAAGCTTGCTATTATACATTTAAAATATAGATGGGGAGGTAGGAAAAACATAAAGGTCTTTTTATCTTTAACCCCACAGAATATTTTAGGAAATAGATTATGTTCTTGCCAGGAATGAGATATAAGTTATGCTAGAATGAGTATCGTACTGGGGTGACTCTTTTTTTTTTTTTTTTTTGCCAGTCCTGGGGCTTTGACTCAGGGCCTGAGCTCTGTCCCTGGCTTCTTTTTACTCAAGGCTAACACTCTACCACTTGAGCGCCACTTCTGGCCTTTTCTATATATTTGGTGCTAAGGAATCAAACGCAGGGCTTCATGTATATGAGGAAAGCACTCTTGCCACTAGGCCATATTCTCAGCCCCCGGGGTGACTCTTGAGTGGACAGGAAGCTGGAGGGAAAAGAAGGGAAGGACTTTTAGAAGGCACATACTTGAGATGGAAGTACCTGAGGATGACCATGGGAGAAAGCTCCACACAGGGAGAAGCAAAAACAAAGGTGTGTGGTGGGGTTGGCACAAGGAGTGTTTGAAGGAAGTGGGTGTTTCTGTGTGGCCAGTATGGTTAGCATGGCTGGGTAAGGCTATAAGAGACCTAAAATGTGGTCATGGGATTCACATTTCATTAGGTGGCAATAGAGAACTATTGATGTTCTAAGCAGGGGTGACAAGCCAGGGCTGTGCAATAGAAGGTACACTTGCTGAGGCTGGCTGTAGTGACACATGTCTGTGATCCCAAGACTCAAGGAGTTGAGGCAGGAGGATGGCCAGCCTGGGCTCTATTTATCCAGACTTTGTCTAAGTAAAAAAAAAAAAAAAAGTGAATGAATGAATGAGTGAATGAACAGTCAGTCTTTTGATGTATGTAAGAATCACGTGTAGGGCTGGGGATATAGCCTAGTGGCAAGAGTGCCTGCCTCGGTATACCCGAGGCCCTAGGTTCGATTCCCCAGCACCACATATACAGAAAATGGCCAGAAGCGGTGCTGTGGCTCAAGTGGCAGAGTGCTAGCCTTGAGCGGGAAGAAGCCAGGGACAGTGCTTAGGCCCTGAGTCCAAGGCCCAGGACTGGCCAAAAAAAAAAAAAAAAAAAAGAATCACGTGTAGAATAGTTAAAATGCCAGGGCCTCCATAGCACCCAGGGGATGTACCCAGCCAATCCCACATCTCTACATGGGATATCACTGACACCAAAGATCAATGGAACAGACTAGAAGATCCAGAAATAAAGCTATGCACTTGATTATCTGACATTTGACAAGGGAGCCAAAATGATAAATGGAAAAATGACAGCTACATCAATAATTGGTGTTGTAAGCTGGGAATATGGCCTAGTGGCAAGAGTGCTTGCCTTGTATACATGAAGCCCTAGGTTCAATTCCTCGGCATCACATATATAGGAAATGGCCAGAAGTGGCACTATGGCTCAAGTGGCAGAGTGCTAGCCTTGAGCAAAAAGAAGCGCCAGGGACAGTGCTCAGGCCCTGAGTTCAAGGCCCAGGACTGCCCCACCCCCCAAAAAAAATTGGTGTTGTGAAAATTGGATATCCATATGCTGAAAACTAGAAGTGGATCCCTGCCTGTCACCATGCACTAATATTAACTCAAAGTGGATCAAAGACCTCAATGTCAGACCCTGAAACTTTGAAATGACTGCAGGAGGGAGTAGGAGAAACAGTGGACCTCACAGGCTTAGGCAGAAAGTTTTTCAAAGAGTCCCAGGGGCACAGTAGATAGGAGAAAGACTTGACAAATGGGATTACATGGAACTAAAAAGTTTCTGCACAACAAAGGACATAGTTACTAAACTAGTCAACAGGCTGGGAGAACATTTTTAGCAGCAATAGATTCAACAAGGGCCTAATATCCAGAACATACAAGGAGCTCAAGAAATTAACCCTTCCCCAAACTAATAAACCAGTCAATAAATGAGCAAAGAGGCTAAAGAGAGACTTCTCAGAAGAAGAATGGCAAACATAGGGGGAGGGGCAGGGAATGTGGTTTAGTGCTTGCCTAGCATGCAGGAAGCCCTGGGTTTAATTCCTCAGTACCACATGCAGAAAAATCCAGAAGTAGTGCTGTGGCTCAAGTGGTAGAGCACTAACCTTGAGCACAGATAGGCTCAGAGACAGAGCCCAGGCCCAGAGTTCAAGCCCTAGCACTGAAAAAAAAAAAACAAAAAAAAAAAAAACAGGATTCTAGGCATTTACACACAAACACTGAGACTAAAAGAGGTACTCAAAGGCATAATACCTCTGATCATTTAAAGTACTATTTATCAAAATGGAAACATGGGTTTTTGTTGTTGTTATTGGTGGTGGAAATAAGAGTCTCACAGACTTTTCTGCCTGAACTGGCTTTGAACTGTGATCCTCAGATCTCAGACTCCTGAGTAGCTAGGCCACCAGTGCCCGGCTTTGTGAGACTTAGGTCTACTAAACTACCAAAAAAAAAAAAAAAAGCTGGCTCAAGTGGTATAATGCTAACCTTGAGCACAAAGAATCTCAGACAGGTCCTGAGTCAACTGAGTCACGCTCCAGGATGTGTGGGTGGGGGGGGGGGGGGAGAGGCAGAGGCAGGACAGGGACTCCCAGCCCCTGCCTCAGAACAATTTAATCACAGTCTTTAGAGGTGAACCCCTAGCATCTTTTTTAAATGTAACTTTTATTGTTATTATTAAAGGCATTATACTGGGGGGGGTGATAGTTTCACAAGTCAGGTAATGAGTACATTTCTTTTTTGGACAGTGCTACCCCTTTGCTTTATCCCAGTTTCCCCCTCCCATCCCTGCCTATAAGTTGCATAGTTCATTTTCCAGATAGTGTCTACTGAATACCATATGACTACATTTATTAACTCTTTCTTCCTCCATTTCTGCATTTCCTCTTTGCTCTCCCCTCAAAAGACAGAAAAAAGACATATACACACATACACCATACACCATACAACACACACACACATACACACACACACACACACACACACACACACACACACACACACACACACACACACAGCAAAAGCCATGAGCTGGGAGTTTTATTTCCAATTAACCACTAGAAAATCCAAAGTGGCACTGTGGCTCAAAGTGGTAGAGTGCAAGCTTTGAGTGAAAAATCTCAGACAAAGTGCCCAGACCCTGAGTCTACCCCATGACTGACCAAAAAGGAAAAAAAAAAAAAAAAAGAGTCTTGCAGACTTTCCTGCCCAAGCTGGCTTGGTTCCTCTGATCTCAGCCTCCTGAATAGATAGAATTACAGGCATGAGCCACCGGCACCCAACAGGAATCAATATATTTTTTTTTAATTTGTGTATGCGTGTGTGTGTGTGCACATGTGTTTGTATACTGGGGCTTGAACTCAGGGCTTCACACTCTTGCTTAGCTATTTCACTCAAGGCTAGTATTCTACCACTTGCACTATGCCTCCTGTCCCAGCTATTTTACTGGTTAACTGGAGACAAAAATATCCCACATCAGTCTACCTCGACTCCCTTTTGATTTTGACCTTCAGCTCTTAGCCTTTTGAGTAGCTAAGATTACAGGCCTGGGTTATTGGTGCTCAGATTCTAAGCAATCTTAATACGCAACTAGGTTGGAATCATTTATGTAGTGCAGTGACCGGAGCCAGTTTAAAAAAAAAAAAAAGAAGTGACTCAATGTTTCCCAAATGTAAAGTGATCAAAAGCATCACCTGAAATGCCTATTATATCATAAAAATCCCAGGCCCCTTGCCTGTTGGCCATGATAGAATGGGTTGGAGATGAGATCTGGCTTTTTAACAACCTCTCCAAGATGCCTAACTACAGCTCTAAATTAGGGTCAGTTGGTGGCAGAAGGAATGAACAGCAGGGTTTACGCCAAGCAAAATAAAACTGGAAAAGATTAAATTTTCAACACTATTTGTGCTTGCTTTTATACACTTCCAGCTTAAAACCCACCAAAACAATCAAATTTGAGTATGGTTTATTACATTGACAACTTTAACCCATGGTGGTTTTATTTTGAATCTCAGTGTATAAAGTTTAATTTACATTTACTTTTGTTTCTAGCAGAACTATAAGGGACAGAGAAGCCCAAGTGGTATCTGTCTATCATTCCATTCTGGCAGATCTACCTTAGAGAATGACTTAAAAAAACATGGAATGTTAAAAGTCTCACTTCAGCCTAATTAAAAAAAAAAAAAAGAAACAAAACACTTCTTGGTTATATATATTTTAAGGAACTTGCAGAATCTGCTTATTATATCTCCCAAAGCATGAAATATGCAGTACAGGCTGGGAAGTTGGCTTATTGGTAGAGTAGCTTGCCTTGCATGCATGAAGCCCTGAGTTTGATTCCTCAGCACCACATAAACAGAAAAAGCCGAAGTGGCACTGTGGTCCAAGTGGCAGAGTGCTAGCCCTGGGAAAAAAAGAAGCCCAGGGACAGTGCTCAAGCCTTGAGTTAAAGCCCCAGGAATGGCAAAAATACAACAACAAAAAAAACCTACAAGAAAAGAAAAGAAGACATCCTCCCTACCTGACTTATATAACTATAACCCATCTATACATCACTTTTATCATAACAATTTAAAAATTAAAATAATAAAAATATTCAAAACAGTAATATGCAGTACAGCAAATACTAGGTAAAAATCAAATTTAAAAATTTTTTTAGTAAAAGATGTGTTTTAATACTGATAGCAGTAGCAGCCTTAAAAATTATGATTTCTATAATTTTTTTTTTTTTTGAGACAGGGTTTCACTAAGTTTCTTGGGTTGACCTCAAACTCACAATCCCCATAACTCTGTCTTCCAAGTAGCTGGGACTACAGGCTAATAATGCCTCTGATTCTGACCAGAACCTTTATTTCACAAGAATTGTCAAAGCATTTAGATCATACCAATACAGTATACAATGGTTAATATTATAAACACCGTAAGTGCCAATAATTCTTTTGTTATAAATACTTAACTTTTTTATTAGTGATCATTCCCTCTATTTTTATTTATTTATTTTTGCCAGTCCTGGGCCTTGGACTCAGGGCCTGAGCACTGTCCCTGGCTTCTTTTTGCTCAAGGCTAGCACTCTGTCACATGAGCCACAGTGCCACTTCTGGCCTTTTCTATATATGTGGTGCTGGGGAATCGAACCCAGGGCTTCATGTATACGAGGCAAGCACTCTTGCCACTATGCCATATTCCCAGCCCCCCTCCCTCTATTTTTATAGAATACAAAAATAACTAGAAGGTAAAAATTTTTTAATATGGTAGAATATATTTTCTCTTGAAAAGAGGTAAAATGGAACTTAAAAGCAAAGAGTTTACAGTAAGCCTTCAGGCAGAAAACAATGGAAGGACAGACTGTAAGAAGAAAGAATAATCACAATCAACTGTTATACATTCTTAGAACTGGGGCTTACACTGGAGGCCTTATGTTAACATTTTTTTTTAAATCACTGTTTGTACCCCACAACTTGAGCAATACTTCCAGCCCAGCTGTTTTTGCTGGTTGACTGGAGATGGAATTCCTCAGACTTTTCTGCCTGGGCTGGCTTTGAACCAAAATCCTCAAATCTTAACCTCCTGAATAGCTAGGATTACAGATGTGAGCCAGTGGTGCCCAGCTATTTTTATGCCTTAATGACTATGGTCACATTTTGAGCTAGAAAATTAGACATTCATGTTGAAAACAAAATGGCATAAAGTATGTTTATGCCATTTAGCAGCAGAGCTTGACAGTAAGAGCACTGGACTGAGAGTCAAATTTATACAATTTAGCCATAGTTCTGCCATCAACTGGGTGGGACACATTGGCCTCAGTTTTTAATGTCTACACAATAGGGGAAGGTTGAAGTACAGAAGGAGTTTGCAGACCATGTTCCTTTCAGAGAACTCGACAGTTTTGCACAGGTACTTGTAAAGTTCTACAAATGTTTTAACCCAATTCTTATTTTAAAACATACCTTCATAAGGAGGTGCTGCTGGTAGCTCACACCTGTAATCTTTGCTATTCAGGAGGCTGAGATTTGAGTATCATGATTCATGCCAGCCCAGACAGAAAAAGGCTGTTATATTCTATCTCCAAAATAATTAGTAAAAAGCTGGACTGAAAGCATGGCTCAAATGGTAGAACAACCACCTAGCAAATGCAAGACCCTGAGTACTAAACCCCAGTACCACCACCAAAAAGAAAAAGAAAAAAAAATGACATTCCATTTCAAATCTACAAGACCAGAAGTATAATTTAGTGGTAGGTTCAGTCTCCAGCACCTAAATAAATACCTTTTGTTGTTGGTCATGGGGCTTGAACTCATAGCCCGAGTGCTGTCCCAGAGCTCTTTTGCTCAAGGCTAGCACTCTACCACCTTAAGCCACAGTGCTACTTCTAGTTTTTTAGTGGTTAATTGGAGATAAGAATCTCATACTTTCCGGGCTGGGGATATGGCCTAGTGGCAAGAGTGCTTGCCTCCTATACATGAGGCCCTGGGTTCAATTCCTGAGCACCACATATACAGAAAATGGCCAGAAGTGGCGCTGTGGCTCAAGTGGCAGAGTGCTAGCCTTGAGAGGGAAGAAGCCAGGGACAGTGCTCAGGCCCTGAGTCCAAGGCCCAGGACTGGCCAAAAAAAAAAAAAAATGAATCTCATACTTTCTTGTCTGGGGTGGCTTTGAACCACAATCTTCAGATCTCAGCCTCCTGAGTAGATAAGATTACAGGCCACTGGTGCCTGGCAATCTATAAATACCTTATTTAAGCCTGGTACTGTGTCATACAGTACATGCCTATAGTCCCAATTACTCAGGAGGCTGAGGCAGGAGGATCACTTGAGCCCAAAAGTTCAATGCCAACCCATACTGTAACCCATGTTTCAAAAAAAAACCCAACAAAATAAACCATAAGAAACACAAAATACACTCTATATATTACCTCGTTTAACTGATCTGTTGAGCTTCTTCTGCTCTACAATTTTTAAAAAATAGTTTTTGGCAGTGCTGAGGATCAAACCCAGGGCCCTGTGCAAGCTAGGCAAGAGCACCCCACTGCTACATATACAGTTCTCTCTTCTCTTCTAATAAAGGGCTATACTGCCATAAAGGATGAGCTTTTTGTATCTTGCATGGTACAAATACAAATGCCAAGTTCTCACTTATATGATCTGTTAAAAAAGCTAATATAAAATACTTATATATAAAATATAAATTTCTTTTTTTAAAATTTGTTTTGTTTTTGTTGCCAGTCCTGGTGCGTGGACTCACGGCCTGAGCACTGTCCCTGGCTTCTTTTTACTCAAGGCTAGCACTCTACCACTTGAGCCACAGCGCCACTTCTGGCTTTTTTCTCTATATGTGGTGCTGAGGAATCGAACCCAGGGCTTCATGTATATGAGGCGAACACTTTACCACTAGGCCATATTCCCAGCCCTAAAATATAAATTTCACAGTGTTAAAATGCTAACAGATTAGTGGTAAAAATGTAGTCATATTTGTGTTGTGGCTGGGAAAGCAAAGATTTTAAAGAAATCTTAAGAAGTAGAGATAAGTCAGGTGCTGGTGGCTCACAGCTGTAATCCTAGCTACTCGGGAGGCTGAGACATGGGGATCCATGATTCAAAACCAGCCCAGGTAGCAAAGTCCATGAGACTCTTATTTCTGATTAACCACAAAAAGCTAGTAGTAAAACTGTGGCTCAGCTGGGAATATAGCTTAGTGGTAGAATGCTTTCCTTGCATGCACAAAGCCCTGGGTTCGATTCCTCAGTACCACATAAACAGAAAAAGCCGGAAGTGGTGCTGTGGCTCAAGAGGTAGAGTGCTAGCCTTGACCAAAAAGAAGCCAGGGACAGTGCCTAGGCCCTGAGCTCAAGCCCCAGGACTGGCAAAAAAACAACAACAAACAAACTGTGGCTCAAGTAGTAGAGAGCTATCCTTGAGCAAAAAATCTCAGGGACAGTACCCAAGCCCAGAGTTAAAGCCCCAGGATTGGCAAAAATAAAAAAAAAAATGAAGAGCTCACATAAAACACATGGTCTTGAGCAGTTAAAATTATAGGCACATTTTAAAAATACTAATGGACAATGGATGCAAATTGATTTAGATTGTCAACTTAGGATAAACATGTGAAACTACAGACCTTTCAGAGTTATCTGCAGATTTCTCCTGAGTTGCACCACAATTTTTCTTTTATACTGAAGTTTCCTAGCTCACATAGGCAGGTATGAGAACAGTGAAGGCCGGGAGACAGGCGTGGGTTAAGTGGTACAGCACTTACCCAGCAAGCCTGAAGCCTTGAGTCCAAACCCTCATAGAAGGAGAACAGTCATATAAATGAGATGCTACTATTATTTGTATCTTAAAGTAAAACCACAATATACAGGTTTTCAACTTGGAAATCATACAGTTTGGTAGCAAGAACATAATATCACTGCACTTACCATCTCAGATACAATGTTAGTGATGAATCAAAAGAGAATTAGGATTCAACATGCATAACAAGAGTAATTTTTCAGTATTGAAATTGTTAGTAAAAGTGTGGCTTTTATGCTAGTCCACTAAGGCTGCTGTAACAGAATACTATAGACCATGTGACTTAAAAACCAGGTAAGTGCTAGGCACAGTTCAAACACAGCCAGGGCAGGAAATTCCATGAGACTCTTTTTTTTTTTGGCCAGTCCTAGGCCTTGAACTCAGGCCTGAGCACTGTCCCTGGCTTCATTTTTGCTCAAGGCTAGCACTCTGCCACTTGAGCCACAGCACCACTTCTGGCTATTTTCTGTATATGTGGTGCTGAGGAATCGAACCCAGGGCCTCATGTATACGAGGCAAGCGCTCTTGCCACTAGGCTATATCCCCAGCCCCTGTAAATCTGTTCTTTATTCACTAATGATCACTGCAAAAATGACTAGAAAGGAAATTGTACACATGGATGACTAGGATATATTTTGCAAATCTCCCAAAGCTTCCTAATACTATGACTTTAAAATTATGGAGTACTTTATTGCTTCCCAGATTTGATCACTTTAGTTTTGTGTTTTCTTGATACAAGGGAGATTGGCAATATAGGCAAAGGGGAAATCATTAGTATGTGAGGACCCTGATTGTTATCTAATATTGCCAATGATGAATTCACATTGCTTTTAGCACAAGTTTCTCTTTTTTTTATGCTGGTGTTCTCACTGCCACACTTTTGGAAACCTGTATTACACCTTAAATCTATCAATAAATGATAGTTTTCTAATTGTAAATTTTTTTTTTTAAAAATCTGATCTTTTAAAAAATAACACTATTGAACAACTGATACGTAATCTTACAGGAAACATTACTTGGCTAAGGGTGTAGCTCAAGGGTAAAGCATTTGCCTAGTATGTGGCAAGTCTTGGGTTTAATTTGCTAGCACCACCACAATAAGAAAAGAAAAAAAAAAGAGAGCAAGAGAGAGAAAGAAAGAAACAGAGGGAAAGAGAAAGAAAGAAAGAGGGGGAAGGAGAGAGGGAAGGAAGAAAAGATAGAAGGAGATGGAAGTAGGGATGAGGAAGAAGGGAAAGAGAGGAAGGAAGGAAGGAAGTAAAGAAGGAAGGAAGGAGAAAGAAAAAAGAAAGAAAGAAAGAAAGAAAGAAAGAAAGAAAGAAAGAAAGAAAGAAAGAAAGAAAAAGAAAGAAAGAAAGGGGAGAAGGGAAGAAAGACTTATTTTCTTCCAAACAATAAAGTTTTAAAAAGAGCTGAGAAGTGATTACTCTTTAATTAGGAATGTGAACAACTCAGCTCTGACATGAAAATCAATGTACTACCACTCCCTTTTTGATCATTTGGATCAGTATAATGGACAAAAAAAGATCACAAGCTGGGAGTGTTCCTCAGTGGTAGCACACCTGCCTAGCATATGCAAAGCCCTGGGTTTGAGCCCCAACAACAGAAAAATTGTTTTTAAAAATAGAGAGGAAATAAACACATTATAAAGAGATCTATTGGTATCTGAGGCTACAATTTTGTGAGTCACAATTGTTTTGACATAATTCTCCTTTTGTGTGTGTAGGCTGGTACTAGGGTTAAACCTGGGGCCTCTTGTTCTCGCTTGGCTCAAACCACAAGTCCACTTTTGGCTTTTCGGTGGTTAAGTGCAGATAAATTATTTCATGGACTTTTCTGCCCAGATTGGCTTTGAATCATAACTCTCAGATCTCAGGTTCCTGAGGACCTAGAATTGCCTGCATAAGCCACTAGCTCCTATTATGCTTTTATCTTAAAACAAAATACTAGGGCTGGGAATATGGCCTAGTGGCAAGAGAGCTTGCCTTGTATACATGAGGCCCTGGGTTCAATTCCCCAGCACCACATATACAGAAAACGGCCAGAAGTGGCGCTGTGGCTCAAGTGGCAGAGTGCTAGCCTTGAGCAAAAGGAAGCCAGGGACAGTGCTCAGGCCATGAGTCCAAGGCCCAGGACTGGCCAAAAAAAAAAAAAAAAAAAAATACTAGAAAGCTTTCCCCAACATCAGGAATAAAGATATTTTTTATTTTACACAGTATAGAAAGTTCTAGCAAGATCAATTAGGCAAGAAAAATTAGTAAGAAGGGCATCCAAATTGAAACAAAAAAGGGAAATTATCTCTGTTTGCAAATGACAGGATCATTTTTTTTTTTAAATTTTTTGTCGGTCATGGGGCTTGAACTCAGGGTCTGGGTGCTGTCCCTGAGCATTTTTGCTCAAGGCTAGCACTACCACTTTGAGCCACAGTTCCACTCTGGTTTTTGAGTAGTTAATTGGAGATAAAGTCTTATGGGGACTTTTCTGCATGGGCTGGCTTCGAACCGTAATCCTCAGATCTCAGCCTCCTGAGTAGCTACATTACAGGCATGAGCCACCAGATCCCAGCTGGACACGATCATTTAAATGCAAAAAACCTTGAAGACTACACACACACACACCACCTGACAGAACTAATAAATGCATTCGGCAAAATTTCAAGATACATTAGTGCTCAAAAACAGCAGTAGAACCTGCTCTACCACTCTTGGATACATATCCAAAGGCGTATACAATGTACGAGAGAGATAATTGTTGATTCTTGTTTATAACAGCACTATTAACAAACAAGATAAGGGACCAGACTAAGTTTTTAGGTACCCAAAAAACAATGACTGAATAATGAAAATGTGGTACATAAATATAATGGAATATTATTCAGCCATAGAAAAGAATGAAATCATGTCATTTGCAGGAATCATGTTAAGTGAGATAAGCCAAACTCAGAAAGACAAATATCATGTTTTTACCCATATGTGAAATCTAGACCTGAAAAATAATAATAGGATATACCTTTGTCTTTAAAAGCTTGGTGCAAGCTCTGTTCAGGGCTGTAGGTTTTTATAATTGGCCCACCTGCAGGCCCGCTAGCATCCCAATAAAGATTCCAAAATTCGGAAGAAAATAAAAAGGATCTGAATGATTATAAAAGGTAAACTGTTTGGGGACAGGTGGACCAGTAGGTAGGGGAGGGGAACACAAGAGACTGAGAGGAGTAATATAGAGTATATAAATGAAAATAACACACAGAGAACCTCACTAAAAAAACTGTTAAAAAGCACAGAGCCTGCCTCTTTGAAATGTGACACCAGATGTAACCATGCAGCTTTCAGCATTTCACGCTGACTTCCTCAGGCGTGTGCTGATGCTGCCCCCGCCCCCCCATCGGATCGGTGATGCCGAAGGACCAGAGGGTGCAAGGTTGGCTGTGCTGGAGGGTGAATGTGAGATTCATCCCTGAGGCTTTAGGGCCTGGAAGCCCAAAACTGTATGTGTGTGTGTGAGGGGGGGGGGGGGGGGATGTCATGCGTGAGGGCTCCTGGAGAAGGCATCTCTTGTCCAGTGGGGAAAAAGAGAAACCCTACAACCAGGGAATCTAGAACTCAGCCCAGCATTCCACTTTGTGACTCTGGATAAATCAATGTCAGTCAAACCTCAGTTTCCCTAGATGTAAATTAGAAATAGTAAAAATTTTCTACTATCTAGGGCTATGCCAGAGGATGAAATAAATGGTGCATGAAACAAAAAAAATTTTTTGATGTGATTAGTCATAAGGGAAATGCAAATCGAAACCACAGTAATATACCCATTAGGAGAGTTATTATTAAAAAAAGAAAAAAGAAAAAAGCTGAGACTTAGTTTCAAGATGAGGTTCCTTTTGATTATATAATGGCCCGAAGAAAAGAAAGCAAGAGCCTCACTGAGGAATACGCTCCTGACTCTGAGTTCTAAGTCGAGTATAACTATTTTTTTAATGATTATACTCGGACCAGAAGGCTCTGCCAACAGTAGCAAAGGCAGAGGCCTGTAGAGGCCAGGCAGGAAGCCCAAGCAGGTGAAACAGGGCAGCTGGGATGGTAAATCTGAGGCCACAGGCCCTGTGATGGGAGCAGCTGCATCTCCACCCCAGGAACTTCTCCCTGAAGGAATGTAGGCAGGCATGGGCTTGGAGGATTTTCCATTCTTCAAGTGAAACAGATTTTTATGACCAACATGGCCAGCTAACTTTCAATAAGTATTTTTAACGCTTCAAGCCAAAGGAACATATCTATAGGTCAAGGCACATATAATCAGACAATTACTAGTCTATCTTTCTTGGAGTAAAGGCTGGACTCACAATACAAAAAAAAAAAAAAAAGAGAGAGAGAGAGAGAACAGAAACTAATCAGTGTTTAAAACATAAACACAGATCTGGATCTAAATCTTTCTTTTGGAAGTAACAGGAGGTATTGAATAGAATTTTAATTAGGTATTATTTAATATAAGATAGCTCTGATTGGACCAGTGGTTAGTGAAGCACTTAAGACATGAAGTGTCAGGCCTAGCTAGCATGTGGTAGCTATTGCTACTTTTTTTTTTTCTTGTCAGTCATAGGGCTTGAACTCAGGGTCTGGGTGCTGTCCTTAAGCTTTTTTGCTCAAGGCTAGCAATCTACTACTTTGAGCCATAGTTTCACTTCTGGTTTTCTGGCGGTTAATTAGAGATAAGAGGCTGGCTTTGAACTGCGATCCTCATACCTCCTGAGTAACTAGGATTAAAGGCATGAGCCACTAGTTTCCTCGATACTTGTCTTATTCTGAAACAGTCTTACTATGTTGCTTAGGTTCAGTTCAAACTCCTGAGCTCTGGGATCCATCTGCCTCAGCTTCCAAGTAGCTGGGGCTACAGGTGTATGCCAACATGTCCAGTTTATTATCACATTAAACCGAGGTACCTATACTACACTGAAAAGTTAGTAGAAAAAAGACTTTCACAGACAGACTACCCTCAAATAAAAGAGATGGTAATATGATGCATTTAATAATATATCATCTGTATACTGTTTGGGAAATGGTGACCTTTCACATTAAATTATAAAAAAATAAATCATTTATGTTGGGCATTAGGCAGATAGTTATTGTCCAAACAAACCATGTTCTTGCCTACATAAGCCTTATGATCTAATAAGTGCTCATTAAAATACTGTTCTAGTCAGAACAATAAGAAGTGATATTATTAATAGGATGAGTAGAAAGATAACAAGTAGGGAGTCACAAGACTCCTCCTGAAGGAGCTGACTTTAAACCCAAACTTGAAAGGATAAGGGAGATTATTAGAGGGCATGAGCTTAGGGTAAGGAAGCTGGAGTAGGAAAGGAGATGGTGACAAAAGCATTTCAGGGATGCTTGTATGACACATGTGACAGCCCCCAATAATTGAAATTGGAAAAAAAAAAAGAGAGAGAATAGAGAAAAGACTTAAGTTACTGAAGGTAGGGAGATAAGATTCAAGGTGAAATAAGCTATTAACTCTTTTTTTTTTGAGAAAATATTGGAAGAAGCTAAAGTGAAAAAGGTAGAAAACTGTGGGAATAAAAGAAATTAAATGAAATGAAAAATTTGAAACAGGAACTCAAATTTGTTGTCAGGTTTTTGGGAGAAAATGAGGAAGGGGAAGCTCTGAACTCCAAAGAGAAGTAGGCCCAATTGTTACCTGCACCCAAGTCTACTATAAGTACATCATAAGAATATGTATTTTGGGTGCCTGTGGCTCATGCCTATAATCCTAGCTATTCAGGAGGCTGAGATCTGAGGATTGTGGTTCAAAGCCAGCCCAGACAGGAAAGTCCATGAGACTCTTACCTCCAATTAGCCACCAGAAAACTGGAAGTGGAACTGTGGCTCAAAGTGGTAGAGCACTAGCCTCGAGCTGAGGAGCTCAGGGACAGCAGGAGCCCAGAGTTCAAGCCTCAGGACTGACCAAAAAAAAAACCACAAAAATAAATAAAACAAAAACAAGTATTTGGGGAAAAATGACATTTAAAAAAAATCATCAAATCAGATAGCACAGATCCCTAATTCTTAGAATACAAACTGCATAAAAGCAAGAGTCAGATTATCAGCGTACAGACTCCAAGAGAGTAAGAATTTCTACCAGTCCCCCACATCCCCCAAGACTGCTTGCAAAAAAGAACTCCAAGAGAAGGACACAGGAGGATTTTATTGTTGTCATTAAGTTTAATGTTCTAGGTGAATTTTCTTTGGCATACCCTACGTGGTTACTGTATATGATTTTGGTACACTGGATATGGTATATATGCTTACCTGGACTAGGGAAGGGAAAGAAAAATGAGGAAGGGTGTAACAAATATGACAAGAAATGTACTCACTATCTTATTATGTAACTGTACCCCCTTCGCACATCACCTTGTCAATAAAATTTAATTTAAAAAAAAGACTGCTTTGCCACCAGCAACTGACACATAAATACTTGCTGAAGAATTTTTTAAAACCACAGTTAATTCAGAATAAAATACAAAAAGAGAAAGAGAGAGATAGTGAGGACAGGAGGGAGAAAGGAAGGAAGAAGACAGAAAGGAACAGGAGAAAGAAGAGGAAATGGGAAAAGAATGGAAGGATGAAACTGGCCATTTTCTAGTTCTGTCATTCATTTTTTCTTTCCCATACTCCACACCCAATCACTCAGGGAGTCTTTTCAAGACACTTCTTAAGTGGCTACTTCAGGGTATTCTATGTGGTCTCCTATCTGGTCTTTCTTCAGCTTACCTGCTTTGCTTTCTGTTGTCCATGCTCCTGTCAGTGACTCATGTGAAGATGACACACAAACTGATAAGGTTCTACTAACTTCAGGAGAAGGCACACTTTTTGTTTATTTTAGGACAAATAAAGCCCTTTAGAACCTATCCAGCAGCTGTTACAAACATAGTCTTTGTGAACACTTATGTGTAAACATAAGCCATGCTATTTATAAAAATGTTGTGGCCTTGTGAAAGTTACATACCTCTCTGAGTTTCAATTTCTCAATATAGAAATCAGGATAATAATCGTATCTACTCATATGCTCTCTGCATGGATTAAATGAATGAGTCACATAATGCACTCAGCTCAGTGGCTGACACACGCTAAGCATTCAGCATTACTTCCTTTTGATATGAGATGAAGTTTCTTTTGAGCTAAAAACCAGCCACACCACAATGAACTTTATCATCTTCCAAAGGAATCATATGGTTTGATGTCACTTCATTTTCTCTTGTTTTCTTGTTCTAGAATGTACTCCTATGTACAGCTGTACCAACCTGGATGCACCAGGTCTTGGCAGCTAAGCAGGGTGGGGCCTGGCTAGTATGTGGATGGGAGAATGTATTCCTTATTTGCTTCCTGATGGCTTTCTACAGCCCTACAACTCATCCCAAATGTCTTGGTTTCTTTATGGCCTTTCTCATTTGCAGGAAGTACGATCTCCTGCTTGTACTGTTACTCAATATTACAGATGGCTCTAATAATCACTTAAATGCTTTGGAAACCATCTGTGGACAATGCAGTTGTCCCTCCCTGAGGGAAAGTACTGTCCCTCACGGATGTATTTCCAGTATTTCATACAGTGCTGAGGAGCACAGGGAAACAGTGACACACTAGAGTTCAGCTTGCTGGTTTCTGTAGAATTTGGCTTTTTCACTTTCCTGCTATGTGACTTGAGCCAGTTATTTAACTTTCTAAACCTCAATTTCATTTTCTATGTCATAGAGATGGGAATAATATCTACCTATAGAACTACTGTGAAAAACTATTGTGACGTATGAAACTGTAACCTCTCTGTACATCAGTTTGATAATAAAAATTTGGAAAAAAAAACTATGTGAAAAGATAACATAACCTACATAGAAACACTTAATGTTAATTATCACCATGTTCACTAAAGGCTGTATTTTTCATCTCTAGAAATTCTATCTGCATTTTTGTATATAATCTATCTCTTAATTATATTCATTTATCCTTTAAATACTTGAGTGTATTATTTAAAATAACTTTTAGGGTCAGGAGGCATGGCTCAAGTCACAGAATGCCTAGTAAGGTTAAGGTAAGGCCCTGAGTTCAAATCCCAGGACAAAAAAACAAACTTTTAAGGTCACTTGTTAATTCCTACATCTGTCATTTCTAGGTCCATGGGGTTTTAGTTTTCATTGGTGTATATTCATTGAATGGGTCTGTGTTATTATCATTTTTAATGAAACTTTTTTATTATCAAACTGACTTACAGAGAGGTTACAGTTTCATCATACATTAGGCATTGGATACATTTCTTGTACTGTTTGTTACCTCATCCCTCATTCCCCCCTCACCCCTGTCCCTTTCCCTTCCCCCCCCCTCGTTATTATCATTTTTTTCTCCAGGTTATAGATCCTATTTTCCTGCCTTTTAAAAATGTCTACTCATTTGTATTTGGGTACTAGACTATGGGAGTTTTGAATTGTTGTGAGCCGGAGTTCAATTTCTTTATTCTGGTATATTGATGCACCTAAACTCACAATGGGGCTATATTCCAATAAACCCATCTTACGTTGAAAATGTCATAAATCAAAAACACATGTAAAGCACCCAGAACACAGTAAAACTCAATGCACTGGAGAGTCTCGGGTTTTGACCCCATGTGTTGGTGTGGTTGATGGGAGCTGTGGCTCGTTGCCACTGCCCGGCATCATCAAAGTCTCCCACCACATATTACATCTCAAGAAAAGATCAAAATTCACAGTCACTTCTACTCAATATGTGTCACTTTTGCACCACGGTAAAATCGAAATCCTAAGTTAACCTACTACATAATGAAGACTATCTGTATACTTCAATTGCTTGCACATCTGACTAATGCTTTGCCTTTAAGCTGCTGAAGACTTTATCTAACATCTGGACTATTTTGAGGTCTTCTCATACTGGCTGGTGGAAGTGAAAGCCATCCCAAACATATGTATATGCTAAGAATTGTTTGGTCTCTTGTTCCTAGTGGTCAACGACAAAGACTCATACCTCCTTGCTGTTCTACCTCACTAGTAATTCTGCCTCAATTTCTAGCCACCTCCACTTCCTTGGCCCCTAATCTCTGCCTCCTCCACTAATAAAATCCCTACAATGCTTTTTGAAAAGCTCCCCGAAACTGCCTCTCAGTTCTATAGGTCACCACTACAAATATCTAATGTCTGAAAAACAGTTGTTTCAGTTCATCTCTCTGGTTTTCTACTTATGGGAAGAGGATGTGTCTCTTAGTATGTACTTCTTCATGAGTAAAAAAGGAAGGAGCAATTATTATTTTATTAGTAGAAAAAAATCAAATATATATATATGACAAAAGCACAGAGCCCAAAATTAAATTCTAACTGCAAATAAACTGAATAAAAAAGCTCTTTTGAGCTGATATCCCCTAACAGAAATGAAGATTTACCTCAAAGGAATTTTTATCTTTGCCAAATTTGGAAAATTCTGACAAATCTTTCAACACTGAAAGAGGTAACAAAGTGAGAGGGAGATTTTAAAGGCTTTTATACTTGAATAGATTTTATAAACTTATTGTTTCTAAGTTTAAAGCTGCCTAGAGAGCAAGATGTTCAAAGTGGTATCCATGAGATTAGGAAAATTCACATCATTTAGTACACAGTTATGCATCAAGGCCAGTGCATCACTGTACTTGCTAAAAATTGGAATAAAATATTTCTTGCCTGAAGGGATAAGGTCTTTAGTTTTCTACAGGTGGCTTCATTTTTAGACACATTTTGCTGGAACATTTTTCTTTTACTACCTCCCAAAAGAGTTTGCTTCTTCTCCATAATCGCTAAAATCTGTACATGATATTCTAAGGAATTGTGTGCAGAAAAACACTGTAGTAGCAGCCCCGCTGAATAGGTACTTGGTATTTTAATTGAAAAATGTACCAAAATAAGTCTTTTCCTTTCAAACCTTTCATCCAACTGCTTTTGCTCACTTTGGACTAAAATTGGGAAGTGACACATTCTAGGACTGAATGATGTTCCAAGCTTTCATGGAAAAAAAACAAACCCAACTAAGAATATACTAAAATATTTAAAGATTTTAGGGTTACCTAGACAATCAAAGGCTGTGGGTGCAGTGGCATACATCTCTCATCTGCACTACAGAAAAGACAGATCAGGAGGACCAAAGTTCCAAGCCTGAAAAGGTTGCAAGATTCCATCTCAATGGAAGAAACTGGGTGTGGTGGTATGTACCTGTCATCCCAGAAATGGTGAAATGTATAAAATGGGAGGGTGGTGATCCAGGCACGGACCTCTGCATGAAGTGAGACCCTGCCCCCAAAAAAACAGTGCAAAAGAGGCCTGGAGGTATGGCTCAATGGTAGAGTATCTGCTCAACAGTAGAGTATAAGGCCTTGAGTTCAAACCCCAGTGAGACACACACACACACACACACACACACACACACACACACACACACACACGAGGAAGAGGAGGAAAGAATGCATATGATTAACAAGTAAAACAACAAATATTCACTGTAAAATCTAGGTCTTAGCCTAGCTCCAGTGGCTCATGCCTGTCTGATATCCTAGCTACTCAGGAAGCTGAGATCTAAGGATTGCAGTTCAAAGCCAGTCAGGGCAGGAAAGTCTATGAGAGTCTTATCTCCAATTAACCACCAGAAAACTGGTAGTGGAGCTACAGTGAGTGCCCAGGCCCTGAGTTCAAGTCCCATGACCAACCAAAAAGAAAAAAAAAAATCTAGGTCTTGTTTATGGTGTAAGAGAATCAGGGAGAACTTGGAGCTGCTTCCCATTAGCTGCTGGATGGATCACTGGCAGCTGCTATTAGAAAGATAAAGAAACCCACATCTGCTTAGAGTATAAATGCTATATGAATCCCTTGTGCAAGTATAAATTCTTGAAGAGGCCCCAGTTCTAAATCAGAAAAACAAGTAAGGCTATCTGTTTTCCATAGCTACCACCATATGCTGGATCAAGAAGCCACATCTATAGCTGTACACAACATACTTCAATGTAATAGGTATGCAATAAATATTTCTGACTAAAGGACTGGGAAAGACAGAGTCTGGATAAATAGTACAAAGTCACCTATACAGTCATGGTATATGGGTGTTTATGTAGAGGCCAATAGAATAGTTATCCACAGCTAGTTTATTGTGTTTCACTTATTGGTGCATTTATTCCATAAAAGAAACAATGCTATTTCAGTGTACTAGATACTTATACAATAGTGAGACAAAAGTGAATGATCTCTAGAGCTACTTACCAAAGAAACAGTGACTGAATTATTTGAAATAGCACATTATTTACATATTAGTAAATCTGGGTTCTATTCTTAGTTTTACAATTAGCCCACTGCAAGCTAGCTTATAAAATGAACATAATAATACAATAGTGTTTATTTGTTTGAAAAGTGGAATTTATATAAATTACTATGTAGCTTGGTGCCAGTGGATTAAGCCTGTAATCCCAGCTAATCAGGAGGCTGAGTTCTGAGAAACTAAGTTTGAACCAAGCCAGGCAGGCAAGTCCATGAGATTCTTACCTCCAAATAAACAGTGAAAAGCCAGAAGTAGAGCTGTGGCTCAAGTGATAGAGCACCAGCCTTGAGCAAAAATGCTAAGGCTTAGTAGCCAGTGACTGAGTTCAAGCCCCAACAATGGAATATTGGGACTTATAAAAAAATACTTCATCATAAAAAATGCTAATGATCATAGCCCTCAGTGAGTCATAATCTTTTTGCTGGTGGAGGGTCTTTGCCTTAGTGTTAAAGATTATCTACTAATCAGAGAGATGGTCACTGATAGTTGGGGTGAATGTGGCAATTTCTTAAAATAAGACAGTGATGAAACTTGTCACATTGGTTGGGGCTTTCCCTTACAAAAGACTTCTCTGTACCATGTAATGCTGTGAGGTAATATTTTATCCCCAATAAAGTTCTATCAAAATTGAAGTCAACTCTCTCAAAGTCAAACCTCTCAAAGCCTGGTGCTGGCTTATCAACAGGGTTTATATAATACTCTAAATCTTCGATTGTAATTTCAACAATGATGCTTGTAGTGCCTTTACCAGAATAGAGTCTATGTCAAGAAACTTCCTTTGCTGAACCTTAAAAAGCAGCTTCTCCTCATCAAAATTCTATCAGGAGACTGCACCCATCATATCTTTATACTCCACTCCTAACTCTAGTTCTCTTGCACCACCACATCTGCAGTATCTAACTCCACTGAAGTCATAAACCTCTCAAAGTCATCCAGAAAGGTTGGAATTGACTTCTTTCAAACTCCTTTCATGTTGATGTTTTAATCTCCTCTCAACATTCTAGATGCCATGAGTGTTAACAACATCTAGAATGGTGAGGCCTTTCCAGAAGGTTTTTATTCACTTTGTCCAGGTCCATCAGGGGACTCCTGATGTTTGGCAGCTGTAGCTTACGCAGTGTATTGGTCCCTCCCTGCTCCATAGGCTGCAGGACAGGTGCTGGGTCAGCAGGCATAAAAACAACACGGAGCTCTTTGCAGGAGGCAACCAGAGCTCTGGGGTGAGCAGGAGCACTATCACTGAGCAACAGTTACGTTGAAATGAATCTTCCAGTGTGTGTAGTAGGTCTCCTCAGTGACTATAGATCCTCAGGAGCCACCCTGTAGACAGATGAGCCATCATCCAGGCTTTGTTGGTACATGGCTCGAGAACAGGCAGAATGGATTCAGGGTGATTCTTTTTTTTTTTTTTTTTGGCCAGTCCTGGGCCTTGGACTCAGGGCCTGAGCACTGTCCCTGGCTTCTTCCCGCTCAAGGCTAGCACTCTGCCACCTGAGCCACAGCGCCCCTTCTGGCCGTTTTCCATATATGTGGTGCTAGGGAATTGAACCGAGAGCTTCAAGTGTAGGAGGCAAGCACTCTTGCCACTAGGCCATATTCCCAGCCCTTCAGGGTGATTCTTAAGGGCTCTAGGACTCTCCAGATGATAAATGACCAGTGTCATCCCATCCTTCAAGAGTCATCCCATCCTTCAAAGCTCTGAAACCAGGCCCTGACTTCTCTTCTCTAGTCCTAGATATCACAGATGATATCTTCTAAAGGCCTACATGGCATCTTCCTTCAGTAGAAAGCTGTGACATCCATACTGTGGACCTATTGTTTGGGAGGCCGCCTTTCATTAGCTTGGCTACATTCACTGATAACCTGCTGTATTAGCACTGCCTGCATCATTGTTGTGTTACATTAAGTTCTGTGTTACAAAAATGGCTCCTTTCCTAAAGTTTAATGAGCCAGCCTCTGCTAGCTTCCAAGTTTTCTTCTGCAGTGTCTCTCAACCTCTGTAAAACTGAAGAGTTGCTGGTGCAGAGGTCTTGTTCTGGGTTAGTTTTGCCTTTAAGGGGATTTTGTGGCTAATCCTTTATGCAGACTACTTTATTTTTTCCATATCAACAATTAAACAATTAGGCAATTTCTCTGTTTCCCTCCTTCCCTCGTTCTCATCCTCCTTCTTGTCCTTTCCTTCCTTCTTCTTTCACTCTTTCCTTACCTGCCTCCCTCCCTCCCTTCCTCTTCGTTTTTTGGTGTTGCTTGTGCCACCATGCCTGTCTGGGCAGCTTGTCTTTCTTATCATTTGTGTGTTCACTGGAGTAGCACTTTTATTTTCCTTTAAGAACCTTTCCTTTGCATTCACAATTGGCTGTTCGTGCAAGAAGCTTAGCTTCTGGCCAGTCTCAAGTTTTGACCTGCCTTCCTCACTAAGTTTAATCATTTCTGGGTTTGAATTTCAAGTAACAGACTAACATGCTATTCTTCCATTTACTTGCACACTTAAGGGGCCTTTGTAGGATTACTAATTGATCTAATTACAAGGTGCTGTATCAGAGAACAGGGAGTTCTAAGGAGAGGGAGATAGAGAAATGGTAGGTGTGCAGCTTATAAGGACAGAATTCCTTGAGCCTCAAAACAATCACAATACCAGTAACATCAAAGACCATGGTTCACAGATCACTATAACTGAGATAATAATGATACAGTTTGAAATATTGTCAGAATTACTACAATGTGACCCAGAGATATGCTACTGGAAAAATGATCTGATATGCTTGCTCAATTCAAGGTTGCCACAAACCCTGAATTTGTAAAAAATACAAATATGTAAAGAGTGATAAAGTGGAATGCTATAAAATAGGGTATGCCTATGTTCACATTTTTCCCTGAATTTACTGCACTGTATTTTAATACTTGCCAAGATCTAGAGCCAGCCTGCAGAGTATTAATCTGGGTCTAGCATTTGCTATGTAACCTTCTAAGTTGCTTAACTCTCTGATCCTTGTTTTCATTATAAAATGGAGATTTGTTTACCAGGGAACACTATTGTGAAGATTAAATTATTATTATACCTAGAGTGTGCAGAGCTATATTTGGTTCTTAATAGGTATCGTTAGTGATGGGAGTGGTTACAGTAATATTTCTGACACAAGACACATATCTCTTCAAAAGTAAAGTATTCCAAAAGCCTTGAACAGTTTTCATTCAAATGATATTTATAGGAAATAAGGAGGACAAAAGTTAGGAGGAAAAGGGAGGAAGGGCAGCAGGGAGGGAGGTAAAAGGGAAGGATGGATACTGGCTTACCCCCATTTTTGCCCACAGTTCGAAAGCATCTCCAGAAGGCACGCAGAAATGATGCCCTGTTGTGAGGGGTTGCTTGGATGAAGCTGAATTCTCGAAAGAGAATGTGAGTTCCTTGACATACACTGTTAAAACTGCAGAAAGAAAAATTAACAGATTATCATTAGAAAGAGACTAGAATCAGAATGAAAGTTCAAAATCACATAGAGTCTGGGCACTGGTGGCTCATGCCTGTAATCCTAGCTACTTAGGAGGCTGAGATTTGAGTGTCACAGTTCAAAGCCAGTCTAGGAAGGAAAGACCTTGAGACTCTTATCTCCAATTAAGCACATGGACATGCACACACATGCACACACACACGCACACACACATACACACACACACTAGCTGGAAGTAGAGCTGTGGCTCAAGTGGTAGAATGCTAGACTTGAGCAAAAAGTTCAGGAACAGCACTCAAGCTCTGAGTTCAAGCCTCAGGACTATTTAAAACAAAAACCAAAAACAGATGGCACCGTTGCCACTACCTAAGGGGAAAGAAAGGATATCTGTGGTCTTCCCCAACATAATTTGGAACTAGATTAGAGTAAGTCCTTCTCTTCATATAACCATATCCCTCTGAAACTCTTGGGAGTTCAATTCCTTGACGCCACCCCTCCAGCCCCCCGAAACATTACACCTTAAAGAAGTTTGAAACTATCCATATATATATATATTTTTAAAACAGGGCAATTTTCAGACTTTACTTGGATAACACTAGTACTCATGTCTTTTTGGAGAATACTACTTCCTCTGCTCCATTATGAATTATGCTTTCCCCCAAAGGCATTTTTTTCTGCATTATCCCAGCATACCCCAGCTGCTACAAAGATGAGACATTGAGTGTGACTGGATCATCTATTCCATCTTGGTGATAGTGCCCTACACCTCCCTGACTAAAACCACAGAGACAAACCCTATGTGTCAAGGATACAGAAAATTCAAAAACAACACAAAAGGCAAACAAGATGAACAGGGTAGAAAGTAGACCCTAAATGAGAGTAGGAAACAAAGCCCCAGGGTCCCAAGTGACTCATTGTTTAAACTGGGCCAGAGAAGAGAAAAAATATATACTCCATTGCCTTTGGGTTTTCCTGCCAAAGAAATCCAGGCTGTACAGGCAGGCGTAATCTAAAAATGGAAATTCCACAGGAGAATAGGCAATTATCCAGTAATCATCCGTACCAAGGGCAGACTTCAGGTTCCAGAAAACTCCTAAAACCTCTGACAAGTAAATCATGAGTGGAAAACATGTTAATCGTTGTGGAGAAGCAGACGTTAAGATGAGGACGGCAAGCAACAGAGGGAACGGTGGTAATTCCAAATGCCACTTTTCATTTGTGGGCCATTTAGAGAAGGTAGAAAGGGAGAGCCAAATGTCAACTGAACAGGAAAACAAATTCAGGAGCCATTTATCTTAATGCCTTTTTCACACACCAAGGGGAGAGGGGGAGGTTGAGTGCTCTGTCTTTAACAGAATATGTTATCACTTAAGATAAAACCTGCCTCTTCCTGTAATATCAGCACTGTAATGAAAAAGTAAATCACACACTTTTGCTTTCTCAAGGTAAACTATCATAGAAATCTACTTTTAAGACACATGAAGGCTAAGAACAACATCTGGCAAAGGATTATGTTAGAAGATGTTGATAAAAGTTTCTGAAAGGGTTAACCTACCCATGCAGTTTAGGGCAGTGCTATTGTTGCCTTATAAAAGGAAAATGAAAACTACAGCAAATGAGTTGTGACAGGTAAATGAGGTAGACTACATTTCCAGCAAATGAAGTCGACAATGATAACATTAGAGACTAAATTTATGAAGCTATCTGGCCAAGATAGTATGCTTCAGACCCCAGGGGTAAAAAGGCTGGTGCCTAGATCATAGTTTAAATGGTAAAAGAAAAAAGAATAGTGAAATTATAACCTTAATTAGCCTTTAAACATTAGCTCAAATGCCATATTTTGCATAGTCTTTTCCTGAATCTATCCCTCATGCCCAAATTTCATCCCATTTCACTTCTAAGTCTCTAATAATACTCTCAATTTGCTGGGGCCATGATAGCCAATGTACATTATGTAAAAAATGAACTACGTAACTTGAAGGTAGGGAGGAGGAGGGGGGAAATTAGGGAAGAATGATGGAAGGGGTGACACTGACCAAAAAGCATTGTACTCGTAACCTGACTTACAGAATTGTAACCTTTTTGTACAATTAGTTAATAATAATATTAAAAAATAAACATTTCTGGGTGTCATCAGCCTGGCAGTTTTTCTTTTTAAAAAATCATTTTTGGAGCCAGGTACCAGTGGCTCATGCCTGTAATCCTAGCTACTCCAGAGGCTAAGATCTGAGGATCACAGTTTGAAGCCAACCTGGCCCAGGAGACTCCAATTAACCACCAAAACCCCAGAAATGTAACAGTAGCTCAAGTAGTAGAGTGCTGGCTTTGAGTACTAAAGTTCAGAGACAGCACTCAGGACCTGAGCTCAAGACCCAGGACTGTACACACATGCACACACACACCCCAAACAAACAAGCAAGCAAACAAAAAACGACTCTATTTACCTATTTTAGGTACTTCATACAAGTAGAATCACAATTATTTGAATGGCATATTTCACTAAGGATAACTATTTTCAGGGTCCACATATTGTGACATGTTAAATTTTCTTTTCAAGGGTTGATAACATTCTACTGTATGTACATACTAAATTCTGTTTATTCATTTATCTGTTGATATATAAATTGGGATTATTCTGCCTTTTGGATAATGTAAATAGTGCTGCTCCATTGATGCATAAGCATCTCTTCTGGTCTCTGTTTTTCTTTTATTGTTGTTGTTACTATAGTCTTAGAAATGCAGCTATTGGATCATGTGGTAGTTCTATGATTATCCTTTTAGGAAATCACTGAACTCATTTCCAGAGTGGCTGTACCATTTTACTTTCTCATGAACAATGCATGAGGGTCCTAATTTCTCCAAATCATTACCAGCTTCTTCTTACAAGATGCCATGAGAAATCTATATATAGAAGTTTAATCTAACACTTTTAAGAACTCTTACTTCTCTACTAGTGTAGTAGAGAATAGTAACAATTGTGTATTGTTACCTATCATTTTATTGTTCAAACATACAATATACTTACTACCAAAAAAAGTAAGTGAACAATATGATCCTGTCTCTAAATAAGTGAGATTGTAATATATGAGCTTGTCCACTAATACATAGCAGGTGAACTGCTGACTTTGTTAATGACAGGTTCTCTGTTGGCCATGAAGAAATAAGTATCAGTGGTTTTGAAAACAGAGTCCGCGTTACAGATTCATCTTCATCTTCTCTTTGTAAGCACTGGCCTAATTATAGAAAATATCTAAGATCTTTGTCTTGGTTAAAAAAAATCCCCAGATTTAGGAAGAAATCTGACAGGGCCTTTATTAGTCTTCACTCTCTATATGTAAACCAGTTTGTGAGAACTTAGCTGCCATTGTAGTAGATAGGATTTGCAATTTCTGCAACAGCAAAGAAAAAAAAAGAAAGAAAGAAAAAAATCCCAAATCAGCTATTAGTTTACTCTGATATTAACCTGATACACTGATGCTTCATGCAAGAGGTTGTTGTTGTTGTTGTTTTTCTGCCTATATAATCACTGGTATCAGAGCTAGTTTTCAAACCATGAAATCAGTAGGATCAAATATCACTGCATTATGAAAAGAACTCATGAGATAGCTAGCCTCATACACCTGACAGTGTGGAGGCTGTTGCAAAGTACTGAGAACAGTGCCATTTCTTTCCTTAGTCACTTTACCAAGTGCTTTTCTACCACGAGAAATACTCTTCCTAAAATAGAAGTGGAATAGAGTCTTGTCCCAAGTGGGCCTAAAGGTACAGATGAATGTTTCCAGACAGGTTGATCACCAAGAAAATTTTGCCCAAGAAGACTGGACAAGGGATCCAATCTGCTTCTCTGAAAGTAAATGTCCGCATTGGGTCTTTGTTTACAATTTAGTCAAAACCCTGCCACAGTACACGAAGGATTCTAAATGCCTGAAGCCCACAAACTTCAAAGTAATTGCTGAAAAGCCTGGAATGCAATGGTAACCTCCCAATTACTTTCTCAGTGGCTCCTTACCCAGTGAGAACAGTGGAAAAGTGAGATGATTCAGTACCATCCACTCCACATGTGAAGAAGCATTCTTACAAGGCTGATTTACTAAAGCCAGTAGATAGGGAAAGCTGCACATCAGGGCAGGGAATGAAAGCACAAAGCTTTCCACGTACTTTAAAGCATGTTAGAAATTTAAATTATAAAAATATAGGGTAGTAATCTGGAGATGCTTTCCATATACTATTTTTTAAGTTGCCATAAATCTCTCATCTGTCTCTTTCCTACAAGGTTCCTGAGCCATTCCTCAAGGCCTCCAAGTAGAGTTCATGGTCACAGTTCCTCTGGGAGCTTGCCTAATTTCATTTGAAACCCAGAATAATCCTGTTTGCATGGTTTCTCTGGAGAATCATCAGCTAGCTCTGTTGGAAAAGTTTCTGGCCAAAAACTTAGAATGTTACAGTATTTTGGTTACTGCTCACCTTTTGTTATATATGTCTGGCTTCTTTCTTACCCGGTCTCTGAAACTGTCACCTGTCCTTTCTTTCTCTTAGCTCTGTCTTTCTACATTTACATCCCTTCTGTCATCTGGCTCACCTTGTTTGTATCTAGTGTTGCAAGTGGGGCTCTGTTAGGCCCTGGTACACCCCCGCCCTGCCCTCCCTATCAAATGATTTTCCTTGCTCTTGCCTGCTGTCATATAGTTTCTGTCTGTTTTCCTGTCAGGTAACATATTGTCCTCTGATTTCTTATCTTTTTCTTCTTTTTTTTTTTTTCAACTCACTACTTTCTTGGTTTTTGCTACTGTTTACCTTTTCTTCATGTTGTACTACAACTCTTTTGCTGTGCAAGAGATTGAACTCAGGGCCTTAAGATAAGCTTATCACTAAGCTATATCCCCTTCCTCTAAAAAATTTTCTATTTTTCCCCCCTAAAGACAGGTTCTCACTATGTAGACCAGGCTGCTATTCCTGCCTCAAACTCAGGATCCTCCTGCTTCTGCCTTCTGACTGCTGGAATTCATTACAGGCATGTGCCACCCTATCCTAAATATTTTAAGGTAAATTTTTTTTGTATGTAGCTATAGCTTTTGTTCTCACTAGGATCCTCAAAAAGGTTCTCATCCGTATTTTTTTTTCTAGGTCCAAGACTGGGACTAGGACTAGGTACCTGTCACTTTTGCTCATTGGCTCTACCAACTGGGCCACATCTTCAACCCCAAAGGGATGGTTATTTCTTTTCTTTTTTTCTTTTGCTTTTTTTCAGGTCTGAGACCAGGACTCAAACTTGGTACCTACTGCTTTTACTCAGTGGTTAGTGCTCTAACAACTGGGGCATGCCTCCAGCCCCCCATTTATATTTCTTATGGGCCCCTTTTATGTCACACACCCCCTTCCTCAATACTGCCTCACTTAAGAACTGGAAGTATTAAATTTATCAATTCTCTTGGTTTAAAGTCTGGTAAAGAATTTTCAAACAATCATTCTTTGCTCTTACTCAAGATGACATGAATTAGGTAAAAAAAAACAAAACAAAAAAAAACCTTCAAGCCAAAGTATTAGTAACAGATGAAGTCTTCTCAAACTTGATCATAACTGAAAAGGCCAAGAAGTGAAAGCGGTTTGGAACAAGGGCTCCTTCCTTCAGAATCCCGCACATCAGAATGGATGCAGATAACTCCTCTTCCCATTCATTATTTCAACATAGCCTGTGTTGCTTTGCTATTGTTACTTCCACAACACTAGTGCTCTACCATATGAGCCACAGCACCACTTCCTCATTTTGCTTGTTATCTCCATAGACTTACATTTCAGAAAACAAATGTACTTTCTTCCATTAGCCATACTTATTTATCTTCTAAAGATACTCAAAAACCTATGTGTATTTTTCAAGCACTCACTTTCCTGACTTTGAGTAAGAAATTTTTGTTGTGGTTATTGTTTTACTTTTCCAAGTTTAAGTCTGTCGTATTAATTTGGAACTCCTAAGATAAGAGCACTGCTTTAGGAATTAAAAATCAGTTTCTTGGGCTCCCGATATGGCCTAGTGGCAAGAGTGCTTGCCTCGTATACATGAGGCCCTGGGTTCAATTCCCTAGCACCACATATACAGAAAACGGCCAGAAGTGGCGCTGTGGCTCAAGTGGCAGAGTGCTAGCCTTGAGCAAAAAGAAGCCATGGACAGTGCTCAGGCCCTGAGTCCAAGGCCCAGGACTGGCCAAAAAAAAAAAAAAAAAAAAAAATCAGTTTCTTTCCAAAAACCTTAGTAAAAAAGAAAAACAACTTCAATTTTCTTGTTAACTCATTAGATTTCAATTTCTTTTCTTTTTTTTTTGTCAGTCAGGGGACTTGAACTCAGTGCCAGAGCACTCTCCCTGAGCTCTTCTGCTCAAGGCTAGAGCTCTACTATTTTGAGCCACAGCGCTACTTCCAGTTTTCAGGTGGTTAACTGAAAATAAGAGTCTCACAAACTTTCTGGCCTAGGCTGGCTTTGAACTGTGATCTTCAGATCTCAGCCTCCTGAGTATCTAGGATTATAAGCATGAGCCACTGCACCCGGCTTAGATTTCAATTTCATTTGCTTGTTTTCTTATTCCAAAAGAGAATTTTATTTCTAAACACACATAAGTAGCCCAGCACTGGTGGTTCATGCCTGTAATGCTACCTATTCAGGAAGCTGAGATCCAAAGGATCACAGTTTGAAGCCAGCCCTGGCTGAAAGTCCCAGAGACTCCATCTCCAAAATAACCAGCAAAAGACTCAAGTGGTAGAGTGCCAACCCAGAAAACAAGCCAAACAAGTACAAAATTTTGTGTTGAAACGCCACTAGTATTAATACGTACGCACACACACGCACACAAACACACACACACCATAAGAGTAAAAAACTCGAGATAGGTTAAGTACGTAGGTAGGTAGGATCTTACACCAAAGACTTATAAGCAGATGAGAATTTAATGTGTTATTTGGTTAAAGACCAGAGAGAAAAAAAGAAGTGCTATAAAATTTCTAGAGATCTTGGGAGTTGTTCCAAGAAAATTTAAAAGAAGACCATAAATTTAGCCAGGGGCTCAGCTGTTCCCTGAACACCTGTTTGTCAGGGGAAGTTTTGCATTAATTCATGACACTCTCAGTGTCACTGACCTTCTTAGTATTGGTTTATTTTAGAATATGAGCATTTTTCTAATGATTTAGTTGGTGTCATCTAACCACTCACCAACCTTTTAAGGACATTTCTTAATACATTTTGGTGACTGATCAAAAATCACAAAGTAATCCTAGACAATAAATCTTAATGAAAATGCATACTGAAACCTCATTTTTTAGAGCTGACGTAGAACAATTGCTAGCATGTACAAGGGCCTAGGTTTAATCCCCAGCACTAAACCAGATGCCTGTGACTCATGCCTGTAATCCTAGCTACTCAAGAAATGAGATCTGAGGATCATGGTTCCAAGCCAGCCCAGGCAGCAAAGTCCATGAGACTCGCATCTCCAATTAACTACCAAAGAGCTGGGAGTGAAGCTGTAGCTCAAGTAGTAGAGTGCCAGACTTGTGCAAAAAAAAAGCTCACGCACTTTTCCCTGAGTTCAAGTACCCCAACACACACACACACACACACACACACACACACACACACACACACACACCTACCTTAAAGGGAAAAAAAGACGATTAAGTTATTTCATCCCAGGGATGCAAGGATGGTTCAACATACATGAATATAGAACATAGATAAAATCAAGGAGAAAAAAAGTGTCCGTTTCCTTCTCTTCTCTTTTTTCTCTTACCCTCTCTCTCTTTCACCTCATGATGCTTTCAGTCATGTTATGATGCAGCAAAAAAAAAAAAAACAACACCCAAAAACAACAACAACAACAAGAAAAAACTCCTCAGATTCAGCAACTTAGTCTTACACTTCCCAGCCTCTAGAACCGTCAGCCAAAAACTTCAATTGTTTATATTTACCCATTTTGTATGATTCTGATACAGTATCAGGAACAGACTAAGACAAGAATGAGGTAGAAGAGAGTGAAACGTTGCCAAAGAGGGCCAATAAGGGACAGCTACATGGGCACCCACATACTGCCAGCACCTGGGATACAACACTCAGAAGATGTCACTGGGTTCCTAACCCCAGTTTCTCTGGCAGGAGGATCTTCCCTTGCCCCAGAAAAGACTTCTGGAGACAGAGAGGATTAAAAAATAATATTATTAAGAAGTGGGGTTGCTGGGCTTGCACTTTACTAGCTGGAATCCCTTTATCTTTCTTGAGAGCCCCCCAGATCTCTTTTATTCTAGGTCAGTAATTTAACACTCTCAGCACTCAATTCAAAGCCTGTAATGACCTTGCTGTGCTGAATTATTAGCCCAGGATATAGAAAAAGAGAAAGAGAGGGAGGTGGAAAAACTTAAAAAACAACAGAGGCCTTTTGATCAGAGCACCAAACTGCAGCTTGCTGTAACTCAAGCTGCCCATTCTTATATGGCAGGAATTAAGGACTACCCCTGCCAGGCAGGACCCTATTAAAAGACAATAGCTGTTTGAAAAGGGTAAGCAAGTTGATATGGATATAATAGGCCACATATGGGGGCCCCTTTCTACTCTGAAATAAAGCTCCTTCTTTGAGTTGTGAGCTGGGAAATTCAGTATTCAGTAAAGCAAGAGGAGGAGGTATAATAGAAAAGAATGAGTAACCATGCAGAAATGCCTGAAGGTACTTCAGAAAAAATAGAAGAACAGTTTGGGGAGCCTGTAGAGATGGGCATCCATCACTGAGGAGAGAGTCCTCCAAATAACCACGTACTCTTTGGTCTCCAAGTGACTTCAGGGCCAATGATGACAAAGATTTGGCTAGAACCAATATAGTAGTTAATTTCTCCCATGAGTCAACAACAATAAGCAAAGTAGTACATAGGAAGCAAAGTAGTAAAGTCTTATCAGAAAGGATACAGCTGACAAACAGCTGTCCTTTCTGTCTTATTTTAAAGAGCCTAGTACATCAATATGGAAACTGCCTGATGATTACCAACTAGTGCCATTAAATGTTCCTGCTATCTCCAGATGGGATATTTTTATAAAGAAAAAAGTTGCAAAACAAAGGCCTTGCACCTCAAAGAACCCACTCCTACAAACTGCATCACTCCTTCAGACAGAGGGGTAACCAACTTAGGATGATTTTCTGTATTTAGCCTACTGTTGTTTGCCAACTGATCATCCCGAACACTCTGCCCATTAGTGAGTGATGCTTTTAGATCTTCAATCCACAACAGAATTTCCAAACCACTGTGTTATCTATCTCTAGGACCTTGTTAGTATGTTACAAAACAAGGAATGATTTAAGCTAGCTGTTTACAACTAAACCCTGCATCCCCAAATTCCTACACAAAAATACCAGAAAGGTATTTTTCTTTCTTCTACTATCCTTTGCCAAATGCCAGATGAATAGCTCTCCCGTTCCCATCCGCTGCAGTTAATGGGCTAGCTTGATGGAATTTACAACTAAAGGAAAAACATACAGGATCTCCAACACTTGCTTGCTCCACTGAGTGGTTAACAGGGTACAAAGCGATCTCTAGCAAATTAAAAAGTTTTACTGATTAAAACGAGGACCTGGATTCCTAGGGAGAAAAATAGGTGGATGCTTACATACCAAGCCTAAAGTAAACACGTTGTTTGTGTGCCAGTACTAAGGCTTGCACTCAGGGTCTCACACTCTCACTTGGCTTTTTATACTCACAGCTAGTACTTTACCACTTGAACCACACTTCTTCTGGATTTTTGCTAGTTAACTGGATGTAAGAGTCTGGCAGATTTGTTTGTCAGGGCTGGCTCTGAACTGTGATCCTCAGATCTCAGCCTATTGAGTTGTTAGAATTACAGATGTACACACAGCTGAAGAATATACTTTTTAAAGTACCATCTTTTTCTTTAAATATCAACAGCAGTAAAAGAAGGCCTTAGTGAGGCCTTCTTTGACTGTCCTATCAAAAGTAGCTTCCTGCTCCCTGGTCACTCAGTGTCCCAATATCCTCCTCTTAACTTCTTAGAACGTTTATCATCTAAATTTACATTACTAACCTATTTTGTTTTTTAGCTGTTACTTGTCTAGTATGTAGTAGGCCTTCAATAGGCATTTGTTAAATGTAAATTGGTAATCCACATACCACTCATATCACACCAAATTCATACCAATTATAGTACTAAAATACTATTTAATCCATTTTGTAATAAGAAAAATAGCATCTAGGCAGGGGACGCTCTCACCTATAATCCCAGATATTCAGGAGGCTGAGACCTAGAGGACCAAGACTGGAAGCCAATCTAGGCAGAAAAATTTTTTTAACTCCATCTTTAAAAACCAGCTAAAAGCTGGACTAGCGCCATAGCTCAAATAGTAGAGCACCAGCCATGAGCAAGCAAGCGAAGTAAGAACACAAGGCCCAGAGTTCAAGATCTGGTACTATCAAAAAGAAAAAGGAAAATCATGCCTAAAATGTTATTATGGAAAATAAATTGCGTTGGAAGACCTGGTAATTAAGACATTAACAATGGAGAGGATATAGGCTAACTAGACAATGAAGTTAGATTTTTTTTTTTTTTGAGACAGGGTCTTGATATGTATCCCAGGTCCATCTCTCTAAATTCTCATCCCCACTACTTAAGAATCCCAAGAGTTGTGATTATAGGTGTGTGCCACTGGGTTCAATTCAAGTTAAAATTCTTTAAAAAGACATACCAGACAAGTAAATACACAATTCTGAGAGAAAGAACTGAAGTGTGATGAGGATTAATACATGACATATACTTGAGATTTTTGCATCTGAGTGATGTTATTCTCAGTTTCTCTCTCATACCATTACTGAGAAGTTCTGTAGTAGAAGCCTATCAGAAGTCATTCCCACACTCAAAAACTCTCTGCCTTTTGTGGCTGAGTTAAATTGCAGGGGTGCTGAAAGGTGAACAATCTATTCTCACCCACCTACCTGGGCTTCTTACTTAAAATTAAGAAGTCAGTATTTCTAAATTCCTCTCCTCTGATCCCTATGCACAAATTACTGTCTTATCTCCATCCATCTCCCCATCTGTCAATGGCAGAGACCTCTTCTCTGCCATTTCTACAATCTGGCATATTTCTCAGATTCCTAAGAAAAGTGTCATGAACACACCCTTTAAACAGATTATTCCAAGGATTTTTTTTTGACAAAAATAGTTTGACAGCTTTGTCCAAATATCTATTTTTGAAAAAATTAGGGGTGATGATTGTTTCAAATTCCTAAAATAGGCTTAAACTCTCTCTACTTCTTTCAACATCAAAGAATTAGACTTAATATATTCATTCTTCTTTTATCTCAAATATTTCAATGGTAGAGTAGGAAACATTTGAGAGGAATCTTATCAGTACTCAAGCAACCACTGAACAGAGGGAATCTCAACCAATGAAACTGGCTGGATGACCTCTCCTGGAAACTTGTGATATTTAGCAGTGCATCTTTACTGTGGGCAATTTTACAGTTTTTCCCAGGAACCACAGGGAAGTTTGAGAGAAAGAAAAAGAAATTTACCAAGGATAATAGTTAAGCAGCAACCAAAATCTAAATATTACTTGTATACAACAATAACCGCTCAATCATTCTCTTCTTTTTCACTACAAAATAAAGTCACTACTATATAACTGAGAATTTAGCATATGATAATGGGCCCATCAATGTATTAACAAATAATCAGATTAACAGTCAGGGATTTTAGACAAAAGCAACAGAAACTAAGTCTGGATATCTTAAATAAAAAGAAGTTTTTATAAAAAGAAGAGTATTGGGCTGGGGATATGGCCTAGTGGCAAGGGTGCCTGCCTCATATACATGAGGCCCTGGGTTCGATTCCCCAGCACCACATATACAGAAAATGGCCAGAAGTGGCGCTGTGGCTCAAGTGGCAGAGTGCTAGCCTTGAGCAAAAAGAAGCCAGGGACAGTGCTCAGACCCTGAGTCCAAGCCCCAGGACTGGCAAAAAAAAAAAAAAAAAAAAAAAAAAAGAGTATTAATGGCTCATGAAGGGCCAGGCTTGGAAAACAGACATGAAAAAAGAGTTTTTGAGGCCCAAACTGAAAGTCCAAGGAGTAATATCAAAAAAGATAGAGATACAGAACACAATATTTTCTTTTCTTTTGTTGTTCCATTGTAGGGCTTGAATTCAAGACCTGGGTGCTGTCCCTGTGCTTTTTTTTGCTCAAGGCTAGCACTCTACCACTTGAGCCACATCTCTATTTCAGGCTGGTTTTTCTGTTTTTGCTGGTTAATTGAAGGTAAGAGACTCAGGGACTTTTCTGCCTGGGCTGGCTTCAAACCACAATCCTCAGATCTCAGCCTCCTGAGTAGCTAGGATTACAAGTGTGAACCACTGGTGCCTGGCAGCACTTTCCATTCATATTTTCATTTAATACTTCCAATAAATAGGTAACACAGAATTCCCCATCTTGTATATCAGTCTCCCTATTCTACAGAGAAACCGAGTGATATACTAGTGATCCATGAGGCCCTCAAACAGACCTACGATAGGACCTCATATCATATGAAAATATGTCTCCTATCTCTTTTGCCTATCCAAATTCTGCTTGTCTTTCCAGGCCCAGAAAAATTCTTCTACAATACTTTAACTACTTTTTTTTTTTTTGGCCAGTCCTGGGGCTTGAACTCAGGGCTTGAGCACTGTCCTCTGTCTTCTTTTTGCTCAAGGCTAGTAATTATGTAATAGCCATCATTTATTCTTACTCTTAATTCTGAGATTGAGCATGGTATACTGGGTGACACAAGTGAATGTCATTATATAAGATTCTGTTTTCTCTAAGTGTTCATAAATAGAATTATCTCTTCAATGAGATTTTTTTATTTTATTTTATTTTATTTTTGCCAGTCCTGGGCCTTGGACTCAGGGCCTGAGCACTGTCCCTGGCTTCTTTTTTTGCTCAAGGCTAGCACTCTACCACTTGAGCCACAGTGCCACTTCCTGTATATGTGGTACTGGGGAATTGAACCCAGGGCTTCATGTATTCGAGGCAAGCACTCTTGCCACTTGGCCATATCCTCAGCCTTCAATTAGATTTTATCACCTCATAGGCAAGTGATCATTATCGTACATCCCCATTGATTAAAAGCACATTTGAAGCTCTATAACAATATGTAATATGTGGTAAAAGATGAAGAAAAACATTTAGTTGGAAGAAAACATTTAAGAAACAAAATATCTTTAGGTGCTTTAGTGGTCTGGCCTCTATTGTTTAAAATACTAACCATCAAATTAGATTGAGAAAAACACTACCTTGAAAAGGTAGCTTTTACATCAATTTTTCCATAGTATCTCTCATGGAAAGTAAATGCTCAGGGCAATCTGGAGAGTTCTCTTGAGAGGGCATATGTATTACATAGAAGGTAAAATACAAGAGTAGGCACGTAAACAATTATCCTCATACAAGTAAACTGCAGTTTGTGCAGTGTAAACACTCTCTCTGAATGGAACTGCCTGTGTAACATTCTCTCTTTGGGGTCTGTGGTTTCTCAATACATTCCAACTGTTCTGAGGCTGGAGTTTGGCTCAGCAAGCACAGATAAACAGCTTCCTGGAGCAGGCTGCCAGCGTGAGGAGCAATGACCTCAACAGAGAAGGTCTGCTTTTCATTATTCTGAGCACATCACCAGAGCGCCAGAGAGGAGTGGGAAGCATACAAGCTGGGTTGACTTGATTGACTTGGGTTTCCCATTACACCTTGACTTTTTAATCTCAGGAAGCACAAGAAAGGGGGTATAAATATGACGTGAGGGAATAACTTATAAGGGAAAAGAAATAAGAAGACATGAAAATTCTTAGGTTATACTGTGAATGAACAAAAAGGTGAGGAAAGTGGCTAATGTTAAATGGCTAATTATCACACAGGATTAAAACACAAAATGTTTTCACCTCCATGAAGTATGCAAGATGTAGGTTAAGCAGGAAGTGTTGCAGGAAACAAGAAGCAATAGAAAATCCTCAAGATCGCAACTTTGATGTTATTTAAAGAGGAAGACTACCATTTTCCAAGAGATCCACTAAGTAAGAAAAGCAAAATATTACAAGATATTTGTAACTAAATAGAAATGACAAGCCAGGTATGGGTAGCTAATTTCTGTAATCTTAGCTATTCAGGAGGCTGAGAAAAAAAAAAATGGGCTGGGAATATGGCTTAGCGGTAGAGTACTCACCTTCCAGGAGGCTGAGATCTGAGGATCACAGTTCAAAACCAACCCAGACAAGAAAGTCCATAAGACTCTTATTTTCAATTAACCACCAAAAAGCCAGAAATGAAGCTGTGCCTCAAGTGACAGAATGCCAGCTTTGAGCAAAAAAACTAAGGGACAGTGTCCTAGCCCTAAATTCAAGCCCCAGTTCCACCATACAGACACATAAGGAAAATGAGTTATAATATAGCGTCATACAGTACTTCATACATGTCCTTTCATTAGATTTGCAAAGCATTCCTATGAGACAGGTATTATCATCACTAGCAATGATCTAGTTCTCGAAAATCATACCACAAAGACACTGATTGTTGATGTTAGTTAATGACAAAGAGATGAATTCAAGACTACTACAATGTTTTACATGTCACTTTCAACATGATTATCCTGTACTGCTGCAAACTCAGAACTAAGCAATACTGAAACCCACCTGTCCTGAAGTAAATTTCCTTACTCATCTCATTTTCTGATAAGACAGTTCCCACTGTGCTACACATCTGATAGCTGAAAAGAAAAATCATGATCCTGGCTTCAAACAGGAAATCAGTTGGCTTTGACCCCTCTTGAAGGATCCTGAGAAACAATGTGTTTTGTAGGCAAATCACTAACTTTAAGGATGCACCTGCTAGAGTGGCTAAAAGCTAAGAGACAAATATGTAGCAAATCATAATAGGAGGAGGAAGCTTCATTTGCCTTTCATTTCACTTTCCTCAGGGAAGAAGAGCCTTTGTGTGGCTGCCAAGATCCTAACTATCCTTCCTCCTTCCCTTCTATCCTGCCACCCCACCCCAGTTCATTAAAGACCTCTGCTTAAGGTGCCAAATTGTGTCATTCTTTCCTGTTCTTGTGCCAGGCCTGTGCCGCCAGCACCATAGATCTTTCTAGACTTCTGAGAAAATTATGGAAGAAATTAAAAGCACAGAAAATTTTAAATTGCTCTGTTGCTGATGAAGTCACGTTTCTGAACTTCGGCTGAGCTATTTTGTACTGCTAATAGCATGACAGATTTGTTAATTCAGATTTGTGTGTGTACTTCATTGCCAGAGGGCCAGAGGAGTACTCAGGGAATTATCAGAGTGGAGGTAGACAGAATATGACAGCTTGGACCAAGTAAAGACCCCTATACTATTTATAGATTGAAATAAATCAAATTATTTCTCTAGGGGGAGATCCTTTAGTGTGAAGAATCATACTTAAGTTTTATACTAGGTAAACTACAAAAGCAGTTCCCATGAAAATAGCAGTATTATTATGGGGTCATGAGAATACTTAGACCAATGACTGAGTTCCTTCATTTCCTCTTACTCAACAGTTTTAAGACAAGTTTCTCTTGAAGGGAGGAAGTGGGGAAATTGGGTCTTTTCTGACCAGAAGAACCCAGGCCGTTATTACTTCTGTAACCTTTGACTCTGACTGCTGAATAAACGAATGGACCAGTGGACTGTGAAATCATTTTCTCAGTTACCAGGTCAAGTACTGCTTGAAGGCTTCCTATGGTTTCCGGTAACCATACCATGAAGGGACTAAAGAAGATGAATTCTATGCTAATACACAGATCCTTGGGTCTTCAATGACCTTCGATTTTTTGGTTCCAAAACAGATTCCAGCTAGGTACCAGTGGCTCATACTTGTAATCCTAGCTACCCAGGACGCTGAGATCTGAGGACCAGTTTGAAGCCGGCCGGGCAGGAAAGTCCAAGACTTTTTTCGGCACTAAACTACTGAGAAAAAGCCAGAAGTGGTGGTGTAGCTGAACTAGTAGAGTGCTAACCTGGAGCACAGAGAGGCTCAGGGACAGAGCCCAGGCCCTGAGTTCAAGCCCCAGGTCTGGCCAAAAAAAAAAAGATTCCAGTTGGGTCCAGTGGCTCACACCTGTAATCCTAGCTACTCAAAAAGTTGAGAGCTGAGGATCTGGGAAATCAGCCAGGGCAGGAAAGTCTGTGAGACTCGTATCTCCAATTAACCACCAAAAAGCAAGAAGTGGAGTTATGGCTCAAGTAGTAGAGTGCCAGTACTGAGTGTAACTGGTATGGTGTCCTTTGCTATATGTATACCTCCGTCACTATTTAAAAAAAAAAAAAAAAAGAACCAGAATCCTCTAGAGATTTCACAAATGATGGCCTAACAGAAATGTCTGGGCCAGTAACTGAAGACAGTGTTGCTTTAACTAAAGATGAAAGCTATTCCTGGCAACTTTCTGAGTCTGTGAGAATCCAGATGCTAACCATGAGAGATGGGTAATTTTCTGTTACAACCCCTTGAGCCTAGCTAAGAACTGCACTATGGAAAACAAGGGAGAAGTGCTACCCATTTTGAAGAAGTCTATAATAGGATTAGTAGTCATTACTTCACCACATCACATTCTGGCTCACACAAACAATACATGGGGAAAACATGGAGCTGGAGTGGCCCAGAGAAGTCCTAAGTCTATCCTCATTCACAGCTATGGGTAGAGTTGAAGGGATCAGAAAAGTTCTGGTTTGTTCTTTATGTTTTCTTTTTCTTTTATTCCTTGGGTACTGGGGATTGAATTCAAGGCCTCCTACTTGCTAGGCAGGTACTCATACTACTGAGCTACACTTCAAGTTGTTTTTTTTTTGAGATAGGGTCTCACTTTGTGTCCAGGCCTGCACCTGGACTCCAACCCTTCTACTTTATACTTGCTGCCATACCAGGATGACAAGCACATGCCACCATGCCCAGTTTCTTCCACTGAGGTGGAGTCAACTATTTTTTCCAGACTGGCCTGGATCTGTTATCCTCCCAGTCTCAGTCTCCCTCATGGCTGGGATAAGAAGTGTGTGCCACAATACCCAGGTTCTGGTTTGTGAAGGAGTTTAGTGACCCCCTTTTCCCCGAGCTGGCCTCAAATCAAATTCTTCCTGCTTTCAGGGTAGGGTTACAGGCTAGGATTATAGGCTAGGATTATAGGCATGAGCCACTGTGCCTGACTCTGATATGTGTCTTGTTGCCTTGGTTCTTCTGTTACCATGGACACAGGAAGAACCCAAACAACATCACTTAATGCTAGATGGAGGATTATACTAAAGTATCTGCCAACTTTAGAACTGAAAGTTAACACCCTGATTGTTCTATATTATGTAGACAAGAAGCAAATCATCTTTCATAGTACTGTGAGTACCTATTTTGAAAAGGAAGAAAAAATTCATATTTTGCTAAAGATCATGGATCATTTTCACTGGAGATAATGTTTTAAGACTACATATATTATGATATATTAAGATATATTTAAGGATATGAAGCTGGGATATAGCCCAGTGGAAAGAGCTTGCTTAGCAAATGTAACACCCTGATCCCCAGTACCAAAAACAATAAAAGACAAAAAATACAGTTAAAAAAATATGTACTACTGGGATCTCCTTTTTCTCTAAGAGCAAATTAATAGGTTTATTCTAATCAAAACAATAAAGAAATTTGATGGTGAAAGTTTTTTATATATGACAAATATGGAGCCCCTGACTACTTCGCCCCCTTTCAGCAGGAAGTAGTTCCAGAAAAGACAACCTCCGCCCATACTCCCAGCCTGGTGCCCTCCTCTGTCATTAATTAAAACAAAAAAGGGGGGAACAGCCCCCATGACCAGTTAAGGACAGCTATGTTTACATTAAATATGTTAAATTTATACAAAAAAAATTTTAAATCTCCCCAAAACAGCGTGGGAAGGGGCTTTGCCCAATATGGATATGAGCATTTCGCTCTGGAGAAATGTCTTCTCCTTGTTCTCTCTAGGAAAACAAAGACCGTGGTGGATTTCTTCCTGCTCCTCCGGGAAGCCTGCCTGCGAACATCAGCGGTGGACCAGCGCCGGCCCTGCTTGCTTCCTGGACCCTGCCTTGGCGTCCTTCTGGTGCAATGTTTTGCTGTGGCAATATTGCCTGCAGCCTTGCAAAAGAACTGGAAAGGGTTATTACATTGTCATCTCTCTTTTGTCTCTCCCCTGCCACCAAACTTAGGGGTTCTAGTTGGAGGGAAATAGGAGTTGAGGTTTTTGACACCTTGCTTCAATGTTTATGATAAAATGTTTACTAACCACATGTGTTAAGTTACCAGCACCTTGACTGCCATGGACCTCCAGAGCCCAAACCTGCTTTTACCTCACTGCCACAGAAGGGGAGTGCTGCCTGCGTTATCTTGAGTGGCGCAGAAACAGACGAAGAACTCCAATTTTCTCCAGACTGAGCCAAATGGGTGGCCCCTTCACTTACCTCCCTTGTGGAAGAGGCCCCACATATACCATACATCCACATTTTCCTTATAGTCCACATATGCCCTATGTTTACTTCACCTGCTATTTAAAAAACAGAAGGGGGGCTGGGAATATGGCCTAGTGGCAAGAGTGCTTGCCACCTATACATGAAACCCAGGGTTCGATTCCCCAGTACCACATATATAGAAAACGGCCAGAAGTGGCGCTGTGGCTCAAGTGGCAGAGTACTAGCCTTGAGCAAAAAGAAGCCAGGGACAGTGCTCAGGCCCTGAGTCCAAGGCCCAGGACTGCCAAAAAAAAAAAAAAGAATAGGAAAAATCTTAAAAAGACAAAAAAAAAAAAAAAAAAAAACAGAAGGGGGAGATGTTGGGCACACCCGCCCGGACACCTTGCATCATCACAAGGCGGTTCTAACTGGCACCACCTCTTTTCCCAGCCCTGGGGCCCGCATGGCTAGTAGCCCTGCCTTCCACCTCTGGACCGCATGTGCGTGCCAAGATGGAGGCGGGGGAGGAACCAAGAGGTGGCCCTGAGGGCCGTGACATAGATGTGGGCCACTCCTTAGGGAGGTCCCTCGGAGCTCCACCCTGACGGACAGCTCAGGCATCAAATCCCAGCCCCTACGTAGGTGCACGTATCCCTCCCCTTCCGCCGCCCTCCAACCTGTGTAAAAGAACAGCTCTTTTTCCTGATTAAACAAGTTGGCTCTGACCGGCAAAAAAAAAACACCAAAAAGGTCTTCAACTTCCCAACTGAATTTGGATGATTACTATGTCTCAGATCTTAAAGTTCCTTTTCTAAAAACTGAGAAGTAAAGCTTGCCATCTCTGTATCTGCAAATAGCACAGGCAATTTCTCTCAATACTTTATTACTGTCAACATCCAAGTCACAAGGGAGCCAATTACCTATAAAGTGGCTGTCTAGAACACCAACTATTAAGGTTCCATTCTCCTCAGTAGCAGCAAAGAAAACCAATCAAATTAGTTTTTTTCAATACAAATAGCCCAGAACCAAAGCTGACAAAGAGAACTGACCCTCTGAACTAAGATACTGACTCTCAAATGAAACCTCTTCCAATAGGCCTCTGACTATCCTACAAATCACTTTGCCCTGTTTTTTCCCCCTTATTTATTTTGTTATAGTTGTCAGCTGCATAGTCTTGAGAATGTTACTTTTATGTGCACCTCAGTGTTGTGATAGTTGTGATTTATGCTTAGAACACTGCCTCACACATAGTTCATATTATCATCAGTTTGTGCTTATTGACCATCTGTTTTTTGAAACAATAAGTCCATGAGGGTAGACACCTTGTCTTGCTTCTCAATATATTCCTGTTGCCTGGCACACAAAGGCACATCAAAGGTGCTCTAAGGGCTGGGGATATAGCCTAGTGGCAAGAGTGCCTGCCTCGGATACACGAGGCCCTAGGTTCGATTCCCCAGCACCACATATACAGAAAACGGCCAGAAGCGGCGCTGTGGCTCAAGTGGCAGAGTGCTAGCCTTGAGCGGGAAGAAGCCAGGGACAGTGCTCAGGCCCTGAGTCCAAGGCCCAGGACTGGCCAAAAAAAAAAAAAAAACAAAAAAAAAAAAACAAAAGGTGCTCTAAAATAATTGCTAAATTAATACTGCCCTATGTTTTCATTCTTAAAACAAGCCTCTGTCAATGAAGGCAAGCTGTGTACTTCTTTTTCTTGCAGCCAAAATAGTCTTCAACAAAATTTCACCAACTCAAGTCATCATTTAAAAACCAAACCAAATCAAAACAGAAAGAAGACACTTGATCATATAAAAATGCTCTCCTAGATCCAAAGACAAAGACCACAGAGCTTTACCGTTTTCATTATTAGTATGCGGAGGTCCAGCTCCCTGATGCCACAGGGTTGAAGCTACCAATTTAGCCTGCAAAGAATGGTTCCCAACTTTGATAGGAATTCTCCAATTTCAGCTTGTTTTTCTCTCATCATTATTTTCCAATGACTTACAAAGCCATATTTCTCATTTTATCCTTACCACAAGAACCTAGTCACATTCATTGGCAGTCTCTTAAGACTTAGCTATTCCAATCTCATTTTCTTGTATATACATCTTCAGAGGGCCTGACCCTGCAATGACTTGGTCTATTTTTAGAATAGCATCTCCAAATATGAATGCCTTTCACCTTCTCCTGGTTGAAGGACAATACTAAGAGGTATAGGTTACACATAACTTTTAAGAAAATCCTGTGGGATTTGGTATCCTCCTTTCAAGAGTGTCCAGAGGAATATGATCTTGAGGGCAGACATCCACAGTGTTGCTCAGCTCCTATATTTTATAGTTTATCTTAAGATTTGCTGGAACAATCATCAGGTGAGAGGGCAAGCTGACCCAGAGAAGGTAATCGGTAGAAAAGCCTCCCCAAAACAATTTACAAGTGTCTTTTATCATTGTTTAATGGCAAATAAACCAATATGTTCAGTGGTCAAAAAGACATGAATTTAAAACTATGAGATAGAACTGTACAATGAACACATTTTTAAAAAATCATGCTGTCTGCTACTTAGAGGCAATTCTAATTGTATCCCCTAAGAAGTCAATGCTAGACAATTACAATGCAATGAACTATGGTCATCAGATAAGGCTATATGATAGCTCTTAAGAACAGTAAGTTCATGTAGGGGATGGCTATACCTTTAAGACCTGGGACTGTTGGCTGCTAGCCACTCCCACCTTCTCCCCGGGTCTGGAACCAGCCCTGCCTCTGGTCTTCGAGCACATGTCTCCTAATGGAGCCGGCCTGAGCCAGGACCGATCCTTGGGGGACTGTGGTCTCCGCCTCTGCAGGAAGTTCCGTGACATCACCGTGATGGACAATTCATTAGCCAATCGTTAATACCCAGTTAGTCCCTCCTCTTCCTCCCTTGTCATTACTGTTATATAAACCCCTCCCCTGAATAAAGAATAAAACTTTTGGAAGCTGGTAGTCCATCAGACGGCTCCCTGGAAAGGGGGGCTTGGGGCGGGGGATTTCGACGGCCCTACTCCATCTCAGCTTAGTCTCAACTGGGATACGCTCCGCCCTCCTGCCGGCTGGAGTAGCACGCAGAGCCGAGTGTCCCCCACAATTTATGTAGTCCAACAAGTTCATAAGGAGAATTCAAGAACTATAGAAATTCCAGCCATCAGAGACCTCAATATGTTATTAGGATAGGCCTTGAACAACGTTAGGCATAAAATGTCTTAGAGCCAGGAGAGAACAGTGTGGTTTTTTTCAGACAATGCTTGACTCCAAATACTGATCCTTTATTAGCTTGTAGAAGCTTGAAGAAGTATTTTTAACCTTTAAGTTAAGAAGCTTCAGTTTCCTCATTATTAAAACAGAGATAATAATTGTATTTATGATTCAATGAATTATAGTATAAGAAACTATGAATTTAATAAAAACTCATCATAATCATTGTATTATTATTAATATTAGTATGTAAGGTTTTATTAAACCCATTTCATAGATGAGGTGACTGAGACCCAGATTTCAGAAATCTTCCCAAGGCTACAGAGGACTTAGAAGAATAAAGCGCTCTTTTTCCTCCTTTCCATTTCATGCTTCGCTCATTCATGAATCATTACAACTTGAAACCTGAAAGGAAGATTTTCATCAGATCATGTAAATTCAGAAAATAAAATCAGAAGCTTCTATTATTCAGGTCTCCTTTCTATCAAATACTACTTCTAGTACTTTTCATCCTGCCACATTGGCATCCAAGTCTTTAAACTATGTTTTCCGAGTTTTGATGCTGGTTCACTTTTCCCTTCTCAAAAGAACTTCCTCAGGCTAATCTGATGTTTTAGAGTTATAGAACTGTTAGGTATGTGCCACTCATATTTATTGTGTAATTTTTAGTTTGCTGGGAACAAGAAACGACTCACTTAGCAACTAGATTTCTATCAGTGCTACAAAAAATCTTTGGGTTTTTTTTTAACAGTGTATTGGGGGCTGAGATGCAGCTCAATGGCAAAGCACTTGCCTAGCAAGTGCAATGTCCTAGGTTCCACATCTCTGGTACCAAAAAGAGAAAAAGAAAGGAAAGAAAAGAAAAAAAAAAGTTAAAAAAACAAAAACATTAAAAACTAGAGTCAATAGCATTTTGAAACAGTTCTAAGACTTACTACTGAATTCTGTATCAGTTACATAGGCCAGTACAGTCAATTTTTGGATCCCTAGACACATGGTACACAGCTTCTTAAATGGAAAAATACAGAGATTTGTCACACATACACACACAAATGCACACACACACACACACACAGTAACAGTCAGAGGAATATAAGAAAATCTGACATTTATTATATGCTAATACGCATCATACCAAAGAAATGATGGGAAAACAGATAAAGAAGAAATGAATGACGCTACCCTCAAGGAACCAGTATAATATAGAAAAGACTTGGAAAGAAGATGGGGGTAGGAGGGTAAAAAATTGTAAGTCAGAAAGAAGTATTTGCCCCAAAAGAGTCATATTTCACTTGGCAAGAAGTCTCTAGAGTACTGGTACAGATTAAATGGTGTAGAAACTTGACCCATAGGCTGGTCGGTCCTGTAAAAGCATGCAAAGCTATTCAATCTCAGACTTTATTCCTTGGCCCATCTCATTTGCTTTAGCCCAACCATGAGAACAAGAACATGAGATTCTCTTCTCTACTTCATCTTCCTTTAAACGAGTTCTTCAACCAGAAAAATCTGTTTTTCCCAAGAACCTAAAATTCCAACCCACAAGAACATTAGATTTTATTCACAAGAACTCTCACTCAGCAAAAGAGTTAGGGAGAGTCAAGTTTTCCTTTAACAGCAACTCAAGGATATCAGAATAGCGTTCTTATCTTGAAGGAGCATCTGTAGAACAGACAGGAGGTGGGGAAAACTCTTCAAGACAGATGGACTTTGGTTCATGATTAAAACAAACCCTGCGGTAGCTCAGTGGCAAAGTGCTTGCCTTGCAAGTACAACATCCTGTGTTCGATCCCCAGTACCAAAAAAAGAGACCAAAAAATAAAAAATAAAACAAACCCTGCAAGAGGTTGCTCTTCCTTTCTTAGAATGTTCCCAATAAACCAGAAAAAAAGGAAAGAAAATCCAAGTAAACATAGATGATGGCATTTTATAATAACAATGTTTTGTATTTCTTTGGCACATCCTTTTGTGAAGAGTAAGGCTTTTAAAAGTGAATATCTCATTTAGCTGAAAACAAGTTCAGTGATATTCCAAAAGGAACAATCATTTTGACTCCTACACATCCCATTGTATACTTTACACTGAAGTACAACCCTTCAAAAAGATCTATGAAAGATGTCTTCCTTCTAGACCTATAGTATGGCTTGAATAATAGAGTGCCTGCTTACAAAGCAGGAGATCCTGAGATCAAACCCCCAGTACCACTAAGATAAACACATAAATAAGGTCATAAATAAAAGAGAACATATTTTTTTAAAATCTCCTAGAAATACTCTTAAACCACTAAAAATGATACTCTTAAATAACACAGTGTTCTGTAGATAAACTGCACAGGAATAGCATCCTAAAGAGTTCCATGAGGAAAATCAGCCATGAACAACAACAAAAACAACAACAACAACAACAAAAAAAGACAGGCTAAAGAATCACTAACCAAAGGAAATCAGAGTGAATACTTTGAATGAGGGATAAAGTGAAGAATTAAAAGATAAGACAGGTGCTGGTGGCTGTAATTCTAGCTACTTAGGAGGCTAAGATCTGAGGATAGTGGTTCAAAGACAGTGGAGGGAGTCTAGCTAGCCAATCCCCATGAGATTCTTATCTCCAATTAACCACTTAAAAACTGGAAGTGGATTGGGGCTGGGAATGTGGCCTAGTGGCAAGAGTGCTTGCCTCGTATACTTGAAGCCCTGGGTTCGATTCCTCAGCACCACATATATAGAAAACGGCCAGAAGTGGTGCTGTGGCTCAAGTGGCAGAGTGCTAGCCTTGAGCAAAAAGCCAGGGACAGTGCTCAGGCCCTGAGTCCAAGGCCCAGGACTGGCAACAACAACAACAAAAAAAAAAACTGGAAGTGGAGCTGAGGTCAAAGTGGTAGAGCACTAGCCTTGAGCCAAAGAGCTCAGGGACAGTGCCCAGGCCCTGAGTTCAAGTCCCACAACTGATACAAAAAATTGTAAGATGGACTGAATAAAACATATCTAATAGATCAAAAGGCAGCAGTCATGAACATTTGGGGACCATATCACCGAACCACCCAGCTACACAAAAGGCATGTTCTAAAACATGTCAGGCAGACCACAAGCAGCCCACCAAAACTAAGCATTCATTACTACTGCATAATAAGCACCATCATCCTACCATACTCTTCACACACCCTCCCCTACTTCCAAGTATCTCCTTAGGGTTTGCCCTATGTACTTACTATTCAGTGAAGAACCTGGCAATGCCATACTGGTTAACATCCTCCCTGTTCTCTAGCAGTTGGCACACTGCATCTTCCATGTATGTGAGGACATGTCGCTGAGCTGCAAAGACAAAACAAGACAGAAAGAAAAAAATGACAAATTAAAAAAGTGTTCTCACAAGAGGCCATGTGAACCAATCAATGGGTTAGCGCTTGCCCTGGAAAATAGGCTAAAATAGGCAGATCAAACTTGTCTTCAGTGAGCTATGATCTCAAAGGCAGGTTGGAAGATGACGAAGAGCATGACCTACTGCCATCTGACTGGCTGCCAGTCTTAGCATCAGCCCTCCATTCTTTTCAGTGGTGAAGATGGGTGGCAGAGTTTTAATTCCCTTAGGGATACACCTGCTGACTCTTTCCTTACTCCTTCTACCCTTTGCATGTCTCTGATTACAAAGATAAGTCAGTTCTTTGGTTTAAAAAGTTCACTGAAAACATTTAAGGACTAATGAAAATTTCCGTGCTGTTTTACATGTAAGTTATTAGCCCTGGTAAATGACAAGAGCTTGCAAACAGTGGCTAGATTTTTAGATCTTTTCTTTTCTGCACTTGTAGATCAATCATGGGCTTGTCGAAATAAGCCAAACACAGAAAGACAAGTATCACATGTTTTCTCTCATTTATGGAAATAAAAAAAGAAAAGACTTGAAATTAGAAGAGGGACTACTAGGAGAGTGAGAGGGGAGGAGGAAGGAAATGTGGAGAGGGTAAAGGACAGAGATTAATGCATGATATATACATGTACTGAGATGTCAAGGTGAACAGCACTCATTTGCACAACTAACCAAGTAATGTGTTAATAACTGGAATTTTGAAACCTTAAAATTAATAGGTTTTTAATCATGGGAATATTAAGTAGACAGACCTGGGTTTGAATCATGGGCTTCAATCATGTGGCTTAATCATGGATAGTTATTTAATCTACAGTTGTTTTCTTGTCAAGTGTGGAAAGCCATATCATTTAACTCTACTCAATCAATTTAACTCTTTGATCACAAGGAGGCCCTGTTAAAAATGGAGATTTGGGGCTGGGAATATGGCCTAGAGGTAGATAGAGTGCTTGCCTCATATACATGAAGCCCTGGGTTTGATTCCTCAATACTACACTATATAGAACATGTGCCAGTACTGGGGTTTAAACTCTGAGCCTGGAACTTTTGCTCAGCTCACAGCTGGTGATCTCACTTGAGCCACATCTCCAGTTCCAGCTTTTTGCTTGTTAGTTGGAGATAGAGTCCATTCAGATTTGACTGCTTGCTGATTCAAATCATGATCTTCAAATCTCAGTTTCCTGAGTAGCTAGGATTATAGACGTGAGCCACCAGTGCCTGGCCTAAAATGCAGATTTCAGTGATCTTGAATTTCTAATTGGAGCCCAGTAATCTTTATGTATATGTGGAATCAAATCCAGGGCTTCATGTATATGAGGCAAGCACTCTACCACTAGGCCATATTCCCAGCCCCCCAGCAATCTTTTTTGAACAAATACCTTTGGTGTTTCTTATATATTCTGAAGTTTAAGAGCAACTACTTTAAGCACTTGGGCTTTGCAGTTCATTCCCAGCCCTACCATTTCCTACTATGTGACCTTGGGTAAATTCTCCTCCAAGCCTATTTCCTCTGTGAATTGTGTGGACAATAATGTGACTTGCTAACTGTATATAGATGAAGAATTAAAATAATGCATGTAAAATTCCATACTTCCTGGTGCATGTTTGTTGTATTTCCTTAAAAGTCTTTCAGAAAGAATTACTGGAGAGTTACTTCTGTAAATCTGGTGCTAGAATTTGAACTCAGAACCTAGGCACTGCCCCTGAGCTTTTCTGCTTAAGGGTAACACTCTACCACTTGAGCCATAGCTCCACTTCTGCTTTTTTGGTAGATAAAGATAAGAATGTCATGGACTTTCCTGCCCAGTCTGGCTTCAAACCACCATCCTCAGATCTCACTCTCCCGAGTAGCTAGGATTATAGGTGTGAGCCACTGGTACTGGGCTAGTGCTTCCTATTATCAGATGTTCAAAAAATGCTTCCCTCCTGTGAGTTTTATCTTTAGATATGACCGTGGCATGATGGCACATTTACAGAGAAACTTCTGATTCATGATCCCATTTACCATCCAAAACTTCAGCAAAATACTTCCTTCTGGAGTGAGAACAAAATATCTCAAATAGTGAATATCCTGCCCCAAACCAACTTCACAAAGTTGCTGTCAAAGTGGGCATTTCCTCATTTGCAGGTTCACTGCTCCGAAGAATATGGAGGAAATGCTCAAAATTTACAAAAATGGATGCTGAAGATTGAACCCAGGGTACCTTGTGTACGGTAGTCCAACACCTTACTCTTGGACTATGCCCTTACCTCCAAATAGATGCTTCAAAAAGTGATTCCTGATCCTAGTAGATTAGTAAAGTTCATAAAATAAGTTAAGTTCCTCTACCAAGCTAAAGCTCAATGAATTTCCACCTGACAACAACGATTATGGTAACCCTAGGATTTCACCATGTCTGTACCGGCCTGAGGACCAGAAGAGTGACATGTTTACATTCCATGACTGTCCCACCTATACAATGAGTGCTGCCAAGGCTAGCAACTGTCCACCACTATGCTCCCCACACAGCCTGCCCACCCACAAAAGATGTGAAGGCAAAACTCATGCTTCATCCTCTGAGTAGTTTATCCAACCAGAAAATCATCTCTTTTAAGAAATGGTCACGAGGCTGGGAAGGTGGCTTAGTGGTAGAATGCTTGCCTAGCATGCATGAAGCCCTGGGTTTGACTCCTCAACACCACATAAACAGAAAAAGCCAGAAGTGACGCTATGGCTCAAGTGGTAGAGTGCTAGCCTTGGGCAAAAGAAGCTCAGGGACAGTGCCCAGGCCCTGAGTTCGAGCCCTAGAACTGGCAAAAAAAAAAAAAAAAAGGTCAGAAATAGCAGCTAGGGGTGGAAATGTGCTTAGTCTATATAAGGTCTTAGGTTAAACCTCCAGCACAAAAAGGAGGGGGGTGGGTAGGAGAAAGACAAAGGAGGGAGGAAAACATGGAGAAAGAGAGGGGAGGAGGAAGGGAAGGCTAAAACAGAGAGTAAAGCTATATGTTTATACACATGTTTCTAGCATTAACTGTTTTCCAAAATACCAATAATCAAAACTAAGTCTAAACTAAATTGGAAATAAAACTATGCCAGACTAATGTTATAATCAGCTATATTTCCACATCTGTATTCTCCATCCTTTCTTCTAGACACTTATGCTGATCTCACAAAGACTTCTTAAGGTGATGTGGCCTTTTATGACTTACCTTTACCTGAAGCTAGAACAAAAAATTTTCTCCTTTGATAGTGGAAATGAAAGAAATCAACTAAAAAGAAAATCTGTTGCTTCTTCTCCCTAGCCCCTGGGATAAAAGTCAACAATAAAGCTGTTTACACAAGAAACATTTTTAGAGTAGTTAGAATCAAAGTTCTTTTGTCCTCTTAGGAGCAAAGAGAAAAGGAGAACTTTTTTAGAAAATAAGATTTCCCACTAAAAAAGGAAACTAGAAAATTAGAGAAGCAAATCTATTTAACATTTATCTGTCAATCAGACATTTAGGTTACTCTTAGATACAAAGAACAAGTACCATTTTTGAACCCTCTGCAACTTATTGCATTATCAGATACATGCTATTTGTTTTACATGCATTGCTTTGTTAATTTTTGACAACAATCCTATGATGAATGTTTTCATATTTCTATTCTTTTTTTTTTTTTTTTTTTGCTCAAGGCTAGCACTCTGCCACTTGAGCCACAGCACCACTTCTGGCCATTTTCTATATATGTGGTGCTGAGGAATCGAACCTAGGGCTTCTTGTATACGAAGCAAGCACTCTTGCCATTAGGCCATATTCCCAGTCCTCATATTTCTATTCTTAAAATGAGATAACTGAGACAGAATTTACTTGTTCAAGATTACATAGCTAGTAGTCATAGAACCCAAGACTCAAACTGAGGTCTGTCTGACCCAAGAATCTATGCTTCTTAGCATGTGCCTCATTGGTAGCACTTTATCATCAGTTACTAGTTTATTTTACATAGAGCACAAAGGCAGATTAACAGTAAAATCACCCGAGATGTGAACCATTTGTGTCCTATGTGAATCATGTGTATGCCTCTGTGTGTGTGTGCATGCTGTGTGTGTGCATGCACGTGTGTCATTTTCATGTCCTGTCCACACCTGCATGCCAATCAGCATTTGTGTGAAGTTATAACTTGTCTCCAAATTTCAAAGTTTCTTACATAGAACCACCCTACCACAAGTATTTGCCCCGCCCATTCCCAGTTCCACAAAATGAAAACAAAAAGCCCTGCTGCTCTTTTTATCTGTGGATGAAGGGAAAGAGTTAAGAAGGGCAGAGATAGGGAAAGGCTCCTCCAGGTGAGAACTGTGTTCACCAGCCAACAGCCAAGTGTAAACCTCTCCTTAATAGCTGCTCCTGAGTAGGTCCCTTCTGTAGCTCTTATCATCCCAGTGTTTGCTCTGCAGTTAAGTGTCCCGCCCACCCTTGGAAAACCCTCACAGTTTATCAAACTTCAATGAGACTAAAGTTCAAAGCTCTTGCTTGGCAATAAAACATGGAGACTGTTGTCTTATATTATTTTCAAAATGCAAAGGAATAAGCCTTAATTTATGTGAATGATTAAAGAAATAAAACCACACACCTGCACCCCTGGAGGGCAAAGATATCTGGGCACCTTAGCTGCCTTGAAAAAGAAAAAGCATTTAAGACTGGCTTTTCCTCTTCTGCTTAGCCATGACTTCCATGCCACGATCAGGAGTGAGTCTTCAGACTTGTAACACTAAGGTTCTATTATCCTAACATCCTCACTAACCCAGTGGTACATGTCACACCCACATAGTGTCTTTGAGATAAGTATGTACACCTTTATCTGGCTACATTGAAAATTACCTAAGAAAGATGAGATGTAAGTAAAAACTAGACAGTCCTTACAGGAACTGAACAAATGAAGAGATTGTGGATCAGAAACCTCTTGAATCTGTCAATTTAAATGTTGATAGCTTAGTCACTTTTTTTTTTTTGCTAGTCCTGGGGCTTGAACTCTGGGCCCGGGCACTATCCCTGAGCTCCTTTTTTCTCTAGGCTAGTGTTCTACCACTCGAGCCACGATGCTACTTCTGGCTTTTTTCTGTGATTAATTAGTTAAGAGTCTTGTGGACTTTTCTGCCCTGGAGGGGATCCTAGATCTCAGCCTCCTGAATAGCTAGGTTTATAGACATGAGCCACTGGTGGTCCAGAGTTCACTCTTACTTTAAATTGGACATAGTAAGAATATATCTGGGGGTTGGGGATATGGCCTAGTGGCAAGAGTGCTTGCCTCATATACAAGAAGCCCTGGGTTCAATTCCCCAGCACCATATATACAGAAAATGGCCAGAAGTGGCGCTGTGGCTCAAGTAGGAGAGTGCTAGCCTTGAGCATAAAGAAGCCAGGGACAGTGCTCAGGCCCTAAGTCCAAGGCCCAGGACTAGCAAAAAAAAAAAAAAGAATATATCTGGCCAGGCACTGGTGCCTCATGCCTGTAATCCTAGCTACTCAGTGTAAGGCTCACCCCTGGGAGGGCCCCATGCAGATGCCCCCCCACCTGTTTAAGTCTACTTCCAGTGCCAGTAACTGGATGGAGATTTAAACAGGTGAGAATACCTGCAGCCCTCCTGGGGGTGGACCTCACAGATAACCTGTTTCTTTCTGGGTGAAAGCTTAGGAGCAGCAGTCCTATCAGACTGGCTCTTGTCTCATCTTTGCTCCCCCAGCAGCCTGTGGGTGGAGTCACTTTATGATTCTGCAAAACAGGCAAGGACTGGATTCAAAGTTAGTGAAGGATTCCACTAGGCCAAAAGAAAAAAAGGGGGAAATGTAATATGGAGGTCAGATCTGGCCAGCGCCATCATTGGCTGTTGAGGAGTGTCAGATTGACTCCATCTCAGATTAAAGAGAACAGAAGCTGCCTCCATCTTCACTAAGATCTCCCTGGCCCTCTACAGGGAAATTCCCCTTCGCTGGGCTAAGATTATGTAAACTGTTTGACCACCTGAGTTGTGGAACGTTCAAGGTTAAACCTGTACCCTCATATGAGCCCTGCCAAATCCGTGCACCAATTCTAACTAGAACGATAGGTTGGTTCAAACAGTTACTATGAGGCAGACTGTAACTCCATTGGCCACCTGCATGTGACCTGGCATGCTCTGTAAGTGTTGTAACCTCATTGGCCACCTGCGTGTGACAAGCTTCACCATGTGGTATTTGTCTTTATAACCCAACCCCGAGTGTGGCCCGGGACGCACGGTCCCAGCTCCCGAGTCTGGGCTGTGGCCCTGGCCCATCTGGACCATGACCCTGGCCAGTCAGTTTACTTTTTACTTCCCCAATAAATCAATCTTTTTACTTGGAAAAAAAAAAAAGTCTACACCCAGTACCTGTGTTACCTAGGTAACTGGCACACCTGGAGGCAGTTACCGCCTACTTCTCTGAGGTCACATCCAATCCACCTGGCTATATCTCCTGCCTTTCCCTATATAATCTTGCTCAACACAAGTCCCCTCTCTTTCCTTTTCTCTCTCACTCTCTCTTTCTCTCATTCTCTCTTTCCTCTTCTCTCCTACTCTCTTTCTCTTTTTCCTTCCCCTCTGCCTCCCTGTACCTCCATCTTGTATGGGCTGGCAGACTGCTCTCCCCCCAATAAACTCGGCCTGAACCATGTGGTAGGCTTCCTTTCAGATGAACCTAACACTCAGGAGGCTGAGATCGGGGATCACGGCTTAAAGCCTAACTGGGTAGGAAAGTCTGTGAGATATCAAAAGTTGCTACTTATCAGACATATTCTTAGTATCATCTGATACTAATAAGTAAATAAACATTTGTTGCATACAAAGGGTAACATCAATGATTATATTATGGTTGCCACATACTGACTACAGATTAAAACAACACAGTAATACAAGGCAATGGGAGTAAAAATCCATGAGCTCTGGAGTCTGGCTCATCTGTATTTGATTCCCAGCTCTGAAACTGACTTTATGCAAGTAATGCAATCTTTGCTCTTTCTAGTACCGACTATTAAGATTGTAGTGAAGATTAAATGAAACAATCTGTGGAATAATCTTAGTGTAGTGCTTGACATGCAGTAAGTGTTCAATAAATATTAGCCTCTTATCTATTTTATCCAACCAAGAATGTTTGCAGAAATACTCAAGCATTTCTAAGCAATATAAAATTTACACCTATAACAACACACATAATCACATACCCATATTAACTATAGCTTTTAAACTTGTGGGGAAACATTCACTTATGAACCGCTAATTACTCAGGAGGCCCTAATTTATATGGGGAAAGTCCAAAATTATTTCCTTTTACTCTCTTCTCAAATATAAGTACCATCAAAGTGCTAGCTGTTTATCTTGCAATTAAATGATAAGGAGTCCCATTTGAAAGCTTTTGCTTGAAGGGTTTAGAATTTCCACCTACAACATTAGTTACGTCACTTTCGTCTTTTTAATTATTGTTAATACAGTCTCATATTAAAATAAACAAGTCTTACTGGAAAAATATTCACATGAGTTACTATACATATTATCAATGGACACATAACAGCAACAGACACATTCTAGTCGTTGAGGCCTCTTTGATTCACATGCTAGCTGGCACATATACATGTCGAAGTAAATTAAAATTGTTTTCTAAGATAAGGAAAGTAAGCCTGTTACAACACCCTCTCATGTAAACTGCTTAGCAGTTCCAAGTTCATGATCATTTATAAATCACAAATATTGTATTTGATCTCAAGAGGTACAAATAACATGGCTTAATGGTTTAAAAAGCTAGGAGACCTCTAAAATTAATTATTTACCTCCATCTTTCCTGGAATAGCCTAATAGGATACAGTGCATTCTTTTTTTTTTTTTTTTTTTCTTTCTCAAATTTTTATTATCAAACTGACGTACAGAGTGGTTACAGTATCATACGTTGGGCACTGGATACATTTCTTGTACTGTTTGTTGCCTTGTCCCTCATGCCCCCCTCCCTCCCCCCCTTTCCCTCCCCCCCCCAGGTGTTCAGTTCACTTACGCCAAAGAGTTTTGCAAGTATTGCTTTTGTAGTTATTTCTCTTTTTTTACCCTGTGTCTCTCGAATATGGTATTCCCTTTGAATTTCCTACTTCCAATACCAGTAAACACGGTTTCCAATATACTCAGATAAGATGATACAGTGCATTCTGATGAAGCATTTTATCATTCAAACAAGATCATCCTTGATCTTAGACCATGCTAGACCAATCTCCTTTGAAACAAAGGAGACAGAGGAATAAGAACTAGCACATTTCACTCATATACAACCCAACCCAATGAAGTAGGAAATACTCCTATTGAAGCTCAGAAAAGGTTAAGGAATCTGCCCAAATCTAAGTAAATGACTGAGCTACTAGAACTCAAACTCAATGTGACCCCAAAGCTGATGTCCTTCCCATAGACCCCACTCTCTCTCAAAAACAGCAAATAAAGCATGCTTTTTTTTTTTTTTTTGCCAGTCCTGGGGCTTGGACTCAGGGCCTGAGCACTGTCCCTGGCTTCTTTTTGCTCAAGGCTAGCACTCTGCCACTTGAGCCACAGCGCCACTTCTGGCCATTTTCTGTATATGTGGTGCTGGAGAATTGAACCCAGGGCTTCATGTATATGAGACAAGCACTCTAGCCACTAGGTCATATTCCCAGCCCCCTGAGCTTCTTTTGCTCAAAGCTACCGCTCTACCACTTGAGCCACAGGACCCCCTCTAGTTTTCTCTGTTTATGTGGTACTGAGGAATTAAACCCAGGGCTTCATGTATGCTAAGCAAGCACCCTACCACTATGCCACATTCCCAGCACTAATGTATGCCTTTTTATATGTATTACCTAGAATTTGCTGCTTTTGATGCAATACTAGAAAAGCTTAAATAAGTAAAGCAAAGTAGCTTAGATTTTAAATTTTAACAAATGTTTATGTTAAATTCTACATAATACTATTTCCCATTCTAATTATATTTTAAAGGGTTTATAAGCAGAAATAACTCTTAATAGTTTGAGATGCATGGAGTCCATCATGTGTGAGTTGGATTTGTTGTTGCTGGGTTTTTTGTGCTATTCCTCAGGCTTGCAGCCTGGGGGCTATCCCTGAGCTGCTTCTCTTTTGCTCCAGGCTAGCACTCTACCCTTGAGTGATAGCTACATTTCTGACTTTTGGGGTCATTTATTGGAATCTCAAGGAATTTCCTGCCTGGGCTGGCTTCCAACCATGATCCTCATATATTAGCCTCCTGAGTAGCTAGTAGTATCTACATGAATGAGACACTGGTGCCTAGTCATGAGCTTTTTTGCTTGTTTATTTTGTTTGGTTTTGCCAGTACAAGGACTTGCATTCAATGCCTCACACTTACTGGATTGCTCACTGTTGGAGCCACACGTCCAGTCTGGCTTTTTGTCTGTATGCATGTGGGTCTTGGAGCTTGAACTCGGGTCTCTGAGTTTTTGTTTTTTTTCTTCAGGCTAGAACTCTACCACTTGAGCCACAGCTCTAATTCTGACTTTTTTGGTGGCTCTTTTGGCTTTTTTGAGATAAAGAGTCTATGAACTTTCCTATTTGGGCTGGCTTGGAACCATTATCCTCAGATTTCAATCTCCTGAATAACTAGGATTACAGGCATGAGCCAGTGCATGCCAATAACCTTTTAAAGGGCTGGCAAGCAGCAGAGACAGACTCTGAACCTAGGCCTTTGGTCTACATGACAGTCAGTGCATGATATGGCCATCTTTAAGGAGGTTTACTAGCAGGTCACAGTGGTGCACACATAGGAGGCTCATGTGTTTGGTGCCAGCCTAGATAATAGAGACCTTGCCTCAATAAAATAAAATAAAAACAAAAACCAGGATGGTGCCAGGCACCGGTGGCTCATGCCTGGAATCCTAGCTACTCAGGAGGCTGAGATCTGAGTATCATGGTTTGAAGTCAGCCCAGGCAGAAAAGTCCCCATAAGACTCTTATCTCAAATTAACCACTCAAAGATCAGAAGGGGAAGTGGCGCTGTGACTCAAATGGTAGAGTGCTAGCCTTGAGCACAAAGAGCTCGGGGACAGTGCCAGGCCCTGAGTGTAAGTCCTATAACCAACAAAAACAAAAACCCAGAATGGCATATATCTAATGGGATTTATGAATTAAGGAAGACAAATTTACAAATTAAGGAAAGATCTTTTACATCAATAGCTAATTATAAAATAGATACAACTTAGACATTACTTCTGTGACTACCAACCAGTTACACTCAAATACCAAAAAGACAGGACAGAAGCAAACAAAGCATTACACATATACTGACATTACCTGTGACAACCAGAAAACAAGAAGTAACTACAAAAATCCTCATGTAGAGGACAAAAACCTCAATCTACTCCACTCAACTGAAAGAGGTATTGTCAGTTACTAGCAGTACAAAGGTGAGAACCAGGACATTCAGATGATTTCTGATCAATTATTAATCCTCCCATTTCCCTTCTCCTTCCTAAAGCTGGTGATTTATAAATAATATACATATATATGTAGAGAGAGAGAGAGAGAGAGAGGATGTTAGTTAAGGCTAAGTACTAAAATCCTATTGCCTTAGTATTTCCAGCCTAAATCTCATAATACAGAATTAGTAGGTTAGAGTCCTGAAATTTCAAATGCCAGAAATTACATATCTTTTTGTTTTGTTTTGTTTTGTTTTTGTTGCCAGTCCTGGGGCATGGACTCAGGGCCTGAGCACTGTCCTTGGCTTCTTTTTGCTCAAGGCTAGCACTCTACCACTTGAGCCACAGCGCCACTTCCGGCTTTTTTCTATATATGTGGTGCATGAGGAATCGAACCCAGGGCTTCATGAATACGAGGCGAGCACTTTACCACTAGGCCATATTCCCAGCCCTACGTATCTTTTTTTAAGGAGGCTTTCATGGGAGATTTAAACTTATAACACTCATCTAGCTGATCATAACAAAATGTACTTCCTGAAGCCTAGAAAAATCAAAGTAGCACTTAAGTTTCCCACAGTTACAATCTAAGAGACAATACATAAACCAAGTAATAATTGTCATGACAATAACTTTGCAAAAACAGTTACTTGTGGAGCAATATAATTATCAAATCAACTCCTAAACATTCACAAAACTGTTTCCAGAAAGCACAGGTTTAAAAACAAACCTGTAAATCGCTAACATGGAGTTGATCGTGTGCCACTTACAGTAGTAAGTCAGGAAGGAAAATAACTCCAAGGTGAAAATTAATTGTGCTACACACTCATCAAAAGTTGTAGCATTTTAAGGCAAATGCTTTATAAATTATTGTTAAATTCACAGATTTTCACTAAATTGGTAATACGCCATTTAACTGTGACTACACAGGATTGTCATATTTACGCAGTAAGATTTGAATGCAATGATTTATCATTTGCCTGACATTTTCTATTAAAAATATTTTAGGTCTGGAGGTATGGCTCAAGTAGAAGAGTGCCTGCCTAACAAGTATAAGGTTCTAAGTTCAAACCTCAATACTACCACAAAAATAAAACAAAACAAATAAAAATATTTTAAAAACCAGCCACCATTCACAATAACTGAAATAAGACTAAGAGTTCAAATTCAAGGTAATTTAGCATTGAACTCTCTCTCTCTCTCTCTCTCCCCCCCTCCATGATAAAACTTCCATAAAGACAAAAACAGTTTTCCTCTTTCTAATTTATTTTTTATTTTTGTGGGGTTTTAACTCAGGACCTTGTGCTTGGTAACCACATGACCCACGTGAGCAGCCAGGGGCTGCTTTTCAAATGAGTGTCACCTGTCAAATCCTCACTTAAAAACTATGTGCCCAGCCTATGGGATAGAGCTGGAATAATGCTCAATAATCCCACTGAGTTTCTATTTCAGTTATAAAAGTAAAGGGTGCTACTGGGAAATTTACAGATGACCCAGGGGCCTGGGCCAAAGTGCACAAACCATCTGCAACGAATGACTGAAACAATAGACGCTCAGTCAAGAAGCCTCCATTTAGTGTATTCAGAAAACTCATGCCAATGTCTAGCATATAACCCATGTTAGTAGTGTAAAACACTACCAAAATCCCCACAAAGTATTCTTGGCATCTATTTTGCTAGTTTAATCACTTTGGAACTCATCACTTTTCAAATAATGCAATGTCCAATTCCACTTTTCCAGTCAGGCCCAACTCAACAGCCAATCAAATGCATCTTTTATGAAGCTTTCCTTGCTTCTCTCTCAGCGTCAAGCAACCTTTTCTTCTTCAGAACTCCCTAAAGACCTGTATTAAATATTTCCATGGCACTTTGAACCTTGCTAGAGAGCTATTTCTGTTATCCATAGGCTTATCTTCTTTGTTAGACATCCTGATCCTTGAAGACAGACAGGTGCCATGACTCATTTCTCTTTTATCTCCCTAACACTCAGGACCATTCAGTATTTTCCATACAGTAGTCATTCAAATATTTACTGAATGAATACATAAACTGTATCCACTATTTATAAACTGTGGTGCTATTCTTTATTCAACTCAAGTATTTCACTACTGTGCCTCCCAGGTGGGAAACACTAAGTACCAAAACACATTCTGCAACACTCTTCGGGCCCTTACAGGAAGCCACTTTTGTCCTGTTCTCAGCCACTCTGTCTGTTGCCTTTTCACCGTCCCTTCTCTCCCTGAGAAGGCACTTGTTCCTGTGATTGTTCCTAAGAGCCTCATTATGTTCAAGGTAAAGTAAAAAAAAAAAAAAAAAAAAAAAAAATACATTCCATGCAATTACCAGTTCCTCACAAGTCTGGGGGCTGCTTGTCATTTCAACATCCAGGACTTGAATACAAAGCAAGTCCAAATTCTTTTCACTCCTAAGAACTATTTTTCTTTTTTCTTTTTTTTTCCCCCCTTTTTACCCCAAATGGAAGCACAGAGCACAGGAAACAGTCCTCAGTAAGCCACCATCCATAAACAGCTCGGCTGCAGGCATAACAAAGGTTCTGTTGTGCTCTTGTATGGCAGGGCCAGTAAGCAGCAGGAGCAGATGAACTTCTTAAGAAACAAAGGTTCTGTCTTCATGCAAATGTTTGCATTAATAAAAAATGAACAGAAAGATATAAAAAATGCAGGCTTGCTGGACATAATAGGTCTCTAAACAGGGAGGGATTTTTTTTTCTCTCTCTCTCTTTCTCTCTCACATTTTCCAGGCAGTGTCAGCGGGTCTTTTAAAAACTTTGTCATTCTGAACATTTCACAGACATCACAAGAAAGACATGCAAATACCAGAAGCAAATCAAAGGACATCCCGCTGCTCCGCTGGCGCCTCCCTCGTCCATGCCTGGTTTGTCATTTTCTGTTAACCCTAGTGCTGGCTGCTATTTTGTTGAGGAATGGAGGCCTTTGCCCAAGTGGCAGGATACGTCCAGCCAGCTGGCCACAGCACGGATGCCATTACAATGCAAGCCATGTAGGACCACTCAGGGACACGTGCTGCCAGGCAACAAATGCAGGGTGTGATTTTTACACACTTTGCTTGCAAATCTGCATGGGAAAGGGCTGCTAACCACTTAATAAGATGTGTTCTTCTTGAGTGTGGGCATCATGGCGAGTTCTCTGAAGATAGATTTGCAGAGGTCTAGTGCTTCAAAGTGAGGTGGACAATAAGGGTCTTAAAATAAGTACATTAGGGCTGGGAATTTGGCTTAGTGGTAGAGTGCTTGCCTAGCATGAAGCCCTGGGTTCAATTCCTCAGCATCACATAAACAGAAAAAGCTGGAAATGGTGCTGTGGCTCAAGATGTAAAGTGCTAGCCTTGAGCAAAAAGAAGCCAGGGACAGTGCTCAGGCCCTGAGTCCAAGCCCCAGGACTGGCAAAAAAAAAAAAAAAAAAGTACAGAAAATAAAGAACCTATGGTGGGAGAGGGTGAGCTACTCTGTGCCAAAGCAGTGTACTGTGCACTCAACTGGCCTCCTTTCATTTCAACTTCACAGTCACAATGTAATGAAGCAACTCAACTCCATTTCACAGCTGAGGAAACGGAGGCTATAGCTTGATGATAATGGCAAGCCAAACCCCCACATATGATAACACCCACTCCTTCTCTCCTCTCTCTCTCTCTCTTATTGAGGATTGCACCTAGGGCCTTGATGATGCTAGGAAAACTATCAGCCTACCCATTTAGGGTTTTGTTTTGTTGCTGATAGGAGCACTTGAATGCAGGGCCTTCTCACATGGCTTTTTCCATCAAGGTTGGTGCTCTACTGCTTTAGCCATACCTTCCAGTTTTTCTGCTGGTTAACTGAAAGTAAGAGTCTCACATACTTTTCTTCCTGGGCTGTTTTCAAACTGTGATCCTTAAATCTCAGCCTCCTAAGTCACTAAGATTTACAAGTATGACCCACCAGTGGCCCAGCCCAGCCCCAAACACCCAACTTTTAAATTGAAGCTTGCCTACTTAGTGCCTATGAAAATATAATCATAAACAGAACCCAACGACATGGCACTCTCCATTGTTAATCAGGTGAAGACGTTCTTACCCATTTTTATGTGAGTGACTTCTTTATTAACTCTTTATTTTTTTTATTTTTTGGTGGTAATTGAGGTCTGAATTTAGGGCCTGTGAATACCTCCAGCCTTATTTTCTGCTGGCTATTTTCAGGATAGGTTCACCTTTCCTGCCCAGAGTGTACCTAAGCCACAATTTGCCTATTACTTTTAGGCTTCCTGTTATCACTGGAATTTTACAGCCAGTTTCCTTTATGGAGACAGAGTCTTGTGAACTTTTCTTCCTGAACTAGCCTTGAACCACAATCATGCTAATCTAAGACTCTCAAGCAGCTACTATTAAAGATGTGAGCTACTACAGCTACTACAGCTGAGTGGAGTTGTTTGTTGTTGTAAGGTTATAATGATAATCTGTAGAAGTTCTCTCATAAAATATAATTTGCCTAGTGGCAAGAGCGCTTGCCTTGTATACATGAAGCCCTGGGTTCGATTCCCCAGCACCACATATATAGAAAATGGCCAGAAGTGGCGCTGTGGCTCAAGTGGCAGAGTGCTAGCCTTGAGCAAAAAGAAGCCAGGGACAGTGCTCAGGCCCTGAGTCCAAGGCCCAGGACTGGCAAAAAAAAAATAATAATAATAATAAATTTTAAAAATATATATATATATTTAATTTGGGCTGGGAATATGGCCTAGAGGTAGAGTGCTTGCCTCATATACACAAAGCCCTGTGTTCGATTCCTCAGCACCACACATACAGAAAAAGTCAGAAGGAACACTGTGGCTCAAGCAATAGAGTGCTAGCCTCGAGCAAAAAGAAGTCAAGGACAGTGCTCAGGGGCCTGAGTCCAAGCCCCAGGACTGCCCCCCCCCCAAAAAATATATATATAATTTATTACATATAATTTTAGACGATTTAAAAAACTAAAACTCATCTATAGTTCTTATAGAATCCTATAGGATTTATTGGCAATGAATAAAACAAAACAATACCAGAATATGCATCTCATTTCCCAGGTATACACAGTCCATTTTCTTTCCCTTCATTTTTTTTTCCTATCTCTCTATGTAAGCTCTGCAACAAACACAATGATCACCCACTAAACTATCCTATAGGGATGGAAATCAATCTGGAAGATGTTGGCACAGAAAAACAGAAACCCCGCTGGGTACTAGTGGCTCTTACCTGTAATCCTAGCTACTCAGGAGTATGATATTTTTGGTTCAGAGTTCAAAGCTAGCCCAGGCAGGAAAGTCCATAAGACTCTTACCTCCAATTAAGCACCAGGAAATGGGAATTGGAGCTATGTCTAAAGTGGTAGAGTGCTAACCTTGAGCAGAAGAGCTCAGGCACAGCACTCAAGCCTTGAGTTCAAGCCCCACAACCTACAAAAAAGGAAGGGAGGGAGAGAGGGAGGGAGGGAGGGAGGGAGGGAGGGAGGAAGGAAGGAAGGAAGGAAGGAAGGAAGGAAGGAAGGAAGGAAGGAAGGAAGGAAGGAAGGAAGGAAGGAAAACAGAAACCTGAAACACTGATGACACCTTGAAGCTTACCCCACCAACTATTGACTGATTGTCTAGTCTCAGCCTTCTGTTCCACAAGAGAGAAATAAACTTATTTTGTTTATACAACGTTGTAGTTTCTGCTATTGTATGCAGACAAATGTAGCATTAACATAAAACATATATATGTTTTCCAGAAAGTATAAATGATAGGATCAAATGAATGGGCTGGCAAGTATCCAGTCAGAAAGATCACTGGCCTGTTCTTCATCTAGGTGAGTCCTGGACAGGACAGAGCCTTTCCAGACACTGCCTGGAAGAAATGTACTGCTGACTTCCATGGTCACTGGGCTGTAAAAACAGGGCAATGGCTTTTACAGCTGGAGCAAAAACAGGTATGTTGCTTCTCAAATTTTACTAAATAATCGCATGCGCATCATATCATTGAACCTTATAATCAATCTAAAAGTTGACAAACAGGGTAACTCCCTTTTACAAATGCGCAAGGCCACAGAGTTCATAAGCAATAAAGCAAGAACCTAATTTTTTTTCTTTTTCTTTTTTAAGTGGTACTAGAGTTTGTACTCAGGGCCTTCAATTTGCTTGGCTTTGCTCATGGCTAGCACTCTACCACTTGAACCTTTTTCCTGGTTAATTAAAGATGGACTCTTTCAGACTGTTCTGCTCACTTCTGGCTTTGAACTTTGATCCTCTAGATTTCAGCTTTCTGGGTAGCTAGGATTAGAGGCTTGAGACAGTGGTGCCTGGCAAAAAGCTGATACTTAATGTCATGAATACATTTTCCACACAATCATAAAAGAAAGCTAATTCTTAAAAAGCTTTAAGTGATCATGATTAATACTAATGAAGTGATACAAAATACACTGGCCATAAATCAATGCCTCAGTATTTCACAGAACTTATATAAAGACTTTTTAAATTAATTGTTCCATTTACTAACAGAGGAAGCATTCTATTTAATTTTAGAACTGGTGACAGCTCTGTTTCCTTCCCAGATGCTACATTTTGAACTAGAAGAGGAAAAGGAACAAATGAGGGCCGCACATGAAACGAGGCAGCACAGGGAAGGATACTTCTCACTAATTCTTTCTGTTTGGACCATCTATGGCCAGACTCTATACAGTGTTAAGACACCCAAAAATTGCTGTTCAGAAATCACCAAGGGTGAACCAGTAGCTATCATCCAGCTACTCAGGAGGCTGAGATCTGAAGATCACAGCTCAAAAACAGCCTGGGCAGGGAAGCCTTTGAGATTCTTAACCACCAGAAAACTGGAAGTGGTGCTGTGGCTCAAGTGGTAGAGTGCTAGTCTTGAGCAAAAAGAGCTCAGGAACAGTGCTTAGGCCCTGGATTCAAGCTCCACAACCAATAATAATAATAACAACAACAACAACAATAGTAATATCATCAAGGACAGGTAAGCTATCTTCATTCTAGCTCTTTAACAGCCCTATACTGCCATCCGTCAGACAGGTACCCAGACACAACAGCCCTAACTAATGTATCACACAACATGAGACCTGGTGGCTCATCCTAGGCCTAGTCATGACTCCTTGGGGCATTATGTAAGTTATTTCACCTCCCATTTGCTTTCTTCACTAGGTGATTAGTGAGATTATCCTCTCCAGGACAATACAGAGGCCCAATTAAACATAAGTAAGCATTTTTTTTCTTCTATAATACTTACTATTCCTAAAAGAATGAGAATGAAATACTACATGCTCTTCTATTTCTCTGAATTTATATTCTGTTTTTCCAAAACAAAATGACCCAGGAGGAGGCCTTGTGAAAGGGGCCTAGTTTAAGGGAAACATTAAGCTGAGGAGAAGAATTTTAACAGTTCCAAGGTAGGGAGAAAAAACAATAAAACTGCCTTTGCACCTTATTTTCTTGAGATTATAAAATCAGGAAGCTGATAGCAATCTTATAAGGTCATTTTGTTTACTACTGTTTTAATTACAAGATCATTATTATCATTACATTTTAAAACAATACTTGAATACAGAATTCTTTCTGAGTTACTTCCAGTTTTTTGTTTGAAATAATGGATATAAATATCTCTTCTCTTTTGAATTACTTCCTTAGGCCATATTGACCCAAAAAAGGCCTAGAATCAAAAGCTATGATCATCTTAATGACTCTGGTGTGTGCTGCAAGACTGCTCCTCACAAAGACCACCCCAAATTCTGTCACCTTCAAGAGCTCTTTGCTAATGTCCCAATACAAAGCTGCCTGTTTTAACCAAATCAAAGGTATCTTGATTTGGAATGCTTTAAGTATTAATAACCCTTGAATATTTAGTTAGGTTATCTTTTCCCTTATATGGACTTTTTTACCTATAAAAGCAACACGAGGAGCCAAGTATGATAGCTCATATGCCTCTAATTCCAGGTAACTTCATAGGAACAAATACGAAGGCTGGTTTGAGTCTGGCCTAGGAAAAAGAATTAGTGAGACCTTATCTCAAAAATACAGCCAGGAGGGGCTGGGAATATGGCCTAGTGGCAAGAGTGCTTGCCTTGCTGTGGCTGAAGTGGCAGAGTGCTAGCCTTGAGCAAAAAGAAGCCAGGGACAGTACTGTGCTCAGGCCCTGAGTCCAAGCCCTAGAACTGGGGAAAAAAACAACAACAACAACAACAACCCAGCCAGGCGGTAGGTACTGGTAGCTCATGCCTATAATCCTACAACTGAGGAGGCTGAGACCTGAGGGATTGTGGTTCAAAGGCAACCTGAGCAGAACGTTCATGAGACTACCTCCAATAAACTACTCAAAAAGCTGAAGGTGGAAAATGTGGTTCAACTGGTAAAGTGCTAGCCTTGAACACAAAGGCTCAGGAACAACACCCAGACCCTGAGTTCAAACCTAGGTCCAGTACATTCACACAAAAATACCAGGCCAGGTGTGGTGATTTATGCCTGTAATCTCATCTACTCAAGAGGTGGAGGTAGGAAGACTGCTATCTGACGCTGAACTGGGCAAAAGTTCAAGTTCCTATGAAGAAAAATAACTAAAGTCAAACCAGGAGCATAGGTTAATGGCAGAGTGTCTGCCTAGCAAATCCAAGGCCCTGAGTTCAAACCTCAGTACAAGCTAACTAAAAGGCCAATATAAGAATGTAAAAGAACAATACAGAAGGGTCTGAAGTAAAAAGAGGGTAAGTTCCCTCTTGATCAAATTCCACAGAATACTCACTGTTCACACAGTGACAAATGCTCATTAGCTTGTCTTTTACAAAAACTGTAAGGACACTAAACATACTACAACTTACCCTGTGACTAACTTCTTCAGGCACATCTTCATGGACTAGCAGTAAGTTGAACGGTACAGATATACGTGAGATGGAAAACTCCCATGTCTCACTAATTGTGTTCCTATTGGAGAATATGTTTTCCTTAAAAATTCTCTTTGTGCTATAAGATCAACTGGCTCTTTATGAATTTTTTGACCATATTCATTGCATTGTATTTGACAAAAGGTTTTCTCTAACATGAAGGCATTTATACCAGCATGAGGAACCCTTTTGGTAAATTCAGGGAAGAATAAGTTAGGATAAAAATTGAAGTTACGGGCTGGGGATATAGCCTAGTGGCAAGAGTGCCTGCCTCGGATACACGAGGCCCTAGGTTCGATTCCCCAGCACCACATATGCAGAAAACGGCCAGAAGTGGCGCTGTGGCTCAAGTGGCAGAGTGCTAGCCTTGAGCGGGAAGAAGCCAGGGACAGTGCTCAGGCCCTGAGTCCAAGGCCCAGGACTGGCCAAAAAAAAAAAAAAAAAAAAAAAAATTGAAGTTACTATAAGCATACAGTGAAACTTACATAAAAAACAAAAAGCAGCATTACTTGCAACATATGGTAATAATGATTCCTCTCAATATGAAAGGGAAAGTTTGGCAAACTTGTAGATGTAATCTAAATCATTAGTATGAAGAGATATTTGTAGATATTCTGCCAGTAAATGAAAATGATAACATTTGCTAATATGAAAGTTGGCTGAAGCTAGCACTGGTGGCTCATGCCTGTAATCGTAGCTACTCAGGAGGCTGAGATCTGAGGATCACGGTGTAAAGCCAGCCTTGGTAGGAAAGTCTGTGAGGCTCCTATCTCCAATTAATCACCAGGAAACTGGGAGTAGCATTGTGGCTCAAGTGATAAGAGTGATAGTCGTGAGCTGAAGTGCTCAGGGACAGCACCCAGGCCCAGAGTTGAAGCCCCACGACCAACAGGGGAAAAATAATCAAGTTAGGCACTGCTAAACCTATGCCTACAAATCCTAGCTGTTCAATAGGCTGAGCTGTAGAGGACCAAGGTTTTCAGAGCCACTTCGGATAGGGAAGTCTGTTAGATTCTTATCTCTAACCACCAAAAAGTCCAATCCCTGAGTTCAAGCCTCACGACTGACAAAAAATAAAATAAAAAATGCTGACACCTATAACTAGAAACAAAAGATGAAATTCTGAACTTGTAAAATTACTTATGGCACCTTCTGAGGTTTTGCTGCCTAAAATACCCACAGAAATGAAAGAGGAGATGTCATTGATAATTTTATCATTGAAAAATAGAAACTTTTTCAGGTGTCCCTTCTCGAATGATGACAACCAAAGCAATTTTCATACTTGGCTGAGTTTTAGAACTTACCATTCTGTCCCTCAGCAAATTATTTTGTCCTAACACACTGAAAAGATAAGAAAAAGTTCACCATGTTGGACAAGCCAAACACTTCTTTTCCTTCTAAGTTTGTTTTTGGTTTTTTTTTTTGTTTGTTTTTTTGGCCAGTCTTGGGGCTTGAACTCAGGGCCTGAGCACTGTCCCTGGCTTCTTTTTGCTCAAGGCTAGCACTCTGCCACTTGAGCCACAGCGCCACTTCTGGCCATTTTCTGTATATGTGGTGCTGGGGAATTGAACCCAGGGCCTCATGTATACGAGGCAAGCACTCTTGCCACTAGGCCATATTCCCAGCCCTTCCTTCTAAGTTTGTTTCTTCTTTAGAAACAGGAGATCAAAAATAAATATTTACTAGAAGAGCAAAGGTCAGAACACCCTGTGTCCAGACATGGCAATAGATCAGCCAAGGTTATCTACAGGTAAAACCCTGAAGAGAAAAAAGTAGGTCTTTCTCAGGTTTTGCGAAAATTTAACCTATTTACCTATATAGTTTATAAGTTACCATTCTCTACCACATCAACAAAAATTAATTGCAAGTGTGAGACTTTATAAGGTAATCATGTATCTCAATAAGCAAGTCTGATGGTTTACAGACTATCAAGAACAACCAATTTTAGGCCTCATTAAACAGTTTACTTTCAAGATACTTGACAAATATTAACTAACATCTTCTCTCAACTTTCTGTGAGGTAGCTTTTATCAACTCCATTTGTTGGGAAAGTTTGATCAAGGAGAATAATGATAGTATTTTCTATTTACAAAACATCTTTCCTATGAATGCCACAGGTTTATCTTCTCCATCTTCTCACATTCCTGTAAGGTAGGTGGCAATATTCCCCTTGCCATTTTCATAGATGAAATGCCATGGATCAAGGAGCATGATGACCTACTCTTGTGGGCTACGGGAGTATCCACCAGCTACAATACACTACTCAAGATTAACACAACCATGGACTCAAGTCTGAACTGCCTATAATTCAAAAGTTGCAGCTCCAAGTTTTCTCTATAGTCATATTTCAGTGCACCACACTGCAAAAGGGACTGGAGGGAGTCATGCATGCATTCACTGTTTATAAAGCACAGTGTTATCGTTTTTCTAAATTGGGCTCTCTTAAGTTTTGTCTAGATGCCCAAAAGCTAAATTATTTTTTGTTTACTGTCTGTGCACTAGCATTGTAAATGATGTCATCAGGAATGTACAAAACTTTGAGACAAAGCTGCAGGGCCAATAAAAGCAACTCACTTGGGGAAGAGTGCATTTCTTCTTTCTTTTTCTTTTTTCTTTTAAGTAGCCAACACACAAAGATGACTCATTAAGCCCAAAAGAGGTGACGATGCCATGTAAGGGCTTCTTATGCAGCCTTCCACAAAGAGACCTGAGTGGCAGCACAAGGCCTGCTCTTCTGTGCACTTTCCTCCAGGCAGAATGTGCATTTGTGTGGCTACATACACAATAATAATCTCCCCTGAAAGGCAATTCCTTCCATATGACAGGCTCAACAGTGGCCTGAGTGCTAGCCTCATGTTGCCCGTGCCGTTAACATGCTGAAATACCAGACACATTTAATATCGCCTTTTTTTTTTTTTCTTGAAAAATCTAAGATGAGACAGAAGCAGCAAAGCTGGAAAGAACTTCACACAAGAGAGAAAGGCAGCCAGTCCCGGCGCCCAAACTCACTTTCTCATGGGCTAAACTTCTTTGTGTGGTGCCTACTTATGTGTCAATTTGCAGGATTTTGGGGCCTGAGAACCATGGAGCCAAGTGGTTCTGGCAGCCTCTCCATTTGACAAGCAAAGCCAAAGACGTGTGGCCTTTGGTACGTTGCACATTCAAAAGTGTTATTGTTTCCAATGTGTCTATTTTTAAATATATAATTTTCTCATTTAGAGCACGTTGTATGTAAGTTGGCCACAGGAAGAGCTCTGCCCTACAAAAAATTTTTTTTGCTTTATTTATTTATTTATTTTACAAAAAAGGCAACAGGCCTACCCCTAATGAAGCCTTACCCCTGCCAAAAGTATCTGTTTACTGGAGAGGGGCAAGAGGGTTATCTTAGGTGAGAGAAGTCTGAACTTAACACCTTATATGAAGTCCACAGGGGCAAGCAGATTTCTATGAGATTATAGAAACTGAATCTTGTGTTTTATCATAATTACCTGTAATCTCTGGGCTAGATAATAGTATTAGAAGGAGACCTGGGAGCGACACAATGGGACAGCTGGATAAAGGCTCCTACTCTCTCCAAAGAGCAGTGCTTTTAAAAGCTAATTCAATGAAGAAAAAGAAAGGGCTATGAAAGTACCTTTCAAACAATATTTACTTTTACTAGGTTCCTGCTAATCAAACAAAACTTAGTTAAAAGCTTTTATGAAAAATATATTTGATGATTTCAGCAGTAATTGCTTTGTTTAAAGAAAGGTGCTTAAGGAAAAAAAAAACAGCTAATGGGATCAGTAATTTGGTAAGTTCAGATGTGAAGTGGGAAAATCCCTCCTCTCTTTGATAAATGATTAAAATTCTGCACAGATAAATGTGTTTTGACTTGAAATTCCAATCATGGAATGAGTTATTTCCTAGGGCTGTTAGGGAAGTAGTACAGGGTGATTCCAATCCAGAAAGAGGACCCACAGATTCACTTTCAAAGGTAATTCCGCTCTGAATCAAAGCCTATCACTCCATTCAACCTAAAGTCAGGATCTCATGGAGATGCCCCCAAATTGTTCAAATACTACTTGTCAAAAATGAATTGTCTTACTGTTATGTAACCCAAATGTAGAAGCTATGATATCACCCAAGAATATAATCAGAGTTGTTAAAGCCCAAAGGGTCCAGTCATTCTTTCTTTCACCCATCAAAGGGGAAAGAAAACCAACATACTGGCTCTCACATGCTAAGAATTCAATAACTATTTGTTGAACTGAATTCTTTCTCCCATTTATTTTAAAATTTATTCGGCTACTTAAAGCAGACCATTCATTCAACAATTGAATACTTTACTTGGGCCAACCACTGTGCTAGATTGGAGAGATACTGAGAAAAAAGCCTGTCCTCGTGGCTTACATTCTAATAAGAAACAGATAATAACCAAGTATCTAAGGAGAAAACAAGAGAACTGTAATAAGTGTAATGGGGATATAACCAGGCTGGTAAGCTATAGAGGCCAATGGGTCTTGTCACTTCTGATCTCCTATTATTTCTTTTTTTTTTTTTTTTTTTGGCCAGTCCTGGGCCTTGGACTCAGGGCCTGAGCACTGTCCCTGGCTTCTTCCCACTCAAGGTTAGCACTCTGCCACTTGAGCCACAGCGCCGCTTCTTGGCCGTTTTCTGTATATGTGGTGCTGGGGAATCGAACCTAGGGCCTCGTGTATCCGAGGCAGGCACTCTTGCCACTAGGCTATATCCCCAGCCCCCTATTATTTCTTCTTAAAACCTCATTTACCTACTCAGCTTCCAACAGTCACTCCCTAAAGCAATTACTGTATTTGTGCAAAAAGAAAAAAGTGATTCCCAACTTTTGGACAGCATTTGGAAGAAAGATATATAATTGATAAGTAAAGTCAAAAGTTTGGAGAACTATGTCTGGATGAATATTGGAATCACCCTGCAATTTATTTTGGAGAAATGGGAGTGGTAGTGGGTAAGGAATAGCATGCCTTAGAACTTCATTTGTTCTTTCTTCTTCCTTCCCTAACAAAAAGTTTACAAAGTTTACACAGTCCTAGAAAAGGTGCAAGAGAGAGTCTAGGCTAAACTTCCAGAAACAACTTCCAAAGTCATCTTTCACAATTGGGCTACCAAAAGAAATACTGTCCCTGCCAGGCATGAGAAATTTCTTTTTTTTTTTGGCCAGTCCTGGGCCTTGGACTCTGGGTCTGAGCAGTGTCTCTGGCTTCATCCCACTCAAGGCTAGCACTCTGCCACCTGAGCCACAGTGCCCCTTCTGGCCGTTTTCCATATATGTGGTGCTGGGGAATCGAACCGAGAGCTTTATGTGTAGGAGGCAGGCACTCTTGCCACTGGGCCATATTCCCAGCCCCCGTGAGAAGTTTCTACTAAACTAAAAAAGAGCCAGAACTACTGACCCCCAAATCTGCAATTCACACACTCCATTATGACATATATTCCACTGGTATTCTGTGTGACAGTCACTTAAGAATGGTCCTGCCAGGCACTGGTGGCTCAGGGCTGTAATCTTAGCCACTCAGGAGGCTGAGATCTGAAAATTGTGGTTCAAAGCCAGCCCAGGGAAGTAAAGTCCACAAAAGTCCTATCTCCGATTAACCACCTGAAAACTGAAAGTGGAGCTGTGACTCAAAGTGGTACAGCACTAGACTTGAGCACAAAAGCTCAGGAATAGTACCTAAGCCCTGAATTCAAGCCCCACATGGACCAAAAAAAGAAAAAGAAAAGAAAAGAATAGGTCCTATCTCTATCTATAGTGTGTTTCCTGTGGTAAAAGAGAGACACTTTATATTTATGCTTTACTTTATATAGGGAAGGAAGGAAATCGGGAAGATTTTATAATCATGTCTATAAATACTTTAAAGTTTAAAGGACTAGTTTTATAGCATAAAGAAATTCAAAGAAAGCTGTTGATCAACAGGTGGGGGGGACAAAAGGGATTCTTTTAGGGGGGATGGGTACTAGTGGGAGTGGGTTGGGTAGGAGCATGAAAGAGGATGGACATAGTTAAAATAGATTATTGACATGTATGAAAACAGAAATAGTGAAACTTGTTGAAATTGTTTTAGGAAGGAAGATGGGGGGAAAAGAGATTGATAGAGGGAGTGATATTGCCTGGAATACATTGCCAATAAGCACAGAAATGTCATAATGCAATCTCCCTCTGAATAATTAATGTATGCTAACAAAAATAATAAAGTATCTAGTTTTATATATTGTAAAGCTAGTTTCCAAGTATTTAAAAAGTAGGTATAATAGCTGGGCACCAGTGGCTCAGGCTTATAATTCTAGCTACTCAGGAAGTTGAGATCTGAGGATCATGCTTTGAAGCCAGCCCAGGCAGAAAGGTCCCCATGAGACTCTTTTTTTTTTTTTTTTTTGGCCAGTCCTGGGCCTTGGACTCAGGGCCTGAGCACTGTCCCTGGCTTCTTTTTGCTCAAGGCTAGCACTCTGCCACTTGAGCCACAGCGCCACTTCTGGCCGTTTTCTATATATGTGGTGCTGGGGAATCGAACCCTGGACTTCATGTATGCGAGGCAAGCACTCTTGCCACTAGGCCATATTCCCAGCCCCCCATGAGACTCTTATCTCCAAATAACCTCTCAAAAACCAAAAGTGTAAGTGAAGTGAGCCAGACCCAAAGAAATATAGACTCTATGGTTTCCCCCATAGGGAATAATTAGTACACGTCTAGGATAATCCTAGCAGAAGATCACAATAGCCCAGTAGCTATGTACATGTGAACACAAAAGATGATACTAAGCAAAATGAACTCCAAGTTGTGGAAGCATGGTTTATCATTGTTGTTATTTTCAACATACTATGTGAAATTATGCCTTTTTCTTTTGTCCTTCTTCCCCGTGGTTTTACCCCTAATATCACTTTAAGTGATATTGGTACCCTGGATACTGTATATATGTGTACTGGAACTAGGGAAGGGAAGAGGAATATCAAAATGGAGAGACAAAGGACAAAAAGACAAACCATTGCAACAGCAATACTTACAAAACTATATGCTGTAAACCAACTGTACAACTCATGGATGGGGAAGGGATAGGGAGAAGGGGTAAGGTGAGGGGAAAATGAAGGAGGAAGTAACACGTTGGATAAGAAATGTATTCACTGCCTTATGTATGAAACTGTAATCCCTCTGTACATCATTTTCACAATAGATAAATAAATACGAAAAACCAAAAATGGTGCTGTGGCTCAAGTGGCAGAGCACTAGCCTTGAGCAGAAAAAGGCTCAGGGACAGCGCCCAGGGCCCTGAGTTCAAGCCCCACAACCAATAACAACAACAAAATAGTTATAACATCCCTATGTTATTTCATTTCCTTGTTCGGATAACCCCAATACTTTTAGGTCCTAAGAACATTTCTGCTAACTAACTGCAAACAGTAATGTTTCCTATTTTGGATTGGGTTTGGGAGATTCACTATATTCAAAATAAAAATACATTTATCAACGTTCAAAAAAAATAATAATAAAGTTGTGTCTGGCAGTCAGACAAGCAAATTTCATTGTTATGGTATCAACAAATACAAAAATAAGCCGAGCAAAACTTCAGACTTTTCCACAGAGCAAGAGTCCTATGTCAGAACCTTTGCCAAGGCTTAAAGAAACCGTATCAACCCGGAGGCTGGAAGGGACTACATCCATGAGTGGTGGATGTTGTCTTAGTTCAGGTACTTTGAGAAGCACACCAAGACAGGATTGGACATGCAAGAGATAGACCAGGGGAGACGCCCTTGACAGAAAATGAGAAAGGAGCTGGCGGAGCCTGGAAGACCTGAGAAACCCGGGTGCAGGTCTGATCCTAGGAAAGGGAGCGGGAGAGAGGGAGGGATTTCATAGTGTGGGAGGGGCTGGGGAAAAGGTCTTCAACTGACATCGTCCACAGAGTCCCGTATCTTACCAAGAGGGTCTTTTCCTGCAGTCACTAACTAGGAACAGCCTCAGTGTGAACAAGTAAGTGTAAGATCAAAGTTGCTGTAGGAAACCTGAGAGGCACCTTTTCATGCTTCTCATTGATATGTTACCTATTTTTATAAAAAAATCTAATACCAGGGGCTGGGAATATGGCCTAGTGGCAAGAGTGCTTGCCTCGTATACATGAGGCCCTGGGTTCAATTCCTCAGCACCTCATATACAGAAAATGGCCAGAAGTGGCGCTGTGGCTCAAGTGGCAGAGTGCTAGCCTTGGGCAAAAAGAAGCCAGGGACAGTACTCAGGATCTGAGTTCAAGGCCCAGGACTGGCCAAAAAAAAAAAAAAAGTATATTTATTTAGCATCTACACAGGTACTCTGTAGATCCTCTTTTGCAATGTACACAAAACATGGCAGCTGGGCGCTGCTCTAAATGTTTATAGGCATAAAGTAAGTTCTTTGTTGTGGTGGTAGTTTTTGTCAGTCATGGGGCTTGAACTCAGGATCTGGGTGCAGTCCCTGAGCTTTTTGCTCAAGGCTAGAGCTCTACTACTTTGAGCCATAGCTCTACTTCTGATTTTTTTATTTTTTTATTTTTGGTGGTTGACTAGAGGTAAGAGTCTCACAGATTTTCCTGCTGGGGCTAAGTATGAACCACAGTCCTCCTGAGTAGGTAGCCTCCTGAGTAGGTAGAACAACAGGTATGAGCTACCAGTGCCTGCCACTGCGCATAAAGTAATCACATTTTATAGATGAGCTATAACTAGGGCACAGAGAGGTTAAGTAACTTCTTCAATGTCACACAGTTACCCAAAGCACATTAATTATCAATAAAACTCTCCCAAATGACTTGGAAATCATTTTCCTTCCTTCCTGCCTGAGAAGAACCCAGAAGCAAGAACTGGAATGTTACAATTCCCTGGTCCATCCTGATTCCTAGGATGCCCCCTCATGGGCAGAAATGTTAAATAGGTTGTATAGTCAACTGAACTTATTCTAGGATCCATGTATAGGCTCATACACTGGTTGAAGGCTCCATTTTTGAAGTTGCTAAAAGTATTTATAGAACAGAGTTTAATGATGCAGACTTGGATCAGATGCTGGATTTGAATTCTGTTTCCACTATTTATTAACTAGTTGTTCAGAATCACTGTGCTATAGTGTCCCGTAACAAATGAAACTATCTTCATAGTATCAATACATGTATAGCACTTAAGAAGTTCCTGGTGGGCTGTGAATATGGCCTAGTGGCAAGAGTGCTTGCCTCGTATACATGAAGTCCTGGGTTCAATTCCTCAGCACCACATATATAGGAAACAGCCAGAAGTGGCACTGTGGCTTAAGTGATAGAGTGCTAGCCTTGAGCAAAAAGAAGCCAGGGATAGTGCTCAGGCCCTGCGTTCAAGCCCCAAGACTGGCAAAACAAAAAAAAAAAAGAAGAAGAAGTTCACAGTGTGAAGTACACAGTGTGTTCTTAGTAAACCTTAGTTGTTGCTGTCAGCTACTTACATTTGGGGCACCCCAGGGCCAAAGCATTCTTATTCCACTTAGCATCTACATATGAAGTATCTATACTGTGAAAGGAAGGTATAGAATGATGCATAAGATCAGTTCTGCTGGGGCTGGGGTATGGCTCAAAGGCAGAATGCTTGCTTAATGTGAGCAATGTCCTGGGCTCCACACATAACACTGAAAAAGAAATCCTGTTCTCGGATGCTTACTGGTATGTAATGAGCTGTTTATGAGCTCCGTCCTTGGGTGGAGATGTAGTTTAATGTGTTTGCCTAGGATGTGAGGCCCTAAATTCAATCCCAGCATTAAAAGAAAAAGAAAGTTTCATTCTTTTTTTTTTTTTTTTTTTGGCCAGTCGTGGGTCTTGGACTCAGGGCCTGAGCACTGTCCCTGGCTTCTTCCCGCTCAAAGCTAGCACTCTGCCACTTGAGCCACAGCGCCGCTTCTGGCCGTTTTCTGTATATGTGGTGCTGGGGAATCGAACCTAGGGCCTCGTGTATCCGAGGCAGGCACTCTTGCCACTAGGCTATATCCCCAGCCCCCAGCCCTCATTCTTAACAGAGGAACAAAGTCACTTCCCTGGGCTGGAAATATGGCCTAGTGGTAAAAGTGCTTGCCTTGTATACACGAAGCCCTGCGTTCAATTCCTCGGCACCACATATATAGAAAAAGCCGGAAGTGGCACTGTGGCTCGTGCTAGCCTTGAGCAAAAAGGAGCCAGGGACAATGCTCAGGCCCTGAGTTCAAGCCCCAGGACTGGTTAAAAAAAAAAAAAAAAAACAAAGTCACTGCCCTTCAGCAGATAGTTGTTTTTATCTTTATGGAAAGACACATGCTATAGAATCAACAAACCGGGTTTGAGTGCCAGCATCAATGCCACTATGACCTTATGCAAGGAAATCTGCCTTGTTAAGCCTCACTTTTCTTATGTGTGAAACATAAGAAGAGTCAAAAAATATTCTATCATATTTTAGTACACCTATAGTGTTAAAGCAGAAAAAGAGTTGGGCACTGGTGGTGCATGCCTGTAATCCTAGCTACACAGGAGATTAAGAGCAGTAGGATTGCAGTTCAAAACCAACACAGGCAAAAAAGCTAATATGATCCTCAAAAATAGTGAACTAACAGCAGGTCAGCTGGCATTGGTCAAGCAGTACTGTGCCAATCTAGCAAGCCTGAGGATCTGAGTTCAAACCCCTGTATTGAAAAAAAAAAGGAAAGAAAACAAAATAATTTATAAATAATTTATTTTAAAAAGGAAACTAAGCTTAAAAAAAAAACACCTATCCATTTATTATGATTTCTCTGAATGCATAGACAGGCCCCAAAGAAGAAAGGCAATGATGATTTCTAAAGGTATCAATTTCACCAACCCATTACGAACTTTAGTGAGAGTAAGTAGGTTCCATACAAAAGAAGTGCCAACTTGGGGTGTCAGGGAAGGCATGCACTTCACCAAATTAGATGGATTAAAAAATAAATCTCACGGGCTGGGAATATGGCCTAGTGGCAAGAGTGCTTGCCTCGTATACATGAAGCCCTGGGTTCAATTCCCCAGCATCACATATATAGAAAACAGCCAGAAATGGTGCTGTGGCTCAAGTGGCAGAGTGTTAGCCTTGAGCAAAATGAAGCCAGGGACAGTGCTCAGGCCCTGAGTCCAAGGCCCAGGACTGGCAAAAAAAAAAATAATAATAATAAGTAAATCTTACAACCCTCTTATGCTCAGGTCAGCATGTAGGTGATTGTGTTTTGCAAACCTGGGTCTGGAACAGGCTTCCCTTCGGTTCTAGACAGTTCTCCACACCCAACCAGATATACATATGCACCCAGGCCTCTGGCAGTGTCTCCCATAAGTAGCCTTTCATAAAGCTGGATAGCTTTCTGGAAGGGAGAGAGGGAGAGAGGGAGAGAGGAAGAGAGGAAGAGGAGAGAGGGAGAGAGGAAGAGAGGGAGAGAGGGAGAGAGGGCAGAGAGGGAGAGGGGAGAGAGGGGGAGGGGAGGGGAGAAAAAAAGGGGGGAGAGGGAGGTGGGGGAGAGGGAGGGAGAGAGAGAGGGAGAGAGAGGGAGTGAGAGGGGCCAGCCCAGGCAGGAAGTCCATGAAACTTTTTATCTCCAATTAACCAATGAAAAGCAGGAAGTAGAGGTGTGGCATAACTGGTAAAACACTAGCCTTAAGCACAAAAGCTCAGGGACAAGGCCAGGTGCCAGTGGCTCATGCCTGTAATCCTAGCTACTCAGGAAGCTGAGATCTGGGGCAGGAAAATCTGTGTGACTCTTTTCACCAACTAACCACCAGAAAACTAGAAGTGGTGCTGTGGCTCAAAGTGGTAAAGTGTTAGATTTAATGGGAAAAAAAATTCAAGGTCAGCACTCAGGCCTGAATTCAAGCCCCAGGACCAGCACACCTCGCTCTCTCCCTTGCCTTCTCCCTTTCCATCTCCCATACATCTGTCTGGATTTTTCATGTGGGTGCAAATACATGTGTATGTTCATGAAATAAATGTTTTCTATAGCCAGTACTGCTCAGTAGAGTAGAATACTACAATCTCTGCCTTAGTTCAAGAGCTGAGTCAAGAGTCAAGTTCTGGAGTGGAAAAATCGGGCTCAGATACTAGTATTGCTTTTCCTAACTTATTTATGCGAGTTACCTACCTCATTAGCCTTAGCTTTTCCTTCTGTAAAATGGAAGGAACCACAGTAATTCCTCCTAGAGCTGTTGAGAAGATTCAAAAGAAGGACGCGGCTGGGGATATAGCCTAGTGGCAAGAGTGCCTGCCTCGGATACACGAGGCCCTAGGTTCGATTCCCCAGCACCACATATACAGAAAACGGCCAGAAGCGGCGCTGTGGCTCAAGTGGCAGAGTGCTAGCCTTGAGCGGGAAGAAGCCAGGGACAATGCTCAGGCCCTGAGTCCAAGGCCCAGGACTGGCCAAAAAAAAAAAAAAGAAGGGCGCTACCTACAAAACACTTAGCGTCATAGTAATACAAAAGCTCAAAAATGATCATGTCATGCTCTAAATTTTATCGACTGCCTATATCGGTGTCAGTACCTGCCTAAGGAGAATTACATTCCTGGTTCTGTGTGAGAAGGGTGTATAAAACAACATGAAGCATTTGCCCTTATTTTGTTATAATTGCAAACTGATGTTCTCAGAACTGGATTTTTTCTCTCAAAATTAGAACTTTTTGTTGTTTTGGCTTTAATGAAGTATTGCTAGCTGAAGCCAGTTTGACATAGAAGCAATGTCAGACTGATGAGAGGTGTGCAGCCTGATTAAAACCAAACCCTGAACCCCTTTAAAGAACAATAAAACATTTTATATGAAAAAAAATGATCATGTCACTATGACAGAGATTATTCACGGAACGACGGATGGGGTGCTTTATGTTCCAAGGTTTCCGACTCCACTACCAGCATCTTAATAATCCCCCAAATTTTCAAATGTCCCATTATGACCACAGAACAACCTCGCTGGAACCGAGTTCCAGCCAGTCCGTTTCAGACATTCTGTACTCCCCGCAAGCCATTTTTCCTCGTCGTGCGGCCTTACTTTAACAGGCTCAGGCCCTGGAACCCCCAACTCTGCGGCCCGCCCCGGGGCAACCCACCCGGACCCCCGTCCTCACTCCACCCCGGTCCTCGCCCTCCTGCGTAGACTGCAGCCTAACTCGTATGCCCTCCTTTCCAGCCCCGGAGGGAAGGAAGCGCCTACCCAGATACTCGTAGTCCGGTAGGGCGAGGCGCTCGGGACTCAGCATCCTCTGACCCCGGCCGCTCCAGCTGCCGGCTTCCGGAGCCCAGGATGCAGTCTCGCTGTTACCATGGCACCCGGGAGGCGGGAGGCGGGAGGCGGGATGGAAAGGGGAGGAGGTGTCACGCCCAACAGTCTCCGGAGCGCAACGCGGTGCTCACTACGCAAGTTCCGGGAGCGATGGGTCTCTTCTCGGCCTTCCAGGTTTACTTTGGGCCTGGCCTTCTTGTGGACATGGTTTTTTAGAGGATCGGAGGTGAAGAAGCCTCTGAATATGTTATATTTCTTGATGTCCCAGGATTATTATCCGCCGTCCGTATCTGAAATTTCTGAAGCTCATAAGGGTTCCTGCTTCATGCAGCTGTTAGCCTGACACTAATAGTTCCCACCTGTGAGTAATCTTATTATCCCATGACCTGTTTTTCTCTTTTAGCATATGCTATCTCTTAAATTGATACAAAGTACTTCCATGTGCATATTGTATCTTGGCTGCTTCTTGAGGTCAAGGATGTCTTTTAGCCTCTGACAAGACTGGACACAAAGGATGCTCATTAATCTTCTGTGAGATAATTTCTATTTCCTCTCAAATTCCTCTTTATCGTTAGACAGTTCTTTTCTTAACCCCTACTATTTGATTTCTTTTTCCAAATGAAACCTTTTAGATCCATATATAGACGTAGATACACAAGTACACATTCCCAACTGTTTAAGAGGAAAGAATATTCATCAGTTTTCAAGTTCCCAGGTTATTTTGTTCCCGTCCACTTCCAACAATAGGTAAAAGAACTGTAGCAGCTGTCACAGTCCAAACATAGCTGTAAACGCCACTGTGTCCTCAATTTAAAAAAAAAAGTGTAAGTGCCCTCCCCCTCCAACAAGATGGATTTTTTTTTTAAAGAAAGAAAACAAAAATCTTCATTCAAAGGAATGACTGGGAAAACAGTAGACCACCTACACTGGGAGGAGAAGGAAACAGAAGGTTCTTCTCTTTGTATTCTGAGTGGTCTATTCTTAGCCTCCTCCAGCAAGGAACCTCAAACCTTCTAATTCTTTCCCTTAAAATTGTATATGTGTCTCAATTCTAGGCTCCTGTGAGTCACTCTCACTTTGGATGTGGTAAAGAAGAAGGAACAGAGCCAAACTAGGAGCTGTGTTTAGTATTTTGAGGTGATGAGTTTACTAAGTTGATATTTGTGTGAAGTCCTGAAAATTAGATCTAAAAATTTGCCTCTGCCACTCTTCTCATGAAGCTTGAGGAGTTATAAATTTCATAATTGTGATTTATTACTATAATATCAATAAATACTATATCATTTACCAAGGACTTTATTCCCAAGCAACCTACAGCTATTTGCAGATGTCATATGTTCCCAGGAAAACTAAGGCACTTTTTCCTTTTCCAAGTAGGGAAACTGAGGCATGAGGCACAGAATGGCCTGTCTAGTGTCATCAATCCAGTCAGTGGGAGGGCTGGAACTGACTCTCAACTATGCTAACATCCAGGCTAGTGGTCTGACCACTAAACCACATAGCCTCTTATTTTAGGATTTGTTGACTTGGTGTTTATTTATTTATTTTCTTTTTTGCTGTGCCCTGCTAGAAACTGGAAGCTCCCAGACAAAAGAAGAGAATTTTAAGTCCAGGCTACATATTTGACATCCTCTTATTTATGGAGCATTATCTTGGGATTTGGAAGGTACTGGGGTCTATGTGGTGAAGCTGGGAACAGGCCCCAAGAATATAGCTTTGTTTGAGCATTAACCCATTTGTGGTTATAATAATGATAAGTTTCAGCATCAGTGGCGCCTGACTGTTAATGACTCAAAGAAAGCTAAATAAGAACAAGATGTCATCTCTGGAGCAATTTGTAGGGTTTTTTCCCTACAGTCCCATCCCTTCCATTAAAGTCCTAAGGATCCTACTTACATTCTGTCTTCCACTCAGAAAGTTCCAGTTTGTCAAAGAGGAAGATTTATAAAGGCTTAGGAGGTGGCTAGATTTTGGCTTCAAGAAAATTTGGGCTTGGCTGGGAAGGTAGCTTAGTAGTAGAGTGTTTGCCTAACATACATGAAGCCCTGAGATTGATTCCTCAGTACCACATGAACAGAAAAAGCCAGAAGTGGTGCTGTGGCTCAAGTGGTAAAGTCCTAGCCTTGGGCAAAAGAAGCTCAGGGACGCTGCCCAGGCCTTGAGTTCAACCTCAGGACTGACAATAAATAAATAAATAAATAAATAATTGGGCTTTCATAGAAACAGCCAGTAGCTTTCCTGGTAGTGGAATTACTGACTATATTTTTTCTTCTTTACATTTTACATTACATTCTATATTCTTAAGTTTTACCTCTAATGGGCGTATATTATAACCTGAAAACAAACAATGGAAGATGTGATAAGCTAGCAATGTTTTCTCCTCCCAGTAAGAAACCACTACTTTTAAATTTTTTTCTTCAGACACAGATTACATAATACTAGATTTTGGCACCATATCAATTGTGAACGAAATTTTTCACACATGGTATCATTCTTAGGCAGAATGGAAATATACAAGAATTTGTAAAATTAAGTGTATTCTTGTGAGTCTGTTGAATGTTAACTTAATAAAAAGGTGTAATCCTTCCAGTTAAATGGATTTTTCAACTTCTCAAATTATCATATTCTAGAAAACTTACCAGAACAAATAATCACCCAGGTAGAGCAATAAATCAGAAGATAATTCCACAATCCTGAAGAGAAGCAGTGATATGAAATTGACCAAAAATAGACCATGAGATGTTAAAGACATAAGAAATAAAAACACCAAACTGAGAGCAATGGGAAAAACATCTATGAGAGAAGATGTATTGATATGTCCATTTGTAAGATTATAATTTCTGATTTTATTTTTTTTTTTTTCTTCCAGTCTTGGAGCTTGGACTCAGCACTGTCCTGAGCACTGTCCCTGGCTTCTTTTTGCTCACTCTACCTCTTGAGCCACAGCACCACTTCCAGCTTTTTCTGTTTATGTGGTGTTGAGGAATCGAACCCAGGGCTTTGTGCATGCTAGGCAAACAGAAAAGTAATAGACATCTTTGGCTCTGCAGTGGGTCTATTAATAAAAAAGATATTGAAGACTGTATAAAAAATCTATGTAATTGTACTATAGTTTTAAACCTCAGGGGAAAAAATTATCAGCGAAAAAAATTAATGAAGGGTAAATTATTGCTGAAAAACAGGTTCAAGAAACTAGGACACGCTTTTATCAACTCATCAAGCAGAAAAGATGCTAAAGGCAAAGTAGCTACTAAGAAATGCAGGTCATGATATTTGTGCTGAGTTACTAGGTTTTTCTTTTTTATTCCAATTTATTTTTTATCCACAAACAGTTGTATGGGGGGGGGTGGAGGTTGCAATTTAACATGTCCATTTATGTGTTTAGTGTATCTTGATCAGTCACCCCTTCCCTCATTCTCCCTCTCCCTCCTACCTACCCTTTCCCTACCAAACACATCAAGCTTCCCACTTCCCTTTTCACATGTGGACATTAGTATGACAACTATATTCATCTGTGTTCTCTTTCCCATTTCACATCCCCCTCCCATGAACAGGCTTTTCTTAATAGACTTAATAACTTCCTCAAAAGCAAAGTAAAAACTAAGTGTGATGCACGATCTGGGATTAATAGCTTTAAATTTAAAATGCTATCTACAGAAAAGTCATTTTGAACTTCCACACCAATCAACGGGGCAAAGTATTGGGGGGATTTGTAAATAAAAAGAAATGTTCACAAACTATTGGTCAGTTAAGAGTCATTAATGCATTTTGAGAAAGTGGTTAGGGGTTGGGAGCTGGCTCAAGTGGTAGAGCACCTGTCTAGCAATCATGATTTTCAAAACCCAATACTACCAAAAAATAAAAAAACAAAGAGAAGAGAAATAGAGGAAATAAACAGTGCCTTAAATTGAAAGCTTAAAAGCAAATTGGAGCTCAAAAGAAATTACAGACATATACCTTATTAATGTGCATAAATGCTGCAAAAGTGGGAATTACATAGTGATATAGTTTGAAAGTAAAGAATTTTCTCCTATTAAACACTAAAAAGCCAGAAGCAGAGTTTTAGCTCAAATGATAGAGCCCTAGCCTTGAGCACAAAAAGTTTATGGACAGTGTCCAGGCCCCAAGTTCAAGTCCAAGGATTGGCACACGCATGAAAAAAAATCTGGAATACAAAGAACATCAAATCCATAGGATTTAGGGTTGCCTCAACCAATTCATAAAATAAAATTTAACCAAAAAGACCAGAAAATAAATGTATCAACCAGGTGTTGGCAGCACATACTGATAATCCAGATAACTCGGAAAGCTGAGATGGGAAAACGCACTTGATCCCAGAAGTTTTAGACCAGTCTGGAAGCTTGGATTTCTGCATAGAAACTGCATATCCCATAAGATCTAGACTAAATATTACCCTCTCCATAAAACCTTATCAAATCCCCAAGGAGTCAGTTATCTCTTATGTACCTGTGTTTTAGTACTTATCCTATTCTATATTTGTTTGTTTATCTGAGTATCTCTCTTTTTGGACTTGAGTTGTTTAAGATCAGGCAACATGTTTTACTTGTTGTTCCCCCTGCCCAGAAAGACAGATTAAATATTATTGAAAGTCAGAATAAAGATGAATGATTTAAAACTTGAAGTTGGTAAATGTAAACCAAATTTTTAAATTTGCACTTACCTTAATGTTTTCCTAGGTTACTTTAAAATTTTTTCTTTAAGTAGTTATATGAAGGGGTTTCAATTGGCAAATCTTTTGTTTTGTTTTAATCATACTAGCTACTCAGGAGACTGGAATATGAGGATGGAGATTGGAAGCCAGTCCCAGAAAATCTGTGAGACTCTTATCTCCAATTAATCACCAAAAGAGAGCCATCAGTAGAGCTGTGCCAGTGGCTGACTGCTAGCCTTGAACAAAAAATCTCAGGGACAGCATCCAGGCCCTGAGTTCAAGCCCCAAGTCTCTCTCTCTCACATACACACACCACCACCACCACCACCACCACCAAAGCAGTTTAGTGGATCTGGGTACCTTGTCACTCACCTATAATAACAGCTACATGGAAGGCTGAAGTAGAAGGATAATGAATTTGAAGTCAGGCTGGGCAACTAGGGAAACCTTCATATATGTGTACATAAACATATGCTGTAGTAACCTAAGTAACTAATCAGAAAGGAGGAACAGCCACACAACTTCAAAATGAGTTTGAATATGGCTGTGGATGCTAAGCCTATATAGTTCTAAAGGGAAATTGGAATCTAGTATGTAATGGTCCAGTGTTTCCGAGGGGGCAGTGGGGGGGTGTCTGCTTTCTATGACATACCATGATCAGAGGCATAAACCTGGACGTCATAAAATTTAGGCTCAGTCTTGACTTTGCAACCCTTCTTTCTGGTCTATTAGGAATATTTTCTTAGTGATATTTAAATTATCTTATTAAACTTTTCTTAGGATAGTAAAATTTTAGATATCAGGCAAAGAAAACTAGTGGTTAACCCACTTCCTAGCCTGTTGCATTTCTTGGAAAAGTATTATTTTGATAGATATAGTAAGAGGTATTTTTAAAAAATAGGTGAATTAAAAAAAAGAATTGTACAATCTCTTCCTTGTTCTTTGTAAGAACTCTGCAAGTGTTCATTGAATAAACAAATACAAAATGTATGACAGACATATGGAAATCATATGAAATTATTTTGGCCATGGTGGGTAAAGAACTCCTTTTGTTGTTGTTGTAACTCCAGAACTCCAATCCCTAGGCAAGTGCCACTGCCACTGAACCACACCCATAGCTCCTTTTGCTTTAGTTATTTTCAGACTAGATCTTTCATTTATTCCTGGGCTGGCCAGGAGTTATGATTCTCCCATTTACACTTAGTGAGTAGCCAGGATCAGAGATATGCAACAACACATCCAGTTATTGGTTAAGTGGGTTCTTGCTAACTTTTGTCCAGGTTTGGACTTGAACCACAATGCTCCTCCTGGTCTCTAGTTCCCCACAAGCTGGAATTACAGGCATGAATCACCAGCCCTGGTATTATCTCCCTTTGGGCTTTCTCTAATCATCCCATGTTCTTCTAGCCACACAAGACTATGGAGCAGTCTTTGAAGATGGCAGCCATTTTTGAGAGATTATACCATTTCTTCTGTTTGGGATATGCCCCTCTCCAGTTTCCTGCTTTCTTTTACACTGAAAATTTCCCCCACGTTCAATTCCCAATACCTCAAACTTAAAAATCTTCTCTCTTCTATATCCACATAGGCCTATCACACTATCATGGCTTTGTAAATTTTCTTTGTCTTCTAGATGAGGAACTTCTTAAAGTTAGGGACCCTATCTTACTCATTTTAACCTTTCCTGACCTAGTCTGGTCTCTCTCCCTCTCCCTCTCCCTCTCCCTCTCTCTCTCCCTCTCCCTCTCCCTCTCCCTCTCCCTCTCCCTCTCCCTCTCCCTCTCCCTCTCTCTCTCATCCTGGGACTTGAACTCAGGGCCTAAGCACTGTCCCTGGCTTCCTTTTGCTCAAAGCTAGCACTCTACCACTTGAGCTCCCCAGCTTTTTCTGTTCATGTGGTACTGAGGAATCAAACCCAGAGCTTCATACATGCTAGGCAAGCTGTCTACCACTAAACCACATTCCCAGCCCCTATCTCTCTTAATTTTTAATAAGTCTGAGACTAGCACTTGAACTGATGCTTTTGCTCATTGACTAGTGCTCTACCAACTGAGCCATGACTTCAACCCGCTTTAAAGGGTTGTTTTTTCCCCCTTCCTTTCTTTCTTCCTGTCTGTCTTCCCTTTTTTTCTTTCTGGGTTTTTTTTTTTAACCAGTCTGGTTCTCATTCATTTAACAGCAACAAGAAATTCTTGAGCAATATGTGGTAGACATTATTTTAAGGTATAAAAATAGAGCAACCAGATCCCACTCCATTGAGGCTTATTGTCTAGTGTTTGAAAGGGAGGCAATAAACATATAACAACAAACAAGATCATTTCAAAACATGATAAATGCTATGAAGAAAATAAAATAGAATAAAGCATGGTGAGCTAAGGTCAGCCAGAGGAAGGATCTAAGAAAACAGCATTTGAAATAGAAGACAGTACCACAAGGCAGGAAAGATAGCAGGCTGCAGAGATGAAAGAACATCATCCTGGGTAGAGCAGAATAAGCAAGAGGAGGACTAGAAGTAGTAAAGATCAGATTCTGGGGAACCTTGAAAACTATGTAAGAAGCAAAGGATGTGGCCCAGTGCCAATGGCTCTTGCCTGTAATCCTAGCTACTCAGGAGGCTGAAATCTGAGGATTATGGTTTGAAGGCAGACAGTGTAGGAGAGTGCGTGAGACCCCTATGTTTAATACACTACCAAAAGAAGTAGAGCTTCGGCTCTTTTGGTAGAGCCCTAGATTTTTTTTTCCTTTCAGTCATGGGGCTTGAACTCAAGGCCTGGGTGCTATCCCTGAGCTCTTTCACTCAAGGCCAGTGCTCTACCTCTTTGAGTCACAACTCCATTTCTAGTTTTTTAATGGTTAATTGGAGATAAGACTCACACAGATTTCCCTGCCCAGGAAGGCTTTGAACCTCGATCCTCAGATCTCAACCTCTTGAGTAGCTAGGATAACAGGAATGAGCCACCAGTGCCCAGCCTAGAGTGCTAGCTTTGAGCAAGAACAGCTCAGAGACAGTGCACAGGCCCTGAATTCAAGTCCCAGGAAGCACAAAAAAATAGCAAGGATTTTTATTACCCTATATATAATACAAACACAATAAAAAAATTTATGCCCAGTAACAGTATGATCCCACTTATCTTTTTAAAGAAGTCCCTACTTGCTATATAAAGAACAACTTGGAGATAGACCATTTATAGTGATGTTTGCTTCATATGTTATTTAGTGAGCATTTCTTTATTGATCTGTGTATTTAGCCATCACTCTAAATTTACTTTTACTGCTACAATAAGAAAAGTATTTGCTGTTGCAAGGGATCTATTTACCTGTGCTAGAGGTGTGACTATCAAGCTTTCAGGAGATAAAAATATTCTGGAAAGTCCCACCTTTCAGGGTATGCCCCAAGCTAGGCCAGGGAACAAAATCAGCAACATGCTCCAGCTACTCAAATACCACTGCTGAGCTGAAACATAAAAATGCTGGCACTAGAAATGGTAGTAGTGTGGAGAATTAATTAAAGAGAGTATAGAAAATGCAAAGCAGACAATTTCCTGAGGATTTCACTGTTCCTAGTCTCTGGTTTTAGTCTTCTGAACTTAGACAAAATATAGCATTCTTAAAAGTTAGTGATACTGGTGGATGATGGTGGCTCACACCTGTAATCCTAGCTACTCAGGAGGCTGAGGTTCAAAGCCAGCCTGAGCAGAGAGACTCAGCTCCAATAAACTACTCAGAAAAAGCTGGAAGTGGTGCTGTGGCTCAAGTGGTAGAGTGCTAGCCTTGAACAAAAGAAGCTCAGGGACAGTGCCCAGACCCTGAGATCAAGCCCCAGGACTGGCAAAAAAAAAAAAAGTCAATGAAACTTTTCCATAAGTACTATGGATTCTTTTCGCTGGTTCAGGGCCTTTGCACATGCTATCCCTTCTGCCCATCTATTCTTAGCCTGATGATTTTTTCTTGTATGTTCTTTTGTCCTAGGGATTCCATCCAGGACATACTAGGCAAGGCCCAGCCACCAAAATACATCCTCAGCCTATGCAATGGCTCTTACTCAGCTTAAGCATCAGTACCTCTGACAGGCCTTCTTTAAACTCCAAAATTGAAATCAAGCCTCTTCTTTCCTAGAACCCTCTACTTTGCCTTCAATGCCTCTATTATTTGCAACTAAATTCATTTGTAGGATCATTTTTTTTAAAAATTAGTAATTAAATTTTGTTGACAAGGTGTTGTGCAAAAGGGGTACAGTTACATAGTAAGGCAGTGAGTAAATTTCTTGTGATATCTTACACCCTCGTTTTTCTTTCCCTTCCTTAGACCAGGTAGGCATATAGGCAATATCCATTGTACCAAAATCATATAGAGTAACCACGTAGTGTACGCCAAAGGAATTTCACCTACAACATTAAACGTAGCAACAACAGTAGAATCCTCCTTGTCCTTCTCTTGGAGTTCTTTTGGCTTATCCTCATCTTATATGATCATGTGTACATAGCTGTTGAGCTACTGTGATCCATTGATAGGTTTATTTTAGACCTTTTTATGTTTAGTAGTTGTTTGGTTTTAGATACATAATATAGGGTCACTGACCCAAACCTGTGGAAATACCATTTGAAAAGAAGTTTGTTGTTTCACAGACCTGGTCTCTACTGACACCCCCCCCCTCCCATAACAGTCATATATCAAGGAGGCCATGCCCCTTTGTTCTCTGTGTTCTAGGCTTGTCTCTCTCAACATTATTTGTTCAAGTTCTGACCATTTCCCTGCAAATACCAATATTTTATCATTTCTAATCACTATGTAGTATTCCATTGTGTATAGGTACCACATTTTTTTTGATCCATTCATCTGTAGTGGGGCATCTGGGTTGTTTCCATATTTTGGCTATTGTGAATTGTTGCAGGATCATTTTTATAATGTCTATGTGCACTGACAATCTCCTGCAAACATTGCATTGCAAATGCCAAGGATTCAATGTATCTGTTCACCACTGCTTATGAGATGCTTAGGACAGAATACTTTTAGTGAGTAGTTACTGCATAAATAAGTACTGCAAATAGATATAGGACTCCCTTAGCACCTTTAGCAGTGTCTTTCTCGCTTTTCCTTGTAAAATTTTGTTGTTGTTGTTTTGCCAGTCCTGGGGACTGGACTTAGGGTCTGAGCACTGTCCCTGGCTTCTTTTTGCTCGAGGCTAGTACTCTGCCACTTGAGCCACAGCACCACTTCTGGCCATTTTCTGTATATGTGGTGCTGGGGAATTGAACCCAGGGCTTCATATATGGGAGGCAAGCACTCTTGCTACTAGGCCATATTCCCAGCCCTCCCTTGTAAAATTTTAAGAACTCCTCCTTTACTTTTGCATTGCTTTCAACGAGAAATTAAGTTGAAGCTGGGCATCAGTGGCTCACCCCTGTAATCCTAGTTACTTACATTGAAATTTAAAGCTAGCCAAGATCAAAGTTCAAAGCTAGCCAGAGCAGAAAAGTCTATGGGACTCTGTGTGTGTGTGTGTATGTGTGTGTGTGTGTGTTGTACACACATGCCAGAGCTCTCCCTGTTTTTTTGCTCAAGGCTAGCACTCCACCAGTTGAGCTACAGTGCTATTTCTAGCTTTTTCTGGGTAGTTTCTTACATAGAAGAATCTCACAGACTTCGCTGATCAGGCTGGCTTCACCCAAGATCCTCAGATCTTAGCCTCCTGAGTAGCCAAGATTACAGACATGAGCCAGCAGTGCCTGGTTTCATCCGTGAAACTCTTATTTCCAATTAATCAACAAAAAGTTAGAAATGGAGCTGTGGTTCAAGTGGTAGAGCATCAGCCTTGAGTGTAAAAGTGAAGAGACAGTATCCAGGCCCTGAATTAATGCACCAGTAGCGCACGCGCATGCACACACACACACACACAAAGTGAGTCAGCAGAGATGACTCTTTGCAGTCTGTTTTTAATGTGTTAAAGTAGTTTCTCAATTTCAACATGATTAATGTGACAGAAAAGTTCTGTGTTGTGTGGGGATAGGATTCTTGCTGCAGGATCTTTAGCAGAATCCTTGCCCTCTACCCCCTAGATGCCAGTAGAACCCACTCTCAGCAGTGTCTCCAGGTGATTCCCCCATACCTGCAAAGTCCCTACTGGTTGAAGACCACTGTTAAAGTAGTTGTTCTTTCAGAAGAATCACACTTAGAAATTCAGGTTGATGGGTGATACCTGTGTTACAAGAGAGAATACTACCAACTCTATCTCATCAAAACCATGGCTGTTTCAATCTTGTTTCTGTAGCACTCTCCGCATTTCCTTTGAAAAGGCCATTAGTGATGGTCTGATTCAGAGCAATCGTTCTGATCCTAGAAATTCAGCTCCCTGGACTGTCCTAGAAGGATGAAGGTGGTGTTTCTGAGGAAACCAATGTCTCTGAGACCCCTCAGGAATTGGCAATCTCCTACAACTTTTCTAGAGACATGTCCCAGAGGACAATAAAATGGAGACAAACAGCCATTCTGGCATGCTTTTCGGGATCTCTCACTCCAAACAAGAAAGTCTGAGAGGCCTGGTAAAAATAAATATGGCTTAGTCTTCCTGGCATAAGAACAGTTTCTAACAGCCAAGATTTAACTCACCCTAGGGGGTGACCCAAGCAGGGACTATGCATGCAAGTTAGTTTCTACCCATTGATATTCCCAGTGACTCACAGCCAGGGATGGCGCTGGGCACCAGAGCTGTGCTGAAGGATGGAGGATTCAGGATGCACAGAGAAAATGTGGACTCTCTAGTTGAGTCAGACACAGCCAGCCTCCCCCTTCCTTTCCAATCCCAGAAAAACAACACAAATCATGCCTCTGGAAAAGAACCTGTCCTTTGCATACAGAGTGGAAACTTTATAATTTTTAATCCCTTGACAGTGAAAGTATGTAGATAGCATGTCTTGGAATTTAAAAAATATATATACTTTTTTTTTTGTTTGTGTGGGGCTTGGACTCAAGGCTTGGGCACTGTCCCTGAGCTCTTTTTTCTCAAAGCTACTGCTCTACCACTTTGAGCCACAGTGCCACTTCTGCTTTTCTGGTGATTAATTAGAGATACATCTCACAGATTTCCTGCTCCGGCTGGCTTTGAACGGCGATCCTCAGATCTTAGCCACCTGAGTAGCTAGGATTACAAGAGTGAGCCACCAGCCCAGTGCCTGGCTGTACTTTTTATACCACATGTCCCTAGTTTTCATTTAGAAAAGAATATGATCTTCAGAATCACAAGGACTTTCTCAACAGGATTGAAAGCAAGTCTTTATAAGCAATAGATACTGAAACCCTGGCACCAAGCAAGAACTGCATTGGAAAGGAGATGGGGAGCTAGAGAATCAGCCTCTACTTTGCACGTTTTTCTCCTTAGATTTTAGAGTAAAGAGACTAGTGTAGGCCAGACAGATATGGACTGTCTTCCCTATGCACTTGAGATCACATAAACCTAATCTAGCTCTACTGCCCCCTTCAGTCAGAAAGATGAACTACAACCCAAAATGCCTGTATTAGTTACCATGGTGATGCTATTTCAACCACATTGCATCCGATTGAAAATTTCAGGCAAAACAGCATGGAGAAGTACTAAGAAAGCGTTCACATCACATTTTTCAGTTGTTGTAGCTGTCTCAAAGTACAGTTCATGTTAACTTTGGTCAAAGATGGTAATTCGAACTGAAAGCCTTAAAAACAAACAAGGATGAAATGTCAACCTAGCCATTTAGAGAAATAGCCTAATACCCACTTTGCATTATACCAAACTGCCTTCCCCTCAGCTAACTTGGGGCACATGGGTCTTCCCGGCTCTATAACTGGTGAAAGGAAAGAGATTTAGCAAAATCCACAGATGACCCAAAGCCAAAAAATCTTGGCACATCAACGTGGAGGAGAAAGTAATATCCCAGACTCTAAGAAAGTTGGAGACGAGAAAAAGTAACAAAACAAAATCCGACCTAGAAAAATGGAAGGTGGTTAAAGTATCATTCATACCAGTTGGGGAGAAGGGTAGGCCACAAAGCTAAGACTAGTGTGGAATTTACAATTTTATGTAGTGTCCCCAACTTTAAATATTGAGCGAGGGCCCTGCAGACGGAAACTGGAAGGAGGCCGAGCGAGGTTTTGGGGGAGTGCAACTTCAAATACTGGCTAATTTCCTTACCTCCCTCCCTTCCTTGCCGGGATCAGAAAGTCAAAGAAGGTGAAGAAGCTAACAAAGCTGATTTACAAAGACAGGGTGAGGAGGAACTAAGTTTGTCTGGGCCAAATTTGGACGCCTGAGCTTGGGCGACAGGACCCAGACAACCACTTCAGGAAATGAGTAAATGAAAAGGGGAGGTCACGGAATTATTTAGCCCAAGAACAACACTCCCTAGACAAGGGAGGCGGGAGGGGGTGTCAAGAACAAGAAAAAAAAATCTCAGAGAAGGAATTTTGACAGTGAGAACTGCTAGTTAAGATACAGCACCGCAGGCCCCCTGATGTCCCTTGTTTGATGTCAATAAAGACCCAGAGGATTATGCATTAGCAAGCCTTGCATATTCTGGGACGTCAATAAAGTCTGGACTTGGGGCCTGGGGGCGGGGGGGCGGGGGCTCCAGGTCACGTCCAGGCGACTCGGGTCAGCACGGATGCTCCCCTTGGCTTACGGTTAGCACAAACCAGCGCTGAGAGTTCGTCGCTAGGATCATTTACTTTTAAAGTGAGGGACACTGGAGTGGTAGCTATGGGGACAGAGAGAGGGGTCTCTCTCCAAGGCTGGGCATGTGGGGGCGGCCTAGGGAAGAGTCTGGCCGTCTCTGGAGGCGCGGGCGGATGGGGTCCCCAGCATTGGGGGGGGGCGGGGGCGGAGGGCGGGAAGGGGCCGGGCCGGAGCTGGGGGGCGGGGCCAGGCGCAGTGGCGGTGGCGGGGGCCGCGGCGCGGGGGGCGGGGCGGCCGGGCCCGGGACACCCCCTTCTCCCGGTCCCCTGGCGGGGCAGCTTGAGCTGTGGCAACACTGGAGGCAGCGGCGTCCGGAGGGCGACTCGCGGGGCGCACCGGGCGCGGTGGACCCGGGACGTTTCCCCTCACCGGGGACCCTCGGCTGACTCCCGGCACCTCGCCGTCCCGCGGGAGCCGGCGGGACCCCCGGCCGGCAGGGAACGCCGGCGGCGGCCGAGGCACCATGAGGCGGCGGTGGGGCGCGCTGCTGCGGCTGCTGCTGGGCGCCCTGCTCTGCGCACACGGTAAGCGGCGTCGCCGCGCCCGCGCCCACCGGCCCACCGGGAAAGTTTGTCCCTGGGTCCGGTCGCTGCGGGGTCCGCTTCCCCGGGAGCCGGAGGACGCAGGCTGGGGCCTGAGACCCTCCTCGAGCTCTCTGCAAGCCAGAGTCCTGAAAGAGCGTGCTGGGGAGTGTGTGTGGGGGGTGGGGGGGACTGGAAGCCGCCCCCCCCCCCAGCCCCAGCCCCTCTCAAGTGCGGGAGGAGACGGTGGGGTAGGAATCCACCCGGGCTTCGATCTGGTCCGGGCTGGGTGAGATCCCAGGGCGCGCGAACTCGCCCCCCCCCCCCCGCCTTGCTTCTCTTTAAGAGCTGGGGGGGCTTCTTGCCTTTCAGGTTAAGACCGAGTCTGAATCCTCGGTGCAGATGGCATGTGTGCAAAGAAAGGGAGGCGGCGAGCAGGATCGTACATGCAGATATTCTAGGGACTGAGGTGGGGGGTCTCGGGTAGATCGCGGGCAGCCCCCCAACCCGCCCCATCGCCTCACACCCCACCCCCCCACCCCCGGGAATCTGAGCACTTGAGCACCGGATTCCTCTACTCGGAGAACAATTCCGCGCACTCCACCTGGCCCTCACCGAGGGTCTCGGGGCACCGGTGACTCGCGGCGGCGGCGCGTCCTCTGTGGTGTTTTGGGTTCCCTCTCCTGGCTGCGGCCAATCAGCTTCCTGCCCCCGGATCCTCCCCAGGGGAGGGGTGAGGTGTGTGTTGGGGGTGGGGGGCTGGTCAAGGCTGGAAAAAGTGTTGGGGGGGGGGGGGACTTGGGGAAGAAACGGCTGGGAGTAGCTCGTGCCGATCAATCCTGGCCAGAATAGGGGGCAGGAGGGGTGGGAGGGAGGACGGAGATTGCTGGGTTTCCGAAGGCAGCCTGGGGGCCCCCCGGCGCGGTGAGGCCTGGGCCGGGAGGGCGGCGGGCAGGAGCCGGGCTGATGGCAGTGGGGGCTGATGCTTCATCTGCTCCTTATTAATAACGTGTTCGGTGCCCAGACGCAACTGTTGTGTGTGATGAAAGCTCCAACGGGATCTGCCCCTTCTCCGCAGTCGCCGATCGTGGGTTGCACCCCCGTTGACTTTAGCAGCCACCTCCCTTAAATCCGCGCCCCCCCCTTCCCAACGATCAAAGATTGGTCTTTGAACCCCAGCCCTTATTCTCTCACCTACCACTTTTCCACACGTGTGTGTGTGTGTGTGTGTGTGTGTGTGTGTGTGTGTGTGTGTGTGGGTACTCTGGATTTCTTCATCTCCTTGCCGCGCGGATGGGGGGCGGGTGGCGGTGTTCAGAATGGAAGGGGTCTGCGCAAACCCTGGCGAGCCACAGGGTTTTTCGCTAACCTAGAGGAGCTCGTGTGGAAACTGCAGATTTCGGAACTTGCCTGGCAAGATGTGGTGGTGTCGTCTGGGCACATTTTTCCCCCCTTAAATAAGATTTGTTTTAGCTCCTGAATCCCAAACCCTGTTCTCCTGTCTGTTATTTATCCATGGGTCCTCCCCCCCTTCTCCGTCCCCATGGCGTTTTCCAAGTAGTAGCCTGGCCGACCCACGTTCCTCTTCGTTCCTCTTCGATCTCTGCTCCCCCCCCCCCCCCAGGTTATTTGTGGCCTCTTCGGCGTGTTGGGACAGCGGCCCTACTGGGGTAGGAATGTAGCTGTTCTTCCCACCACATGGGCCCCTTAAAGGGACAGCTATGCTTTTTTGGGGGGGTTCTCCTCCCCCTCCCCTTTCTTTCAGTCTGTAAGGGAAGGGGATGGAACTTTCCTCTTGGCCCCCTGGAGGAAGTTTTGAAAAAGATCAAGGGAAATGGCAAAGCACTGGGGGAAAGGAAAGGGAAAAAAAAATGCTAAAACGGATACCAACAAAGCCAGAGTGGAGATTGTCGCCTTCTGCCCTAGGGAAGGGGGAGCTGGAAGGTTCCGGGCTGAGCCTCAGCCAAGAGAATTTTTACTGCTCCAGAGCTGTCAAAACTGCATATATTACATTCACATAGACTCAGGATGGAGAAGGGGGGAGGCTGGAAGAATGGAGATAGAAAATTGTGGATTTTTAATGCTTCACAGAAAAAGGATGGAAGGGGGGTACTTGGTGACTCCTCTGAGTTCTTTTATTCATGGAAAAAAGTTAAATATAAGAAACTAATGCGCTTGGAGACTTTCTGTGCACACAGGGCAGGGAGATGTGCACTTTGCTTGGCTTGATTTCTGAGCTATCCTTGGAGAGGTGGAAAGGACAGATTCACGGTGTGACTGAGCAGTTGCAGAGCCTGGAATCCACACCAAAAATACTACCATGAGGATCCCTGACACTAAGTTCCAGGGGTGCAGAGAGACTGTAGTTCTGTACTTGTGGTTATAGATTACTTAGACAGACTTGACTTATGCTAGGAGTGAATTCAAGACACTAAAGTTTAAGGTGTTTATTTGGGTTCTGCTAGTCCATAGGGCTTTTCCTATAGCTTCTAAGTTTAATTCCAGCCTACATAAAACCCCACCCTTAAAAGATTTGGGAAGGAAACTTAATAGCCATAATTACTTTCATCCTGAGGGTTATGGATATTGGAATAATGGAAACTGTGTTGTTCTGGAGGGTTCTTCCAGGTACATTGTGTGTGTGTGTGTGTGTGTGTGTGTGTGTGTGTGTGTGTGTAATTTCTACTCAGGAACCTTTACCATTTTTTTTTTAAGAAAGCAAGAAAAAGATGTTTGTAAGGATGAGTGCAGAAGGGTTGAACTGAAACTGGTCTCCCTTGGCGCTGGCTGTTGTGATGGTTGTCCTGGTATTTGTGTGACCTTGTCCCTGATAGCTTGCACTTGTGAAAGATGCTTGGCTTACCACTGATTTTGGATTTCCTCTTCTGTCCCCAGTTGGATATCAGATAACATCTTTGGGACTGGCACACAGTATTAAGAATGACAGGTGCAAGGGGATAAAGTCTGGCTATGTCTGACCCAGAGCACGTTGGACATATTCATCGTATGGTCCAGTAAAGAACACCAGGTCACAGAGGACAAAGTGTTTTATAGCTCTTTCCTCCCTCTTTTAATGCCTTCAACTTTAGTCTTGATCCCAAAGAGGAAGGAAGATGGGAGGGATTGGTTATGCTGCTGCTTCTTTAAAGGAAAATGTGAATAATAGGGAATTCTTGAAATAGAACTGAATTTTTTTCAGGGATTACTTAAGAAGTAGGGTGTCTGTCTCTTATGAGTAGTATATCTCATGTTTGTAGTTCTATGTTCTCTATTATCTATGTCTGTTAGCCTGGTCCAGCCACCATTCTTTGTATTCTCTGACTCAGTGTAGCCACATTTGGTCATAGTCTCCTGGGCATGGGGCATCTGAGTCTCACAGTGTGTCCTGTTTGCCCTTTCATCTTGAACAGGAGAAGCCTTTTCCCCTTTCTCAGTCTGGTGGGATTCAGTGTCCCAAGGAAGACTAGGTGCTGACTGGTTGAGTGGCAGAGCCTGACTTTTACCCTATAAATAGCTTTAGTGGTTGCCTATGCTTGCTGTTTTCCATGTAGCTTAGAGCTGGCAGGACCAGGCCTTTTCTCCCAGTACTCTCATGAGCATTCCCCAAGCTGGGCTCTGCACCTGTGCAGGTGTTCATTCATTCAGCAAGCACTCATTTGTCAAACACCAATCATTACTCACACAGCTCAGTAATGAAATGCAGGCAGACCTGGGTTTGAATCTTGGCATTGACACTTCTTGGTGATCCAGCATAAACCACTGACTCTCACCAGACTTCCAGGTTCCTTATCCGGAAATGATGTGGGTCAGGGGAGGGGAGTCATAATGAATCTCCACCTATGAAGGCTGTGGAAAAAAATGAGATAATAGTTACGTTTAAACTATTTAGCACAGAGCCTGACAATTAACTATATTCTTACTATAGCTCTCCGTTGACACTTAACTGCTCATTAGCCATGTTGCATAAATGGATCACAGACTGCTCTTGCCTTGGGAATATGGGAAACCAGGCAAACAAATAATTACAATGTGCTAAAATGAAGGGTTACTTTTTTTTTTTTGATGCTGCTACTTGAACTCAGGGCTTCATGCTCTTACTTGACTTTTTCTCACAACTGGTGCTCTACCACTTGAGTCATGCCTCCAGTTCCAGTCCTGCTTTTTTGCTAGTTATTTTTGAGATGGGGCCTTATGGACTTTTCCACCCAGGCTAGCTTCAAACTGTGATTGGTCCTCAGCTCTTAACCTCCTGAGTAGCTAGGATTGCAGGCTAGTACCTAGAATTACAGGCCTGATTACAGTCCAGATGAGGCTTGGTTCTTCATTCATCCATTTCAGCCTTTTTATTTTTTTCTTTTCTGTTTGAACTATCTTGCTCCTTGCCCCCCTGTAAACCTCAGGAAGCCTAAACATAACTGCCTGTCCCCATTTTCTAGCACTTTTTCTTTTCTCTTCTTTTTAAAGAGGTTTTTTGCTATCATGTGAGTCTAGGAGCACTTTGTCCGTGTTCTCCTGAGAAGTCTGGGAGGTGGAGCTTTCTTCTGCCAGTTGAATGGTCACTGATGCCCTGCAATCTCTCACCCTAAGACTGCTGTGACCCCGAGGTGAGAGGTGCTAGCTGATGTCTGTTATAGCTGGGACAGTTTAGAATTCCAACTCTCCCTCCCACTGACCTGAGAGAGTAGTCAGGCCCCATAAGGTAGTAATTGCCTCAATTTGGGGGCTGGGCTGTTCAGAGCCTTCTCCCTTCACAACTACTGTCTTCAATCAGGAGTCCTGTCAGTGTATAGAAATAATTGATGCAGGACTTCAGCTCCAGACTCTAGCCTTCTCACACACACACACCCTCCCCCCAAACCCCCAGCTTCTCCACCCCAAAGTTTGACCCCTGTTGTCTCTTTGTTTCTTCTTTTTAAGTTGGTGCCAGTGATGTGATGTTTCTGGGAGCTGTGGAAAGTTGACCGTAACCCAGAGCAGCCGTTCAAAAGGAGCCGATTCTCTAGCTTCCTGGCGATCGCATGAGTCTATTTTTTTGTCCTGTGTTCTTGATTTAGCAAGAAGCAAACATTGTGGGTGCCCTTGGGCACCTCTTAGGCCCATCGGAGCAGACTCCATTCTTTCATTGCACGTAGGCATTCTTGTTCATGCTCACAGATGAGTGGATTGTCAGCACTCTCTGATGTCCCGCTTCCCTATGCATAATGGGACTTTCAGAGTCTCTCCCTCCATCCCCCCCTACCATTCAGGTGAGAGGGAGGAAGGAGGGGCCCTGCCAGAGACCCAGCTGGGGAAAGCCTGGCTGAGACTTGCTTACAAGCCCTGACTTGGCCTAGGGGAGCTCCCCTTCACCTCTGGGCTGAGCCCAGGATCTGAGCTGTGAGCCAAGCTGGAAACAAAAGACTGGGAGCAAACCTCCCATCTGGCTGAGAGGCTGGGACACAAAGGTGCTGCTGCATAATTTATCACCGGAGGTTTTCCTGGAGTCTGGAAGCTCCTGGCTCCAGTCAGTGGCATTTTTTGTGGGAGGGAGAGGGACCCTCCCCTTGTCTAGTATAGGGAAGGCCAGACAGGTAGAGATTAGACCTTTGTGAGAGACACCTGATTAGTGTGTAATAAAGAATCTTAGCAGTTTGTAGGTGTCTCTGTCAACTCAGCTCTCCTGACAAGCCTGCAGGGGTGGGGGGTAGAGAGTCTAATTGGTTGTTGTGTCCTTGGTGTTCCTTCCTGTGGCCCCAGCCTGAGTGCTCTACTGCCACCACTTAGTGGACATGGGTGAGGACAAGGGACAGTTTCTCAGTTGGGTTGATCACAGTTTTCTATTTTTCTTTCCCTCTCTCCCTTCCTCCCTCCCTCCCTTTCTTTCTTCCTTTCTTTTCTTTTTTTTGTCTGCCATGGGGTTTGAACTCAGGGTCTGGGGTGCTGTCCCTAAGCTCTTTTGCTCAAAACCGGCCTTCTACCACTTTGAGCTACAGCTCCACTTCCGGCTTTTTGCTGGTTAATTGGAGATGAGACTCTAGGAGTTTCCTATCTGGGCTGGCTATGAACTGCCATCCTCAGATCTCAGCCTCATGAAGGATTACAGGCATAAGCCATCAATGTCCAGCTCTTTCTGTCTTTTCTGTGCCAACATACTGGGGCTTGAACTTAGGACTTAGGTGCTGTCCCTTAGCTTTTTTTCCCACCCCCTTTCTCAAGTCTGGCACTCTATTACTTGAGTCGCATCTCCACTTCCAAGTTTTTGCTGGTTAATTGGAGATAAGAATCTCATGGACTTTTCTGCCCCAGCTGGCTTTGAACTGTGATTCTCAGCCTCTTGAGTATCTAAGATTACAAGTGTGGGCCACCAGCACCCAGCTGATTACAGCCTTCTTACAAAAACCAAATGGTAATGGCAGATCTCTCAAATACATGGGGTCTCCCTCCTCTTTCTACCTTCTCCATACCATTTAAGTAAGAATTTTCTAACTACTGGCTCAGAGAAGGCAGTAAAACAGAAAGGCTCTAAAATGTTAAAATGTGCCTTCCTTAAATGAGAATTTCTGTTTTTCTGGGAGTAATCTTCTCTGGTGGCCTTTTTCAGTTTTTCCCTCCATAAACTGAGACATAGCATCTGAAAGATACAAATGTGCTTTGGGGCAGTTACTTTTTTTTTTTAATGAGAGTTTTGCTGTCTCTAGCACTAAAACATTTAGTATATATATTTACTCTTTAAAATATCTCTGATCTTAGTGGACCCTCTGAAAAGGGACATATCAGACACATAATTTCTGGTCCCAGCAATTTCAGCTCTCTATTGCTGCTGCTCTTTTTTATTTGTTTATTTAAAACAGGTCTCACTATGTGATTCAGGCTAGCCTAGAACTCCATATCTACATAGTCCATGTTGGCTTCAAATTGAGATCCTCCTTCCTTCTGATATGCCTCTTGAGTTTGGGATTACAGGTTTGTGCCACTATGCTTGGATCTTTTTCCACTTTTTCCATTTGTATACGGTGAAGTTGTTTTTTGTTTTTGTTTTTGTTTTTTGTTATTTGGCCAGTCCTGGGCTTGGACTCAGGGTCTGAGCACTGTCCCTGGCTTCTTTTTGCTCAAGGCTAGCACTCTACCACTTGAGCCACAGCGCCACCTCTGGCCATTTTCTATGTATGTGGTGCTGGGGAATCAAACCCAGGGCTTCATGTATACGAGGCAAGCACTCTTGCCACTAGACCATATCCCCAGCCCTACAGTGAAGTTTGTTCTTTCTTGCTCTCCTTTTTTTTTTGGAGGGGAGCAGGCAGTGCTGGCCTATGTCATATGTTGCTTGGAGATTTAAATTAAATAATGTGTCAGGTTCATAGTAAACATTCTATTGCTAATGCTGTTATTAACTTTACTGTCTTTATCTGATTTCATCGTATCTCTTGATATAACACTGCAGCTATAATATGAGGCTGTCCCTATACAAGTCCTCAAAATTACCCTAACAGAAACTGTTGGTGGATTTCACAAATCCAACAGGGTTTGAGCATGGCTGTGCTCTGACAAGGGCTGCTCAAAATAGCATTCTTCTTCTGTACATCTCAGAACAAGGTCCACCCGGCAACACGTGGCTTCAGGGAGTAACAAACCACATTTTCTGGGAACTTTTTAAAGCCTCTCTGGGACAAAAAGTGCTTAAAAACAATTTCTATATGCATTGGGATACCCTAAAAAGATGACCAAAAATGGAAGTGAGGTAGATTTTTCCAGCCTTCAGAGGTGGAGATTAAAAGAGTCTGTTCTGAGAGGCAGTATGGATTGGGAGGTTCCCATTTTAGGCTCTGGGTTCAACTGCCTCAGTTTCCCATCTGTATGACAGGAATGTAGCAATACTGGCCACTAGAAAGGAGAGGAATAAAAAAGACCATAGATAGCCGATGGCTCACACCTATAATCTTAACTACTCTGGAGGCTAAGATCTAAGGATTGTGGTTCAAAGCCAGTCTGGACAGGAAAATCCCATGAGGCTTTTCTCCCCCGAGTCCCAGGACTTCAATTCAGGGTCTGGACACACTTTCTGAGCTTCTTTTGCTCAAGGCTAGCACTCTACCTTTTGAGTCATTTCTGGCTTTTTCTGTTTATGTGGTGCTGAGGGATCAAACCCAGAGCTTCAGGCGTGTTAGGCAAGCACTCTACCACTAAGCCACATTCCCAGCCCCTCTGATACTTTTAAGTGTCTTTCCTCCTTCACCTCCACTCTTACAAGATGCAAGAGGAATATATCACTCATCCATCCATCTAACAGACTTGCATCCAACATTGAGTACATCCCAAACATTGGACATACACTGTGAATATCACACAATTACAAATACCAAGAAGTTTAACTCTAGTAAGTGAACAACACAAAGGGCCTCTGGGTACAGAGCAGGGGCTTCCAATTGGGCCTGGGACTTACTTGTGCATGCAGGTATCAGGAAAGAGTTTACTTCCTTGCCTCTTGTGCCAGCAGCTTGCCCCCCCCCCCTTTTTTTTTGTATTGCTACAGGCTATGCTCTTTCACACAATGGCTCTGTTTAGCACTCACCACTCACCAGGCTCTGGGTATCTTTTATATGATGCTCACTATCACATTCCCATATGGTCACGCAATTCAGTTTTGTTGGTGTTGTCCTGCTCCATGATGTCCCTTTCAATGAGAGTGCATTCATGTGACCTGCCAAGTATATTGGAAGTGTGGCTTCTGAGATCACCGAGCAGAACGCTTGGTCTAAGGGTCAGAATGAGGTTTCCTTCCTAGTTCCCCTGTGTGCATCACACTTGACGGACCATGGTCAAAGCTGGGGACATTACCTATTTCAATTGGCACCACAGGAACTGCTCAGTTATTGTAATGATTAAATGAGACTGCAAGTGCCTATGCCAAGGTAGCTTGCCAACTGTAAAGAGGAACTGTGACATGTAATTATTTGTTGTCAAAATCCTTGTTTCTTCCTGGACCCATGGAACATAGTTCAAAAGCTTCAAAAGGGGTAAGACCAGACTTCCCCTGCTTTACTACTTCACCTGAGGGCAAAGGAAATTGGTCTTTACCTTAGCTGGAACCTGAAAGAGAAGTCATTGTTTTGAGACCCATAAACTCACTGCCCATTTGCTAATGGAGATGCCTTCAGGGAGAGACCTACAAGCTGACATTTCTCTCTCTCTCTCTCTCTCTCTCTCTCTCTCTCTCTCTCTCTCTCCCTCTTTCTCTCCCTCCCTCTCTCTCTCTCAAACTTGAGGTTTTGGAGATTCTTCCAATAACATCATTTATTCGGAGGGAAGCAATATGCCCACCCTCCCTGAAATAAGTACTAGCCCCAACCTTTAGTACTTGGGTGACAAATCTATGCACTTAAACGTTAACTTTCTCATTTTTCTCCATTTAAAGTGACTATTTCAGTAACTGAGTCACCTCTTGAGGGTTATAGAGCGCATTCATTGATGTAGCATATGAAAAGTACTTAGAGAAGTACTTAGAGGCTACCTGCTAGGTACTCAGTAGATATAGTTGTATTATTATGAAACTGCTGTTGTGCTAGCCCTGTGCTAAGCATGAATTACTTCCCAGAATCCTTTGGGGGAACAGCAGTCCCATTCTTATAGAAGAACAAACTAAGGCTTAGAAGTATTAGCAACCTTGCTCAAAGTTGTAGAATTAATTAATGCCGAAATTTAAACCTTAGCCCCTCAGGGTCCTGAATCTATGCCATCTCCTATCTATTGTGTAATAGGGTTGTCTATCTTATACACCAGATGAGCATTTTTTCCTTTCATTCTGTTGAAAGAAAGTACTGAGAGATTACTAACATGACTGGAATGAGGGAGATGAGATGTAAATAGTGTGATTTGGGCTACCTCCCAAAAGGGTTCTAAGAACATATTAACATGTACCCCTCAATGTTGATGACTTGAATTGCATTAGGTAAAAGGGCTTACTGCTCAAGCTCCTAGGGGTTAGGAGAGCTGCAGTGTGTGGCTGGAAAACCACTTTCCAGACTAGAAGTACAGCAGACTATTCTAATTCCACATTCTTAAAATGAACGCTGCAGTTTTGCCACCCGCAGTCATTTGTTTCCTCTCTTCATTTACCATTCTGTTACTTTAAAAGGGCTAAAAGCTGCCAAGATTTGAGTGAAAAGGCAAAATTCTACCTCTGAGGGTCCCCAGAGGGGCAGCAGTTGTCCAGAAAAGCTGGCCTTCTTGGAGTATAAAGTGTCTACTTCCTGTTTGAATGCTTGAGTCAAGAGTTTGCCTGGATGCTGGCTGCCTGACCTTCATTCACTGCAGCGTTGACTTCAGATGTTTCTCTGACATGCAGGAAGTGGTGACTTTCCAGCCACCTGCAACTAACTTGATGCCTACCCGGTGAAATGCTTTGTTCCTGAAATCTGCACCAGGAAATCAGGACTTCTGTTATCACTCAGCAGAGGCGGGAGTGGGGTCCTGGAATGCAAGAGCTGTTCTCTGCCTTCTCTTGTTTAGCAGCAGGATACTGTTGATCTGGCTCTTCCCATCCTGGTACTCAGATTTCCCCAAATTAAGCCTTTTGGAAAAGATTAGTTCCCACACCCCCATTCTCTATTCACTAAGCATCTTCAGTGTGTCCTGGCACAAGGTTGGTTTCTAGCACCTTTATTTTCTTGTCCAATGCTTTAAAAAATTTTTTTTGTGCCAGTCTTAGGGTTTTGAACTCAGGGTCTGGGTACTGGCTCTGAGCTCTTTTTGCTCAAGGCTAGCACTGTACCTCTTGAGCCATAGCTCCACTTATGGCTTTAGATGGTTAATTGGAGATGAGAGTCTAACAGGATTTCCTATTCTGGCTGGCTTTGAACCATGATCCTCAGAGCTTAGCCTCTTGAGTAGCTGGGATTACAGGTATGAGCCACCAGCTCCTGGTAGTGCTTCACTTTTTAAGTACAAAACTGAGGAAACTAGGTGTAAGGAGCTACGTGGCTTTTAAGTGGCAGCTAGAACCAGGTCACTCTGCTCCAGATCCAGTGCTTTCTTCCCACCTCTGTTTCCTCCCTTCTCTGTCTTAGTTGTTTTTCTTTTTTTATGCTAGTACCCTGGGCCTCCCTTTCTTGCTGGCTTTTTTGGCTCATGCTGGAGCTTTACTTGAATAACACCTCAATTTCCGGCTTTTTGGTGGTTAATTGGAGATAAGTCTCTTGGGTTGTCTGCCAAAATTGGTTTTGGACTGGGATCTTCAGATCTAAGTCTCCAGAGTAGTCAGCATTATAGACGTGAGCTACCTGTGCCATCGCTAAGTTGGTTGTGTGTGTGTGCGTGTGTGTGTGTGTGTGTGTGCGTGCACGTGCCAGTCCTGGATCTTCAACTCAGGACCTGGACACTGTCCCTGAGTTTCTTTGCTCAAGGCTAGTGCTCTACCACTTAGAACCACAGCTCTATTTCTGATTTTCTAGTGGTTAATAGGAGATAAGTCTCACTTTTCTGCTCTGGCTGGCTTTAAATCCTGATCCTTAGATCTCAGCCTCTTGAGTAGCTAGGATTACAGGTATGAAATTGACTCCAAGTGCCTTTTATCTGGAATTTCCTTCAGACACATCTTCACTCCTTGTTGTATGTGGCAAATGTTTCTCAACTCTTGACATTTGCAGCCAACTAATTGAGGAGATGGAGGTGGGGAAGGAGAGGCTGTCCTATGCACTCTAGAATGTCTAGCAGTAGCACCACCAGTCATGACAACCAAAATGCCACTGAACACTGCTGACTGCTGCTAAAAGGCAAAATCAGCCCCAGCTGAGACCAACTGACTTAGCCTTACCCTTTTCTCCGGCCTCCATAGCAAGAGGTCTGTGTATTAGGGAGCCTGATGGCATGAACTGCTTTGCTGTTGGATCTGAGATGGGTCCTAAAAAGGGTGAGCTGAGCCAGCTCTGTCATCCAGGTTCTGACAGGCATTCCCAACCCTTTTCAGAGCTCCAGCAACAGTCTAGAAAGGAAGGAGCTGGAGCTGGCACAGCTGGTGCCTTTGGTGGTGTCTTTGGTGCCTTTCCTAAGGAAGACGTCCTTGGCCTGCACTTGCAGAGACAGGAGCAATGAGCTTGCATTGTCTTAAGGCCTTCCTGTAAGGTGTGCAGAGATGCTGTACCTCCCAAATGGAAATCTTGCATCTTTTCTAAGGAACTGGTTCCCTGAGTATGGGGGAGGGGAAGGCCATAGCTTAATTGAGAATTTAATGGGCTTCTATGGTCCCTCACCCCAGATATTGTTGCCTATTGCTTCAGGGACTCACAGATGCCAAGGACTAGTCATCCATCCATCCACCACTGGCTAAGGAGCTCTGCTTTATGCTAATCACACTTACCTTTAGAGGTGTGAGCTTCTCTCCTTGCATTCATTCTGGGGTGCTAAATTCTAGCCATATGATGGGAGGCAAGGATGAGTGATCAAGGGAGCAGCTGGGACAGGTAACAGTAAAGGAAGAAGAGTGGCAATCTATTTAATTAATTTGTTTGTTTATGCCAGTCCTGGGGCTTGAGCTCTATCCGAGCACTGTCCCTAAGCTTCTTTTTGCTCAAGGCTAGCACTCTACCACTTGGGCCACAGAGCCACTTCTGCCTTTTTCTGTTTACGTGCTACTGAGGAATCAAACCGAGGGCTTCACTTATTGCAAGGCAAGCACTAATTGAGAACTAAGTCCTTTCCTGTTGCAGCCCAGCCTGATGTTGCAGCCCAGCCCAAGAGGACAAGAAAGCAAGGGGGAGATATGAGCCATGATCTTGGCCCTCTCTTTCCCCCAGCTGCAGCAGCCCAGCGGGTTAGATGAATGGGAGAGTGACCCTGGCAGAACCCTTTGTTCCAGCTGAGGCTGGAGCAGGGGCACTGAGCCATTCACACGCCATCCACAGGGCATCCTGCTGGGCACGCTGGGGAGGGGGCACAGCAGCCAGTCATGGGACTTGGCCAGGCAGATAGCTTGATGCTCAATAGGGAAGCTCAGCTGCATGCTGCTGAAGCTGGGGGAAGGGCTGTCTGCCAGCCTTCCTCTAGGCTGCCTCCTGTCCCACAGGAAGGCCCTGGCTGGGCCCACTTACTCTTCAGTCTCTTCCCCTTCCAGCTTCTTACCCCCATGTGGATTCCTTAACCCTAAGAGGCTCCAGCATTTGTTCTTGTCAGTCATAGGGCTTGAACTTTGGGCATGGGTGCTGTCCTTGAGCTTTTCTGCTCAAGGCTAGTGCTCTACCACTTTGAGCCACAGCTCCACTTCCAGTTTTCTGATGGCTCCAATTGGAGATAAGAGTCTCAAGGACTTTCTTGCCTGGGATGGCTTCAACCCATAATCCTCAGATCTCAGCCTCCTGAATAGCTAGGATTGCAGGCATGAGTCACCTGCTGGTGACCCAGATGGCTGTAGCATTTTAATCCACAATTTCTTGTCTTCCCTAGCTAGATGAAGATAGAGAAAGGGGTATCCATATCTCAACCTAGTTTTAGAGAGAAACATAGGGAGACCTGTCAGCATCTCCCCTCTGTTGCTAGATGCTACTATTTTTCTCTAAGCCTATGTAAAAACTTCTGTCATGACAGGGGTGCCCAGACTGCCTGTGAGCAAAAAATTTGAGGCTATCTTTTGGACCATTTCTACCTGGGAGGCAGTGAGAGGGCACCATTACATTCTTGAAGTGTCACATGGCTCCTTGGGTGACAGTGTTGGTTGCAACAGCTCATTGCCCTGGAATGGGCATTGGTTGAGTGGGAGCTGACTCCTTCTTGGTTTCTTTTCCCTCTGCCCAGGCCTAGCCAGCAGCCCTGAGTGTGCTTGTGGTCGGAGCCATTTCACTTGTGCAGTGAGTGCCCTTGGCGAGTGTACCTGCATCCCTGCCCAGTGGCAATGTGATGGAGATAACGACTGTGGGGACCACAGTGATGAAGATGGATGTAGTAAGTACCATCCCAGCCATGGCGGGAGTTGATGAAAGAGGGAACTAGGATTGGGGCCAAACACACAAGGCTGATAGAAGGGCTGGGAATATGACCTAGTGGTAGATTGCTTGCCTTGTATACATGAAGCCCTGGGTTCGTTTCCTCAGCACCACATATATAGAAAAATCCAGAAGTGGTGCTGTGGCTCAAGTGGTAGAGTGCTAACCATGAGCAAAAAGAAGCCAGGGACAGTGCTCAGGCCCTAGGTTCAAGCCCCAGGACTGACAAAAACAAAACAAAAACAACACAAGGCTGATGGAGTGTTCTGTACATACAGTAGTTCAGACTCAGAGAGTTGGACTCCTTCAAGGATGAAGGTATTGATAAAGGCATGGTTTCTCCCAATATGTGTGCCTCCAACCATCTGTATTTCTGTTGGATGGCTCATGCCTGTATGTCCAATAACACAAACTTTGAACCAAATATGGAAGAAAATGCCCTGAAAATCATAGGATAATCTCTGTTAAAGGTTTTCTGTTTATGTGAATATGTTTTGCATATATGAATTGCCCCTTTTTGCATCTTATACTTAGGTGGAATTGTTTTCATGTTTCTTATTTTGATCTTCAGTATAATCACAGATTTGGGTTTTTTTTCCTTTTTTTTTTTTTTTTTTCTTCCTGCCAGTCCTGGAGCTTGGACTCAGTCCCTGAGCACTGTCCCTGTCTTTCCTTTTTTTTTTTTTTTTTTTTTTTGCTCAGGGCTAGCACTCTGCCACTTGAGGCACAGTGCCACTTCTGGCCATTTTCTTTTTTCTTTTTTCTTTTTTTTTTTTTGGCCAGTCCTGGGCCTTGGACTCAGGGCCTGAGCACCATCCCTGGCTTCTTCCCGCTCAAGGCTAGCACTCTGCTACCTGAGCCACAGCGCCCCTTCTGGCCGTTTTCCATATATGTGGTGCTGGGGAATCGAACCGAGAGCTTCATGTGTAGGAGGCAAGCACTCTTGCCACTAGGCCATATTCCCAGCCCCACTTCTGGCCATTTTCTGTATGTGTGGTGCTGGGGAATCGAACCCAGGGCTTCATCTATTCGAGGCAAGCACTTTTGCCACTAGGCCATATCCCCAGCCCACAGATTTGGGTTTTTTTGGCCAGTCCTGGGGCTTGGACTCAGGCCTAGGCACTGTTCCTGAGCCTCTTTTGCTCAAGGCCAGTGTTCTACCACTTGAGCCATAGTGCCAGCATTCCCAGCCCACTTTTTAAATTTTCTGTTTGGTCCTGGTCCTGGTCTTGGAGCTTGAACGCAAGGTCTGGGTAATATTCCTTAGCTTTTTTGCTCAACAACTTAATGATAACAATAAAATTATATATTTTTTATATATTTAAACAAAAGCTAGAAGTGGAGCTGTGACTCAAGTGGCAGAGGCTAGCCTTGAGCAAAAAAGCCTGAGGACCACTAATGCCTAGGTCTTGAGTTCAAGCTCTAGGACCAGCACCAACCACCGCCCCCCCCCCAAAAAAAAAAAAAAAAACTTTGTAAGAAATCTTAAGTTTCCCTTTTCCCTAGTATAGTAGATATGAGGATGGGCCAGAGTGTCTTGTCTTGAATAATATATGACTTCTACACGATTGCCTGAGTTTAGGATTATAGTTGCTGATCTGCAGTATCTATACCTGATGGTGATAATTAGTCCAATGAGAAAGGAGCCACAACCTGGACTTGATTAACATTAACCGGTTCAGCTAATTGTGATAATGATAAATGCATCACTTACATGTAGCACTTTCATATGCATTATCTCAAAGACCTTTACAAGTGGAGTGTAATTACCCACATTGTATAGTCAAAGAGACCATCACTCACAGGAGGTAAATGACTTGCTCAGTGTGATGAGTAATGAGCTCTAGAACTGGAAATTGAGCCCAGATGTGTCAATCATCATTGAATAAAAGGAAAGGAGAAGAAAGCCACTTCTTTCTCTTGCGGGTGTTTTCCTTATTGCTTTCCTTGTGGCGTTGAGTTCTCTGAGCTGTTTTTCCATTGTCCTTTAGATCCCTGACATGATTCCCTTCTGCTTGCTTACTAGCTGTAGTTTCTTTTTATTCTTTCTTTTTTTCATTGCTTTTTCTTTTCGTTTTGACAATACCAAGGTTTAAACTTACACTTGCTCAGCTGGCACTCACTACTGGAGCCACACCTCCAGCTCTGCTTTTGCTAGTTATTTTTCAGATGGGGGGGTAGCTCCCTTTCCTACCCAGGTGGGCACTTTTGCCTTGATCTGCCTACTTTGGGCTTTCCACTACTAGGACCACAGGTGCATACCACCATGTCCAGCATCCCTTCATTAAAATGGACTCTTGTAGACTGTTCTATCTGAACTGGCCTGGAATTGGGATCCTCTCAGTCTCAGGGTCCCACATAGCTTGTGATCACACACACACACACACACACACACACACACACACACACACGCTCACACACGCTGCCGTGCCCAGCTATGGATTGAGAAGGGGGTCTTACGAACTTTTCTGCCCAAACTGACCTCAAACCATGATCCTCCCAATCTCAGCCTTGCAGGTTATAGAAGGTGAGCCACCAGTGCCCAGCTTAGCTGCAGTTTCTGCTTATCCCCTCCATCTGCTGGAGGCAGGGATAGGAGTCCATGAGGAAGGCCTATAGGACAGACACGGGGCAGGTTGGGTGAGAGTGTTGGAACTGGAGTGCTAGGAAAGGATTTCTGGCTCACTGTAGCTTGTCTGACAGATTCACTTTTCCCTTCTCTTGGGCTTAGTGCTGCCCACCTGTTCCCCTCTGGATTTTCACTGTGACAATGGCAAGTGCATCCGCCGTTCCTGGGTTTGCGATGGGGACAACGACTGTGAGGATGACTCCGATGAGCAGGACTGTCGTGAGTGTTGGCAGGGGCTAGGCAGACACACTCAAAACCTGAGTGGCTTTGTAGGGGAAGGATTTGCCATCAGAATGTGATGTTCAGAAGCTATGTGAATTTATAGATTTTGTCCTATTTTTTATCTCCTCTCTTGGTCAGTTAAGCCAACCCCCTCTAGAGTCCTAGAGACAACGCAGGGAGCAACCTGACTGCTCAGGTGGGGCTTTGTGCGGGGCTTGTAGGAATTGCACCCTCTGCTTACAACCTACAGTTTGCCTGCTCTGTGCCCACAGCCCCCCGAGAGTGTGAGGAGGATGAGTTCCCCTGCCAGAATGGCTACTGCATCCGGAGCTTGTGGCACTGTGATGGTGACAATGACTGTGGCGACAATAGCGACGAGCAGTGTGGTGAGTAGTGCTCTAGGAGGGCAGGTGGGGACCTGGTGTAGGGCTAGCTCCTGGGAGGTGACAGCAGCTATGGCCCATACTGCCCAGCCTTTAACTGGTCTCTGGGGATCTGGAACATCTTGAGGAAAACTGGAGGGCAAAACAGTCTAAGCACACCAAGAATTCTCTGGCCCCAATGGCCAGGGAGACTGGGAGTCAGGGAAGATGGTTAAGAGGGGTTACCATGGGGCTCTCTCAATATAGTTGTCCCATTGCACCTCTCTAGACATGCGCAAGTGCTCAGACAAAGAATTCCGCTGCCGTGATGGGAGCTGTATTGCTGAGCACTGGTACTGTGATGGTGACACGGACTGCAAAGATGGCTCTGATGAGGAGAACTGTCGTGAGTGTCCCTGGATCTTAGACTGCTGGGTTGGGGGGAGGGTGGTGGGCTCCATCACCTCAGATAAGGACAAAGCTGAGGTGTGAGTCTTCAGCAGGCAAGGAGGGTGGGTTAAACACAGTTGCTGGAAGCCCAGCACCAGTGGCTCAGGCCTGTAATCCTAGCTACTCATAAGGCTGAGATCTGAGGATCAAGGTTCAAAGCCAATGGGGGCAGGAAAGTCTCTTGAGTCTCTTAGCTACAATGAACTATCAAAAATTATTTTAAAAAATTAAAAAACAAGAAAAAAACAATGCTAAAAGTGGAGTTATGGCTCAAGTGGTAGAGGGTGCTAGCTCTGAGCAAAAATCTCAGAGACATGACCCATACCTTGAGATCAAGCCCTAGGACTGGTACAAAAAAAAAAGACTGCTGGGCTGAGCCAGGGTGGGAACAGGAGCCCCTGGTGGGGAGGGTTATCCCACATGAAACCCTTTACAACTCTCTCAAGGAAGACACTGGCCTGAAGGCTTTGGGCCCTTAGAGGAGTCAGGCGTGAATGTCCGCCTTCCCTGCCTCTGCCTCCCTTCCAGCCTCTGCAGTGCCTGCGCCCCCCTGCAACCTAGAGGAGTTCCAGTGTGCCTATGGCCGCTGTATCCTTGACATCTACCACTGTGATGGCGATGATGACTGTGGGGACTGGTCGGACGAGTCTGACTGCTGTGAGTGCTCTGGCCAGCTGGGAGGAGGGGCAGCCAGGCTGGCAAGGCACAGGTGCCAACTGGGGCAGGCACTCAGGGGGAGGAGTTTCAGGAGTCCTAGTCTCTCTTAGGAAGAGCTGGGGATGTTGGGGGGGGGAGGGTGGTGGCCGGAGCTAGGACTTTCTGGGGCTCTGTGTGCACAGACTGGCTAGAGACAGAAGACTTTTGTTTCCCCAGCCTCCCACCAGCCCTGCCGCTCTGGGGAGTTCATGTGTGACAGTGGCCTGTGCATCAATGCAGGCTGGCGCTGTGATGGAGATGCAGACTGTGATGACCAGTCTGATGAGCGCAACTGCAGTAAGTAGGGGAATGGCACCAAAGGCAGGGAGTAAAGGTGCAGACTACAGGGCAGAGCTATGGAGCCAAATAGGCCACTATCAATAAGCTTGAAGATCTATTGGATAAGATTGCCAGGCATGGTGTGTAGGTTGTACACTGTCCAAAGGGATGCCCATTGCATAATAGATGTTATTTTTAAAATTAAATTCTTTGACGTGGGACCAAGGAATCAAACCCAGGGCCTCATACATGCTAGGCAAGCACTCTACCACAAAGCCACATTCCCAGCCCCCAATGGATGTCATATTTATATAAACAGCATGGTAGTTTTCCAATAGGTGACAGGAAAAGGTCTTGAGAAAAGGGTACCTTTTTTTCCTGACACACAAAGATGCCAGGTAGATCAGTTGACACTGCTGTCAAAAAGAATGGTCCAAAGGCTGGAGATTTATTTCAAGTGGAAGACTGCCTGCCTAGCAGACACAAAAGCCCTGAATTCAAACCCTATTGCTGCAAAAACAAAAAGAAGAAAAGAAGAATGACCTGGGTACTGATCCGAAGTCTGGCTTTGAGTGGCAGGGTGGAGTTTCAGCCTGAAGTGGGGCTAACTTTTTCATTCGGCCTTTGCTTTGCCCAGCCACCTCAATGTGCACAGCTGAACAGTTCCGCTGTCAGTCAGGCCGTTGTGTCCGCCTGTCCTGGCGCTGTGATGGGGAGGATGACTGTGCAGACAACAGTGATGAAGAGAACTGTGAGAACACAGGTGGGGTCTCCATGGGGTGTCTCAGAATCCTCACCTGTAGGGGGGATGGGGAAAAAGAGGGAATCACTGCTATTTCCTCAATCAGATGGAAATGATACTTCATTCCTGTCTTTCCCATGGCCTGAGTAATTTCTGCCCTTCCCAAGTACCAGGGTCAAATTCAGGTGCATCATTGACCTGCATCTATATAGCCTAGAAGACAGGGCTGGTCAGGGCTGTGAGAGTCAGTGGCTGTTCTTACTGGCATACCGAGGAAGAAGTACCCCTTTGCTACATTGGTATGTGGCATGTGGGCATACCTCAATCCCTCATGCACTATGGTGTAAAGAGAAGAAAATGAGCACAGACATTCAGCCAGTCTTGTCTGAGATATTTCCTGCCCTGGATGCTGTGAACCCTCCCACCTTTTGTTTCATCTGTTTCCAGCTCTCCGTAGAAAATGACAGGTTCCCCTTTCTTGTTGACTCAAGCTCTGCCCGTGGTGACTTGACCCTCCTTTCTCTTTCTAGGAAGCCCCCAGTGTGCCTCTGACCAGTTCCTGTGTTGGAATGGGCGTTGCATTGGGCAGAGGAAGCTGTGCAATGGGGTCAATGACTGTGGGGACAACAGTGACGAAAGCCCACACCAGAACTGCCGTGAGTGTCCCCAGTGGGCAGATCTGGCCCATGATTTGTGGCTGAGCCCCACCCATCGGGTTCAAAGGGAATTCTTCCCAGAGACTTTTGCAACTTTGGGAGCTGTTTTTCGTGGTCCAGGTGAAATGCCAAGTTGGCGTGTCTGGGGGTGGATTCTGGGCTTAACTCCCAAATCTGGTTTGGCTGGCATAGGGCCTCGGACGGGTGAAGAAAACTGCAATGTTAACAACGGCGGCTGTGCCCAGAAGTGCCAGATGGTTCGAGGAGCAGTGCAATGTACCTGCCACACAGGCTACCGACTCACTGAGGATGGGCGCACGTGCCATGGTTAGTGGGGCCCTGGTTTGGAGCAGGATGCTAGGCAGGGACAACACCTAGACAGCTGGATTTTCCTATGGGTCAGACATCTGATGAGGCCCATGACCTCGTTTTATTAGTGCAATAATTCTTGGAAGTAAGGATCATTCCTCCCGTTTGGCAGATAGGAGAAACTGAAGCTCTGAGAGGTTAAATTACTTACCATAGGTCACACAGCTAAAGAGTAGCAGAGGTGGGATTCTAGACCAGGTCTACTGACTGCAGAGCCCTCAAGCAATTAATTAACCTTTCCACTAGATCTGAAGCTAGTTAGACTGAGCGTTTGGTGTGAGGGGAAAATGGCTAGAGACCACCTCCTGACTCTACCTGATGTTTACAGATGTGAATGAATGTGCTGAGGAAGGGTACTGCAGCCAGGGCTGCACCAACAGTGAAGGAGCCTTCCAGTGCTGGTGTGAAACAGGCTATGAGTTACGACCTGACCGGCGCAGCTGCAAAGCTCTAGGTAAGGGATGTTGGCACTTGGCTGGGTGGGCTGAGGACCTAGCAGAAGAAAGCCAAGCACTCTAGAGCTCAGGGATTTGATGAGAGAGAAACAAAACGTCTGACATAATAAAACAAATACTTTTTCTTCTTCCTAAGAAAAGGTACTGTTTGAAAAAGGGAGAAAGGAGAGGAGGAATGGACTATATTAAGAGGTGGATTTTGGGGAATACCAAAATTGAGAGACACAGGGTAAAAAAAGACAAACAACTACAAAAGCAATACTTGCAAAACAAATACTTTTTCTTCTTTCTAAGAAAAGGTACTGTTTGAAAAAGGGAGAAAGGAGAGGAGGAATGGACTATATTAAGAGGTGGATTTGGGGGAATACCAAAATTGAGAGACACAGGGTAAAAAAAGACAAACAACTACAAAAGCAATACTTGCAAAACTGTTTGGTGTAAGTGAACTGAACACCTCAGGGGGGGAAAGGGTAAGGGGGAGGGGGGAGGGGGGTATGAGGGACAAGGTAACAAACAGTACAAGAAATGTATCCAAAACTACACTGAACATGAGGTAAAAAAAAAAAAAAAAAGAAATGTATCCAATGCCTGACGTATGAAACTGTAACCTCTCTGTACATCAGTTTGATAATAAAAATTTGAAAAAAAAAAAGAGGTGGATTTTGGTCAAGAATACTATGTACAAGTATAGAAAGATCACCATGAAATCCCTTCATATTCAAATAGATACCAATTCAAAAATATAATCATTAAAAAGAAAAAGAAGGGCTGGGGATATAGCCTAGTGGCAAGAGTGCCTGCCTCGGATACACGAGGCCCTAGGTTCGATTCCCCAGCACCACATATACAGAAAACAGCCAGAAGCGGCGCTGTGGCTCAAGTGGCAGAGTGCTAGCCTTGAGCGGGAAGAAGCCAGGGACGGTGCTCGGGCCCTGAGTCCAAGGCCCAGGACTGGCCAAAAAAAAAAAAAAAAAAGAAAAAGAAGCAAAATTGTGCTAGGGTGGAGTGGATGAGATTTCCACTTTCCCACTGGGAATGACTGGCAGCCTGGGGCATAGCCAACTGCTCAAGGAGCCCTAGCTATCAGCTGAGGATCTAGGGGCTTATGTTAATGGCAATCTGGCAGCTCTGTAGCCCAATGAGGTCACGTTTCTGTGCCTTATTCTAGGGCCCGAACCTGTGCTTCTGTTTGCCAATCGAATCGACATCCGGCAGGTGCTACCGCACCGCTCTGAGTATACACTGCTGCTGAACAACCTGGAGAATGCCATCGCCCTGGACTTCCATCACCAGCGCGAGCTGGTCTTCTGGTCTGATGTCACTCTGGACCGCATCCTCCGTGCCAACCTCAATGGCAGCAATGTGGAGGAGGTTGTGTCCACTGGGCTAGAGAGCCCAGGTAGGGAACAAGGTCCTATGGGGATGACCAAGGCCATACTGAAAAGCAGTGATAGAAGGAAGAGATAGGCCAGTGTTTATGAAGCTTACTCACTGTCTCTTTTCTTCCATTGAGATCTCGGGTGGAACTCTGATACAGAAAACATTTGAGCCGGGTACTGGTGGCTCAAGCCTGTAATCTCAGCTTCTCAGGCTGAGAACTGAGTATTCAAAGCCAGAGTAGGCAGGAAAGTCCTGAGACTTTTATCCCCAATTGGAACCACTAGAAAACCAGCAGTGGAGCTGTGCTTCCAAGTGGTTGAGCACAAAAGCTCAGGGATTGCACCAGGCCCTGTGTTCAAGCCATACAATCAACAAATAAGACATTTGTTCATATACATACTTTTTTTGTATTTTGTTTTCCCCATCCTGGGGTTTGAACTCAGGGCCTGAGTGCTGTCTCTGAGCTTTTGTGCTCAAGGCTAGCACTCTACTACTTGAGCCACAGCTCTACATCCAGCTTTTTGGTGGTTAATTGGAAATAAATAGTCTCACAGACCATCTTGCCCAGGCTGCTTTTCAACAACAATTCTCTAATCTCAGCCTCCTGAGTAGCTAGGATTATAGGTGTAAGCCACTGGCTCCAAGAACATACCTTATTTGTATAGGTTCAGGTATAAATTTGGTGAGGTCCAGTTATAAATTTGGTAAATGTCATATGGGAATCAGATTTATGAATGAAAGTAACAATTGTCTACCAGCCTTAGCATCTAGTTTACATATAAAGTATATTCTACTTGATCTATTTAAGTATTAAAATGTTTTACAGAGTTAAAAAACAAAACAAAACAAAACACCTACAAATAGCTAATTTGGCATTCTCAAGCTAGTCTACAAACAGGTGAAGTAGGTTAGAATTTGGTAGCGAGGGCCAAGGGTGTAGCTCCATGGTAAAGTGCCACACATGAGGCCCTGGGTTCCATCCTCAAAAAAAGAAAAGAAATTATTTGGTAGTAAGCACAATTTCCTCAAAAGCTTTTGGAAATGCCCCTATAAAACCTTAGGTGAAAAATCTGCCAGCCACAAGTCAGTGCCCTACAGAGGCCTGGATAGATTCAGGAAGTGGGGTGTGGTAGGAGGAAATGCATACTCCTCAGGCAGTTTGACTTCTCTGTGCCTTGGTTTCCTCATCTTCATGGAAGTTATATAGGACCTCAAGTGTTATGATGGTAAAATGAATTAATGTATGAATTAAATAAGTAGTTACAACAGTGGCTGGCTCTAGAAACTGCTCCATGTAAGAGTTTATTTTGTTACTAAGAGAGGAGTCCAGGCGAAGTCTCTTAATTTCTTCACGGTCTCTTCTTCCCAGGGGGCCTGGCTGTGGATTGGGTCCATGATAAACTCTACTGGACTGACTCAGGGACATCCAGGATTGAGGTGGCCAACTTGGATGGGGCCCACAGGAAGGTGCTGCTATGGCAGAACCTGGAGAAGCCCCGGGCCATTGCGCTGCACCCCATGGAAGGGTGAGTACATTGTGTCTCAGGTTCCCAAGTCTTCTTGGCATTGTGTGAGGACAGTTCCCAGCTACCTGGGCCAAATTTTATCATGCCAGCCTCAGAGTGTGGTGTTAACAATGTGGTCTCTGTACACACATGCTCCTGGCTATGGAGCAACTGATCCTGTGTCCTTAGGCAAATTAATATTTATGCACCTTTTACTCATTTCTAACTGGTAATTAAAAAACAAACAAACAAGCACACAGCTGGGCACCAGTGGCTCACGCCTGTAATCCTAGCTACTCAGGAGACTGAGACCTGAGGATCCCAGTTCCAAGCTAGCAGGAAAGTCTACAAGACTCTTATCTCCAAGAACCCCAAAAACTGAAAGTGGCTCTATAGCTCAAAGTGGTAAAGTGCTAGTGTTGAGCAAAAATTTAGCCCAGGAACAGCTCCCAGGCCCTGAGTTCAAGACCCACGACTGACAGAAAAAAAATTAAAAAACAAAAATAAATATTCAGGGGCTGGGAATGTGGCTTAGTGGTAGAGTGCTTGCCTAGCACGCACGAAGCCCTGGGTTCGATTCCTCAGCACCACATGAACAGAAAAAGCCAGAAGTGGTGCTATGGCTCAAGAGGTAGAGTGCTAGCCTTGAGCAAAAAGAAACCAGGGACAGTGCTCAGGCCCTGAGTTCAAGCCCCAAGATTGGCAAAAATAAATTCGATGCTATCAGACATCTGTCTTGTGTTTCAACTATTTAGAAACTGTGTGTGTATGTGTGTATGCATGTGTGCATGTATGTGTATATGTGTGTGTGGAGGTGTATATAAAATACAAAAGGCAGAGAAAGAGATTGTGGAGATTGTGACAAGAAAGTGCTGAAGTGCTGTCCTCAAAACTTATTGTGTACAACGCTGTCAGTTTCATGATCATTGGGACTTGTCAGTGCCTAAAACACTCCCTGGCTTAGGGGGTGCCCTTTGTAAACTTTTTTTTTTTTTTTTTTTTTTGGCCAGTCCTGGGCCTTGGACTCAGGGCCTGAGCACTGTTCCTGGCTTCTTCCCACTCAAGGCTAGCACTCTGCCACTTGAGCCACAGCGCCGCTTCTGGCCGTTTTCTGTATATGTGGTGCTGGGGAATCGAACCTAGGGCCTCGTGTATCTGAGGCAGGCACTCTTGCCACTAGGCTATATCCCCAGCCCCCTTTGTAAACTTTTGATCTTATCTGACAGGGCTCTAAGACAATGCCCTGGTCATAACAGGTGCTCAAAACAACTTTGTAACCAAATGAGTGCTCTGAGTTAAGCTGTATAAATTTGATAATAATGAAAACTATTTTTGTATGTACAGGTCTTGGGGCTTGAACTCAGAGCCTAAGCACTGTCTCTCAGCTTCTTTGGCTCAAGGCTAGTGCTCTACTCCTTGAGCCACAGCACCACTCCTGGCTCTCCCACCCACCCCCCGCCCCCAGTAGTTTATTGGAGATAAGAGTTTCATGGACTTTCCCCTGGCAGGCCTAGTTTGGAACCACGATCTAGTGCCTGCCTTGAAAATACTTCTGAAGGCTATTGATATAGCTCAGTGGTGGAATGCTTGCCCAGCATGAGGTCCTTGGTTTAATCCCCAGCATTTCAACAACAACAACAAAAATGTTGTTTAAAATAAATAAAGATTAAAAACAACAACAACACTCTCTGGACAAACAGTCGGAGTCTCCTGGATGAAATGGAAGGAAGCCTCCTCTCTGATTATTATCCTGGCTACCACCCATCCACCCCTACCTCTGAATTCATTTTCTTTCTTCCTAGAACCATTTATTGGACAGACTGGGGCAATACCCCTCGCATTGAGGCCTCCAGCATGGATGGCTCTGGACGGCACATCATTGCCGATACCCATCTCTTCTGGCCCAATGGCCTTACCATTGATTATGCCGGGCGTCGTATGTACTGGGTAGATGCTAAGCACCATGTCATTGAGAGGGCCAATCTGGATGGGAGTCACCGCAAGGCTGTCATTAGCCAAGGTGAGGCCCTTTCTCCTCTCTCCTTCATCTTTCATCCTCTTTCCCCATTCTTGCCCATAGGAGTCTTGGCAGAGGGTGACATTTGTGCAGCTGCCCGGTCGGGGGGGTGGGGGAAGGGTAGTGGGAGGCCATGTCTGAACTGAGATCTTTCTGGACTTTTCCCAGGCCTCCCGCATCCCTTTGCCATCACAGTGTTTGAAGACAGCTTGTATTGGACAGACTGGCACACCAAGAGCATCAATAGTGCCAACAAGTTTACTGGGAAGAATCAGGAAATCATTCGTAACAAGCTCCACTTTCCCATGGACATTCATACCTTGCACCCCCAGCGCCAGCCTGCAGGTAAAACACTTCCTATCAGGTGAGCCAGAGTGGCCTCATGGGTAATGTGGCTGCCTGTGCCTCTGACAATCTCCTTTGCACTTGTCATAGTTGCCATTAACTCTGATGGGGGAAAAAAAAAAATTCCAGGGCTGGCAATGACTTGGGCTAATTCCTCCCTCTGCTGGACATTTAGGGTGGTACAACATCAAGACTCCCGAAAGACTCATTCTGCTTCACTGTTCCCATCTAATTCATGCAAACATTTACAGGGCATCTCCTATATGTCAGGTACTCATTATATGTTAGCAGCTGGGGCAGAACTTTAAAATAATAAATAACAAGACATAGTTTCTTCCTTTGGGATGCTCACCCCCCCCTCCTCCCGGGCCTGGGGACTACCTTGGTAAACCTTGGATCTTACCTGATCATCTTCCTCTGGGCTCCTTGAACAGGAAAAAACCGCTGTGGGGACAACAATGGAGGCTGCACCCACCTGTGTCTGCCCAGTGGCCAGAACTACACCTGTGCCTGCCCTACTGGCTTCCGAAAGATCAACAGCCATGCCTGTGCCCAGAGTAAGTGGGTCTGAAACACCAGTCTCAGTGGAGGTACCATGGAAGGGTGGGTGGAAGAGACAAAGATAGGAGTTGGAGGGATTGTTTGTCATGAGGAAGAACCATATGCCTTAAGTAGCCTCTGGAGAGGAAGAACTTAAGAGACTGAAGGATTATATAGCAAAGCTGAGGATTGAAAACCTGAAGTAATTGGTGAGGGCTCATGATACCTCCCGGTTGAATATGAATACTTGCAACTAGAATTATTATTTCACCAGGTGGAATACCTTATAGTTAGACAGCAAGTCAGTTCTAGGTTCTTCTAGAAAGCAGGAGACTGATTTCCAACCTCTACCTTTCCGTTTACCCTACAGCAGACTTTTTGTCAGCCCCTAGAACAGGGAGCCAAACTTAGGATCTCTGATGATTCTCTAAGTAGAACCTGGATGAATACATGTATAACTAGTCAAAGATGATGGGATTTCCTGAATCTTGGAGCTAAAGTTAGGGACACTGTTCACCAGGTTGGTCCTAAGGAGCTCAGCATCATGGATGCTGAACTTAAGAACAGTCCAGACAAAACAGGTTTAGGGCCTGACCAGCAAGGGTCCTGGGGTAATGTCTTAGACATTGCATTTCTTATTTACTGCTGTGTACCCACTGGCACTTAAATCTGGTTAAAATCAGTTCTTACATCTTGTTTCTTCCCAGAGAGAACAATGAGGGAAAACATGCAGACATGTCATTCAAGCACAGTCCTTAAGAAGCTAGTTCCATTCAATCTGTTTTGCCCTTGCATTCATTTGTGCCCAGCTCTTCCCTATTAGTAAGATGCAAGGTGCTTCCCAGGGTGCTTTCCATTAAGAGTTCTTAAGCATTTGAAACAAAAAGTTGGTAAAGTTAGGCCTTTCTGAATAGAAAAATGAATATAATCCTTCTTAGCTGTGTTCTGTACAGTGGATTCAACCGATTACATGCAGAAAATACTACTTTAAAAATTATTTCTGGGGCTGGGAATGTGGCTTAGCAGTAGAGTGCTTGCCTAGCGTGCATGAAGCCCTGGGTTTGATTCCTCAGTACCATATAAACAGAAGAAAAAGCCAGAAGTGGTGCTGTGGCTCAAGGGGTAGAACAAAAAGAAGCTCAAGCCCTGAGTCCAAGCCCCAGGACTGGCAAAAAAAAAATTTCAGTACTGAACATATATTGATCTTTTCAGTCATTATTCCTTAAACAATACAGTGTAAAAACTATTTACAATGGAAAAAAAACCTATTTATATAGAATTTTTATTGCACCATGAATCACCAGCAACAAACAAATATATTGCATTGAGTATTGTAAGTAATCTAGAGATGTGCATAGGATTATGTGCAAAATATGCCATTTTATATAAGAAACTTGAGCATCTGCAGATTTTGGTATCTGCAGAGGTCTTAGAATCAGTTTTTCAGAGATACCGAGGAAAGCTTCTACTGGGAAAGGTGTTCAGATAGATCAGAAAAAGGGCAGAGGATGGAAAAGAGCCAGCTGGGATGCTCTGTAGAGGAATGACCAAAGCTCTCCCTGGAAGAGACCTGAGGCTCAGCTTTAGTGCTCTGAAACTGTAGCATTGTGGGTACATTACTTGATCTCTCTTGATCCTTAGAAACTCATCTAGAAATGAGAGCAAGAATAACATGTGTGACAAAGAAGTTGGTGTGAGGAGGCATAGAGCTTTCCTAAGTTCTAAGCTCAGTGCCTAACCTAGGAAGAGCCTCCATGCCTAGTCATTTTTGGCTAAAGCTGTAGCAAGAACAGTAAGAGGAAGAATTCAGATAATACAGTAGAGGCCTAGCTGGGTATGGTGACACATGCCTATAATCAAAATACTCAGGAGGCTGAGATGGATAGATTATAAGTTTCAGGCTAGCCTAGGCTACACAGTTGAGACTCTCTCAAAACAAAATGAACCAACAAAAATAAATAAGAGGTGCAAAGGCCCTGAAACAAATGAAATCCTAGAAGTAGGGTGAAGTGTTAGCAGTGGTCCAATCACGACATTAGCAAAGATTGAGAAGTCAAAGGGGAGAAAAATTTAGCTGAATTGGGCAAAAACCCTTCAGCAGCAGCTACCCATGGTAGAGTTTGTTCCACTGGGTTCTTAAGGCTGATTTCTGCCACTCTGAGCTTCATTGCTCAAGGGGGCCTGCAGTGTGAAGAGTAGGGGGCAATGGACACCAGATCCCAGGAATTGTGATTGAACCAGGTGTCACATAGGTGAGCATCTGTGTCTGTCACTGTTACTGGATTTAGAGCATTAAAAGAAGACCCCTCTCGGCCTTTGATCAGGTCTTGACAAGTTCCTGCTTTTTGCCCGAAGGATGGACATCCGTCGGATCAGCTTTGACACAGAGGACCTGTCTGATGATGTCATCCCACTGGCTGACGTGCGCAGTGCTGTGGCCCTTGACTGGGACTCCCGGGATGACCACGTGTACTGGACAGATGTCAGCACTGATACCATCAGCAGGGCCAAGTGGGATGGAACAGGACAGGAGGTAGGGCCCAGCATGGACCCAGGCCTTCAGAGGGAGCAGAGATTGAGGGGTGGGATCTGTCCTCTCCAGGGGAAGGGGTTCCAATTGTTTGGGAATTGGTGGTCTGGGCTCCAGAGCTTTTGTGGAAAGTTCAATTGGTGATACAGCTTTGCTTCCTGTGCAGGTGGTAGTGGATACCAGTTTAGAGAGCCCTGCAGGCCTGGCAATTGATTGGGTCACCAACAAGCTGTACTGGACAGATGCAGGTATGTACTAGGAACTGTGGTCTGGCTGTCTAGGATTTCTCATAGTTAAAAACCTGGCCTAACTAGGTGCCCGTGGCTCATACTGCGATCTTAGCTACTCAGGAGACTGAGATCTGAGGATCATGGTTCAACACCAGCCTGGGCAGATAAGTTTGTGACACGCTGATTTCCAATTAACCACAAAAAAAGCCTGAAGTGGAGCTGTGGCTCAAATACTAGAGTATGAACCTTGAGCACAAAAGCTCAGGGATAGCTCGCAGGCCCGGAGTTCAAGCCTTAGAACCAGTGCCAAATAGATGAATAAATAAATAAGTGAATAAGTATCTCCCTTCAGAGTAGAAAGATTGCATCTGTTCTGATGTTTGGAAGGTCAGAGATAGTGGGACTGCTGTAGAGCTCTCAAGAAACTCACATGAGGGCTGGGGATATAGCCTAGTGGCAAGAGTGCCTGCCTTGGATACACGAGGCCCTAGGTTCGATTCCCCAGCACCACATATGCAGAAAACGGCCAGAAGCGGCGCTGTGGCTCAAGTGGCAGAGTGCTAGCCTTGAGCAAAAAGAAGCCAGGGACTGTGCTCAGGCCCTGAGTCCAAGGCCCAGGACTGGCCAAAAAAAAAAAAAAAAGAAAAAGAAACTCACATGTAAGTGTTTGGCAATTGTTAGTCAAATCACTAGAAGTTGCTATCTGGATGAAACATATTTTCTATTAGCCAGGGTTGGAGGTCTGTGGGTGGGAGGTAAAGGGATTGCCTTTAATCCAATGCTAGTCAAAGTATCTGATCTCTGGACCGGCATCATGTCAGAAATACACCCTGGGTAGTTGTTAAAAATTCAAATTCTGGAGTGAGGGGCTTGGTTCAAGTTGTAAAGTACTTGCCTAGCAGATACTTGGTCTGGTCCCCAGTGCTTATGGAAGAAAGAGAGAGGAGAGGGAAGAAGAAGGAAGGAAGGAGAAGAAAGGAAGGAAGGAAGAGAGAGGAGGGAGGGGGGGAGAAAAAAGAAGGATGGAGGGAGAGAAGAAAAGGAGGACAGGAAAAAGAAAGAAAAGAATTCAAATTCTGAGGTCCTACACAAGACAACCTGAATCAAGGGATTAAGTTCAGGAATCTGCATTTTAAGAAGTTCTGATTTATGTGTACTCTAAAGTCTCAGAGTCATTGCATTGAACCCTGGGACAGAGTTAATTGCCTTGTTTAGGGAGTCTTCTTGCTCTTCCAAAAAATGAAACCAATTACTTCCTTGCATTTCTTCTCATAGTTTAATTCACTAAATAGTCATTGTGCATCTGCTACAAAATATTTACCAAGCATATACTACACACCAGGCTCTGTGTTGGCAAGGATGATAAGGAAGCAAGACTGGAGTTATTATCTTTGCCCTCCCTGCTTGGTAGGTACAGACCGGATTGAAGTGGCCAACACCGATGGTAGCATGAGGACAGTACTCATCTGGGAGAATCTTGATCGACCTCGAGACATTGTGGTGGAACCCATGGGCGGGTGAGACTGCCTTTAGTGATCCAAGCCCCCTAGACCTGCATACTAGGGGGGAGTCCAGAGATCAGGGAGAGTGACCAGATCTTGTGGGCACATCAGAACACCAGGGCGATTGTAGACTCCAGAGAGGGTAAAGACATTCAGTTTCCTCTTTTCTAGACAAACATATTTATTTTGGACTAGTTCTGGGGCTTGAACCCAGGGCCTGGCTCTGTCCCCTTAACTTTTTCACTCAAGGCTGGTACTCTACCACATGAGCCACAGCTCCACTTCTGGCTTTTTGGTGGTTAACTAGAGATAAAAGTCCAGGCCTTCAAAGACTGCCCTGAGCCCAGTGCTGAGCTGGATGGTGAGTCAGGTAGGTAGTTTTTGCAGGCAGAAATCCTAAAGCCCTAGAGTATCCTGGATTCCACTGGATATTTTTTCCCCCACTGAGGATCGAACCCAGGGCTTCACATGTAGTAGGCAAGTTGTATAACATTGAATTACATACACCCCCAGTGCCCCACTAGACATTAGCTGGAAAGTCTGTAAGACTTATCTTGTCTATGTTCAGGTACATGTATTGGACTGACTGGGGTGCAAGTCCCAAGATTGAGAGAGCTGGCATGGATGCCTCTGCCCGCCAAGTCATCATCTCTTCAAATCTGACCTGGCCTAATGGATTAGCCATTGACTATGGGTCCCAGCGGCTGTATTGGGCTGATGCTGGCATGAAGACAATTGAATTTGCTGGATTGGATGGCAGCAAGAGGAAGGTAAGGGTAACACTGAGACATCATTTCACTGCTTTGACAACCCTGGAACAACACTCTCTGCTGACAGCTGACAGGGAGCTAGGGATATTCAAGTGTTTTTGGTATCTTTTTTGTTTTGTTTACTTTGCTATAAATTCTCAACTAGCAAAAAGAATTTTAAAGAATAATAAAAAGAACAAATAATGAACATTTTGTCACATATACTTTATTGTTCATTTTCTCTCTTCTTTCTCCATGAATATGTGCATGCATGTACACACACACACACAATTATTTTTCTGAGCTAAGATTAAATAGGAGGCATTTTGGTTATAAAATATTCCAGTGCATATTTCCTAAGGACAAGGATTTTGTCTTATATAACTACAATGTAATAATAAAATTTAACACTGATACAATATTACGGTAAATTCTATAACCTGTGTTCAAATTTACCATCACTTTCCCTATTAATGTTTTTATTATTCCCCCCCTCATTTTTCTCCTTTAGTTCAGGGTCATATCCAAGATAATACATTGTATGTACTGAGTTATTGTACTTTTTTTTTTAAATGGTACTGGGATTTCAACTCAGGACCTTGCACTTATTCAGCATTCTGGCTTTGCAGTTTGCTGGCACTCTACCACTTGACTCATGCCTCCAGCCATGCCTTTTGCTGGTTATTTTAGAGTTAGAGTCACAGACTTTTCTAACTAGGCTGGCCTTGAACAGCCATCCTCTGAACTCCAACCTCTTGAGTAGATAGGATTACAGCTAAGAACCACTGACACCCAGCTCTTATTGTCTTTTTAATTTCTTACCTTCTTGTATCTTTGGCTTTTGCATTTTAAAAAAGAAAAAGCCAATTCTTTACGGAATGACCCTCCATTTGGTTTTGTCTGACATTTCCTTGATAATAGATTCAGGTTATTAATGCACTTGGGACAGATATACTACATTGAGTGGAGCCATATCCTGAGTTCTCAGTGTCTCATCAGTAGGCACATATGTTGACATGACTGATTATCATGGTATCTATTTGGATTGCCTGGCTAAGGTAGTATCCATTATAAAACGGCTATTTCCCTTTTTGTGTTTGTGCATAATAGATGCCTTGAAATTGTGTAAGTCATACATGATCTTTAGAATTCATTGTACAACCTTTGAAGTCAGGCACTACTGTGATCATATCATAGATGAGTAGATCAAGACTCAGAGAGAGATTATACAACTAGTTCTAGGTCAAGTTCACAAGCACTTGACTGTTGCTTTATACTGTCAAACCTTGCTGGGGATGACACCAGTACTGGGTCTCTACAGGTACTGATTGGAAGCCAGCTCCCTCATCCTTTTGGGCTGACCCTCTATGGAGAACGCATCTACTGGACTGACTGGCAGACTAAGAGTATACAGAGTGCTGACCGGCTGACGGGACTAGATAGGGAAACTCTGCAGGAGAACCTGGAGAATCTCATGGACATCCATGTTTTTCATCGTCAGCGGCCGCCAGGTGAGCCCTCAGCCTTTGTGCCTTTTCAGTCCTCTTATGCCCTAGCCTACTCCACTGACCCTGCCCCTCCCCTACACAGTGACCACGCCATGTGCTATGGAGAATGGTGGCTGCAGCCACTTGTGTCTTCGGTCCCCAAATCCAAGCGGCTTCAGCTGTACCTGCCCCACAGGCATCAACCTGCTACCTGGTGGGAAGACCTGTTCACCAGGTGAGTTGAAGCATCACAAATCGGGACAGAGTGTGTTCTCTATAGATATCCTGCAAGATAGATCCTCAAAGTCATGGTCTGAGAATCTGTGAGTCTTGGTGGTTTAAAGAGACAAAGAGCTTTCAGAAAAAGAAGGTAGAAGTTTAAGGGAGAGGCCCAGGGGGAGCAGGTCAGACGGGTTTGGAGGCAAGATTCTACTGGCTATGATTTTCATGCAGATTGGAAAAAGATGCTCTTGTCTCAAGACAGCTTCCTTTCATCTGTTGGAAATTTTAATATAAGACACTTTATTTTCGTCTGCTAAAAATGAGTATAATAAGCCAAGGGTAATCCTTACTACACAGAAGGCTGAAATCAGGAGGATGATGTTTCAAGACTAGCCTGGACAAAAAAAGCTTACAAGACACCATCTCAAACAATAACAAGCTGGATGGAGCAGTCAGCTTATGTGTCATCCCAGCGATGCAGTCCAGGGCAGCTCAAATGAAAAGCAAGAGCCTATTTGAAAAAAACAATGAAAGCAGAAAGAGCCTAGGGATATACAAGACCCTGAGTTCAAACCCCAGTACTACCAAAAGGAAAAAATACAAATCAGAATTAGTACAATATAAAAATGTATATCTGCACTGGGTGCCGGTGCCTCATACCTGTAATCCTCGCCACTCAGGAGGCTGAGATCTGGGGGCTGGGAATATGGCCTAGTGGCAAGAGTGCTTGCCTTGCATACATGAAGACCTGGGTTCAATTCCCCACCACCCACATATATAGAAAACTGCCAGAAGTGGCACTGTGGCCCAAGTGGCAAAGTGCTAGCCTTGAGCAAAAAGAAGCCAGGGGCAGTAATCAGGCCCTGAGTCCAAGGCCCAGGACTGGCAAAAAAAAAAAGGAGGCTGAGATCTGAGGATCATGGTTCAAAGCCAGCCTGGGCAGGAAAGTCTGAGAGATGCTTATCTCCAATTAACCACCAGAAGATCAAAGTGGCGCTGTGGCTCAAGTGCTAGAGCACTAGCCTTGAACTGAAGAGCTCAAGGACAGCCTCCAGGCCCAGAATTCAAGCCCCACGACCAACCAAAAATAAAATGTATATCTACAATGTAATGGTACCCTCCCCACCTTAGATATGCCCCTTCTGTGAATGGGTGAGCTATGTGATAATCACATGGAGGGAAGGCCCGACAAGCAGGACCTTGCTATCCAGATGTTTGAAGTCAGGTTTTGGTAGGCTGCATTTAAACTCTTAACACCTTAGGGTATTTGAGTGCCTTCTAGGTTGTAAATAAAGCCCTCTGAGGTCCTTTTACTCCTTTTCTAATTTAGCTTTATCATAAAGGGTCCTTCCACAGTATTAATGAAGTATCATTTATGAAGACATGTGAAACCTAATATTCATGCTTTATTTGCCCGTCCCCTCTCTTTCCTTCCCCTCCCCTCCCCTGTCTTTCCCTTTCCTCCCTCCCCTTTCATTCCCTCTTTAAATATTCTACCATTGGAGCCACACTTCCAGCCCCTTTTAGCATTGGTTATTTTCATGGTATGATCTTCTTGGGCGAGCTCAGGCTACTTGTGTTTCCCCATGTTGTTAAGGATACTAGGCGAGCACCACTGTGCACAGCCATTGTGTCTGTCCTGTACCTGGGATAACAGAAAGTGCCATGGCACCCAGCCATTGGTTGATATGGAATCTTAGGGAACTTTTATGTGTAGGCTGGTCCCAAGTTGTGATCTCCTGCTCTCTGCTTCCTAAGTAGCTAGGATTACAGACTTCAGCCACCCTGCCTAACTTGTACGTACTCTTTTTAAATCCTTATAGCCACCTGTAATTGTCTCTATTTTATACATCAGGATACTGAAGCTTAAGTCATTGTGGTAACTCTCCAAGGATCACACTAGAAACTAGCTGGGTCAAGGCCTAGGATTCAGTTTGCCGGACTCCAAATCCTTTTAATGGGTCTGCTGGAGTGATTGTCCTCCCTCCTTCTCCCTTCTCTCTCCACTTGAGCAGGCATGAACAGTTTCCTCATCTTCGCCAGGAGAATAGATGTGCGCATGGTCTCCCTGGACATCCCTTATTTTGCTGATGTGGTGCTACCCATCAATGTGACTATGAAGAATACCATTGCCATTGGAGTGGACCCTCAGGAAGGTCTGTGTGGTCTTCCTTATCACCCAGTTTCCTTTCCCTGCCCAACAGCCACTGTTGCTCTTTCTTTCCAATCACCTTTGCCACCTCAATACCTGGGAACTACCTGTTCCCTCTGGCACCTCGCCCGCCCTGTCTGTATGGCACTTTTTCTGTGGGCATGAATAAGCTGGGTCGAGTCAAGCCTTCCTTTTCCAGGAAAAGTATACTGGTCTGACAGCACACTGCATAGGATCAGCCGTGCTAGTCTGGATGGCTCACAGCACGAGGATATCATCACTACAGGTGAGCCTTCTTCCCAGCCCTGGCATCACTTGTGTGGCTATAAAGCTAGGGAAATATCCCATCTGGTTGGTTTTGTTTGTTTGTATGGTTGGTTGTGGGGCTTGAACTCCAGCCTGGGTGCTGCCCCTGAGGCTGTCTGTGCTCAAGGCTAGCGCTCTACCAGTTAAGCCACAGCTCCACTTCTGGCTTTTTGTGGTTAACTGGAGATAAGAGTCTCATTGGCATTTCTGCCGAGGCTGGCCTCAAACTGTGATCCTCAGTTCTCAGCCTCTGATTAGCTAGGACTACAAATGTGAGCTACTGGCACCCAGCTCCCATCTGTTTTTAAAATCAGAATGCTCTTTTAACTTCTTGCAGGGCTGCAGACCACCGATGGGCTCGCTGTAGATGCCATTGGCCGGAAAGTATACTGGACGGACACTGGAACAAACCGGATTGAAGTGGGCAACCTGGATGGGTCCATGCGCAAAGTGTTGGTGTGGCAGAACCTTGACAGTCCCCGGGCCATTGTTCTATACCATGAGATGGGGTGAGAGTTGGGCAGGGGTATGGATCAGCTTGGTTAGGATTGTGGATGTGGTAAAGGTGTGCAATGGAGAATAAGCATGGGTCACAGGAACATTGAACTTGGGAGGTCATGGTAGAATGATCCCCTGAGTATGATCTACTTCCTTATAACTTCTTTCAGTATGCTGGCATAGTGTACAGATTAAAAGGCTGAGCCCACGGGCTGGGGATATGGCCTAGTGGCAAGAGTGCTTGCCTCGTATACATGAGGCCCTGGGTTCAATTCCCCAACACCACATATACAGAAAATGGCCAGAAGTGGTGCTGTGGCTCAAGTGGCAGAGTGCTATCCTTGAGCAAAAAGAAGCCAGGGACAGTGGCTCAGGCCCTGAGTCCAAGGCCCAGGACTGGCAAAAAAAAAAAAAAAAGGCTGCGCCTTAGAGTTAGACAATATTCAACTTCTTGCATCATGTATCAGCTGTATGAGTTTAGATCTAATGTTTAACTTCTGAGCCTCAGCTTCCTTACTATAAAACAGGAGTGACAGTTTAAGGGAAAAATAAATGAACAAACATGTCTTATAAGGATTCCATAGCATAATGCCTGTGAAGTCCTTTGCAAAGTAATTAGCCCACTGTAATAGGCTGGAATAATTGGATGTTATGCTTCTTCACCCAGGTTTATGTACTGGACAGACTGGGGGGAGAATGCCAAGTTAGAGCGGTCTGGAATGGACGGCTCAGACCGCACTGTGCTCATCAACAACAACCTTGGGTGGCCCAATGGGCTGACTGTGGACAAGGCCAGCTCCCAGCTGCTGTGGGCTGATGCCCACACTGAGGTGAGTGTCCCATCCCTGCTGCTTCCCAGAAGCTTGGCAAGACAGAAGAGGCCTATCTAGGGCCTGTAGTCCAGTGCCTCCTATCAGCCAACTGATAGCTGCCTCCCACTGCCTCCTTCTCCTACAGCGAATTGAGGCTGCTGACCTGAATGGTGCCAGTCGGCACACATTGGTGTCACCAGTGCAACACCCATATGGCCTCACCTTACTGGACTCCTATATCTACTGGACTGACTGGCAGACTCGTAGTATCCATCGTGCTGACAAGGGTACTGGTAGCAATGTCATCCTGGTGAGGTCTAATCTGCCAGGCCTCATGGATATCCAGGCTGTGGATCGGACACAGCCCCTAGGTAAGAAGATTCCCTGGGGTTGTGAGTCAGCATCTCTGGATTTCTGGGCTATCTAACTGCACATGTATTTCCAATCACAGAATTATTTTACAATCAGAGAGGCAATTGTTTTCAGGCTCACTGTATGATACTATTACCATCAAACAACTCCTGGAGTCACTCCCTCTACCATATCCCTGCCAGACACTGAATCCTGTCACCTAGAACAGCAAGGAGTCAGCCCAAGAAATAAGGCTTCCTGAGGGTCAGCCAGTCCTCTGGGCTGAATGTGAAAGTTTGCTGCCTGTCTCACCAGGTTTTAATAAGTGTGGCTCAAGAAATGGTGGCTGCTCCCATCTCTGCTTGCCTCGGCCCTCTGGTTTCTCCTGCGCCTGCCCCACGGGCATCCAGCTGAAAGGAGATGGGAAGACCTGTGATCACTCTCCTGAGACCTACTTGCTCTTCTCCAGCCGAGGATCCATCCGACGTATCTCACTGGACACCAGCGACCACACAGATGTGCATGTCCCTGTCCCTGAGCTCAACAATGTAATCTCCCTGGACTATGACAGTGTGGATGGAAAAGTCTACTATACAGATGTGTTCCTGGATGTTATCCGGTATGAGTAACACTGAAAGCTGCAGGGTATATAACCTTATAGGTTCCATGAGGTTATATTTGGGGTTGACAGCTAAATGAACTAAATAATCTCATGATTTGGACACCAATTTCTAAGCCCAATTTCTTTACTTTGTAGAGCTTTCACTTAGAGCAGAGTTTCAAAGTTTTGTTTGCTTGTTTGTTTAAGAGTATATGTGGGGGGGGCTAGGAATGTGGCTTAGTGGTAGAGTGCTTACCTAGTGTGCATGAAGCCCCGTGTTCGATTCCTCAGCACCACATAAGCAGAAAAAAACAGAAGTGGTGCTGTGGCTTAAGTGGTAGACTGCTAGCCTTGAGCAAAAAGAAGCCAGGGACAGTTCTCAGGCCCTGAGTTCAAGACCCAGGACTGGCAAAAAAAGAGAGAGAGAAAAAAAAAAGAATATATGTAGGGCTAGGAATGTGGCTTAGTGATAGAGTGTTTGCCTAGCATGCATGAAACCCTGGGTTTGATTCCTCAGTACCACATAAATAGAAAAAGCTGGAAGTGGTGTTGTGTCTCAAGTGGTAGAGCTCTAGTCTTGAGCAGAGAGAGGCTCAGGGACAGAGCCCAGGCCTGAGTTCAAGCCCCAGGACCAGCAAAAGAATAAAAAAGAGGGGCTGGGAATATGGCCTAGGGGCAAGAGTGCTTGCCTCATATACATGAAGCCCTGGGTTCGATTCCCCAGCACCACATATATAGAAAACTGCCAGAAGTGGCGCTGTGGCTCAAGTGGTAGAGTGCTAGCCTTGAGCAAAAAGAAGCCAGGGACAGTGCTGAGGCCGAGTCCAAGGCACAGGACTGGCCAAAAAAAAAAAAAAAGAATAAAAAAGAGTATATGTATCCCAGCTACTCACGAGGACGAGACAGGAAGATCATGAATTCAAGGCCAACCTGAACAAAGATAGCAAGATCTTGTCTCAAGATAAAAATAAAGCTTAAATGGAAGATTTAATATGTAAGACAAATAAATTATAAAAACAAAGCAAATCAGATTAAAGTCAGGCTAAGAACCCACCTACCCACTGGGCTAGGGGGGATTAGAACTCATAGAGGTGGGATCTGGATTTCAGAATAGTAGCCCTGGACTAGTGTCAAAGCTATAGTGACTTACAACGTGCTTTTAACTTATTTTTGTGTGCCAGTTCTAAGGCTTGAACTTGGGGCCTGGGCGCTATCTCTGAGCATTTTTGCTCAAGGCTAGCACTCTACCACCTTGAGCCACAGGGCCACTTCTTGTCTTCTGGTGGCTAATTGGAGATGAGTCTCACAGACTTTCCTGCCTGGGCTGGCTTCAAAATGCAGTCCTCTGATCTCAGCCTCCTGAAGGGATAGGATTACAGGAATGAGCCACAGCACCTAGTTTTTGTTTTATTTTTATTCTTTAAATTTCTGATCCTGACACAACTCAGGAATGTAATGCCCTGCTACCCACTGTAGTGGGTTTTAGCGGCAGAGACTCCTATGGGGAGGGGGGTTGGGGAGAACAGGGATAGTTGCCTTTGTTCTCCCTGAAGGTATATTAGGCTTTCATGGAGGTTGGGGGGTAGTAGGCATATGTAATTGAGAGAAATCCTCCAATGATTGTGATATGCTCTCATGCTCTTATCTTGAGGTTGAGTTCTCTGGTGGTGGTGGGGAGGAGTCTGTAAAAATACATAGGTAGGTTTCAACAAATCTTCCTCTCTCTCTCTCTCTTCTTTTTGTGTTAGGGATTGAACCTAGTGCCTCACACATATTACTACTACTGAACTTCCTGGCCCTCATCTCTCGCTCTCTCCTTGTTTTAGTTGAAGGTACTGGAGCTTGAACTCAGGGCCTCATGCTTTCTAGGCTAGCACCCTGCCACTTGAGCCACACTTCCAGTCCTGTTTTCTGCTGGTTACTTTGGAGGTGGGGGTCTAGTGAACTTTTCTGCCTGGGCCGACTTTCAGCCCTGATCCTCCCGATCTCAGCTTCCAGAATAGCTAAGATTATACCCATGAGCCACGCTGGTGCCTGGCTCTAACTCTCTTATAGTCACTAGCAATCTTGTCCTCTCCCAAGATAAATGAGGAATGATTAACACCTGTCCAGTGGCTAGGTGAACCCAGTTTGCAAGGAACACACTCTGCCCTCCTAAGAATCCCTTTCTTTTACAAGTATTTTATAGAACACCTATCATGATGGGTACTGAGGAATGTGCTAGGGGACATTTCCTTTCTGTCCCCATTGAATTAGTCTGGCGGGTATCCAATTATGGATTAAAAGAGTCCAGTGTTTTCCTGGTCAATCTGGTCATTTATCCACCTCTGGGCTCTCTCTCCCCAAGGCGAGCAGACCTGAATGGCAGCAACATGGAGACAGTGATCGGACGTGGGCTGAAGACCACTGATGGGCTGGCAGTGGACTGGGTGGCCAGGAACTTGTATTGGACAGACACGGGCCGAAATACCATTGAAGCATCACGGCTGGATGGTTCCTGCCGCAAAGTGCTGATCAACAACAGCTTGGATGAGCCCCGGGCCATTGCTGTTTTCCCCAGGAAGGGGTAAGTTTATGGCTAGCAGAGAATATTCCTGAGGGAATAGGGGCTGTTAGCAGGTGCTTATGTATTCATATACTGGTGTGTCTATGGTATTCTGTCAACCTCTGGGTGTCATCTCTCGATGATGATGATGTCATTGTTGTATCTCAGGTACCTCTTCTGGACAGACTGGGGACACATTGCCAAGATTGAACGGGCAAACCTGGATGGTTCTGAGAGGAAGGTCCTCATCAACACAGACCTAGGTTGGCCTAATGGCCTTACCTTGGACTATGACACTCGCAGGTAGGAATCCAGATGTAAATAGTCTCCTGGAAATCAGGTGGACCAATAAAGAGGACCGAGACTGAAGCAGGTAGAGACCAGTCTTACAGAAGGAGTTTCTAAATCCAGCCCTCAGCCCTGTGCTGCATTCTGTCTGCCTAGTTTATGTGTTTTTTTTGTTTGAGGGCCTCTATCAGAGCATGTCCTCTAGCTGGACTGTAGGGCCTACTTCTCCAATCCTTTTAAGGGCTGTTTCTTGTGTTTTATTATTTTTTTTACTTACCTAATCCCTTTAGACACTGGAATTTGCCACTTCTAGTCTAGATTAGAAAAGTGCTAGAACCTAAAGCTGGTTGTTCCCCTTTCTGACTCTAGAAGGAGGGGAATGAATCAAGATGGCCTGGAAAGCAAGCAGAATGCCCTCTTCTCTTAACCATGGGAAGGGCCATTTGGCTGAGTTCTTAAAGAACTTGGGTTTTGATTTTTGGGTAAGAGCAAAAGGATGTTTAAGTTAGCAAAGATAAGGCTGGGTAATTACTTCCTTGTCACTAGTCTCCCTACACCTCCCTAGAAGAGCTCTTACTGCCTTACTAATGAATGAACAACTTCTTCCTTCTTCAGCTTTAAGACTTAAAATCAGGGCTGGGAATGTGGCTTAGTGATAGAGTGCTTGCCTAGCACACATGAAGCTCTGGGATCGATTCCTCAGTACCACATAAGCAGAAAAAGTCAAAAGTGGCATTGTGGCTCAAGTGGTAGAGGGTGAGCCTTGAACAAAAGCAGCTCAGGGACAGTGCCCAGGCCCTGAGTTCAAGCCCCAGGACTGGCAAAAAGAAAAAAAAAAAGACTTAAAATCAGTGGCTTTTCTCATGGAAGTTTCTTGACTGCCCATAGCCCTTGCCATTTTAGCTCAAGAGAGCTGGTAAGTCCAGAGAACAGAGAACAGCTGGGCTCCCCTTCCCTGGCAAGCATTTGTCATCCTTCTCTCCTTTGCTTTGCAGAATCTACTGGGTAGATGCACACCTGGACCGGATTGAGAGTGCTGACCTCAATGGGAAACTGCGGCAGGTCTTGGTCAGCCATGTGTCCCATCCCTTTGCTCTCACACAGGTATTGGCTCAGGAGAGAGGTAACTAACCCTTTCTGACCAGGGTGTTTCCTTAGGGTTCTAAGCCACCAAGTGCTCTGCCACTCAGCCCACTACTCCCATGTTCTAACACCTTAAGTAGTAGATCTGTTTGTTTGTTTTTAACTGTGTAAGTCCCACTGGTCTGCTAGGAGTATCTAATTAAATAGAGATAAATAGAACCAGCTATAGAGTGAGCTTATTAAAATGCAAGTTCAGGGGCTGGGGATATGGCCTAGTGGCAAGAGAGCTTGCCTCGTATACATGAGGCCCTGGGTTCGATACCCCAGCACCACATATATAGAAAACGGCCAGAAGTGGCGCTGTGGCTCAAGTGGCAGAGTGCTAGCCTTGAGCAAAAAGAAGCCAGGGGCAGTGCTCAGGCCCTGAGTCCAAGCCCCAGGACCGGCCAAAAATAAATAAATAAATAAAATGCAAGTTCATAGGCCTTGGCTATAGAGAAACTGCTTTGTGAGGACTGGGCCCTCACAAAGCATTTTTACATTTTTCTTGGCAGTACCAGAGTTTGAACTCAAGACCTTATGCTTGCTAGGGAAGCCCTCTATTGCTTAAGCTTCACCTCTAGCCCATTTTGCTTTAGTTTACTTTCCAGGTAGTATCTCTTTTACCCTGGGCTACCTTGGACTGCAGTCTTCCTACCTCTATTTTTTAGATAGCTAGGATTGCAAGTGTGCATCACCAATCCTGGCCTAAAAATAAGCATTTGATAAGTTCCCCTGTTGATCCTAATACTGCAGTCCCTGAGTTGGAGCTCTGGCCGCTCACTAAGTAGAGGTGGGGTATAGCAGCTTGAGGCCTCCAGGCACGTGTTGTCCATTGAGTGCCTTTAGTGAGCCAGGTACCTGCGTTCAAGTTCTGTCTCTACTGTTAAACACCATATTATTTTTAAAGTAATTGTGTGTGTGTGTGTGTGTGTGTGTTTATGTGGTACCAAGGAATTGCACCCAGGGCCTCCTGCATGCTAGGCAAGCACTTTACCACTAAGCCACATTCTTTGCCCTAAATATCTTGTTATTTATTACTTATATCTTATTACTGCAACTCTGAACAAGAAATTAAACTGCTGTAATTTTCAATTATCTATAAAACAAATGGGTTTAATAATAGTATCCTCTTGAAATACACATAAAGCATTAGCCTAGTATCTGGCTGAGAGTAAGTATGAAATGCATGTTATCACTGACCATTTTAATTCTTGTTAGCTGCCCTTCCTGAGAATTCTAGCACTGTAAGATAATTTGGGGAAGAAAAAAGATCTCCCTAGAAAACAGAGATTTTTAGTCATTTTAAGAAATCTGTATGAAGCCAGGTACTGGTGACTTACATTTGTTATCCTATCAAGAGTCTGAGATCTGAGGATCATGGTTCAAAGCCAGCCCTGGCAGGAAAAGCCATGAGACCCTGATCTCCAATTAACCACCAGAAAACTGGAAGTAGAGTTGTGGCTCAAAGTGTTAAAACACTAGCCTTGAGCAAAACAGCGCAGGGAGAGGGCCTCGGCCTTGAGTTCAAGTCCCATGAATGACAAAAATAAGTAAATAAACAAATAAAAATCTGTATGTATCTGACAAACATCATCCACTCTGTGTTCTCTTTATTTCTCTGTTTGTTAGATTCTGGGGATTTAATCTAGAGCCCTATATATGCTAAGTGCCACTGAGCCTCATACCCTCAGCCATGTAAAATGAGTTATATTCTACCATCCTAAAAGATTTTATCTGGCTTTACTTAATAATAAGTTAAAACTGGGTATCATTTTTCAATCTACAAATTTCCCTTGAAGTTTCTGATAGGGAGGAGAAATACCTCCATTGCCCTTCCCACCTGTGATTGAAAATTTCACAGTCATTACATTAAGAAGGAAGCTGCCCCCACAAAAACAAGCAAAGATGATTTGGGACAGGGCTTTGAGAAAAAAAAGCCAAGAATAGGGACCTAGAAGAACCTCCAAATTTACTGGCAGAGTCAGGGGTGAATGAAACACATTCTTACTGAATTGGGTGGGGCTGAGAGAAATATAAACAAGTTACAATAGTGTCTAACTACATGTGGAAGTGCAGCAAGGTCCAGACCCAGACAAAGGAGAGAATGGTAAACTCTATGGATTTAGCGCAATTTCTTGGATGATGTCCTATCTGAGCATGCACAGAAGTTGACTTGGCACAGAGGCTGAGGCACAGAAGCGGCTCTAGGGTCTGATTGCTGAATATTTCCTCTTTTTGGGTTCCCTTTCGAGTAGCAGGACAGGTGGATCTACTGGACAGACTGGCAGACCAAGTCCATCCAGCGTGTTGACAAGTACTCAGGCCGCAACAAGGAGACAGTGTTGGCAAATGTGGAAGGGCTCATGGATATCATTGTGGTTTCCCCTCAGCGGCAGACAGGTAGGTGGGCCAGTGGGTACCGAGTCTGCTTCCTTTCCATCAATGGGCCTGGGATAGTTGCCCCAAGGACTGTCAGGGACTGAGACAACTGGGCTCATGTTTCAAGCTCTTAAGACCTTTTTACCACCGCCCCCGCCCCCTTTCTGATTATTTCCTTCTTGCTCTGTTATTCCCGGGGATAGGTAGTCCTGTATCTTCTCCTTTTTAAGGAGTGTTAAGTTGGAAGGGCCAGTTCTGTCCAAGACCAGACGCATATTTGCTTTGCTTCCAGGGACCAATGCCTGTGGTGTGAACAATGGTGGTTGTACCCACCTCTGCTTTGCCAGAGCTTTGGATTTTGTGTGTGCCTGTCCTGATGAGCCAGACAGCCGGCCCTGCTCCCTTGGTGAGTCAGACTGAGTAGCTTCTGGAACAGTAAAATCCTGGGAAAGATAGGGAATCAGCAGCCAAAACTTGGTCTTTCTGGTGGGATCCTCCTACACAAGGTTGCATAGAGAATGGATGAAGCAAGGTGGTCTTGGAATTGCTCAGACTTGGGTTTGTCTGATTGCTAGCATTCACTGTCATAGAATTTAGGGCTCTTAGCCAGGCATTAGTGGCTCATGCCTGTACTCCTAGCTACTCAGGAGACTGAATTTTGTTGTTCAAAGCCAGGAAAGTCTATAAGACTCTTGTCTCTAATTAGCCACCAGAAAACTGGACGTGGCACTGTGGCTTAATAGAGAGCTATCCTTGAGCAAAAGAGCTCAGGAATAGTGCCCAGGCAGCAAGTTCAAGCCCCATGAACAACAACAACAATAACATTCAGGTCTCTTCATTACAGAACCCTGTTGTGGGAGCTGAAATCAGTGCTTAACTCTTTACTCTTGACCTTTGTGGACTAGCTAGCTTATTGAGAACAATTAATATTGAATCGAAATCATTTTTACTTATAGTATTAAATTAGAGTTTAGGGATTAGAGCAGCTAAAAGATTGCTTTGTCGAGTTCTGCCACTGCTACTCTTAGAACTGTATGTAGAGGTTCCAACAGCTTCCTTCAAGCTTCTTCTCTCTCCAGTACCTGGCCTGGTACCCCCAGCCCCCAGGGCTACCATCATGAGTGAAAAGAACCCAGTGCTGCCCAACACACTGCCCACCACCTTGCATTCTTCTACTACCAGGATCCGCACATCTCTGGAAGAGGTGGGAGGAAGGTAAGTGGGGTCAGTACAGGATGAAGGGACCTGTGATCACCATGCTCTCCCCCGTCCTTTGCCCCCAGCACAGGCCCCGTGTCCCAGCTTGACAATCCTGGCATGACATCTTGAACCATCCATCCCTGCTATTTTGGGACAGGAGGTGATATTTAGACTTGTAGATTGTTGCAAATTAATCCCTTTTTAGCTCTGAGGACAAAAAAAAACAAAAACACTTTTAAGTACAGCTTTAAAGAGAAATCACTCAGGAGGAGACTTCCATATGCATCCTTCCCTCTTCCTATGGATGTTCTCGGCTTGCATGTCACAGGTTTAGTGTATAGTCTTGTCCTGTAGTGGTTTTATAACTTGGAACAAACGGGCTGGGGATATGGCCTAGTGGCAGGAGTGCCTGCCTCGGATACACGAGGCCCTGGGTTCGATTCCCCAGCACCACATATACAGAAAACGGCCAGAAGCGGCGCTGTGGCTCAAGTGGCAGAGTGCTAGCCTTGAGCGGGAAGAAGCCAGGGACAGTGCTCAGGCCCTGAGTCCAAGGCCCAGGACTGGCCAAAAAAATAAATAAATAAATAAATAACTTGGAACAAACAAAAATGTTTCTGTAGGGATGTGATGGCCTTAGCTAATAATGATCCTGGCACTCTAACATGCATGCACGTACAGACACACACACACACACACACACACACACACACACACACACACACACACACACTAAATAAGTAAAACCTTGGGTAGTTCTTTTTATTTTCTTCAAATTTTTATTATCAAACTGATGTACAGAGAGGTTACAGTTTCATACGTTAGGCATTGGATACATTTCTTGTACTGTTTGTTACCTTGTCCCTCACACCCCCCTCCCTCCTCCCCCTTTCCCTTCCCCCCCCCCCCCAGGTGTTCAGTTCACTTACACCAAACAGTTTTGCAAGTATTGCTTTTGTAGTTGTTTGTCTTTTTTTACCCTGTGTCTCTCAAATTTGGTATTCCCTTTCAATTTCCTGCTTCCAATACCAGTATACACGGTTTCCAATATACTCAGATAAGAAAGATTACAGAGATAGTGTAGGTACACCTTGGGTAGTTCTTAAATCAAGTATGAGATATATTTCAGGACTGGAGGCATCGCTCAAATGGCAAATCATTTGCCTAGCAAGTTCAAGGCCCTGCATTCAATCCCTAGCAATATACACACGCACACACGTGCGCGCACACACATCAAACATTAAAATGAAAGGGTCCATCAATTACAGCCTAAAAAGTGATTAACACTTGATTTTAATTCTGACAGAAATATAATAATTCCAAAAGAGGACTCTAAACTCAGTGTCTCCAAAGTCCTAAGAGTTGTACATGTTTAAAAACCTTTCTTATGGGGCTGGGAATATGGCCTAGTGGCAAGAGTGCTTGCCTCGTATACAGGAGGCCCTGGGTTCGATTCCTCAGCACCACATATACAGAAAATGGCCAGAAGTGGCGCTGTGGCTCAAGTGGCAGAGTGCTAGCCTTGAGCAAAAAAGAAGCCAGGGACAGTGCTCAGGCCCTGAGTTCACGGCCCAGGACTGGCAAAAAAAAAAACAAAAAAAACCTTTCTTATGTGCACTTTCTTTGAAGTAAAGCAAACACTCAAGTATGCACATATACTTTTCTGTTACTGACTTTGAAGTACTATCAATTATTATTGATCTTGGGCTTTCTTTAGGAATTTACTGGTATGGTGGTTTGCAGTCCTGGAGATCAAACCTCCCATGTTCTGCAAGCACACATCAGGCCCTAAATTTATTTGGAAAACTTTGACCCTCTTCTCAGATTTTTTCTAATGACCAGAATTCTATTTGAACCTTCAGTGCATCTTTGTTTGTGATGTTGCAGGTAGTTTTTCTCCAGGCTTTTAGGAGATGCCATTCACTAATTGCCTACTTGTTGTCATGAAGAAGTTGCCTTCTGGGCACATCAGATTAGTTCTCTGTGCACCCTCTCTAGATGTCTTGCATCTTCTCTCATAACAGAAAAGAAGAAAGTTTTTGGACCTTATGGTCTACAGACTTTGAGATAATCCTTACCCGTTCTGATTTGCTTGGCTCATGGCCGTTTCCCAGTCATTCTAGTAGTTTAAGAAAATCTGGGGCTGGGAATATGGCCTAGTGGCAAGAGTGCTTGCCTTGCCTCTAATATACATGAAGCCCTGGGTTCAATTCCTCAGCACCACATATATAGAAAAGGCCAGAAGTGGCACTGTGGCTCAAGTGGCAGAGTGCTAGCCTTGAGCAAAAAGAAGCCAGGGACAGTGCTCAGGCCCTGAATTCAAGCTCCAGGACTGGCAAAAAAAAAGAAAATCTGATGTCAGTTACGTGTCCATGGCTTGTGCCTATAATCTTAGCTACTCGGGAGGCTGAGTTCTGAAGATCATATTTCCAAGCTAGCCCATGGTTCCAAGGATCATGACTCTAAGATTCTCAGGAAAATCTGTAAGAATCATATCTCCAATTAACCACCAAAAAGCTGGAAGAGGAGCTGTGACTAAAGTGGTAGAATGCCAGTTTTTAGTGAAAAGCTAAGAGACAGCACTCAGGCCCTGAGTTCAAGCTCCAACACTCTCACACAAAAAAAAACTTTTTTTAAAGGAAGGAAGGAAGGAAGGAAGAAGAAGAAATCCTGGTATTGATGTCCTTAGTATTCTTTCTGCAAACTTCTAGCTTACTCCCAAACTTGCTTTTCATTTATAAAAGTTCATAAGTGAAAACACACGTAACCATAGTGTAGTGGCTTACAATCACTGATTCACACTGATTTCTCTATCCTGGTCCTGCCCTCTGTATATTTTTAATATCTTCCACCTAGTACATTTTCAAACCTTCTTTCAGAGAGGAGGGCAAGATCTCTTTTGACTAAGAAGCAGCCTTCACATTGTTTTTTATGCTCACAGGTGCTCAGAAAGGGATGCTCTGCTGGGCCTCTGTGTACATTCCAATGAGGCCATACCTGCTGCTCCAGGTAAGTCCTGAGGGTCCAACTGTTTCAGAAAAGAAGATGTAAAGACTCTTTCTCTCCTGATATCTCCCCTAATCTTCATGAGGACTCCCCTGGGTGATGATTTTTTTTTCATAGACATAGAAATAAAATAGCCACCACTCATGGTCTGCTTTCCATATGGCAAGCATTTGATAAGCAATATGTGTGCCACCTATATTTGTGTACAGGAAGAGTAGTCCTTCCTATACATTGTAGACAGCCAGTGAATGCCTAAAACCTCAGATAAGGCTGAGCTTTATATATACTTTATCTTTTCCTATATACATATATAATAGGTACATGATATGTATATAAACTGATATAGCCTTCTTTATGAATTGGGCACAACAGTAATTAATAATAAAATAGAATAACAATGAACAATAACAAAAATTACTTGAACATGGTCTCTTAAAACATCTTGATTTTTCTTGCATTATAGTCATGTTTGTGGCTATGGTTGACCATGGATAACTGAATGGCAGAACACAAAATAAGTGTATGAGGGGGTGGTGGCTACTAAGTATGTATATAGACACACTCTCATTTAATCTCTAACAGCCCTATAAGGAATTTATTGTTCACGGTTAACTAATGAGAAAACAAAGACTTGGAAGTTTTGCTCCTTGCCTAAGTCATATAGTGAATGGTAGAACTGGGATTAGAGATGCTGGCAGTGATAGTTTTCTTCTTGGCCTCCTCATTCTCTCTTGTGGCCTCTGTTCTGAGTAATGAGCGCCTCCACTATCTTTGGATAGTATGTAGAAGCTCTTCATCTTCCACAGCACCATCTGGAAGATGGCCAGTAGCTCCTGTTAGTGTCTCTCTTTTCTTCCTAGGTGAAGGACTTCATATCAGCTATGCCATCGGTGGATTGCTCAGTATTCTGCTAATTTTGGTGGTGATTGCAGCTTTGATGCTGTATAGGTAAGCTCAGTTTTGCTGTAAGGGATTCATACTCCTTTGTCCTTATTATATATCTGGGATCCCCTGAAGTTGTGTAAGTCACTGATTCAACATCTGAACAGCCTCATTTTTAAGTTTGTGTCTCTAGTTGGAGCACTAGACGAGGCAGCAGTGGAAGAAAAGAATTGAAACCTGAATACTAACTCTGATTTCTCAATTTCCTTAAGACCATAGCAAAGCAACCTTTTCTGTTATAGGCTAGGATGCTAAGGGTACAGATGTTCTTATCCAAGGCCACACACAGTAAGAGGCAAAGCTGAGCTCTGTCTAGCATCTTTGTTTCTTCATCCTATCTCACACTGCTGAAACTAGAAATGATCTTTGTCCCTTTAAACACATATAACATTCTACTACAATGTTGGTTGATCTAGCATTGCTCTGTAGCAATCATTTGGGAAAGTTGAATGTGTCATTTTCACCTTAGGACCTTTTATTTGTGGAGCTTGAACTCAAGGCCTGGGCATTGTCCCTGAGCTTTTTCATTCAAGGCAAGCCACAGCACCATTTCTAGTTCTCTGGTAGTTAAAACTGGAGATAAGAGCCCCATAGACTTTCCTGCCTGGGTTGGCTCTTAACTGTGATCCCCAGATCTCAGATGTTACACACACTGCGCCTCCCCCCCTACCCCCATAGCTAGGATTATGGGCATGTGCCACCAGCACCTAGCTTTCAACTTAGGATCTTTTTGTGTGCCTTTTTCTTTGTATTTTCCCCCAATTGTTTTAAACATAGCTTATAGCAAACAACAATAACAAAAAAGGCTCCATTCTGCAGTTGCTAATAATAATACCACATTTAATGTGTCAATCCCACAAACTTTTTTTTTTTGCCAGTCCTGGGGCTTGAATTTGGTCTGAGTACTGTCTCTTTGCTCAAATTGAATGCTCAACCTCTTGAGCCACACCACTTCCACTTTTTTTTTTTTGAGTAGTTCATTGGAGATAAGAATCTCAAGGATGATCCTGAGAGCTCAACCTCCTGAGTAGCTAGGATTACAGGCGGAGCCACTGGTGCCTGGATAATACCACCAACTTTTAACAGAGGTGGTATTATTATTCACTTTTGAGACTCAAAAGGTTTAGTCTACCAAGCTTCCACAAAGTAATAGAGGTGGGAGTGAAACCGAGATCTGTCTTGCCTGAAGGTCTCTCTTAGGCTGCAATCTAGGTATCAGCTGGGATGTTGTTCCTATCTTGACTGAGGCAGGATTTCCTTCTAAGCACACTCGCGTGATTGATGGCAGGATTCAGTTTCTCAGTGATCATTGGCTGGAGACCCCCTTCATCAGCTCTTTACCTCAAAGACCTTTCCTTTATAGAAAGGAGCTTTCCTTTATGGCAGCTTCCTCTCTCTAGAGCAAGAGAAAGGAGGAAGGAAGTTGCTACCCAAGGTGGTAGCTAGTTTCTTTGTAACCTTATCTAGTATCCAGCACTCTTCTTCTTCTTCTTCTTCTCCTTCTCCTCCTCCTCCTCCTCCTCCTCCTCCTCCTCCTCCTCCTCCTCCTCCTCCTCCTCCTCCTCCTCCTCCTCCTCCTCCTCCTCCTCCCCCCCCCTCCTCCTCCTCCTCCTCTTCCTCCTCCTCCTCCTCCTCCTCCTCCTCCTCCCCCCCTCCTCCTCCTCCTCCTCTTCCTCCTCCTCCTCCTCCTCCTCCCCCCCTCCTCCTCCTCCTCTTCCTCCTCCTCCTCCTCCTCCTCCTCCTCCTCCTCCTCCTCTTCCTCCTCCTCCTCCTTCTCCTTCTTCTTCTTCTTGTCCTGAGGCTGGACCTCAGGGCCTAGGCACTAACCCTGAGCTTCTTTTGCTCAAGGCTAGCACTCTACCACTTGAGCCATAGCACCACTTCTGACCTTTTCTGTTTATGTGGTGCTGAGGAATTGAACCCAGGGCTTCATGCATGCTAAGGCAAGCCCTCTACCACTAAGCCACATTCCTAGCCCCAGTATCCAGCATTTTTACATAATCATTTCATTAGAAGTTACCAGGTTCACCCACACTCAAGGATAGGAAATCAGAGGGCCTAAATTCCAGGAGGCAAGGATCACTGGGACCAATAAGAGGCCAACCTCTGTGCAGTTATTTACCATGTATTTATGGTATATTCAGTATATACCATGTAGAAAATGAACTATGCAACTTGTGGGTGGGGGTGCAGGTAGGGAACTGGGGGAAGTAACAGGTGAAATTGTCCAAAAATCTTTTTTACTCATGACCTGGCTTATGAAATGATAACCTCTCTGTCTAAACCTTAATAATAAAATTTTAAAAAGACATCACCTTCCACAAGTAGGTTCCAACTTTTCCAGCCAATACTCTCATAGACATTTAACTAATTCCTTCTTATTTTTCTTCTAAAGACACAAAAAATCCAAATTCACTGATCCTGGAATGGAGAACCTGACTTACAGCAACCCTTCCTACCGAACTTCCACTCAGGAAGTAAAAATTGAAGCAACCCCCAAACCGGCCATGTACAATCAACTGTGTTATAAAAAAGAGGTAAACATGGAAATTTATATTCAAGGGTTTGTGGGGGGAGAGGATTGTGGTGTGCATGTCGGGGGGGCGTTAAGGAAAGGCGTAGGTAGTGAGGAATTACATTCCATTTGCCTAAATAGGTCAGGAAGGGCTAGCAGATGACCTCATCTGCTATTTTGGAAGTTATAATGAATAAAAGGATTACGTGTAATTTAGGTTTCCCTAACTCTAGGATCTTTGAGGGACCCTAGTGAAAGCAAGATTAGAAAACAGCTCCTGAAAGATTTCGGTCTGGGAGTATGGATTTCCCTGCCAGGAGATGCTTTTTCTGGGTCATACGTCTGTTGTGCCAAGTTGCAAGACCACCCCCAAGAAGACCACCGAGATTTAGACACTCCGAAATGCAAAAGCAAGGCAAGGCTTTATTTAACGAGCTGCCAACTCGGGCCTCGTCCTACCCACCGACACAGCGGAGGTTAGGAGGAAGCCTCGAGCTGTGATTACACAGGGCTTATAAAGGCAAAGAACAAGGTTACAACAATCAGCTGTGCAAGCAAGATTAGAACACAGGTACAAATCTGATTGGCTCAGGGTTTGATTCTAAAATGGGGTTCACGTGGTGGGGCCTGACTTCAAAGTCTGGCACCTCACGTCCTTTACTTTTTGTGTGTGTGCTGGTACAAGGGCTTGAACTGAGGGCACAAGACACTGTGCCTTAGCTTTTTCACTTAAGACTAGCACTCTACCACTTAAACCACAGCTCCACTTCTGACTTTTTTTGCTGCTTAATTGAAGATAATAGTCTCATAGACTTTCCAGTCTGGGCTGCCTTCAAACTTGCATCCTCAGATACTGAGTAGCTAGGATTACAGGCATGAACCACAAGCATCCAACAGTTCTTTCCTTTTTTAGTTGTCATTTCCCTGTTTCCCTCTGAAACAAGGAGGCTGTCTTATATTACACTCCCACCCCCAAAAAAGAAAAACCAAGATCTCTTGGACTTTTGCTTTTTGTTTGTTTTTTCGGGGGCGGGGGGGGGATGGGTGTTGAACTCAGGGCCTTACACTGCTCAGCTTGCTTGCTCTGCTAGTGTTCTATCTCAAAAAGCTAGCTGGTTATTTTGGAGACGGAGGCCTCATGGACTTCTGTGTGGGCTTACATTGAACTGCAATCCTACAATCTCAGCTTCTTGAGTAGCTAGGATTACAGGTGTGAAACAACACACTCAGCTTCCCTTTTCTAATCTCTGAACCATGCTAGTGATAACTTATGGCTGATTTTTCCCTACTTGTCCTGTCTCTTATCACAGGGTCTTTACGTAGAGTTCTCTAAAATACTGAAGATTTATTTGCTTTTTGTCTTTCTAACTGCTTTGTTACTTTAAGAGAAAACTGCTTGCTAAATATTTAGGTATAAAAAATAGTCCCCTTTCCACAGTGGATCTATAGTTTGGGATTTCAAAATTTCTTAACCAGTGTCTTCTAAAATCCTGTAGCCTTCATCAGAAGTTGTTGCTTTAAAAAAGACCCTAGTCAGGCACTTTTCTGGCCTGTCTTGAACAGTCAAAACTGTTCTTACTCTTTCAGGGATCTCATGCATAGTGCTTACACTTTATACAGCAATTCTGTGCTTTTTGGATCTAGGAATCATCATATTAAAAAGCTTTCACTGTATGGGCTGGGAATATGGCATAGTGGTAAAGTGCTTGCCTTGCATACATGAAGCCCTGGGTTTGATTCCTCAGCACCACATATATAAAAAAAGCTGGAAGTGGCGCTGTGGTTCAAGAGGTAGAGTGCCAGGGACAGTGCTCAGGCCCTGAGTTCAAGCCCCAGGACTGGCAAGAAAAAAAAAGTTTTCACTGTAGGTCCAAAGAAAACCTACAAGGCTAGATGTGTGGCTCATGTTAGAGAACTTGAGTAGCAGGTATAGTGCTCTGAATTCAATTTTCAGAACTACCTAAAGAAAGAGAGGGAGAGGGAGGAAAGGAAGAAAAAAGAGAGAGGGAAAGAGAAGACGGAAGGAAGGAGGGAAGATGAGACAGAGAGAAAACCTTCATCGATAACTTACAGGAGTGATAGATTCCTCAATATCTCTGATAAAGTCTTGAAGATTCTTGGGTTTTTATATGGTTGGATACCTCCGGGGGTTGGGGGGGATGGCGATCATAATGAAAGCTAGTAGTTAGACCTGAAAAGAGGAGTTGGGGATGTAGCTGAGTGGTAGAGCACCTGCTTAGTTTTTTCACAAGACCCTAGGTCCCATCCTTAGCAGCAGCATCAAAAAAGAAATGACAATTGTGTGACCCCTTTCTTCCATTGTCTGCTTCTTCCTCAGCACCTCTTTCACCCCTCTGATAGCCTTTCACCCTTTCTCTTCTGATTGCCTATTGAGTCCAGGTACCTGTTGCTGTGTGTGTAGAGGGAGTGGTATCCCTAAAATTGCTAGTCCCATGCGCCCCATCTTTCGTTGACTTATTCAGTGCATCTCTGTGACAACAACTCAGAGTGGCCTGCATCTTAATTTTACAGTAATTGCTGTTTGGAGGGTGTGCTAGGTGAAGGGGTGCCTGTGGATGCTTGTGTGCTCTGTTGTCTCTTTCTGCATGATCAAGGGGACTCGTCACTCCTAAAGAGCAGGGACCATCCTCAAAGCACCTTTCCTAATACCCTGCTTCACGTAGGAGCTCAGTAAATACCTCTGGAATAGAATTGTTACTAAGACAAAGCAGTGGCCGCAGGACTCTAGACAGGAACACCATCTCTGGAACAGAACCTAAACTGTGGCCTATTTGCTCCTGGCAATCATGCTATGTTGATTGATATCCCCCAAAAACCAGGAGTAAAGCGATCATTTGAGGAGGCCATAAATGAACAAGCCCGAGCAGAAGTCAGGGCTATCCTTGGAATGAACTAGGTTGCTTGGAAATGGTCACAAGGCGCACGAAGCAGGTTCAACATAACCTGCCCCAAGGTTACCTCACTGAATGCACATTTTGAATCCAAATAGGAGAAATTTTGAGAGCTTTCCTGTCTTACCTTCCAAGTTTTCCCCTGAACAAAATTAGAAAGAGATCATTAAGAACAAACTGGCACATAAAGTAGTTCAAGATCCTCAATACATGCACACTGAATTGCTTTTACCAATTGCTTTTGATTATTCACACCAGTATGATGTCCCATTAATAAACCACAGTAATAATGTAAGAAACTAACACATAAAATAGTTCAAAGTCCTCAGTTCATGCACACTGAATTGCTTTTGCCAATTGCTTTTGATTATTTACATCAACATGATGTCCCATTAATAAACCATACTAACCATGTAACCATAGCTAACATGTTTTCAATGCATCCTATGCCCAGCACCCTAACAATTGCATTCCATGCCTCACTTACCTCCATAGAAATTGCTTGTGAGGTTCAAATGCTCTTTTTCTCCCCACATTTCAGATGGGGAGACTAAGTTTTCTAGATATTAAGTAATTTGCCCAAGGCAACATAGTTGGGACCAGAAGTCATGGTTCTCCCCGTCCCTGTTTAATAATGGTAATCATATATGAGGCGAGGATTCATATTCTTGCTCTGACCACATTTCCCCATTTGATTTTTTTTTTTGTGTGTGTGTGTGTGTTCCATGCCCAGTTCATCACAAAACCCTATGTAGAAAGCCAACTGGCTGGTGTCTAACTATATCCCCATGCTTCACCCTAGGGTGGGCCTGATCACAACTACACCAAGGAGAAGATCAAGATTGTGGAGGGAATCTGCCTTCTCTCTGGGGATGATGCAGAGTGGGATGACCTCAAGCAGCTGCGAAGCTCTCGGGGAGGCCTTCTACGAGATCATGTATGCATGAAGACAGACACAGTGTCCATCCAGGCCAGCTCTGGCTCCCTGGATGACACAGAGACCGAGCAGCTGCTACAGGAAGAGCAATCAGAGTGTAGCAGCGTCCACACCGCAGCTACTCCAGAAAGACGGGGCTCTCTGCCAGACACGGGCTGGAAACCTGAACGCAAGCTCTCCTCCGAGAGCCAGGTCTAAATGTCCACGTTCTCTTCCCTGCCTGCCTGTTCCTTCTCCTCTATGGACTGCCGGTCCCTGTGCTCACTTATACAGAAGGCCCCCTTTCCATGTGCTCATCTTCTTCCTCCCATCCCCAGATTGCTCCCATGACTTCCACAGGAGCTCTTTTTCCATCTGAGTCCATAGCAATACGGGCACAAGAAATGAGGGCACATCTCAAGAATGTAGACTGGATTTTTTTTTTTACCACCAACTCACCTCTTCCACTTCACCTAGTGCCCCCAGAGTCTGGGCTCTGTGTAGAGCCCACCTCCCCTTCCCCGATACCCTCCGTGGCTGCCCCACAGCCCGGTTGCAGCTGATGATGCAGCAATGCACTCTTCTGCCATTACAGCTGACATGATGGCTTCTCTGAGAACTGGACCGGCAGGGGCTGGGGCACAAGGTCATGGGTAAAGAGAAGGATAATGGATGGAGCCTGAGAGAAAAAGGAAGAGTCCATCCAGCTGGTCTGGGTAGCTAGAAAACCTCCAGCCTTGTAGGTTGATAATACGAAGAAGCTTTTGGGAGCACTTGGGTCTGGGTGTACTGTCCATTGCTGGCAGTGGACATTATTTTTCACCTAGGAGTCACTGTTCCATTAGCTGCAGATATAGGTGAGATATGGGTGTGGCTCAAGCTCTTGTTCTTCCTGCTGGAATATCTGGAGCCATTTCTTTCTACCTTTGATGACTGGGAGCCCCATCCTATGGCTATTCACTTGTGGGAATTTCTTCCTGGTGCCACCAGTGGTCAGCATTCCCTAAGCCTTTAAGTAAACAGGCTATGAGCTAGTGGCTTCAGTGAATAACGAGCTAGTGGCTTCAGTGAATAACGAGCGTTGGAGACTGAGCCTTTAAAATATCTAAGGAACTCTTCTTAGTCCAAACACAGCATCCCACCCAAGCTTCATTGTTCTGCCAGTCTTGCCCGCTACCCCTCCCATTCTCTGGGACTCTGAGGGAAGTGATCCTCTAACAGGTCTTTCTAAGAAGGACCTGAAGTTTTCATAAATGGTCAGAAGAGCAGTCAGAGATAGGGGACACCCAGGGACACCCAGTACCATGAAGTTGAAACTCCTATATGTTCTTTCTCAGGTGATCAAGGATCTAAGTTCATAAGCTCTTATGCTGACTCTTTTCCTGGCCATAAGTGACTTCTTTCTAACACCAAAATGCCACCAATTGATTCATGCTCGCGTACAACAAGGGCAGGAGTCTCAGGCTTTTATCAGTGGAATTGAGACTTCTTGTCCTAAAATTTCTCCCTAGCTCTTTTTCCACTTTGTGGAGGGCTTAATTTGCTTCTTCTGACCTAGTCTTGTGACATCAGCAGTCTCCAAAGTGTTGGAGTGAGGAGGGTTAAATGAAGGTACAAAGGAGTGAATAAAACATAGAAAGGTAGAAAGAACCATGGATGAACCCTCCCAGCCCAGGGAGAGTTCTCTTCTATCCAGGAATTAGAAGTGGCAGGAGAGATGACACAAGCCCTGTGAATAGAGAGGAGGATTTCTAGAGGAAACTTCTGGATTTGAAGTATCTCCCATGGTTATTAGTATTGAGAGATCAGCAAGCAAAACAGATGTGATTGAAAAAGGTGATCTAATATCTTTTGGTCAGTTCTAGGGCCACTAGAGACAGATGTGAAGCCCTTAGCCCTGCTGTCAGCCCCCAGCCCCAACCAAGTCAGGCCAAGAAGACTTTTCCTGTGTACCAACTTGGGAAAATAGGAATGCCAATTCTGGGAGGAAATGGGTCATTTCACCTTTGAAGAGGCACTAAAAGAAGAAACATTTGAGTCCTTAGATTCATGGTTGGGGAGGAGGGGAAAAAATAGAATGGTATTTTCTTGATTGGAAAGGGGGAAGAATTTTTTTTTGCACTTGGGCTGTTCAGAATGTAGAAAGGACATATTTGAGGAAATATCTATTTGAGCACTGATTTACTCTGTAAAAAAGCAAAATCTCTCTATCCTAAACTAATGGAAGTGATCCTCCCACACTCATGTGTAATGGTTTTAACGTTACTCACTTGGAGAGATTGGACTTTCTGGAGTTATTTAACCACTATGTTCAGTATTTTAGGACTTTATGATAATTTAATATAAATTTAGCTTTTCTTAATTACCTTGCCTGGCTTGGAGTCATGACTAATCCTGCACCTGCTCCGTCTAGCAGACCCCATGCTGTGAAAAAACCTGCTTGCAGACATCATCTTTTTCTTCAGGGATGTGGGGACAGTTGAAGAGCAATAAAGGGTGTGAAGTTTCTGTTGAGAGTTTTCAGCTCATCTTAAGAAGAGAGATCATGAACAGAGTTCATTGGCTCATGACACTATTGCTCCACTAGAGGGAGTATGACAGATAGGTTTCATCTTGAGTGTTTATTCATTGGTAATAGCTGCCCAAGTTCCTGACCAGACTCAATGGGAAAAGTGTCATGATCACCAAGTGACATCTTCAGGCTTCAGAAGAAACTGTCCAGCCTGCGTATCATGAACTTTTTATTTATGTTCTAGATCTTTTGAGGACTCCAATGCCATAAAACCTGACTTTACCTTGCAATGATGGTTACTGGCAAAATTGACATAGTAAGAAATGTGCTAGAATTAGGACAAGGAGTTCCATTAACAGATCTGCCACTGGCCCTGTTAGAGCTTGGCAGTTTGTATACATATTCTGAGAATGGGACAAATGATCATTAAGATTCTACTGATTTGAGGGGATAGGAGACTTTAACTTGGTGATAGAGCACTTTAGAATGCACAAGGTCCTAGGTTTAGTCTGTGGCACAACAAAAAATTTATTTTATTTTATAAAACTGTTATCTCATAGCTCATCCACCATACTTCAAGGCTGTAACAGAAGTCAAGGAACTCTCTCAGGTTCTCTGGATGCAATACTCCCATCCCCATGAAAATTGGAAATCGTGCTAGTCTTAATGCTATATGTAGAATTTAATGTCAAGTCTCAATAGCTGGTTTTCTTTTCCTTCCTTCCTTTCTTCCTTTCTCTCTCTCTTCTCTCTTTCCTTTCGTCCCTCCCTCCCTCCCTCCCTCCCTCCCTCCCTCCCTCCCTCCCTCCCTCCCTCCCTCCCTCCCTCCCTCCCTCCCTCCCTCCCTCCCTCCCTCCCTCCCTCCCTCCCTCCCTCCCTCCCTCCCTCCCTCCCTCCCTCCCTCCCTCCCTCCCTCCCTCCCTCCCTCCCTCCCTCCCTCCCTCCCTCCCTCCCTCCCTCCCTCCCTCCCTCCCTCCCTCCCTTCCTTTCTTGTCCTGGGGCTTTATTAATTCAGGGCCTGGACACTGTCCCTGAGCTTCTTTTGCTCAAGGCTGGTAGTGTTCTACCATTTAAGCCATAGCACCACTTCTGGCCTTTTCTGAGTAGTGGAGATAAGAGTCTCACAGACTTACCTGCTCAGGCTGGCTTTGAACCATGATTCTCAGATCTCAGCCTCCTGAGTAGCTAGGATTACAGGCATGAGCCACCAGTACCCAGCTCAATAACTGATTTTCTAAACCATAAGCCTCTCATTTATTTGCTCATTATTGATTATGAGCCAGGCACTTCCTCTCCCTAAATACATTGTCTCTTAAAAAGAAAAGAGAAAAGAAGATGAAGAAGAATAATGAAAGAAAGAAAAACTTGGAGGCTTTTCCATTTAAAGTGCCAAGATCTCAATATAAACTGTAGTGTGTAATTTTTCCAATTTTCTCAAGGGGTAGTTGTGCTAGAACAAAAACAAGTGGAATAACTCAAAGATAATCTTCCACTTCAAAACCAAACCCACAACAAAGAGAAAAAAGAAAAGGAGAAATCTTCAGAATGGAACAAAGGTTGGGAATACCCAGCTTGGTTCTCTGGATATATAACCTTAAACTGTTGAGCAGTGATAGCTCATGCCTGTAATCCTAGTTACTTAGGAGGCTGAAATCAGGATTATGGTTTAAAGCCAGCTGAGCAGGAAAGTCCAAGAGACTCTTATCCCCAATTAACCACCAAAAACCCAGATGTCGAGCTGTGGCTCAAGTGGGAAAACAAAAGCACAAAAGCTCAGGGATAGCACTCAAGGCCCTCAGTTCTAGTCCCGGGAGCAGTGTGCATGCACATACAAACACGACCTGAAAACTCATAAGGAGGCAAAAAAAAAAAAAAATGGGTCAAATTCTAACAAACTATGTAGTTTTAAAAATATGTTCAAAATAAAGCACTACCGTTCTATATTAGGAACAAACTGGAACCTAATATGAAAATCTCTGGCCTGTGGGAAGACCAGGTCTTCATGTATGAATTGATACTAGGCATGCTGAGATGCATTAAGTTCTAAGTGTAAGGCTTGGAAATTCAAAGGGACCCAGCACGCTTTAGTTTAATGGATATAATGATAAAAGAAATGTGGTTAAGGGGCTGAAGATGTAGCTCAGTGAGAGAATGCATGTACATCCTCAGCAAGCCAAACCCCCCTCCAATTTTTTTTCTTGCTTTTTGACTAAGAATGTCTATCTTTTTTCATATGGTAAGATGACTCAGCCCATCCACTGATAGGATGTGTGTGTTAAAGGGTGTTTTAAGGGCATCTGTTTTGAAACACTCCCTTCTTACCTCCTCCTTCCCTCTTTCTCTCTCTCCCCTCCCTTCCTTTTTTCTTTTTTTCCCATTCTTCTCTCCCCTCCTCTCCCTTTCCCTTCTGATGTTAAAAGGGATTGAATTAGGAATTTACACTTATGAGACAGGCACTCTACCATTAGAACCAGACCTCCAGTACTTTTTAATTATTTGGGGGGATGAAATCTCAGGTTTTTAACCTCTGCTAACCTGGACCATAAACAACCTATTTACATTTTCTTCAGAGATGCATGCCACAACATCAAGCTATTGGTTGAGATGAGGTCTGCTGACTTCTTGCCAGAGTTGGCCTTGAGTTATAATCCTATTCTTCTCTGCCTCACAAGTGGCTGGAATTATAAGAATGAGTCTCCAAGTCTGGCCCATTTGTTTTCTTTTTGGATCAGCCTCTCTCACAAACAACTGGCAGAAGCTAACAGAACTTGGCACAGGGAACAGTTTCCAATCAAGGAAGGCCTTAGCTCCAAACTTTGAACTCATTAGCATAGTGTTAAAACAGATCCAAGCAGTTTAATGAAGGGTCTGAGTTTAAGCCCAAAGCTAAGTTAGCCCCAGGCTACACAATCTGCTTACTTAATTTTACAAGACATAAAATCTAAGAACAAAGAACTCTCACATATCCTGGCTTTCCCTTTACTTTTCTGTCCATTCCCTAAAAGCCTCTTGGTAGTCTACAAATAAGGTTCCTATCTCTCTCTTCTGCCTCTTCCTCTTTACTGAAGCTGATATTTCTGTGGTTAAAGGCTGCATTTTGGAGGCTGTGAAAAGTGAACACATAGGTTATGAAAAAGGATTCCTTCATTGAACTGGTACCTATTAAATGAGCGCAAGCTAGGATAGGCTTTGCAATCTTAGAAGCCAATTTAAGTTCAAAGCATAGCCACCTGAGATCTGTGTTATGTCATCGCTGCTCCCTCCAGGGAATAATACAAAGACACTTGGACTGAAAGGTGAAAGGAAGTTAATCATTATAGCTACAACTCATTGGCTGGAAATAAGGATCTATGTCCTCTAGTAAGGATGCTTCAACCATAATGTAGCTTTGAATGACAATGGAATGAGCACCTATCAGACTTTTTAGAAATGTTCAACACAGTTACTCAGCGGCCACATGCTTGACATTAGTTTCCTGCTTCTGGTTGTAAAAATACAGCATTTACTTTGATCTCTAAGGCCCACTGCCCTGTGGTTATACTTTATATATAGGACGACTATTGAGAGGTACCAGTGGCTCATACCTGTAATCTAAGCTATTCAGGAGGCTGAGCTCTAATGATTGTGGCTCAAAGTCAGCCTAGGAAGGAAAATTCATGAGACTCTGATCTTCAATGAACCACCTAAAAGCTGGAAGTGGCTCAACTGTTAGTGTACTAGTCCAAAAAACCCCAGGGGCAACACCAGGACCACACACACAAAAAAAAGTTCCCTGGAATAAAGTGAATATAACTCTAATAATTAAACACAGAGACTAATGCTATTAATGATCATCCTAGACTGCAAAAAATGATTGACCAAACTCTCATATCTATGATGGGCCAAGTCAGTACTAGCTTTTGACAAGTCCCTACAGGATCTGTCACAATTCTCTTCCTTGATTACCCCAACTCATTTCCTACTCCTTGCCTATTACTTTGCTTCAGCTATACTGACCTCCCGGTTCCTCCAACCTGCTGGGCATGCTCCCAACATAGGGCCTTTGTATAGCTATTCCCTCTGACTCACACTTTCTTCTTCCAGACATATCCCTTTGCCACCTTCAAGTCTTTTCTCAAATGTAATCTCAATAAAACACTGATCTACACTGACCACTCTGAAAAGTGATCATCTTTCCAACCCCACTTTCCTCTCCCTCCTACCTTGTATTACTATTTTCTTTTCCCTTGTACATATTTTCTAATATAAATATATATGCTGAACATCTCTGTCTCCTCACTGTAATATAAGCTCCTTGAGTGGAGGGAAATTATTTTTATTTTCCATTTGTTTGTGTTTTTGATCTGCTTTGTTCATTGATTATTCCAAGGACCTAGAACAGTCCCTCCACATACTAGATAACTTAATATTTGCCGAGTGAATAAATAAGTGGATTCAGGCATCCAATGACTATCTCCTCTTATGAGGAGGAAATTTGCCAACTTGTTCTAAAACGCTCCCAGCACCCAGGCCGCACACATCTTCTACTGAGCAAATTCCAGGTAACCATCACCATCCTTTCGTTTAATGTAATCTTCAAGTTATTTCTGGTAATAAAGTAAGCATGCCAATGACCCATGCTTGAAGAAGACCATTAGTATATATTCCTGGTTCATTTCTCAAAGGTCATCATTCATTTTGATTAGTTCTTCTTCTCTTACTCCTTCATGTAGACCTGTCCTCATCTAAATTTCTACCCTCTCAACTTTCTTCCCCCTGTGGTCTCACTCATACTATAGATACACTTGAGTCTTAATCTATTCTCTCAACTTCCATCCTATCTCTTTTGTGGGTAGGGCAGTACCGAGTCTGAACTCAAGGCCTCAGGCTTGCTAGGCCACATCTCCAGTCCTTTTTTGCATGACTTACTCTTTTTAAGATTTTGATTTAACATACATTTATAATGTGGATATAATAGGGAGCTTCACTGTGATATTTCTATACATGGACACAATATCATTTAAATAATTCACCCTCTCCGTCATATTCCCATCCTCCCCTCCCTCTTCCTCCACTTTTTCACAGCATTTGGGGTGTTTCATTATGTTATACATTACACACAACATGATGATCTCAAGATTCATCCATGAAAATCAGTATGGAGGCTCCTCAAAACACTGAAAATAGGGGTTGGAGGTGTGGCTCAAGTAGTAGAGCACCAAGCAATAAGCAAAGGCAAGCATCATGAGTCCTAGTCCCAAACAAAACAAAAACCCCACAAAAAAATAGACAAACTTCCTGACCTGCTATATATCCAAAGGAAAATCAGCATACAGAAAAGAAAATTGCATTATTTTCCGCTCTGTTTATAAGAGTTGGACAGTGGAATCAGCCCAACAACTGATGTCTGGGCAAAGTAAAGAAAAATATATACCATGTATGTATGTATATATGTATGTATGTGTGCATATATGTGTACATATATACATGTAACACCATGCAATATTATTCAGCTGTTTAAAAAATGCAATGTGCTGGGCCCTGGTGGTTCATACCTGTAATTCTAGCTACTCAGGAGGCTGAGATCTGAGGATCACAGTTTGAAGACAGCCCAGGCAGGAAAGTTGGTGAGATTCTTATCTCCAATAAACTACTCAGAAAAGACTGGAAGTGGTGCAGTGGCTCAAGTGGTAGAGCATTTGCCTTGAGCAGAAGCAGCTCAGAGACAGTGCCCAGGCTCTGAGTTCAAGAACCAGGATTGGCAAGAAAAAAAAGAAAGAAAGAATGGAGGGAGGGAGGGAATGAGGGAGGAATGTCATTTGCAGAAAATGGATTTATCTGTTAATTTTGAATATGATCTTGCTTCCTTTCCCAGGTTCATGCCTAGACTATGATTTACCTATTTTAAGCTTTCTGTAGTAGTTGAGGTGATAGGCATGCCATACCACCATGCCCACATACAGATACAGTTTCCCAGAAAGCTAGGATTACAGGAATGCCCTAGGCTTGCTTGAATGATTCCATTTCAACTGGTACTGGAAAGTAAAGAAGTCTAAAACTAAACTCCCCACCTTCCTCTTGAGAAAGACTTCTCCTGATGTTCTACTTCCATTAGGCAATTATTGCCCACTTACTCTGGAATCAAGTCCTGGCACTCTCTTTGACTCATCTTTCTAAATGGGTCCCACCCTTGCCTTTGCAACTCATCTAATTGCTTATGAAATCCTTTACCCTTGAATCTGCTCACACTCTCACCCTTTTTCTGCTACTATATCCAATTCCAAACTAGGCTTCCAATTCCAACTCATTCTAGCTACTCAGGCTAATTCATTTTCCCAAAGGAAAGCCTTAATTTTTGGTCAAAAATAGTTCCCTTTTACATACTTTGTGAAATATAACTTCCTTAGCTTTCTACTCAATGGCCTCCAAGAACTGCTGCTAACTTTCTGTCAATCTTGTGTTCTATTATCCAATATAAATCTTGCCCTAAAATCAAATGTCCAATCCCATATATACAATGTATTTCCTTCTCCGTGCCCTGGCTTTTACTTTTATGCTATTAGAAATTCTCTAGGGGGCTGGGGATCTGGCATAGTGGCAAGAGTGCCTGCCTCATATACATGAGGCCCTGGGTTCGATTCCCCAGCACCACATATACAGAAAATGGCCAGAAGTGGCGCTGTAGCTCAAGAGGCAGAGTGCTAGCCTTGAGCAAAAAGAAGCCAGGGACAGTGCTCAGGCCCTGAGTCCAAGCCCCAGGACTGGCCAAAAAAAAAAAGAAAAAAGAAATTCTCCTTGCTGCGCGCACACTCTCACACACACACGTTGCTTATATATATGAATATATAATATAGAATGTATTTTATGAATGATGATATATAAATTATATGAATATATATCAATGGTAAAATATTGATTTACCTTTCTGAAGGAAATTACAGGAATATTCTAACCATATTCAGGCATGCTCACACATATTCATTTATATCCATATGTAATACAATCATTCCACATATGCTTGTTTGAAATTTGTCTTTTTTCTATTAATAATACAATTTGTGCATTTTTCTACTCCAGCAAATATAGGTTAGCCACATTCTTTTTTGAACAGTTGCACAGTGTTCTATTAAGTAATGTCCATCATTTTTGTAGAAACTTCCCTATTGATGGACATGTATATTCCAGTTATATTCCTCTCCTCAGTAAACATTCTTGTACATTTTTCTTTGCATACTTGCATAGGTCTATAGGATAGCAATGGTTTTACAGGGCCAGATAATCTGTAGAGTTTACACCTGAGTTACTGCTGAATTGTCCTAAAAGTTTTCACCAGTTGTATGCTTATCAACACTAAGTTTGAGTTTCTGTTTCTCCAAATTTTAGCCAGCCAAAGGTGGTTGAAGTTATTCATCTTTACCAATTTAACAGATAAATATGAACAAAATATGAGAAACAGTAATTGTTTTATTTACTTTTCCTCACCATAGCACCATCATTTAGCCTGTTGGTAATCTATATGTCCTAAAACATTGATTTTTCCTCCCCATGGTTGGTGATAAGACTGCAGCCTCGCCAGTGTTAGGCAAAGCCATACCACTGATTTATATTCCTAGCTCATATATGTACTTCAAGTATCTGATTAAAAGTCCAGGGCTGGGGATATAGCCTAGTGGCAAGAGTGCCTGCCTCGGTATACCCGAGGCCCTAGGTTCGATTCCCCAGCACCACATATACAGAAAACGGCCAGAAGCGGCGCTGTGGCTCAAGTGGCAGAGTGCTAGCCTTGAGCGGGAAGAAGCCAGGGACAGTGCTTAGGCCCTGAGTACAAGGCCCAGGACTGGCCAAAAAAAAAAGTCCATCTCAGCCAGGTGCTGGTGGCTCATGCCTGTAATCCTACTGGAGGCTGAGATGTTAGGATTGCAATTCCAAGCTAGGCTAGGCAGAAAAGTCCATGAGTCTCTTATCTCCAATTAATCACAGAAAAAGCCAGAAGTAGCACTGTGGCTCAAATAGTAGAATGTAAGCTTTAGCAAAAGGAGCTCTGGAACAACACCCAAGCCCAGAGTTCAAGTACAAGGACTGGCAAAAAAAAAAAAAGTAAAAAAAGTCCATCTCTTAGCCAGGCACAGTGACTCACGTCTGTAATTCTAGCTACTCAAGAGGCTAAGATCTAAGGATCATGATATGAGGCTGTCCCAGGAAGAAAAGTCCAAGAGACTCTTATTTCCAATTAGCCACCAAAAAGTAGGCCCAAAGAAAAGTTGTGGCTCATGTGGTATAGCACCAACTTTGAGTAGAAAGCTAAGGGGGCGGTGCCTATGCCCCAGTGCCTGCACACAAAATAGTCCTCCACAGAGATTTTCCATCACATTTCTCCCATTGCTAAACATCTACAATTTTTCATTTGTACATAGTGTTCACACTACTTTGAATTCAGAGTTGGGTCTATGTTTTATTTATTTGTGGGTTTTTTTTTTTTTTTTTTTTTTTGCCAGTTCTGGGGTTTGAACTCAGGGCCTGAGCACTGTCCCTGGCTTCTTTTTGCTCAAGGCTAGCACTCTACCACTTAAGCCACAGTGCTACTTCTGGCTTTTTCTGTTTATGTGGTGCTGAGGAATTGAACCCCAGGCTTCATGGATACTAGGCAAGCACTCTATCACTAGGCCACATTCCCAGCCCTGTTTTATTTATTTGATGACTGTATATTACAAACTTTGGGAGTAAGGACTTAATATTATTTATAGAAATGTTGAGTGTAGGGGTAAACATTAATTTTGAGGAGCATACTAACCAAACCACTCTTTTTGCCAGTCCTGGGGCTTGGACTCAGGGCCTGAGTACTGTTCCTGGCTTCCTTTTGCTCAAGGCTTTTTCTGTTTATGTGATGCTGAGGAATGGAACCCTGGCCTTCATGCATGCTACGCAAGCACTCTAGCAAGCACTCTACTACCGCTAAGCCACATTCCCAGCCCATCCACTCATTTTAATAAAAAGAGTACAAGCATGTGTAGAATGTGTTACAGTTCACAAGGGCCCTTCAGAGGCATTCATTATATTAAATCCTAATATTAAACGTGTAAGAAAAACACTATGGTTATCCTATCTTACATAAAAGGAAACTAAACCCCAAATTTACTGAGAAAAGCGATTGGCTCAAAGCAGGTACAAAACTAGCATCTAGCGTCCTTGACTACTTCCAATACATCCTGGCCACCTCCTCTCTTGTTTTCCTTAAGTACTGAACACCATCATCAATATTTGTAAATGCAAGGTCTCAGAAACAGAAGCGTCGGTGACAGTTTAACCATCTGCAATTAAAGCAAATACGCTGATGGCTGAGGACGTACAGCTAGCTCTACACAGATCTTACGCTCTTCCCAGGGTAGTTAGCAGCTTTCCAGTCTCTGGTTCCGGACAGACGTGAGAGGCTAAGCTTCACGGTCACTAGACAAACACGGCTGCGCGGGGACCCTTTAAGACGGCAGGCGGCGCGTGCCCGCAGCCCTTTCAAACGGACCAATAAAGGGGAAGCAGGCGGTTCACCGCGGACCAATCAACAACGAGAACACTGCGGGGTGTGCGGCGGCCCAAGCGGTTTCAAACGGCTTTGGAGCAGGCCCCTCGGTTCTGACCCGGCGGAGGTGAGTGGACGGTGGGCCCGACCCAACAGGCTTAGGCCTTCGGAACCGGGCGTCGCGCGCACGGAGAGTCCCTCAACCCGGGCGGGAGGCCTCCGCGGACGCGCGCCTGCTTTGCCGCACGAACCCGGCAGGTCTGAGGCGGCGTAGCGGGGCGGAGGCCGGGAGGAGACCCGAGGAGGGCCGGCCGGGCGGGGGGGCGTGGGCGCTCGCGTGCGGTGCAGGCCGGGTTGGGATTCGGATGACCTGGAGCGCGCTGCAGTCGGGCGCGGGAGGCCGAGGCCCGGGGTATGCAGGCGGCGCTGGGCCGCCCCTGGACCTGCGGTGCGCCGGGACTAGGGCGGGGGCCTTGCGAGCCGGCCCCGGCGGAGGGGAGCTTCGCCTTATAGCTAAATGAATGAATGAGGAAGAGCCTGCGAGGGTTGTGGTGGTTGGGAAGGGCCCGTTCGCCTCCGAGCGTGACAAGGACGAGTGGTACCGGGGCCTGGCCTCTCCTACATCCCTGTCCCTACCGGCGGCGGCTTGAATGATTCCGATCCTTCTCCGGTCCGCCCTTTTGCATGGCTTCCGCCCGAAAGGTATCGAGTAGGAGAGTTCAAGTATCTTTCCTGCTCTGAAGGTTTTAACCAGCAATACAATAGCGTAGCAGCGTAGGCAGGCCTTGCTGCATGCTGAAATATAGAGGAGCTAAGTAAAGCTAGATTCTTACTTTTTGGCTCCCCTCCCCTGGTGCCCCCCATTTAGTTGAGATCGCTACCTACAGTCATTATCATCATCTTGGTCGTCGGGCGAGGAGATTTAACTCGTTTTGATCCTTGCATAGAAAAAATGACGGGAGAAATATTGCTAGAGTGGCTGTTGTGTGTTAGAAAAGAGATCCACGTTCACGAATCTTTTAACAATGAAGTTTTTCATTCGGCATCAATAGAGGGGGAAGTTTTTGCAGAACTTGCTCCAAATTGATGCATGGCTCTAATTGAATTCTCTTGGGAACCAGGACTTCGAATCTTGGCCCAGATATGATGCGTCTCTCTTATTTTATGCATAATTATAGTAACTCAAAACTCATTTTTAAAAAGGTGAGCGCCTCTTTTCTTCATTTCCACCACCCAGATAAGCCCTTTGACCTACCAAGCAAATAAATTAAGCTAACAATCTTTTGAAACTTTTCTGAAGTTCCTGGACAGACTATAATGTTACAAAATAATGACGTGAAGGTAAGTTGAATTACTTGGCCAGCACAAATTGAACCTAGTTGGTAAGCTTGTGAGGAAAAATTTTGCACGTTTTTTTTTTTTTTTTTTTTTGGCCAGTCCTGGGCCTTGGACTTAGGGCCTGAGCACTGTCCCTGGCTTCTTCCTGCTCAAGGCAAGCACTCTGCCACTTGAGCCACAGCGCCGCTTCTGGCCGTTTTCTGTATATGTGGTGCTGGGGAATCGAACCTAGGGCCTCGTGTATCCGAGGCAGGCACTCTTGCCACTAGACTATATCCCCAGCCAATTTTGCACGTTTTTAAAGGCCATGCATCTGTGGCAATGGCAAGTAAAGGTATTCCATCACAATATGTCCTATACTTTGCTAGTTTTAAAGTTGTTTTTTTTGTTGTTGTTTTGTCGTTGGTGATACAGTGATTTGAACTCCAGGCCCTACGCTTGGTTGGCAGGTACTCTCCTGCACTATGTCCCCACTACTTTTGCTTTGGTTATTTTTCAGATAGTGTCTCAAGATCTCACCCGTTCTGGTTTTAGATCCGAACCCATTTACCTACAGCCTCCAGAGTAACTGGGATGACAGGCATATTAAGACACCTGCTTATTGAATAAGATGAGTTCTTGAACTTTTTGTTAGGACTGGCCTCAAATCCTTCAATCTGCATAGCTAAGAATATAGGTGTGAGCCACAGTGCTTAACCTACTTTTAAAGTTTTGGTTTTTTGTTTTTTTGCCAGTCCAGGGCCTTGGGCTCAGGGTCTGAGCACTGTCCCTGGCTTCTTTTTGCTCAAGGCTAGCATTCTACCTCTTGAGCCACAGCGCCACTTCTGGCCGTTTTCTATATATGTGGTGCTGGGGAATCGAACCCAGGGCTTCATGTATAGGAGGCAAGCACTCTTGCCACTAGGCCATATTCCCAGCCCTACTTTTAAAGTTTTTTTTTTTTTTTTTTTTTTCAGGCAGGAGAGAAAAGTTTATTACCGAACTGCTAGCCTGTGGCCAAGATGATCCATGGCGGGAGAGAAGGGAGAGAGAGAGAGAGAGCGACCTCCATACTTTTAAAGTTTTGATCACCAAATTTCAGTTATAAAGATATAGTCTTCTATAATTGATAGTTTTAGTGGCAGCTATAAGTGCAATAGTGAATATCTCAATATTATGAGCAGCTGTTCTAGATTTGGGAGAATTAAAAATAGGGAGAGAGCAAGGGAATGGGTGACATTGTCCAATAAGAAATGCACTCTTTACCTAAGTTTTGTAACTGTAACCCCTCTGTGCATCACCTTTATAAAACAGTAAAAATTTAAAGAGAATTAAAAATAATGTATTTAACAATACCTTTAGATAGTGTTAAAAATGATGAGGAATGAAAGCTTCATATATCAGTAAAGGTAGGCTTTCTCATGCTTCTTTGACAAGATGGGATTTTTGTTTATTTATGCACTGTTTTGGGCTTAGGAAACACACTGATGGGGGGGGGGGGGTGGTGTGGAAGACCAATCCTTTGACTTAGGGAATCTGACAGTTTAATTTTTCAAACAGACAGACTTCTGCCTTAGTACTGGTCCTTGAACAAAGTAAATTCATAAATGCTTTTGCAAACTAGCATTTACTGAAAAAAAAATTTTTTTTTAGAACCTATACTGGGGCTTCAACTCAGTGCCGTGTGCTGTATTTTAGCTTTTTTGCTCAAGACTAGCACTTTACCACTTGAGCCACAGCTCCACTTAGCTTTTTGGTGGTTAATTGGAGGAGATAAGAGGCTCCTGGACTTTCCTGCCTGGCTAGCTTCTAACCTGGATCCTCAGATCTCAACCTCTTGAATAGCGAAGATTATAGGCGTGAGCTACCAGTGCCCTGCTTACCTTTTTTTTTTTTTTATCTGTATTTTACAAGTGAAGGAGCTGAGGAAGGTGATAAAAAATCATATAAGTGATAGAATCTAAATTTAAATCCAAGTTGTCTGTCTCCAGAGCCTTTTTTCTTAAGGTTGTACTATATGAGCCTTTCTATTTAAGAGAATTCAAGAACAAATTTTGGGCAGTCTTCTACTCCTTCTACACCTCTTTTGCTTTGCTTTTCTTTCTTACAATTTACCAGATGTATGGTGAAATATGAAGGACAAGCTGGTAGTTTTTATAAGGTCAGCTCAAAAATCAGTGTTTTGAGTAACTGTGACAGTAGAATAGGTCTAGTGGGGTGTTTAAAATTGAGATCTTAATCTAATTCTGGTGGAAAGATTCTTGATGGTATTGGAGAAGTCTGAGGTTTTTATTTTTATTTTATTATTATTATTATTATTATTATTATATTTTTTTTTTTTGCCAGTCCTGGGCCTTGGACTCAGGGCCTGAGCACTGTCCCTGGCTTCTTTTTTGCTCAAGGCTAGCACTCTGCCACTTGAGCCACAGTGCCACTTCTGGCCATTTTCTATATATGTGGTGCTGGGGAATCGAACCCAGGGCTTCATGTATATGAGACAGGCACTCTTGCCACTAGACCATATTCCCAGCCCCCAAGTCTGAGGTTTTTAAATGGTTAAATTAACCTTACATTCTTACATCTTCAGTTCAGAATAGGTGACTTGAGTTCTTTTTTCTAATTCTTTTTTTTCCCCAGTCCTGGGATTTGAACTCAGGGCCTAGGCACTGTACCTGAGCTTCTTTTGCTTAAGGCTAATACTCTACTACTTGGGCCACAGTGCTACTTCTGGTTCTTTCTGTTTATGTGGTGCTGAGGATTCAAACCCAGGGCTTCATGAAGCATGCTAGGCAAGCACTAAGCCACGTTCTTGGCCACTTGAGTTCATTTTTATCAGGGTAGAGTGCTGCCTACTTGAAACACCTATAACAAACTAAGCTTATTCCTTTGGACTTTGCATTTGCTTTTCTGTAGCCTGGGATGCTGCACCCATTCCAGCTCTGCCTCAAGCTTAAGCTCCACCCAGTTCTCAACTCTTTTTTTTTTTAATAATATCTTTTTTTACAAGTTTAAACCTTTAATTTTTTTTTTTTTTTTTTTTTTGCTAGTCCTGGGCTTTGGACTCAGGGCCTGAGCATTGTCCCTGGCTTCTTTTTGCTCAAGGCTAGCACTTTGCCACTTGAGCCACAGCGCCATTTTTGGTTTTCTATATATGTGGTGCTGGGGACTCAAACCCAGGGCTTCATGTATACGAGGCAAGCACTCTTGCCATATTCCCAGCCCTATATCAACTCTTTACAGAGGCATTTTTCTAAGTTCCCAATTACAGTAGCGGGCTGCCTTGGTGACTTTTCCTTACTTTACTCTATTTACTGAGTTTATTGTTATGTGATATGTTGTTTTGTTTGTGTGTGTCCGAATTCCTCAGAAGCATGCTTTATTTTCTAACTGAGGTTATCTCAGTGCTTCAAACAATGCTTGGTGCAAAGTAGATGGTTAAAAAGTATTTGTTGAGCCAGAGGGACCATAGTTTTCTTTGTGGGATAAAGTGATACAGTGTATAACTAACCAGTTGGATGTGTTTCTGTATCTTTTAATATGAGCAGCATCTAAACAGACTACCTCAAAAGTCCTCCATTAAGAAAACTAGAGTGGGCGCTGGTGGCTTTCACCTGTAATCATAGCCACTCAGGAGGCTGGGATCCGAGGATCATGCCCTAGCAGGAAAGTCCCCATGAGACTCTTCAATAAACTACTCAAAAAAGGTGGAAACAGCACTGTGCCTCTAGTGGTAGAGTGTTAGCCTTGGATACAAAGAGGCTTGGGAACAGCACCCTGACAGTTCAAGCCTGAGGACAGGCAAAAAATAAAATAAAACTAGAAAAATTTATATATGTTTATGTCCATTGAAAAGGAATGTAAAGCTAGGTCTCTCCTCCCATTTTATTTTCCAATTTAAAAAGGTTTTGGGGCTGGGAATGTGGCTTAGCAGGTAGAGTGCTTGCCTAACATACACAAAAGCCCTGGGTTTGATTCCTCAGCACCACATAAACAGAAAAGTCCGGAAGTGGCACTGTGGCTCAAGAGGTAGAGTGCTAGCCTTGAGCACAGAGACAGCGCTCAGGCCCTGAGTCCAAGCTCCAGGACTGGCAAAAAACAACAACAACTAAGGAACAATCCCCATCTTACACTTTACAATACTACTGTTGTTCACATTGTTATAGTTTAGTTCATTTGAGAGCTGGGGTATTTTAATGTATGTATGTTGGTTAATTTGGTTGACTCTTTTATTTATTTGAGTTGTTTTGAGCACTTCTTTACTTTCTGACAATAGAAGATAATCCTTATTCCCCGTGCAGAGCTAGAATTAGTCATTTCTTCAAGAAATCTTGCTTCTTATTGGAGAATGGTATTAGGAATCAAGGGATAACCACTATGTGTTCTCATTGTTATACAACATTAGGTTCTTTCAACTAATACCTATATTTGAATTTTAAATGTCTCCCAAAGACTCTTAAAGACTTAATATCCTCCTTGGCAACATTGAAAGCTGGTGGAAATTTAAGATGTATGGCCTTAGCCAGGTGTGGTAGCTCATGTCTATGACCTTAGCTACTCAAGAAGCAGAGATTAAATTATAGTTAAAGGCCAGACCAGATAACAAGGCCCTATTTCAATAAATTGTATGTGATATTGTATGCCAGTCATCCCAGCCTCACGGGGAAGCATAAAACAGGAAAATCATAATCTAGGCCCACCTGTGCATAATCATAACTGCAAGACTCTGTACCAAAAATTACTAAAACAAAATGGACTGAATTATGGTTCAAGTGGAAGAGCTTGTACCCAGCAAGTATAAGGCCTTGAGTTCAAAGTCCCAGTAATGCTAACAAACAAGTAAGATGTGGGGCCTAGTGAGAAGTCTTCCAGTCATTGGAAGTATCTCCCTTAAAGGGAATATAGTGGTCCTAAGCCTTCCTTTTTACTTTGCTTCTGGCTATGAGATGAGCAGTTGCATTCTTCTAGGTACTTTTGCCATGATGTGCTTCTGCTATCACATGCAGTTGAGCCAATCCATCATAGATTAAACCGTACAAAACTATATGCCAAAATAAACCTCTTTTCTTTCTGTCTCCTTTTTAAAAAAGTTTTTTTTTCCCTTTATTTTGCAATACTCAGGATTGAACCTAGGGCTCTACACATAGTAGACAAGCATTTTATCATTTAACTGTATCCCCATCCCAACCTTTTTTCTTCATAAGTTTATTTATATCTAGTATTTGTTATAGTAACTGAAAGCTGACTCATAGCACAATGTGTATATATAAGCAAATCTCAGTTATACAGATATATCTATAAATATTTCTGAATATAGCTATCTGTGTTTATATTAATCTAAGCATAAATTCTTACTGATGTCCAACTGAAATCTCACCTTGCTATAAATTTACAATCCAACAGCAGAAAGCCTGACTTCTATCTCGGTTTGGGGATATATGTATAGCCTGATTGTTAATCTGGACTCCTGTAAAAAGCAACTTTATCAACTAGAGTACAGTATATTTGCCCTTTTTTTTTTTTTTGCCAGTCCTGGGCCTTGGACTCAGGGCCTGAGCACTGTCCCTGGCTTCTTTTTGCCCAAAGCTAGCACTCTGCCACTTGAGCCACAGTGCCACTTCTGGCCATTTTCTACATATGTGGTGCTGGGGAATCAAACCCAGGGCTTCATGTATACGAGGCAAGCACTCTTGCCACTAAGCCATATTTACAGCCCTATATTTTCCCTTAACCTTACAAACTGCACTCAACTCATTTCCGAAGTTACTTAGGTCAATACCATTTCCCTACTCCCTTTGGTGAAGTTGTTTCACACACTTGTAATAGAGTTAGATTCTATTTTTGTAGTCTTCATTTTTTTCTGCATCCCCTCAAACTCTTAAATGTCTTCTTAAAATTTGCACACATTCAAGTTCTCTCTTCTAAGAGTGTATATATTTTGACAGATGAGATACATAGTGTCATTTTTCCACCATTATAATACAGAACTACAGTGCATAAAGCTAATTCCCAGGGACACAGAAATGGCATCAAGAAACTGATTACAAAGATGAGTCCAATTACAAAGGCTCATTTATTGTTTTGCCTTATTCTCTGTGCTTTTTGTGTCATATTCAAAAATATTGGCAAGTTTAGTGTCAAATGGAGGAGTAACTTCATTCTTTTGCATGTGGACTTCCAGTTTCCCACTACTATTTGCTAAAAAGACTTTCTTTTCTCAATTGAGTAGTCTTGGCACTATTACTGAAGATGAGTTGACTATATGTGGAACAGTTCATTAATCTACTTATCTTCATGTTAGTATCTTACTGATAGGTATGTGTGTGTTTGGCAATGTTGGGAATTGAACCTAGTTCTTCATGCATGCTAGGCAACCATTCTACCGTAGAACTACACAGACAGTTGATTACGTAGCTTTGCAGTAAGTTTTCAAACCAAAAAGTGTGAGTTCTTTAACTTTGTTTATTTTCAAAATTATTTTGTCTATCCAGGGTCCCTTTAGAATCCATATGATTTTATAGTGACTTTTTGTGCTACTGGGAATTTTAAATGGAAATATTGGATCTGTATGTTGCTTTGGGTGGTATGGACATCATGCAGTATTAAGTTTTCCAAACCATGAACATGGGATGTCTTTCTACTTAGTTACATCTTCCCTAATTTCATTCAGCGGTGTTCTGTAGTTTTTAGTGTAAAGGGGTTTTTGTGTTTTTTTTTAACCTCTTTGGTCAGAGTTATTTATCTCTCATGTATTGTATCCTTTTCTATACTGTCATAAGTTTCTTAGTTACTTTTTTGGATTATTCATTGTTAGTATGTAAAAATATAGTTGATTTTGTGTCCTGCAACTTTGCTGAATTCTTATTTTTTTGTACAATCTTTAATTTTCTTACATGAATTAATTCATCTTTGAAGAGAAATAATTTTGCTGCTTTTCTAATTTGGACAAACTTTATTTCTTATCTTCTCTAAGATTGTTAATCCTATGTTGAGCACAAGTGGCAGAAGCCACTTTCTTGGCTCAGGAAAAGAATTAGTCTTTTATCAGTGTGATAGGTTTTTCCATAATGAATAATATTTTGTTTTGTTTTTACCAACATTGGAGGCTTGAACTGAAGGCCTCATATTTTCTCAGCTTGCTTGTTCTGCTGGACCTTTATCTACTGCTTTGAACCATGTTTCTATCCAGGCTTTTTGTTAGCGCTTTTGAAGATGGAGTCTCATGGACTTTTTTGGTGAGTGTAGCTTCAAACCATAATCCTGTAGATCTCAGCCTCCTAAGTAGTTAGACTGATGGACATTAGCTACTAGTTCCTGGCTAGAGTGCTGTATTTTGTTTGCTTGCTTTGGTAAAAGGGTATTAAATCTTATTAAAGGGCTGGGAATGTGGCTTAGTGGTAGAGTGCTTGCCTAGCATGCATGAGGCCCTGGGTTCAATTCTTCGGTACCATATAAACAAAATGTTAAAAAAAAAAAAAAAAAAAAAAAAGGGCTGGGGATATAGCCTAGTGGCAAGAGAGCCTGCCTCGGATACACGAGGCCCTAGGTTCAATTCCCCAGCACCACATATACAGAAAACGGCCAGAAGGGGCGCTGTGGCTCAAGTGGCAGAGTGCTAGCCTTGAGCGGGAAGAAGCCAGGGACAGTGCTCAGGCCCTGAGTCCAAGGCCCAGGACTGGCCAAAAAAAAAAAAAAAAAAGACAAGCTGGGCACTGGTGGCTCATGCCTGTAATCCATACTTCTGTATGTAGAAGGAGGCTGAAATCTAGATCTGAGGATCACAGTTCTAAGCCAGTCCCTGCGAGACTCTCCAATTAACTATTCAAATCTATTCTTCCACTCCAGGAGTAAATCTTTCTTACTTGATCATTAAGTGTCATTCTTTTAATGTGCTGTTGAATTTGGTTTTCTAGAATTCTACTGAAGATTTTGCATCAGCATTCTTCAGAGACTTTTATCTGTAGTTTTTTCTCCCTTTCTTTATGCTGAGATTTAAACTCAGTGCTTCCCATTTGCTAGGTAAAGCAATCTATACTTTAAGCTAGATTTTCACCCTATAGTTTTAATAGTATCTTTGTTTGGCTTTAGTGTCAGAGTAATGTTGGCCTCTTGATTTTTATTTTTGAAAAATTTGGGGTTACTGATGTTAATTCTTTTGTTTTTAGTAGAATTCTTCACTGAAGTGTATTACTTATTTTGTTTGTTTGTGTCAGAGTCTTCTATGTAGCCTAGTCTGGACTCAAACTCATGATCTTTCTGCCTCAGACTCCTAAGTGCTGGTAGTATGTACCACCATGCCTGGCTAGTGTATCACTTTCAAGTCCCTTTCCAGTAATCATTGATAATAGAATATTCAGGTAGGTGTGGCACCTTGTAAACAAGTCATAGGAAGGCCTGTTCAGAATCTGATACTACCTACTTAGTATAATAAGTTGTATTGGGTGTGCTAAGATGATCAGAAACTCTCCTCAGTACTCTGTATGCAGAAGGAAATAAAATTCAGAATTCTGACTTCCTTGGGTTGGGAATTTAGCTCAGTGTAAGAGCATTTGCAAAGCAAGTGCACGGCCCTGGATTTAGTCCTCTCCTTTGGGGGAGAAAAAGAATTCTGACTTTCTGAATTAGTGTTTTTCATTGTCTAACACATTACTTTCTTTTCTAGACTTAGTAAGCTGATAAATTTTACTTTTCTGAGTAACCTGTTTGAATCCCTACTTTTTTTTTTTGGCCAGTCCTGGGGCTTGGACTCAGGGCCTGAGCACTGTCCCTGGCTTCTTTTTTTTGCTCAAGGCTAGCACTCTGCCACTTGAGCCACAGCGCCACTTCTGGCCATTTTCTGTATATGTGGTGCTGGGGAATCGAACCCAGAGCCTCATGTATATGAGGTAGGCACTCTTGCCACTAGGCCATATCCCCAGCCCCGAATCCCTACTTTTTGACTGCATGTACTACCAGAGCTAAAGTGCTTGAAGAAGGCAAATGACAGTTTATACAAACTATCCTGATTGTCATTACTGATATAATACTAAAATAAAATCAAGCTACCACTTTTAAGGACAAAGTGGTTTTTTTTTTTTTTTGCCACTGTTGCAGTCATCTTAGTACTGAGAAACTTGGTATTGCATGTGTGTTGTGGAGTACTACTTCATAATTTTCAGAGGTAGAAAAGACTTCTTTTTTTTTTGGCCAGTCCTGGGCCTTGAACTCAGGGCCTGAGCACTGTCCCTGGCCTCCTTTTGCTCAAGGCTAGCACTCTGCCACTTGAGCCACAGCGCCACTTCTGGCCATTTTCTGTATATGTGGTGCTGGGGAATCGAACCCAGGGCCTCATGTATATGAGACAGGTACTCTTGCCACTAGGCCATATCCCCAGCCCCAGAAAAGACATTTTTGTTCTTTCTTTCTTTCTTTTTTTTTTTTTTTCCTTGCGTGGGTACTAGAGCTTGAATTTAGGTCTTCAAGCTCAGCATGTTCCCTCATAGCTGGCACTCTACCACTTAAGCCATGCTTCTTTTTTCAGGTTTTGCTGGTTAATTGGAGATAAGAGTCTCTTGAATTTGTCTGCTCAGGCTAACTTGAAACCACAACCCTTAGATCTCCTGCACACTCATTGTTTTATTAGAACACTAAAGCCTCCAAAGATTAGGTAAAATCTCTGGAATTTCACGGGAATGTTTTTTCCTTTCAGGTCTGGGCCCTTCTCAGATTAAAAAAAAAGTTTGAACTGAGTGTGGTAGCACCTGTCTGTAATCTCAGCACTTGGGAGGCTGAGCCAGGAGGATCATGAATTTGAGGCCAGCCTGGGCTACCCACCTCCTCCCCCACAAAATATCTTCCAACACTTCTTGAACACTATAGGAAAAATTTAAATTATAAGATCCCTTAAAGCCCTACCTATGTCTTAGCTACTCAAAAGGATTGAGGCTTAAAGTCAGCCCCAGAAAACAAATCTAAGAGGCTATTATCTCCAATTAACCGGTAAAAAGCTGGAACTGCAAGAGTTGATCAAGTGGTAGAACACCAGCCATGAGTGAAAAAGCCAAATGAGAGCTCAAAGTCCTGAATTTTAATCCAATTACCAGTACTATAAGAACACCTCCTCCCATTTTCAAACCCAAACAATAGTTAATATTAAAAATAATTGTTGGCTGGGCACTGGTGACTCCCACCTGTAATCCTTGCTACTTAGGAGACTAAGATCTGAGGCAAAAAAGCTCTTGGGACCCTTTTCTCCAGTTAACATTCCCCAAAAGCCATAAGTGGAGCTGTGGCTCAAGTAGTAGAGCACTAGACTTGAGCATAAAAGCTCAGCTACGGGCTAGGAATATGGCCTAGTGGCAAGAGTGCTTGCCTTGTATACATGAAGCCCTGGGTTTGATTCCACAGTACCACATATGTAGAAAACGGCCGAAGTGGCACTGTGACTCAGTGGCACTCTGTGGCAGAGTGCTATCCTTGAGCAAAGAGAAGCCAGGGACAGTGCTCAAGCCCTGAGTCCAAGGCCCAGGACTGGCAAAAACAAAAAACAAAAAATAAGAGCTCAGGTACAGCACCCAAGCCCTAAGTTCAAGTCCCAGGACTACTGGGGGGAAAAATTGCACTAGAAATCAGTAGTTATGTTTCTTGGTGTTTGAATTCTCATAATTACTGTGGGCCGCATGTGTAAGGATGTTTCTTATAGTTACTTTGACACTCACTATACTGCTTAGCATTCCCACTCTTGGAATAAAGATTAAAAACTAATGTTTACACTAAAATCTGTATGAGAATGATGATATTTATTTCATAATATGGAAGCCTTTAAATGTCTCCAGCTGGTAAAATAGATATCTAAAATGTGTTTATATTATGTCATGGATACAATTCAACAATAAAAAGAAACTGTCATGACATGTACCTGCATGGATGACCTCAGTTGTTTTTGTTTTTGGTTGTGCTGTGAGGGAGGTGCTTGTGAACATACAGCAGCCATTGCTCTGAGTTGAATTATGCTAAGTGAAAGAATCCAGACCCAAAAGATAGCCTACTGGATGACTATATGTGTTGATGTTAAGATTGTTGAAAGAACGAAACAATAGGAACAGAATACTTACCAGTGGTTGCCTAGGAGTGAGGACAGGAGTTGACTACAAAGATCACAAGGGAATTTTTTGGGCTGATAGAGATTTGTGGTGATGAGGATATAACTCTGTATTTGTCACAACTCATACTTGTATATAAAAACAGTGAATTTTACTATATATCTGTTATAGTTCAATAAATGTGATTTAAGATGAAAGCTCTTAGCTCAGGGAATCTCCCCTCTCCCTCAGTACTCCTTAGTTATTATTGCTTATACATTTAGGAACACTGGAACCTAGGATCAGCCAGTACAAGGAATATTTGCTTTTTAATTTAAAAAGGAATATGGCAGAGGTAGTATTTCTTGGGAATCATAAATATTATTCAATGTATCCAGAATTTTTCTAGGCGTTATTCTAGATGCTTTGTAAATCTAATAGTAAACATTTAATTTCTCTAATAACCTTGAGCCTCTACTATTTTTCTCATATATTCTCATAGAGAAACCCAGAAAGGTAGGAATTTCCCCAAAGCCACAACATCTAATAAATGGCACAATCAGGTTTGAGTTTCTTTTAGCTTTAGAATCAATACTATTAATCACTGTATTTGGCTTTTCTTCATTGAATGTGATTTGATAAATAATTCTGATAGATGCTTAGAACTTTCTTCCCTTACTAGTTATATGTGTATTATTTATTATTCGGTCTTAACATTGACATTACAATGAAGAGATTTTTCTTAAGCACAAGTGCCATCTCTAATACATGAATTTTCCCATTTTCCTTTCCAGGTTCCATTCATGTACATGTGTACTATTTATAAAATTATTCTCAGTAGGGGGAGGGAGGAGGGCATGAGGGACAAGGTAACAAACAGTACAAGAAATGTATCCAATGCCCAACGTATGAAACTGTAACCTCTCTGTACATCAGTTTGATAATAAAAATTTGAAAAAAAAATTATTCTCAGTATTTAGGAAGACTTTACTCCCAGTAATTTATAGAATTATAAATATTTTGTGTCTAGTTTTTTCTCTGTATAGAAAAAAATACCAGGCTGAGAATGTGGCTTAGTGGTAGAGAGCTTGTCTAGCACGCATGAAGCCCTGGGTTCCATGGGCCTGGGTAACATGTAAACAGAAAAAGCTCAAAGTGGCACTGTGGCTCATTTGGTAGAGTCTTGAGCAAAAGCAGCTCAGGGACAGTGACCAGGCCTTGATTTCAAGCCCCAAGACTGGCCAAAAAAAGCCATAACTAAATTAAGAGTAGAGATGTAACTCAGTGATAGAGCATTTACTGTGAAACAGTGCTCTGGGTCCAATACCAGCACCAAAAATAATAACTAATTATTATTAATGATAATAATTAAAGTGTTTTTCTCTGATTTTTAGTTCACTAAAAAACACACCACTGGATATTCATTTATGTGTGTATCTATGCTTATTTAGATCATATAAATTACCAAAAAAAGTTATATAACAGCTTTCTGTTATATAATGACCATGTCTTTTGTAATCAGTATTTGTTGAGTACTTACTTTGCTTAACACAATGGAAAAAAAGATAATTAAGATATTTTCCAGCCCTTGCTGCACTCAAAACTTGACCTACAAACCTCACTCATGGGTGGACTTAATTGGGGCTGCCTTCAAACTGTGGTCCTTAAATCTCAGCCTCCTGTGTAGCTAGAATTACACATATGAGCCACCAGCTCCTACCTTTCTGTGCTTGTCTATCCCCCTGGAGGGGGATTAGGATTGTGACATTGGAAACTGGTCCTTTCCTTTGTCACTGGAGCATTATACTCGAAATAAGTCCACCCAACTTCAATAGTCTTCCTAGTTAGTTTATCCTTAATTTACCTTAGAAAACTTGTAGACTGGATGTAGCACCCTGACGCTTGCAAATCTCTGATTGAAGGTTCTATATGTTGCTGCCCCTTTAAGCCTCTGATGAGCATGCTGAGGGCCCTTCGTGTGCTTTAGTTCCTGCCCAAAGGATGTGTTTCCAAGCAGCCAGCCTTACCAAAGTTTCTGGCTCCTTTCCACCGGCTGCCGAAGGATCAGCAGGAATTGGACAGTAGTGCCCAGACCCCTCCCTGCCAAGGGAGCATAAGTGTCAGACTGGGAATGAGGGGCAAGCATCTTATACCTGTGTTCCTGTATCCCTGTGCTAGAAATCCTGGTGGACAGTCCCAGAGACTTCTCTGGCCTATCAGGCTAAGGCTTTGAAAAAGTATAAACAATGCTGGCTACAGGAAGCTAAAGCCTGGACATCTGCTCTACTTATGAGTAGTGACAGCAGCCCTGGGGTGCTAGTTTGGATATGCAGTGGGTGAGCATTGCCTACAACCTGGTATTGCCATAGCTTGGTTCCTCTTTATAGTGAGGAAAGAATTGTTTTTACCCAAGTATAGCTGATTTGGAGACCTTGAGTAGTATCATTGGGATGAGTAAGCATAAAGTTTTCAGCCTCCTTGGTACAGTTGAGCTGTATCTCGAAAAGTTGACCTAATTTACAGCCAGTTTAGCTTTCTATCTCCCTAGAGGCCTGTGTTGGTATTTGGTCCCCCCTTTGGAAACATTGACAGTGGTCATCTATTAGAGTCCAGTTTAACCTTCTTTCCTGCTGATAGAATAGCACAATGTGAAAGACAGAGCTCTTTACTCTGTCTCTGAGGGAATATGTGGGAGGCCTCTGTCCTAGAACAAGGAAAGCAAATACACCAAAATTTGTTAAGATAACCTTCTAGGGAAGTAGTTCAGATTCCTAGTCCCCTGATAATACACAATATGCCAGCAAGAGGATAGCATTTGTCTTTTCATTATAATGGGGAGTACCTAGAGGCAGTGGAGGTTTTGTTTTAATGAAGGAAAGACTTGGCTTTTTTTTTTCTACCTGCTAGATTTTACTTACTCATAGTCTGTGATAGCTACATAATTGTTATGCTACTTTAATCCAGTTGTCTCTCCTGGACACAGTTTAATAAATTTCTCATCATGCATTGTTTTATTTCATTACTACTCTGTGTGTGGGTGTGGGTGTGGGTGTGGTGTTTTACTTGAGCCCATCATCACACATAATTATTGGTCATTTAAGAAATTTTGTTTGAGATGGATATGGGTATGTTGTCCATGTTGCCCCCAAACATCCAGGCTCAAATGATCTCCTGCCTCCACCTCCTATGTAGCTGAGAATAGCATGGGTTACCTTTAGACTATGAGAATACAGGAATTTTAAATGAAAGGCTACCATACTTGAACCCTTGGGTGGTTGGGGAGAAGACTATGAAGCTGGAAGCTGTCTAGTTCTAAGCCCAGCCCTAATATTGCTCATGTGATCTCTTTGTGTTTTACTTTTAGTGGGTTGGAGAATGAGAAAATGCTTGATTTCTGTGGCTACGTTTTATGATAGGACATGGTACATATTTAATAGGAAATTTGTTATTCAACCACTAAGCTGAGAAGTTAATATGGATTTTATTCTATGTTTTACCTTAATGTATAACCTTGAAAACAATTCTTAGCCTCTAATCTAGAAATAAACAATTACATCTCACCCTTTTTCAGTAGCAGTGTGTACTATATGACATTCGAGGTCTTTGGAGCCATTATTAGATAGGTCAGTAGTATAAACTGATCATGTTTCTGTAGAAATTGTAGCTAGTTTCTTTGCTTTTGCCTCCATTTTAGATTGAAGCAAAAGCTCTCGATAATTGTGACTATTTTAGTAGGGATTGGGACATAAGAACCATAGCAAGCATCATATATAGTTCAGATTAATTGTACTAATGCTTCTCTTTGTTGGCAGTCTTATTTTCCAACAAAGACATTAAATCATGCTGTTTAATAAAAACCTTAAGTTTTTTTCTGTTTATGTTTATAAAATCCAGACTCCTCTGTTTATTCCTGATCTACATTTCTATTTCTTTTTTTTTTTTTTTTTTTTTTTTGTCCAGTCCTAGGCCATGAACTCAGGGCCTGAGCACTGTCCCTGGCTTCTTTTTTGCTCAAGGCTAGCACTCTGCCACTTGAGCCACAGCGCCACTTCTGGCCATTTTCTGTATATGTGGTGCTGAGGAATCGAACCCAGGGCCTCATGTATACGAGGCAAGCACCTTTGCCACTAGGCCATATTCCCAGCCCCTGATCTACATTTCTAAACACTTGAAGATCATATTTCGGAAGTCTAAAACCAGACTCCTATTCCCAGTTTCTCCTCTTCTCCCCATGTACAAATAACTCAAAACTCCTTTCCTTAACTGCTAGACTGGGACTGGAGCCTTCTGTTCCCCATCAGACTTACCCTCTACTTGCACCTTCTTAGTTACAAGGTGTTATTTTTCTCCTCTCTCCCTCTTCCCACTCCTCCCACTCCCCCCTTTCTTCCCCTCCCAGAACTAGGGGCTTGAATTTCCAACCTTGTTGGAGAAGTACTCTGCCACTCGAATCACATCTCCAACTTGGCTGGCTTTGAACCATGGTCCTCCTACCTATGCCTCCTGCATTGTTGAGATTACATGCATATACCACCATGCCTGGCTTATTTGTGAGATGTGGTTTTCCTTATTGCCTTGGCTGGCTTTGAACTTTGATCCTTTCCAAGTAACAGGGGTTGTAGGTGTGCCCCTCCTTTACTTCTATTTTTTGGGGAAAAAAAATATCACATCTCTTATTGAAACATTCATCATTGAGTTCAGATACCATCTTTTTTGTGATGTTGACTAGTAGTTAGCTCACTGGTGATTAATGGCATCTTCAAACTCCCTTTATATCTCCTTGAACTCATCTTTATCTCTTCCTTCTATGGAATTTTCATATTATGACCATTTGTTTACATGTCTTATTTGTACTATTGTAAACTCTTTGAAGACATTATAGTTTACTCATAGGAAGACAGTGAATGAGTGAGTATTTTTGGTAAAGTTGCGTGAGTAATCCCTTATTAAATCTCGTTATTATTTAAGAAGAATCTAACCTTTACAATTAACCCATTCTTACCTCCTCTGGACTTTGGTTAGTAAACTTTGTTAGTTCTTATGTTCTTTTATGATTTCTTAATTAGTGTGTATTAATTGTACAATTCTGTTTTGTTTTGTTTTTTTCCCAGTACTGGGGTTTGAACTCAGAGATCACACTTTCTTGGCTTGCTCACTTAGCTGCTACTCTGCCACTTGAGCCACATCCCCAATAAACTTGCTTATTTGTAGACTTTTCTGCCTAAGCTGGCATCATAATACTAGCCTTCAACTAGCCTTCAGATCTCAGCCTCCTAAGTAGCTGGATTATAGGAATGAGCCACCGGTGCCTATCTAATTTCGTTAGCCTTTTTTCTTTCTTCTTTTTAAAAAAATTAATTAATATGATGGAATCTTTGTGTAGGTTCTATTTGCATTTTCTTTATGGATAAGAATAATGAATATTTCTTCATGTATCTCTTGACCATTTGTATTTTTCTTCAAGAACTGTATTCAGTTCGTTGGTCCATTTATTAATTGGGTCCCATGCTCTCTTACTGTTTAATTTTTTTGAGCTCTTGGTATGGTCTGGACACTATCTTTTATCTGTTGAGTAGCTTGAGAAGATTTCCCATTCTGAGGGCTGTGTCTTTGTTCTGGAAATTTTGTTTCTTTTGCTATGTAAAATTTTTAATTTGATACAGTTCTACTTGTTCATTTTTTTCTGAGCTGTAGAGTCATAATTCAGAAAATAATTGCCCCAAGTTGTGGTGCTTTCCCTTTGTTTTCCAGTAGTAATTTAAAAGTTTCTGATCAGCCAGGTGCCAGTGACTCGTGCCTATAATCCTAGCTACTCAATGCTGAGATCTGAGAGTCGTGATTTGAAGCCAGCCTAGGCAGCAAAGTCCATGAGATTCTTCAGTTAACCACAAAAAAAGCTTAGAAGTGGAGCTGTGGCTCAGTTGGTAGAGCACTAGCCTTGAACTCCATTTGGAGTTGAACTTTTGGTAAAGTAAGAGGGAGTAGTCTAGTTTCCATCTCCTGCAAGTAGATAACTAGTTTTCTCAATACTGTTTGTTGAAAAGCTGTCCTTTTTTCTGTTGTATATGATTTGATTTGTTTTCTGTTGTATTTGTCAGAAAATAAATGACTGTAGCTGTGTGGTTTTATTTCTAGGCTTTCTGTTCTATTCCATTGGTCTTATGTATGTCTTTTTAACAATAGCATGCTGGTTTTGTTATCATGGCTCTGTCATATAATTTGAAGTCCAGAATTATGATCACCTCTATCTAGCATTACTCTTTCTGCTCAGTATAACTCTTGCTATTCAGAGTTGTTGGTCTTTCTATATGAACTTTAGGATTGATTTTTCTTTTCTGCAATTTTTTTTTTAATTGAGGTAGGTGCTAGAGGCTCTTGCCTGTAATTCTAGCTACTCAGGAGGCTGCAATCAGGATTTTGATTCAAAACCAGCCTGAGCAGACAAATCTGAGAGACTGTTACCCTCAATTAACCAGAAAAAAAAAAAGAGAGAAAAAAGCAGGAAGAAGAGTTAGGCTAAAGTGGTAGAATGCTAGCCTTGAGCACAAACAGTAAGTACAAGGCCCTGAGTGCAAGCCCTAGTACCGGCCTATAATAACTAATACAGACACACACGTATACCAGATATTGTATATTTTCACTTCATATGTGATCATTATACCTAAAAGACATACTTATCATGGCTAGTGGCATACATTTGTATTTATACCTATCTATGTAAATATAGATTTAGATAAATGTAAAACCTAACTAAAAGACTACTTCGAAAAGGAAGGGGAGGGCTGGGGATATAGCCTAGTGGCAAGAGTGCCTGCCTCGGATACACGAGGCCCTAGGTTCGATTCCCCAGCACCACATATACAGAAAACGGCCAGAAGTGGCGCTGTGGCTCAAGTGGCAGAGTGCTAGCCTTGAGCGGGAAGAAGCCAGGGACAGTGCTCAGGCCCTGAGTCCAAGGCCCAGGACTGGCCAAAAAAAAAAAAAAAAAAAAGGAAGGGGAAAGGGAAAAAGAAAGAGTAAATAATTTTGAAATACTTTGCAGCTGTATATGAAAACTGTTGATGAGTAAGATATTGGGAAAGAGAAACAGTTTGGGAGAGTACTAGCTGGAGGAGGTTGTGTTAACAGAGAGTATGAATATAGTGTGTTCAAAGTGAATGGTTTACTGGTATAAAAGCAGAACAGTGAAACCTGTTAAAATTGTTTTAGGAAGGGACTAAGTGATAGGATGGGACTGGAAAATATTGTATACAAGAGTGTAAATGTCACAATGAAATTCCTCTCTGTATTACTCATGTATACTAATAAATATTGTCCTTAATGGAATTAAGTAGGTATCCTATGAGAGAATGGGCTTTTTTACTCTTGTTAATACATGCATTATAAAAGAATCTTAAAAGTCTTCTGATTTCTTAAAAGATTACCTGATTGCTAGAGTTAATAGGTACCTACTTTTATCTGACAGGAACTACTATTAATTCCAAGGAAAAACTGGAAGCACAATGGGAGATGACAGCGAATGGTTGAAACTGCCGGTGGATCAGAAATGCGAGCACAAAGTAAGGCTTTTCTGCAATTTAAATTTCAGTATCATTGGTTTGTTTTCTCAGCCAGTTACATTATTGCCTTATTCAGACATATTGTGATTTTTAAAAACACTAAAGCCTTCTTAAATACTGTTATTTTATGTCATTAAAAATAGGTCAATGTAAAAAGTTTTTTTTAATCTCTGGAAAAATCCAAATATGAAGTGAAAGTGCTTTTAACTTTAAGAAGTGACTTCCTACGGATTTTTTTTGGCCAGCCTGGCACTTGAACTCGGCCTGAGCACCGTCCCTGAGCTTCTTTTGCTCAAGGCTAGCACTCTTACTACTTGAGCCACAGTGTCACTTCTGGCTTTTTCTGTTATGTGGTGCTAAGGAATTGAACCCAGGGCTTCATGCATGCAAGGCAAGCACTCTACCACTAAACTACATTCCCAGCCCTTCCTAGGTGATTTTATCATAAGTGATACCACCCTTGGGCATTTACCCATAGCATTCCAAATCAGAGTAGAGAAGACACTTGCACATCCATGTTCATTGTTATACTGTCCACATAGCCCATTTATGGAAACAGTCCAGATACCTTATAATGAATGAGTGGATCAAGAAAATATGAGTGTAGGGCTGGGGATATAGCCTAGTGGCAAGAGTGCCTGCCTCGGATACACGAGGCCCTAGGTTCGATTCCCCAGCACCACATATACAGAAAATGGCCAGAAGCGGCGCTGTGGCTCAAGTGGCAGAGTGCTAGCCTTGAGCGGGAAGAAGCCAGGGACAGTGCTCAGGCCCTGAGTCCAAGGCCCAGGACTGGCCAAAAAAAAAAAAAAAGAAAAGAAAATATGAGTGTGTGTGTGTGTGTGTGTGTGACTTTTACTTACCCATTCAGGATAATAATACTATGTAATTTACCGGGGAAAGGTATGGACCTGGAAAATATTATGTTAAGTGAAGTAAGTCAGGCTCAGATGTAGAAGTTAGATCTAAGTTATAAACATATGAAACATAGACAGGTCATATGCATGTATACACAAACAAAATGACTAAGTATAGTATATGCAGGGGAGAATTCCAGTAGTGTAACTGCTTTGAACTACTAATTTACAGTTTAACAAAATGAATACTAAGAAGCTGACATGTTTTATCAAGTTATAGGAAAGTCAAGGTAAGAATGGCAGATGAATGGAGAGCAAGGGTTGGGCAAATGTAGTCATAATCAGTGTACATATGTAAAAATAGAACCAGCTTGGTTCAAGGTGGGCTTCAGAGAGATGGAGAGAATGATGGACGAGATGATGTTAATCAAGATGCATGGCACTCATAAACTGACATGTTGGATTGAAATCCCCTTGTACAACTCTTTTTGGGGTTTATTTTTATTTTTTATCTTTTTTCTTTATTGTCAAAGTGAAGTACAGAGGGGTTACAGTTTCATATGTAAGGCAAGTACATTTCTTATCCAACTTGTTACTTCCTTCCTCATTTCCCCTGCCTCCCCCCTTCCTATTGCTGTTGCAGTGGTTTGTCTTTTTATCCTTTGTCCCTTGATTTTGGTATTCCCTTTCCCTTCCCTAGTTCCAATACACGTATATACAGTATCCAGGGTTGTGCAACTTCTTAAAGATAATAAACAATAATTAATTTAAAACAATTTATGGAGAGCTGGTGGCTCAAGCCCAAAACTAGTTACTTAGGAGGTAGAGGATAGCAGTTCAAGGTTATTGTCAGCATATCTCTCATCTTTCTCTCAGACAGGATTTCGTTGAGTAGTTCAGACTAGCTTCAAAATCACTGTATAATCTAGGTTGTCTTCAAACTTATCCTACTCCCTCAGTTTCCTAAGTGCTGGAAGCTGTGTCATCTACCTAGCTTTATCAATGAAGTCTCTTTCTTGTTTATTTTTGTTGTTGTTTTGTGTGATAGAACTGGGGCTTGAACTCTGGGCCTGGGCACTGTCCCGTACTTTTCATTCAAAGCCAGCATTCTACCATTTGAGCCACAGCTCTACTTCCCTGGCCATCAGTATAATTTCTCCTGTTTGAATTGGTGTGTGTGTGTGTGTGTGTGTGTGTGTGTGTGTGTGTGTGTGTGTGTGATAGTATAATAATACCTGGATACAAGCTGGGCACCAGTGGTAATCCTAGCTACTCTGGAGGCTGAAATCTGAGGAATTCAGTTTAATGCCACCCTGGGCAGGAAAATCAATGAAACTCTCATCTCCAATTAACCATCAGAAAAACAGAAGTGGCACTGTGGCTCAAGTGGTAGAGTGCTAGCCTTGAGCTGAAGAGCTCAGGGACAGTACCCAGGTCGAGAGTTCAAGCCCCACTACCGACAATAAATAAAGCCTGGATAAAAAGTAAATAAAATGCATTTATATTGTATAATTACTAAGAATTTTAGATAACCTTAGTAAAGCATTCATTAGAAGTTTTTTTACTAATCTTTTTTGAAAACTGTTTCTTTAACTCTTTTTAATCAGTTAGTCTGCAGACATTGGGTTTATTATTTAAATTACCTAGTGTGGGGATGTACTCATTTTTTTATCTTTTCTCCTCCAGAATATTAATAGATAATATATTTATGCTTTGTTTCAAATACTTTTCTTTTAGTTGTGGAAAGCAAGATTAAGTGGATATGAAGATGCCCTGAAGATCTTCCAGAAAATAAAGGATGAAAAGAGCCCAGAATGGTCCAAATTTTTAGGATTGATTAAAAAATTTGTTACGGATTCCAATGCAGTGGTTCAGTTGAAAGGACTAGAAGCTGCACTTGTTTATGTTGAAAATGCTCATGTAGCAGGAAAGTAAGTAGTTTTATCACTGTTCTGATAAAAAAAAAAAAAAAAAAACCTTGACTGGTACTAAGAGAGTAATTTTTGAATGTTTTTAGATCCTTAGTTGTGAGCAGCTTTAGAATATACTCATTTTCATTGGGCACTGGTGGCTTACACCTATCATTCAAGATACTCAGAAGGCTGATATCTGAGGATAGTGATTCAAAAGCAGCCTGGTCAGGAAAGTCTGTGAGGGTTTTTTTTGTTTGTTTGTTTTTTGTTTTTTGTAGTGGGGTTTGAATTCTTGGCCTGGATTCTCTCCTTGAGCTTTTCAGCTCAAGTGAACCACAGTGCCACTTTCAGTTTTCTGAGGGTTAATTGGAGATAAGTGTCTCAAGGACTTTCCTGCCTGGGCTGGCTTTGAACGGTGATGCTCAGATCTCAGCCTCCTGAGTAGCTAGGGTTACAGGTGTGAGACACTGGCGCCCAGCCTGTGAGACTCTTAATGTACTTTACATCCCCTTTCAAAACATCTTTCCTACTGTTTCTACTAAATTGTGTCCTTTGTTTGTGGTGTTGATTGTTTATATTACAGAACCACAGGAGAAGTTGTGTCAGGTGTTGTAAGTAAAGTGTTCAATCAACCTAAAGCCAAAGCCAAGGAGCTGGGCATAGAGATCTGTCTTATGTACATAGAAATTGAGAAGGGAGAGGCTGTGCAAGAAGAACTACTGAAAGGCCTGGACAATAAGAACCCGAAGATCATAGTGGCCTGTATAGAGACACTGAGGAAAGCCTTAAGGTAAGATACTTTATGCTTTAGTTTTGTTATAGTGTATCAATTGAGTTTCAGGTATAGATGGAAATAGAAACTGCTAAACTTGCCTGGGCATGCTATCACACCAGGGAAAAAAGTAAAAGTGTTCCTTAAATGTGGCCCTTGGCATTGAGTAATTTTTAGCCTTCAAGTGTATTATATATTACTTTCTTTAAATCTCATTCTTGTAAAGGTAAACAGCAGAGTCATTGTAATCTGTTTTCAGATTGAAAATTGACATGTAAGCATTTTCTCTTGTTATCCTCGGTATATATGCTCATAAAGACATAGTTTGTTGGCTAAAGCAAACTATTGACAAAGTAAACCTTATTTATAATAATAAAGCCCTTGTTTTTCTGAGACAGAGTCTCACTATTATATCTTAGGCTGGCCTTGAACTCTAGATCCTTCTGCCTCAACCTCCTGAGTGCTCAGATTAAAAGGATATACCACCATGCCTGGTATATTAAGTTATTTTCAATTCTATAATTTCTTATTGTTTGGCATTGATGTTTTTTATTAATATGATTTCAGGACAAGTGACTGAAAATTAGATAAATCACTATTTTATTCTAATTATACCTTAGTCTTCTAATGTGATATCCTCTCTCCAGTTATTGGCCATGTTAAATACTTTAGTGTGTGTGAAGGGGTACTGGAATCCAGGGACTTGTGTATCTGCATTATCTACTTTAGAAAGAACTTCTAGTGTGTGTGTGTAAGCTTAGAAAGAATTGGCTTACCAAAACAGGGCTGGGAGAAATAGAGAAGGGAAAAAGAGTGATATATCATCCCCACTCAACTAACTCTCTTGCAGTTTTATGTATGATCTATGTCTTGGAGAAAATGTTTATTTTATGTGCAAGTATCAGCCTTCTTGTTTTGTTTTTTTTTTTTTTTTGGTCAGTCCTGGGGCTTGGACTCAGGGCCTGAGCACTGTCCCTGGCTTGTTTTTGCTCAAGGCTAGCACTCTTCCACTTCAGCCACAGCGCACTTCTGGCCATTTTCTGTATATGTGGTGCTGGGGAATTGAACCCAGGGCCTCATGTATAGGAGGCAAGCACTCTTGCCACTAGGCCATATCCCCAGCCCAGTATCAGCCTTCTTGATTTTTGTTGAAACTCGCTTTTTTATGTCTTAAATGTTTTCATTGTCTTTTACTTAGTTTTGAATGTTCTGTTATAAAATTTGACTTTTATCTGGATTCTTTTTTTTTTTTTTTTTTGCCAGTCCTGGGCCTTGGACTCAGGGCCTGAGCACTGTCCCTGGCTTCTTTTTGCTCAAGGCTAGCACTCTGCCACTTGAGCCACAGCGCTACTTCTGGCCATTTTCTATATATGTGGTGCTGGGGAATCGAACTCAGGGCTTCAGGTATACGAGGCAAGCGCTCTTGCCACTAGGCCATATTCCCAGCCCCTTATCTGGATTCTTGTATGATAACAGTTTGTCTGTTTCTGGCCTACTTGTTACATTACAGCAGGCACGTATTTTTTTGAACAGTAAATAATATTCTTATTCTATCATCTTAGAAATTTAATGAATTAACTTAGTTATCAGAACTGTGCTTGTATCAGCAGGCCAATTTGTCCTGAATAAGATAAAAATGTATGTTTTATTATAATTTACCTTTAAATTAAAATGATCTAGTCTTGTATATTGTATGTCATTTCATCTTGAAGCAACTGGGAGAGTAAGGATAGGAAAAGAACAAATTAATTCTGTCTTATGTTGGTACTATCATCATCATTATCATTTGTTCTGCTGCAGATCAGTTCTCTAAAACTGAATTACATCCATAGATCCATAGTCCTGTCTTCCTTGTTGATGTTATTTTGACCATCCCTGTATGATTGTTTATTTGTCCTAAAGCATTTTAGAATCTAGTAGAACTAGGTAAGTCTATAGGCCCTTGAGGCCAAATTCTTAGTTCTTTAAATAATAGCTTTAAGAGACCAGAAATAATAATAATAATAATCTTCTCCTCCTCCTTCTTCTCCTTCTCCTTGTCTTTCTCCTTCTCCTTCTCCTTCTTCTCCTTCTCCTTCTCCTTCTCCTTCTTCTTCTCCTTCTTCCTTTGCCAGTCCTGAAGCTTGAATGTAGGGCCTGGGCACTGTCCCTGATCTTCTTTTGCTCAAGGCCAGCACTGTGCCACTTGAGCCACAGGGCCACTTTCAGCTGCTTCTGTTTATGTAGTACTAAGGAATTGAACCCAGGGCTTCATGTATGCTAGGCAAGCACTCTACCAGTAAACCACATTCCCAGCCCCGAGACCAGAAATAGTCTTGTCCCTAGAACCAGCTTCTAGAAAGAATCCTTTCATTTTGTTTCCCCTGTAGTAATAAGTGTGTTAAAATTAGGTTTTGTTTCATTACCTATTTTTTTTGTAGACTTGTCTTCAGCAGTAGGCTCAGATGATACAGAAACAAAAAGAATGAAATAATAAACAGTAATAATGTTAGGAAAAAGTTTTTAGTTTCTTTTTGTCTAAATGAAGAGAAGAAACTAAATGTTAGGGGCTGTAGGCACTATATTAAGTAACACTGAAACAAACTAAAGTAAGATCACGATAATGTCTTATTTTTCCTTTAGTCTTGGGGTCTAACTAAGATAAGTCAAATTTCTTTTCCAGATGTGTAAAGTACATTTTAAAGGAAATCTTGGTGGTCATCTGGTTTATTTTCATGGTATGGTATCTCTATTTGAACATGATCAGATACCTTATTAAAAATCACTTTATAAAGGAAATGTTTTCACAGTTTAATCTGCTGGTCTACTTCTTATTATTGAATAGTTTTGTTACATTTATGCAAATGAAATAACTTGTGCATATTAGTTAACACATTAACAATATATTCAGCTGAGCATAATGGTGAACACCTATAATAATCCCAGCAGTTGGGAGGCTGAGCCAAGATGATTTCAGATTAATGGCCAGTTTGAGCTACATAAGAAACCCCACCTCAAAAAATGAAAAAGGCTGGGTGCTGGAAGCTCATGCTTGTAATCCTAGCTACTCAGGAGGCTGAGATCTGAGGATCCTGGTTCAAAGCCAGCCCAGGCAGGAAAGTATGTGAGTATCTTCAATTAACCACCAGAAAACATGAAATAGAGTTATGGCTCAAAGTGGTAGAATGCTAGCCTTGAGCTAAAGAGCTCAGGGACAGTACATAGGCCCTGAGATCAAGCCCCATGACAAACAAAAATATAAAAATATATAACAAAGAAAGCTACTACTTTTTAGTTGGGAACTTGGAAAATATAATACTTGGGCTGGGGATATGGCCTAGTGGCAAGAGTGCTTGCCTCGTATACATGAGGCCCTAGGTTCAATTCCCCAGCACCACATATACAGAAAATGGCCAGAAGTGGCGCTGTGGCTCAAGTGGCAGAGTGCTAGCCTTGAGCAAGAAGAAGCCAGGGACAGTGCTCAGGTCCTGAGTCCAAGCCCCAGGACTGGCCAAAAAAAAAAAAAAGGAAAATATAATACTTGGCAGATACAGAAAGTTAAATATTCTTTCTTTTTCTCTCTGTGTGTGTGTGTGTGTGTGTGTGTGTGTGTGTGTGCGCGCGTGCGTGTGCGCGCGCACCTAAGTGCATTTGTTCTGGTCCTAGGGGTTGATTTCAGGTCCTGGGCACTATCTCTAAGATTTTTCACTCAAGACTAGAGCTCTACCACTTGACCCACAGCTCCTTTTCCAGCTTTTTTTTTTTTTTTTTTTTTTGCCAGTCCTGAGGCTTGCACTCAGGAGCTAAGCACTATCCCTGGCTTCTTTTTGCTCAAGGCTGGCACTCCACCACTTGAGCCACAGGGCCCCTTCTGGCTTTTTTCTATGTATGTGGTACTGAGGAATTGAACCCACGGCCTCAAGTATGTGAGGCAAGTACTCTACCAGTAGGCTATATTCCCAGCCCCTTTTCCAGCTCTTATGCTGGCAAATTGGAGCTTCCTGGCTGGGCTGACTGTTAACCACAATCCTCAGAACTCAGCCTTCTTAGAAACGAGAATTATAGGTGTGAGGTACCAGTGCTCAGCTAGACATGCTTTCTTTTTAAATAATGTGAGAATACAATTGTTTTTCCCATAGAAAACACTGAGTCAAAGAAAGTTAAATTGCCAAGAGTTACAGTATGATAGTTGCAAAGAATGAAATGCACATTGCCAGGATTTGTGGTTTAATTATGGGGATATTATATTTGTGTGTCACTTTAATTTTTATATATATTTAAGTTTTTACTGCCCCTTTATATATTTTAAATCCTCCTTATCTGATTACCTACAAAGCTAGGTTTTAAATGTTAGGATTGTTTTGGGTCTTAGACATAAATATTATTGGGAGAATGACACAAATATTTTCATGAGAATGTATTCACAATAGTAAATTCATTTTGTTGCCTTAAAGAAACTTAGCCTATGTAACTATTAATATGAAGTATCGAACTATTTATACCTAACCCAAGTACATTGCATGTTGATTTTCTTTTCTCCACCACTTTTCACTTCTAGTGAGTTTGGTTCCAAAATTATTTTACTTAAGCCAATTATCAAAGTATTGCCAAAACTCTTTGAGTCTCGTGAGAAAGCTGTTCGAGATGAAGCCAAACTAATTGCTGTGGAGATTTATAGATGGATTCGGGATGCTTTGAGACCCCCATTACAAAATATAAATTCTGTCCAGGTGAGTTACAAAGTTCTCCAGTTGTCTTTACATGAAGTGAATATGAAGAGATACTTTCTTGTTCTTGTTGTTATTATCTCCTTACACATATTTTTCATTCATTTGAAAGTCAGTTGAATTTTCCTACATAACTCTCTGTATTGCTGCTTTGCTTTTCAAGTATGTCTTCTGTGAGTGTAGTATGATAGTAATCTAGTATTAAAGGTAATGTAGGGCTTGGAATATGGCCTAGTGGTAGAGTGTTTGCCTCACATACATTGAAGCCCTGGCTTCTATTCCTCAGCACCGCATATACAGAAATAAGCCAAAAGGCACTCGCACATATACTAAAATTGTAACAATACAGAGAAGATTAGCATGGCCCCTGCGCAAGGATGACACGCAGATTTGTGAAGCATTCCATATTTTTTAAGAGCTCCTGAGCACCACACCCACAAAAGCAATAAAGAATTGTCAAATTTCTTTACCACCAAAAAATAAGAATGAAAGAAGCCAAAAGTGGTGCTGTGGCTGAGTGGTAGAGTGCTAGCCTTGAGCAAAAAGAAGCCAGGGACATGCTCAGGCCCTGAGTTCAAGCCACAGGACTGGCCAAAAAGAAAGGTAATCTAATCTTTTTGAGGGGAGGTGTCCTAGGAAGTAAACCCAGTCTTGACTATAGTAAGGACTAATCACTGAGTTAAATCCCTTTCTTCTAATATTAAAGTATAAAATGCTATTATCTGGCAAGATTTATTCGTTGTGATGAAATAGTCTACCTTCTTGAGTAAATTATTCTTGGTGATTTTTTTTCGATTATGCAAATAGAGATGGGCTGGGAATATGGCCTAGTGGCAAGAGTGCTTGCTTCGCAAATATAGATGAATTCATGAAATAGTGAGAGTGTCCTAAAAAGTGGACTTAGTACTCTTCTTCCTTAGTACTTAGACATAAATATTCAGTGTAGTGACTAATGTGAGTCAGTTTCACTTATGCTACAAAATATATATAATTTAAAGTTTTTTTCTTGTTTGCCTGGTTAGAGCTACATACATGAGTTCTAATATATGAATGAATACAAATATTAAGTATATTCTCTAGTGGTGCATTGTAAATAAGATTTTTTGCTTATATGAGTTATATGGGGAGATTTCATTATTACCTTTCAATGTATGTGTAAATAAGTTTTTAAAATATTTTGTGATAATTTCAGTTGAAAGAGCTAGAAGAAGAATGGGTCAAACTGCCAACAGGTGTTCCTAAACCAACTCGGTTTCTGCGTTCCCAGCAAGAACTAGAAGCTAAACTGGAACAGCAACAGTCTGCTGGTGGCGATGCTGAGGGGGGTAAGCCTTTTTTTGTGTGTGCCAGTCCTGGGGCTTGAACTCAGGGCCTGGGCACTGTCCTTGAGCTTCTTTTGCTCAAGGCTAGCACTCTACCAGCCCAGTAAGCCAATTTTATACATTAGTTTATATAAATATTATCAAGAATTAACACTGCCACAAGAATCTGTGTTTACTATGAATATTTTAAAAGGGTGTTTTTAATAAAATTTAGATTGAGTGTGGCAAGAATAACACTCATCCTTTCTGTTAAGATTTGAACTGTTAAGATTTCATCAGGGAGCTGGATGCCATTGGCTCACACCTGTAGTTCTAGCTACTCAGGAATCTGTGATCTGAGTCCATGAAAAAGCCAGAAGTGGAACTGTGTGGCTCAAGTGGTAGAGTGCTAGTCTTGAGCAAAAAGCCCAGGACTTGGGGGGGAGGAGAGGTGGTGGAGAAAAAGATTTCATCAGGGATGTACAGGAAAGTCCTTGAGACTCTTATCTCCAATAGACTACTCAGAAAAAGTTGGAAAGTGGCGTTGCATCTAAGTGGTAGATTGCTGCTAGCCTTTAGCACAGAGAGGCTGGGGGACAGAGCGCAGCTCCTGAGTACAAGCCCCAGGGCCAGCAAAGAAAAATAGGACTGACAACTAACAAAGAAAAAACCATTCCAGCCTTTTAACATTTGTTTTGTTTTTCTCCTGGAAGGCGGTGATGATGGTGATGAGGTGCCACAGATAGATGCTTATGAGCTTTTAGAAGCAGTCGAAGTCCTTTCCAAACTTCCCAAAGACTTTTATGACAAAATTGTAAGTAATAGTTAAACTTCCTTCATTTTAAATTATAATTTAGATCAGAGAGTACTATGCCTAGTATTAGCTCCACACTCCTTGACCCTGAATCTCTCCCTTAAGAGAGCAAGTTACTGCTTCTGTACCTTAACATTACTTTGTAGATGCAATTATTATGACACTTTCTTTTAAAATTTTGTCAAAACCACAACTTTGTTGTTGTTGTCTGATAATTTTTTTATTTATCTTTAAATAACTCTCTGGTTTATCTAGCCACACATTATGGCTCATGTTTGTGATCCTAGCTGCTTGAGAGTCTATGATTATGGTTCAGGATTAGCCTGGGCAAGGACAAAGGTTGCCAAAGTTAGTGAAATAAAGCTGGGCTTGGTGGCACAGTCCTCCCAGTTGTGTGAGAGGTATAAAGTAGGAGGATCAAGGTCCGGGCTGGCTGGTCAAAAGAAGTGAAACCCTACCTATAATTAGTTAAAGGAAAAAAGACTGGGGTCATGGCAAGCATGACTTATGCCTGGCATGCATAAGGCCCCAAATTCAACCTTCAGTACCACCAAAAATAAAAAGTTATCTCCTTTTGTTCATCCCCTTTGTCATTTCTTGAGCCCAGAATTTCTTGACACTTTTGTCAGATGACTTCTGTTTTGGTGGGGCTATTCTGTTTATTGCAAGATGTTTACCCACCAGGCATTAGCAATACCCTCTTCCCAGGTCATGACAATCAAAAATTTCTGTAAACATTCCTCTTTTTCCCTCTTCCCTTCCTTCTCTTCCCCTTTCTCCTTCCATCATCTTTTACCTTTTAAACATTTTTTATTAGCTTACATAGTTATACAGAGGGTATCCTCCCATAATATTAAGCATCATTTTCTTAGGAGAGATCCTACTTGACTGCTTAAGTTATGTTCAGTCAACAAGGCATGATGGCAACATCTGTAATCCCAGCATACTGGAAGCTGAAGCAGGAGAATTGCATCAATGAGTATTCCATTGAATCTGTAGATAGCATTTGGCTGTATGGTCGTTTTCATGATATTAATTCTGCTAATTCTTGAGCATGTGAGGTCTTTCCATCTTCTGACACCTTTTTACTTTCTTTCTTCAAGGTTTTATAGTTTTTATTGTAGAATTCTTTCACTTTAACAGTTAGATATTTTCTTGTTTTGTGGCTGTTGTCAATGGAATTGTTTACCTGATTTCTCACTGTATTCATTGTAGATATACAGAAAAGCAACAGATTTTTTGTTGTTGTTGTTGGTCCTGGGGCTTGAACTCTTGGCCTATATGCTATCCCTGAACTTTTGCTCAAGGCTAGCGCTCTGCCACTTGAGCCACAGAACCACTTCCAGATTTTTCTGAGTAGTTTATTGGAGTTAAGAGTCTCACATACTCTACTGCCCTGGCTGGCTTAAAACCTTGACCCTCAGATCTCAGCCTCCTGAATAGCTAGGATTACAGGAGTGAGCCACCAGCACCTGGCATCTATGGATTTTTGAGTACTGATTTTATTTCCCTCTACATAATACAGTTTCTATTTCTCTTTGATGCTTTTTTACTAACAAAAATGAGAACATGGCAGTTGACTTATTTCTGTTGCTTTATGACTATGAAATCTTAAGAAAATACATTTTATATGTGAATAAAAATTATATGAGCAAAATATTTGGCTGGATATACAGTTTTTTTTTTTTTGTTTTTTTTTTGGCCAGTCCTGGGGCTTGGACTCAGGGCCTGAGCACTGTCCCTGGCTTCTTTTTGCTCAAGGCTAGCACTCTGCTCCTTGAGCCACAGCGCCGCTTCTGGCCGTTTTCTGTATATGTGGTGCTGGGGAATTGAACCCAGGGCCTCAGGTATACGAGGCAAGCACTCTTGCCACTAGGCCATATCCCCAGCCCCTGGATATACAGTTTTGCAGGTTATTTTGTTTGTTTTTTGTTGTTACTGGGGTTTGAACACAGGGCCTTTTGAACTTCCTAGGAAGTATTCAACTCACTTGACCTTTTTTGAGATAGGGTCTTGCTTTATGGTCCGGCCAGCCTAGATTTCGATCTTCTTATTTGTGCTTTTCCACATCACTGAGATGACAAGCTTGAGTAGACTGACAAACACCATCACAAGATGAATTCTCAAGAACTTTTTCCCCCAGGCTCGTCTCAAATCATGATCCTCCATCCTCTTAACAAGTAGGTAGGATTACAAGCTTGAGCCACCACATACAGCTCTAGTTTTTTTTAAAAGTTTATTTATTTTCTGGTAGTACTGGAGTTAAACTCATGGCCTCCTACTTGCTAGGCAGGCATTCCACCATTTGAGCCACATCTGTAGCCCTACAGTTTTAATTTTAAATTAACTTTTGAAACCAAAACAGAAAAATTGTCTTTGAATAAGTAGAGTGTAAGAAATATTATTTTATTCTCTTTTATTTTCTATTACAGGAGGCAAAAAAATGGCAAGAGAGAAAAGAAGCTCTGGAGGCTGTAGAAGTACTAGTGAAAAACCCCAAACTGGAAGCAGGCGATTATGCAGATTTAGTAAAAGCATTAAAGAAGGTAAGTGGGAGGAGTTTCAGTTTTGATATGTTGGCAACAACCCAGACCATTGATTTTTCTCTTTATCAATAATTTAGTGATCTTTTCTTATCACAAACATATTACCATTTAAGGGACACTTCTAATAGTATTTGAATTGAAGGCTATATTTTAAAAGAATTTTAAAAGTTTGTTGTCTTAGTTTTCAAGATTTTTTTCCCAGTCTTTATACATTATCATTTTGCCTTTCACACATGGTTTGATATCTTCTGCACACCTCTTGCCAATCTAGAACTAAATATTGCAATTTTATAATTCTGTAAGATGAACTATTGAAATAAGCTATCCTAATCTATAGTTATAAGGTTTTTGTTTCATCGCAAAGAATACCATACTTATTATATCAGCATGTTAAGCAAAATGTAGTAATATACAATGAATTTTATATATTTTTTAAATCATAAGATATAAAGGATTTGAGACAACTTTTTCCCAGAAGAATTGGGTATTTGGCATTATGTTCTTAGTAAATGAAATATGTTTGTCAATAAAAATAGAATTGAAAGTGAAGCTTTTTTTTTTTTTTTTTTTTTTTTTTTGGTGCTAGTCCTGGGACTTGAACTTAAGACCTGGGTACTATCCAGAGCTTTTTTTTTTTGCCCAAGGGTAGTGCTCTACTACTTGAGTCATAGCTCCACTCTGGTTTGTTGTGGTTCATTAGAAATTTCTGCCTAGGCTAGCTTTGAACTGTGATCCTCAAATCTTAGCCTCTTGAGTAGCTAGATGTCAACTACTGGCTAGTAAATCAGCTCTTTAGCACCAAGTTACTTGGTAATTTGCCATAGTAAAAATATTACCAGGAAGGAACCCAGTCTTTCCGAATTGACACTGATGCATCTACAATCCTTTAGTTCAGATAAGTGCTGGGCTCTTTGAGTCATGTAAGTGCAGTAGTGTAAACATGAAGGACAATAATCTGCTAAGAGCCTCCAAGTACAAACTTAATGATCATTATGTGAGTAAAATGGTATCTGCAGGGCCAGGAACTCCCTCAGAGAGAAGAATGATTGCAATAGCATTTGCAATTTAGAATCCCTGTGGACTTCCAGAAGATGCCTAAGATAAGTTTCTACTGTAAGAATATTACAGAGCTGCTGCCTAATGGTGTCTTTTACAAAACAGTATCGCTTCTGCTTCTCTCCTATTATCAGGGTTACCCTCCTGCATTTGTATCATATACCACGACTGAAAAGTCAATAATTTGAGATTGTGGGTTTATATGTGTGTTTTTTTGTAACTGTTTAAGATAGACTACATGTAATGGAGGGAGAGACAGGAGGATGATGGTGAGTTCAAGGATAGCATGGGCTACATAGTGACATTCTTGTCTTCCATACAACAACAGAAAAAAGTCATAATAGGTTCCCAGATTCACTATTATAAAAATTTTCTCTTGTAAGAAATAATATTAGCCATCTATTAGCATAATAGCTTTCAGAGCTCTTTTGAATACATTTTAATACCATTCAACAAAATTGTGATTTTTTTTTTCTTTTCTCCTAGGTGGTTGGGAAAGACACCAATGTTATGTTGGTAGCTTTGGCAGCAAAATGCCTTACTGGCCTGGCTGTTGGGCTAAGGAAAAAATTTGGACAATACGCAGGACATGTAAGTAACACTCTTTTTTTAGCTATAAACCTGCAAATTTATTAAAAATGCTAATCTAGATTGCTTTATGCTTTAGAACAACTTTCTAATGTAAATCTTTGTATGTTGGACAGTGTAAATTTCTCATTCCTTGTTAATATGCAATCTAGTATCTCATAACTACCAGGTTTGAAGCTGTAATAACTTTTTTTTTTTTTGCCAGTCCTGGACCTTGGACTCAGGGCCTGAGTACTGTCCCTGGCTTCTTTTTGCTCAAGGATAGCACTCTGCCACTTGAGCCGCAGTGCCACTTCTGGCCATTTTCTGTATATGTGGTGCTGGGGAATCAAACATAGGGCTTCATGTATACAAGGCAAGCGCTCTTGCCACTAGGCCATATCCCCAGCCCTGTAATAACTTCTTATGTAGAGTATCTGTCACTTTAAAATATGTACTTGAGTTGATTTATATGCTTAGTATTTACTTAAAAAGATCTTGCTTCATTTTGGTGACTATATATGTATAACAAGAAGAAGTAAAATTTGTAATAACCATGGGATTGTATATAACTCATGGGTAGAACACATGTTGAACATGTATAACACCTTGGGTTTCAGAACCTCCCCTACTTAAAATACAAAACAGTTCCTAGTAACCAGTACCATAATGAATTTGTGTGTTGGAAAACACTGTAAAACTGTGAAGTTAATATATAAAATGTATTATAGTGTTAACCCACTTAAAAATTATATACTTGAAGCATTTTGTGTATATTACTTGATAATCTCGCAGTTTATTTGAAGAAAATCGGAAGACAGTTTTTGAATATATTTTTTTCTTTTGCTGGTAGTGAGATTTTTTTTTTGTTTTTTTGGCCAGTCCTGGGCCTTGGACTCAGGGCCTGAGCACTGTCCCTGGCTTCCTTTTTGCTCAAGGCTAGCACTCTGCCACTTGAGCCACAGCGCCACTTCTGGCCATTTTCTATATATGTGGTGCTGCTGGGGAATCGAACCCAGGGCCTCATGTATACGAGGCAAGCTCTCTCGCCACTAGGCCATATCCCCAGCCCGTGGTAGTGAGATTTTTGTTGTTGTGCTGGTACCAGTTGTGCTGAACTCAGGGCCTGGGTGTTGTACCTTAGCTTTTTTGCTCAAGGCTGGTGCTCTATCACTTGAGCCATAACGCCACTTCTGGCGTTTTTTTGTGATTAGAGATAAAAATCTCACAGACTTTTTTTTCCTAGGCTGGCTTTATACTGATCCTCAGATCTCGGCCTTCTGAGAGCTCAGATTATAGGCTTGAGCCACTAATGCGAGACTGATAATAGGTCTCTTGCTTGCTTGGCTTACTTGCTTGGCTAGAGTTCTACCACTTGACCATGCCTGTAGCATGATTTTTTTTATTTTTTTTTCTTGGCCAGTCCTGGGGCTTGGACTCAGGGCCTGAGCACTGTCGTTGGCTTCTTTTTGCTCAAGGCTAGCACTCTGCCACTTGAGCCACAGCTCCACTTCTGGCCATTTTCTATATATGTGGTTCTGAGGACTTGAACCCAGGGCCTCATGTATACGAGACAAGCCATATCCCCAGCCCTGTAGCATGATTTCTGCTGGTTATTTGAGATAGAGTCTCATGAGCTTTTCTGCCCAGGTTGGCTTCAAATGATGCTTCTTAGATCTCAGCCTCCTTTGTACCTAGGGTTGCAGGCATGAACTACGAGTGCCTAGATGATTTTCTTTGAATAAGTATGGTAGCAGTAAGTTTAATAATAGAGGTAAATGCTCACTTTGGCACCAGATATATTAAAACTAGGATGACAGGGAGAATAGCATGGCCCCTGTGCAAGGATGACATGCAAATTCATGAAGCATTCATATTTTTTGATAACTATAAAAAAAAAACCCACTGGAGTTAAGGAGTTGAGTTGCTTTCTTTAACTATGGAAATTATCAACAGACCTCTAAATCTGACCTGAATTACTTAGAATGTCTTACCATCCTAAAAATTGAGTATATTGAACTTCAATTTCTAACATGCTAGTACTGTCAAGTTATTTAACTTCCTACACTTGACTTCAAGTTATTTGACTTCTAGTTGTATCAGTCTTATGGTATGAAATTAATATGCAACCTCACTTGAGGTATGGTATTTGAACTTGCATACTCATAACATTAAAAATAATTTCTGAGGGACTGGGAATGTGGCTTAGTGGTAGAGTGCTTGCCTAGCATGCATGAAGCCTTGTGTTCAAATCCTCAGTACCATATAAACAGAAAAAGCCAGAAGTGGCACTGTGGCTCAAGTGGTAGAGTGCTAGCCTTGAGCCCAGAGAGGCTCAGGGACAGAGGCCGGGCCCTGAGTTCAAGCCCAAGGACTGGTCAATTTTTTTTTTCTGAAAACATGACTTCACAAAAGTAGACACTGCCAAATAAAAATCATCTCTATTTAAAAAATCATGTCTATTAAAAAGGTCTAATGTAGCTGGGTGCTAGTGGCTTATGCTTTAATCCCAGCTACTCAGGAAGCTGAGATCTGAGGATCATGGTTCAAAGCCATCCTGGGCAGGAAAATCCGTGAGACCCTTATCTCCAATTAACCACAGAACCCTGGAAGTACTGTTATAGCTCAAAGTGGTAGAGTATTAGCTTTGAGCCAAAGGGCTAAGGGACAGCACCCAGGCCCTGAGTTCAAGCCCCACAACTGACCCCTAAAAAAAAGTCTAATGTGGGTGTTCGGTAGTGTATACCTGTAGTTAGAGGGCTAGGCAACATATTGAGACCTTTATTCCCGGGGCTGGGGATATGGCCTGGGGATATGGGGATAGTGGCAAGAGAGCTTGCCTCGTATACATGAGGCCCTGGTTCAATTCCCCAGCACCACATATACAGAAAACGGCCAGAAGTGGCGCTGTGGCTCAAGTGGCAGAGTGCTAGCCTTGAGCAAAAGGAAGCCAGGGACAGTGCTCAGGCCCTGAGTTCAAGGCCCAGGACTGGCAAAAAAAAAAAAAATCAGGAAACCTTTATTCCCAAAAAATAAAATAGGTAAAGTATAAAATAAAACAATAAAACCCTTAGACTTGGTGAAAAATTCGATCAAAATTATTTTGTGGCAGTACACATAGCTGTATATTTATATGTACAATCAATACATTAACTTTTGGTCAATTTTATATTGTTTATTGAGATAATTTATACTTTTGCATTAGGAATCACGTATTTTCAAGATAGAAAACATTTTTTTTCTTGTTGGTTGTGGAACTTGAACTCAGGTCCTGGGCGCTGTCCCTGAGCCTCTTTGTGCTCAAGGCTAGTGTTCTACCACTTAGGTTACAGCATCTACCACCAGCAGGCAGAAAACAATTGTGTGTGTGTGCGCGCATGCGTGTGCGTGTGTGTGCACACGCATGCACATGGCCAGTCCTTAGGCTAGAACTCAGAACCTAGGTGCTATCCCTGGTTTTGTTTGTTTGTTTTGCTCAAAGCTAATGCATTACCACTTGAGCTACACCTCTACTTCTGGTGACTGCAGATAAAGAGACTCAGACTTTCCTGCTTGGGTTGGCTTTGAACTGGGATCCTCAGATCTTAGCCTCTTGAGTAACTAGGATTACAGACATAAGCCAATAGTAGTTAGGATTACAGGTAAGAGTGCCTGGCTAAAGTCCATCTTAGTTGACAAAACTGAGTTAAGTTTATTCTGACTTTGTTTTAATTTGTTGTTCAGCTTGAAGATGCCTCCAGTGCTCCATAGTTGGAAATTTTTTTCCTCAACAACTATATACTATTTAGTATCAAACTATTCAACAGTTTATATTTCTCATGGAATCATATTCCTGGTCAATATCACCTCTGTAAGCTTTTAAAAAGTCTTTGAAGCTAGTGCTAGTGGCTCACACCGGTAATCCTAGCTACTTCGGAGTCTGATATGTGAGGATCGAGGTTCAAAGCCAGCCCAGGCAGGAAAGTCCATGAAACACTTATCTCCAATTAACCACCAGAAAGCTGGAAGTGGTACTGTGGCTTAAAAGTGTAGAGCACTAGCCTTGAGCTGAACAGCTCAGTGACAGTGCCCAGGCCCAAAGTTTAAGCCCCACAACTGGGGGGAAAAAAGTCTTTGGTATTAGAGATACAGCTCAGAGATAAGACTGCATTCTTTTTTTTTTTTTTTGCCAGTCCTGGGCCTTGGACTCAGGGCCTGAGCACTGTCCCTGGCTTCTTCCCGCTCAAGGCTAGCACTCTGCCACTTGAGCCACAGCGCCGCTTCTGGCCGTTTTCTGTATATGTGGTGCTGGGGAATCGAACCTAGGGCCTCGTGTATCCGAGGCAGGCACTTTTGCCACTAGGCTATATCCCCAGCCCCAAGACTGCATTCTTAACATGTGTGAAACCCTAACATTCTCCTAAAAGAATCTCTTCTTTGGGCTGGGATGTAGCTCAGTGGCAAAGTGCTTGCCTAGCAAGTCCAACATCCTGAGTTCAATCCCCAGTACCAAAAAAGAAAAGACAAAGAAAAAAGAATCTTTTCTTTGCCTGCTAACACAGTGCTTGGCACTTTGTGTTTGTGTGTGTGTGTGTGTGTGTGTGTGTGTGTGTGTGTGTGTGCATGTCATGTTTTATGTATGAACAGTGCTTTAGAAGATAACACTAAAAATTCTTTTTAAAACTCCCCAACTGTACTACCTAAAATTATTCTGTTCATAAGCCAGGTGTGGTGGCTCACGCCTGTAATTCCAGCTACTCAAGAGACTGAGGTCTGAGGATCAGGGTTCAAAGCAAGCCAGCACAAAAGTCCCTAAGACTTATCTCCAGTTGACCACCAGAAACCTGGGGATGGAGCTATTGCTCAAGTGATAAAGAATTAGCCTTGAGCAAAAAAGCTCAGGGACAATGCCCAGTCCCTGAGCTCAAACCCTAGGACTGACACCGAACCAAAAAAAAAAAAAAAAAATCTGATCACAAATTGGTATGCTTTTTTGTTATTACTTCTTTTATTCTTTGGTGTTGTGAAGGGGTGGAAGACATCTCACCCAGTCCAAAGAAGTATATAGAGAAAACCATTATGTACTGAACCTGTTCTCCTACACTGAACTCTCAGTCTCATTTTGCAAAATGAAAGATGTTATCGTAGAAGTGACTCTATGGCTGCATGCAAGTTATAGAGGCAGAAGATAGAGAATTCGAAATTGTTACGATGTAAGATATTTCTTTTCTTCCAAAAAGGAAATCACCAGCCAGCTGCTGTGGCTCACACCTGTAATTCTTTTTTTTTTTTTTTTTTTTTTTTTGGCCAGTCCTGGGCCTTGGACTCAGGGCCTGAGCACTGTCCCTGGCTTCTTCCCGCTCAAGGCTAGCACTCCGCCTCTTGAGCCACAGCGCCGCTTCTGGCCGTTTTTCTGTATATGTGGTGCTGGGGAATCGAACCTAGGGCCTCGTGTATCCGAGGCAGGCGCTCTTGCCACTAGGCTATATCCCCAGCCCCACACCTGTAATTCTTGGTACTGAGGAGGCTGAGATCTGAGGATCACAGTTCAAAGCCTCCCAGGCAGGAAAGTTCATGAGACTCTTTTCTCCAGTTAACCACCAGAAAAATGGAAGTAGTACTATGGCTCAAAGTGGTAGAGTCCTAGCGATGAGCAAAAAAGCTCATGGACAGTACCCAGGTCCTGAGTTCAAGCCTCACGAACTGACTAAAAAAAAGGAAATCACTGTGTATTCAACTTTTGTTTTAGTGATGTAATTGTTTTTAATAACAGCTTGAGAGGTAACTTAAATATTATAAAATTAATGGTCTTAGTGGATACAAGGAAAAGATTATTTAATCCTCATTGTCTAATTTCATAACATTTTCAACACCTTCCAGAGAAGCCTAGTATTAGCAGTCACTTCACATTCTTTTCTGTCTTAAGACCTCAGTATCCATGAATCTCTAAACCCTATATCTATAAATTTGACATTTCATTTAAAATACAGAATCCTACACTATGTGGTCATTTGTGACTGGCTTCTTTCACCTCACACAAATTTTGAGATTTTGTTTCAGCTATGTTATAATAACATGTATCACTAATCTTTTCTTATTGCTGAATATTACTCCAGCTGTTCACTTTTGTAGGTTGTACCAACCATTTTGGAGAAATTCAAAGAAAAAAAGCCTCAAGTGGTACAAGCCCTGCAGGAAGCAATCGATGCCATCTTCCTTACTGTAAGTTGCCTGTATGAATTTGTGGGTTTTTAAAAGTAAGTTTTGTCATTATGATATTTTGAGTAGTTACAACTTTAAAAAGTTCATTAACCACATTTTTTTCTTTTTTTTTAAAATTTATTTATTAAATTTTTTTGACAAGGTGTTGTGCAAATGAGGTACAGTTACACAATAGGGCAGTGTGTACATTTCCTGTGATATCTTACACCCTGTTTTTCTTTCCCTTCCCTAGATCAGGTAGATATATATACAATACACAGTGTACCAAAAACATATGCAGTAGCCACGTGGCATACGCCAAAGGAAATTCGCCTAGGACTTTAAATATAATAGAGTTTGCTTATGCTTGTCTTTTATAATCATACATACATAGCTTTTGAGCTATTGTGATCCACTGAGAGGTCTATTTTTGACCTTTATATGTTGAGTAGTTGTTTGGTTTTAGTTACATAATAGAAGGTCGCTGACCCAAACCTGTGGGAAATACCATTTGACAAGAAGTTTTTTGTTTCACAGACCTGGTCTCTACTGTCTCCCCCTTCCCACACCTTAACAGTCATATATCAAGGAGATTACGCTCCTGTGTTTTCTGTGTTCTAGGCTTGTCTTGCTCAACATTATTTGTTCAAGTTCTGACCATTTCCCTGCGAATACCAATATTTCCCCATTTCTAATCACTATGTAGTATTCCATTATGTATAGGTACCATATTTTTTGGATCCATTCATCTGTAGAGGGGCATCTGGTTGTTTCCATATTTTGGCTATTGTGAATTGTGCAGCAATAAACATGGAAGTGCAGATGTCTTTTTGATATCTTGAGACCTGTTGTTCAGGATAGATGCCTAGGAGTGGTATGGCTGGGTCATAGGGTAGGTCTATGTTGAGCTTTTTGAGGAACCTCCATACTGTTCTCCAAACTGGTTGTATTAATTTGCACTCCAACAATGGAGAAGGGTTCCTCTTTCCACGTACCCCCTCCAGCATTTATTAACCACATTTTCTTTCCAAAGACCACACTACAGAATATCAGTGAGGATGTTTTAGCAGTAATGGATAATAAAAATCCAACCATCAAGCAGCAGACATCTCTTTTCATTGCAAGAAGCTTCCGGCACTGCACTGCTTCTACCCTGCCAAAGAGCCTACTAAAGCCCTTTTGTGCTGCTCTACTTAAGGTATGGACTGTCAGTGTAACTGGGATGATATATGTTATACCTAGGCAAATTTTTGTTCTTACAGTAACTAATTTTCATGATGCAAATTATGGTCTAGTCTATTTCTATTCTTCCAGGAAAAGACAAGTTAGCTTTACAATTCCACTAACTGCTGCACATTTTGTTAACTTGGCCACATAGTGGTATAGCCAAGCATAGACATCAAATCTGGATTATCTGAAGATCATGTGGGAGTGAGACATCTTAAGAGGAAACAAATCATGTACTTACTGTATTGATACAGGAGGGTTCTATAATCCAGAAACAATTTGTGAAAGAATAACTGTTAGTTGATAACTTCAGTAAATTACGAAAGGTGTATTCTTTGCCAATAATTACTGATCTGAATTAAAATTAATAATACCTCAGGTGCTCTATATTAAAGATCATTTTGCTTATTTCTGGAGTATAGCACATCAATGATTCTGCTCCTGAAGTCAGAGATGCTGCGTTTGAAGCATTGGGTACTGCTTTGAAGGTTGTTGGTGAGAAAGCAGTAAATCCATTCTTAGCTGATGTAGACAAACTCAAACTTGATAAGGTAGGTCAATAACAATTGTTATAATGAAAGTGAACAAAAGAATTTGCCTTTTTGTATACAAGGAAAGCACTCTTGCCACTAGGCCATAATAGTAGCCGAATTTGCCTTTTTGTATTGTGAATTTACCTTTTAGAAATTTGAAAGTATAGATACCCATTTGATAAAAATTTCTCGAGTGTTTTCTTGTTGTTGTTTTTTTTGGTTTTTTGGTTTTTTTTTGCCAGTCCTGGGCCTTGGACTCAGGGCCTGAGCACTGTCCCTGGCTTCTTTTTGCTCAAGGCTAGCACTCTGCCACTTGAGTGCACAGCGCCACTTCTGGCCATTTTCTGTATATGTGGTGCTGAGGAATCTAACCCAGGGCTTCAAGTATACGAGGCAAGCGCTCTTGCCACTAGGCCATATCCCCAGCCCCTGGGTTTGATTCCTTAGCACCATATAAACAGAAAAAGTTGGAAGTGGCTCAAGTGGTAGAGTGTTAGTAGCCTTGACCAAAAAGAAGCTCAGGAACAGTGCTCAGGCTGAGTCCAAGCCCCGGGACTGGCAAAAACAAAAAAAATAGGCTGGAAGTGGAGCTATGGCTCAAGTGATAGAACACCAGCCTTGAGCTAAGGGAGAGTGCTCAGGTCCTAAGTTCAAGCCCCAGTACCACATACACACAAAAATAAAGTAGAAAGGAAATTTCATATTATACATACAATGCAATTTTTGGAGAAGGACTGCTGAGGATTGAACTCCTGCTAGGGAAACACTACATGTGTGGCAAGTGCTCTCTACCTCTTGAGTCATGCCCCTAGACCTTTTATTTTCATTTTACTAAAAGAGGATTTTGCTATTATCTTTTCCTAAGCTGGCCTCGACATTGTGATACTCCTGCTTCTGCCTCCCTAGGAGCTCAGATTATAAGCATGCTCCACCACTCCTGGTTCTCTTATCAATTGTGTGTGTTCTGTTTCATTTAGAAAAAAATACAGATAATCCACTCATGAAATTTTATTTTATGCTCCACTGGTAGTTAAGACTTGAAGTATGAAAACATAACTTTTGAAAATGTAAGTTTTATTCTAGGCTGCATTGGTGATATTAGTAGAATTACTGTTCTAATTATAGCCAAACAGAATTTGAGTGACCTATCTGTAAAGAAGGCAACTTGGGAAGTGAACATTTTAAATATAGTCTTCCATCAGAACTATGGCCATTGTCTGTCAGAAATCTTAATTCATGAAAAAGTAAAATGGGCTGCCAAGAAGGTCAAATAATTTAATATTTTTTGAAAAGGAAATTTTTCTGAATTCTCATGTATAGTTGAAAAATGCCTTATCTCCTCCCTCCCCGCACACTCCCCCAATACTGGGATTTTAACCTAGGTCTGGCAGGCTCTCTACTACTTGAGCCACACCTTATTTTTCCTGATTTCTCCCTCACAGAAATTACTTACTAAGAAACTAGTGGATGTGCTTAAAATTAAGTGCAGCATAATGATGTTCATTCTAACTTTCATTCTGCAGATCAAAGAATGTTCGGAAAAAGTGGAGTTGATACATGGTAAGAAAACTGGACTTGCAGCTGAAAAGAAGGAATTCAAGCCTGTGCCTGGAAGGGCTGCTGCTTCAGGGGCTGCGGGAGACAAGGACACGAAGGATGTTTCAGCACCAAAGCCAGGACCCTTAAAAAAGGCACCAACTACTAAGGTTAATAGATGGCTGAAAAATTAGAATTGGATAATGCAGAGTCTGAGTGTCAGGTTCATGATTGTTTTTCCAGTGTAGCTTACAGATAGGTCGTTGAACACCATGAATACTTGTTAATGACTACAAAGTGTTAAAAAATACATTTAGCTTTTTTAAACCTAATTAGAGATTAAAAGTTGTATTGAGCTTAGGGCCAGTAGTCCATGCCTATAATCTTAGCTACTCAGGAAGCTGAGATCTAAGGATCTCAGTTTAAAGCTAGGCTGGGCAGGAAAGTCCATGAAAAGAACTAGAAGTGGGGGCTGGGGATATAGCCTAGTGGCAAGAGTGCCTGCCTCGGATACACGAGGCCCTAGGTTCGATTCCCCAACACCACATATACAGAAAACGGCCAGAAGCGGCGCTGTGGCTCAAGTGGCGGAGTGCTAGCCTTGAGCGGGAAGAAGCCAGGGACAGTGCTCAGGCCCTGAGTCCAAGGCCCAGGACTGGCCAAAAAAAAAAAAAAAAAAAAAGAACTAGAAGTGGAGCTGTAACTCAAGTGGTACAGTGCTGTGCCTTGAGTTCAAGCCCCAGAACTAGCACCCCCCCCCCCAATTATTTTTGGTGTTGTGCAAAAAGGGTACAGTTACATAGTAGGGCAGTGTGTACATTTCTTGTGATATCTTACGCCCTGTTTTTCTTTCCCTTCTCTAGGTCAGGTAGACATATATACAATATACAATGTATCAAGAACATATACAGTAGCCATGTGGCCAGGCCCAAGAAAATTCACCTAGGGCTTTAAATGTAATGTCGATATTAGACAATATGTTGACAGTAGTCTTATATGAACGTACATACATAGCTTTTGAGCTATTGTATTCCACTGAGAGGTCAATTTTTGACCTTTATATGTTGAGTAGTTGTTTGGTTTTAGTTACATACTGTTGGGTCGCTGCCCCAATCCTGTGGGAAATACTATTTGACAAGCAGTTTTTGGTTTCACAGACCTGGTCTCTACTGTCTCTTCGTCTCCCTTTCTTTTTTTTTTTTAATTTAATTTATTAATTGAACACAAATTTTTTTGACAAGTTGTTGTGCAAAAAGGGTACAGTTACATAGTAGGGCAGTGTGTACATTTCTTGTGATATCTTACGCCCTGTTTTTCTTTCCCTTCTCTAGGTCAGGTAGACATATATACAATATACAATGTATCAAGAACATATACAGTAGCCATGTGGCCAGGCCCAAGAAAATTCACCTAGGGCTTTAAATGTAATGTCGATATTAGACAATATGTTGACAGTAGTCTTATATGAACGTACATACATAGCTTTTGAGCTATTGTATTCCACTGAGAGGTCAATTTTTGACCTTTATATGTTGAGTAGTTGTTTGGTTTTAGTTACATACTGTTGGGTCGCTGCCCCAATCCTGTGGGAAATACTATTTGACAAGCAGTTTTTGGTTTCACAGACCTGGTCTCTACTGTCTCTTCGTCTCCCTTTCTTTTTTTTTTTAATTTAATTTATTAATTGAACACAAATTTTTTTGACAAGTTGTTGTGCAAAAAGGGTACAGTTACATAGTAGGGCAGTGTGTACATTTCTTGTGATATCTTACGCCCTGTTTTTCTTTCCCTTCTCTAGGTCAGGTAGACATATATATAATATACGATGTATCAAGAACATATACAGTAGCCACGTGGCCAGGCCCAAGAAAATTCGCCTAGGGCTTTAAATGTAATGTCGATATTAGACAATATGTCGACAGTCGTCTTATATGAACGTACATACGTAGCTTTTGAGCTATTGTATTCCACTGAGAGGTCAATTTTTGACCTTTATATGTTGAGTAGTTGTTTGGTTTTAGTTACATACTGTTGGGTCGCTCCCCCAATCCTGTGGGAAATACTATTTGACAAGCAGTTTTTGGTTTCATAGACCTGGTCTCTACTGTCTCTCCATCTCCCTTTCTTAACAGTCATATATCAGGGAAATCATGCCCCTTTGTTTTCTGTGTTCTAGGCTTGTCTCGCTCAACATTATTTGTTCGAGTTCTGACCATTTCCCTGCGAATAACAGTATTTCACCATTCCTAATCGCTATGTAGTATTCCATTGTGTATAGGTACCATATTTTTTGGATCCATTCATCTGTGGAGGGGCATCTGGGTTGTTTCCATATTTTGGCTATTGTGAATTGTGCTGCGATAAACATGGAAGTACAAATGTCTTTTTGATATCTTGGGACTTGCTGTTTAGGATAGATGCCTAGGAGTGGTATGGCTGGGTCATAGGGTAGGTCTATATTGAGCTTTTTGAGAAACCTCCATACTGTTCTCCAAATTTGCACTCCCACCAACAATGGAGAAGGGTTCCTCTTTCCCCGTATCCCCTCCAGCATTTGTTGTTGCCTGAGTTCAGAGTATAGGCCATTCTAACTGGGGTGAGGTGGTATCTCAGGGTTGTTTTTATTGCGCAACTATATTTGTAAATGAAATGTTATAAAAAAAAAAAAACAACCTATTCTTATTATGAGAGTTCTCAATTTTATTATTGATTTTTTTTTTTTTATCAATTATGGGGCTTGAACTCAGGGCCTAGGTACTGTCCCTAAGCTTTTGTGTTCAAGCCTAGTGTTCTAACACTTTGAGCCATAGCTCCACTTCTGTTTTGGGGTCGTCAATTAGAGATAAGCATCTTATGGACCTGCCTTGGTTATTTTTAAACGGTGATCCTCAAATCTCAGCCTTCTGAGTAGCTAGAATTACAGGAATGAGTGACCAGTGCTTGGCTTTCCTCGTGAGTGCCTGTGTCTAGACAAAATAATCTAGATTCAAAACCTGTCTGATTTTCTTACAGTATCCTACTTCTAGCTACTCAGGACCCTGAGGTCTGAGAATCATGGTTCAAATCCAGCCAAGGCAAGAAAATTCATTTAAAAAAAAAAAAAAGGCTGGCCAGGCAGTGGCTCAAGCCTGTAATCCTCATTCACAGCTCGGATCACAGCTCAAGCCAGCATAGGCAGGAAAGTTCTTGAGACTGAAGTGGTGCTGTGGTTCAAGTGGTAGAGCACTAACCTCGAGCTGAACTGCTCAGGGATAGTGCCCAGGCCCAGAGTTCAAGCTTGTGACTGACCAAAAACAAAAACAAAAAAACTTGAAAGTGGAACTGTTGCTCAAGTGGTAAAACAGTAGCCTTAAGCACAGGACAGCGCACAGGCCCCGAATTCAAGCACCAGGATCGACCCAATGATAAAAAGAATTTTTTTTCTTCCATCTCTCTCTTATTTTCTCCTCACTGGTACAAGGTTTGAATTTGGAACCTAGTACTTATTTTGCTCACTTGATCATCTGAAATTGTACCATCTAAGTCACTACTCCAGCCCTGCTTTTTGCTGTTTATTTTGGAGATGACTCTCTTGGGCTTTTCTGCCCAAGTTGTCTTCAAACGATACCCTAAAATATTTGACTACCTGCAAGATAACATTAGCTTCATGAAGGGTGTAGATTGTTGAAGATGAACTTGGTGCGGTATTTTGGGGTTTTTTTGGCCAGTCCTGGGGCTTGAACTCAGGCACTGGGCACTGAGCACTGTCCCTGAGCTTCTTTTGCTCAAGGCTAGTTCTACCACTTGGCCACAGTGCCACTTCTGACTTTTTCTGTTTATGTGGTACTGAGGAATCAAACCCAGGGCTTTGTGCATGCTAGACAAGTACTCTACCACTAAGCTACATTCCCAGCCTTCCAGGATCCTTTTCAACATGGAAAATGACATTTGTGAGGGTTTTTTTGGTTTGGGTATTTTTGTTGTTTTTTTTTTGTTTTTGTTTTTGTTTTTTTTTGATTGGTCCTGGGGCTTGAACTCTGGGCCTGGTCCCTGAGCTCTTCAGCTCAAGACTAGCACTCTACCACTTGAACCACAGTGCCACTTCTAGTTTTCTAAGTGGTTTATTGGAGATAAGAGTCTAACTGACTTTCTGGCTCAAGCTGGCTTTGAACTGCCATCCTCATCAGATCTCAGCTTCCCAAGTAGCTAGGATTAGAGGTGAGAGCCCCCAGCACCAGCACCGGCTTGTGGTGTTCTTTTTTTTTAAACTTTCACTATTAGCTCATGCTGGCTTCAAACCTAAGATCCTTCTGTAAGGCTGCTATTACAGATGTGAGCCACCAAGCCTGGAAACATATATCCTTGATTAAAATTCTTAACCACATAGGAATTAATTGATATTTTGACAAGCATTATTTAATGCAGCTGGGGATATGGCCTGGTGGCAAGAGTGCTTGCCTCGTATACATGAGGCCCTGGGTTCAATTCCTCAGCATCACATATACAGAAAACGGCCAGAAGCGGCGCTGTGGCTCAAGTGGCAGAGTGCTAGCCTTGAGCAAAAAGAAGCCAGGGACAGTGCTCAGGCCCTGAGTCCAAGCCCCAGGACTGGCAAAAAAAAAAAAAAAGCATTATTTAATGCAGAGAGGTCTAATGTACATAGCTAATAAAGAACACATTAAACAAAAGCTGTGTGTTATGGTTAATAAAATTGTGACATACTGGATGTGTTCCTGTTACAGTGACAAAACTAAACAAGATTCAGTGAGATTGCTGTCTTTAACAATAACTCAAGGTTTCTTTTACAACAACTCTTAGCTTAGCAAATCGTGCAGTTTTTTTTTTTTTTTTTTTTTGGCCAGTCCTGGGCCTTGGACTCAGGGCCTGAGCACTGTCCCTGGCTTCTTCCCGCTCAAGGCTAGCACTCTGCCACTTGAGCCACAGCGCCACTTCTGGCCGTTTTCTGTATATGTGGTGCTGGGGAATCGAACCTAGGGCCTCATGTATCCGAGGCAGGCACTCTTGCCACTAGGCTATATCCCCAGCCCCAAATCGTGTAGTTTTACAATGAAAAATAATAAATTCTGATATTGGGAAACATTGGGATTAAGTCTTGAGTAAATGTTAAAACTATCTTTTACTATTGTTGTAAAGATTTAGAGGCATTTTTAAAACATCAAGATGTCATCTTCACATTCATTTGCAAACATAGCTCCATCATTTTTTTTTTTTTTTTTTTGGCCAGTCCTGGGGCTTGGACTCAGGGCCTGAGCACTGTTCCTGGCTTCTTTTTGCTCAAGGCTAGCACTCTGCCACTTGAGCCACAGCGCCACTTCTGGCCATTTTCTGTATATGTGGTGCTGGGGAATCGAACCCAGGGCCTCATGTATATGAGGCAGGCACTCTTGCCACTAGGCCATATCCCCAGCCCCAGCTCCATCATTTTTGTTTCATTAACTTATTCTGAATTAGAAGTGCTGTATGCAGACTATTTCCCAGGCTTTGGGACCTGTGCTAAATTCTGTGTACAAGTTTAGCATATATATTGATTTTTTTTCAAAGGTTTTGTTTTTGTTGCCAGTCCTGGGGCTTGAACTGAGGGCCTGAGCACTGGCCCTGGCTTCTTTTTGCTCACTCTGCCCCTTTGCCACTTCCAGCTTTTTCTATAGTTGTGGTGCTGAGGAATGGAACCCAGGGCTTCATGTATATAAGAGGAGCACTTTACCACTAGGCCATATTCCCAGCCCTTGATTTTTTTTTTATTAGCCTCTAAATTTAATCAAAATTTCAAGGAGTTGGAACTATTATTCAAAATTCTTATTTTACTCTTTAAAATTTTCTTCTAGGTTGGTGGGCCACCTAAGAAAGGGAAACCAGCTGCTCCAGGAGGAATAGGGAGCACTGGAACTAAGAATAAGAAAGGATTGGAGACCAAAGAAATAGTAGAGCCAGAACTCTCTGTGAGTATCATACTCTGTTTCTCCAAGTTTGCAACTGAAATGTTGAGCTCTATAAGGACATTTGAGTTCTTTCTTTGCTGTGTTCTACAATAGAGAATTACTATATTATTGCTTATTGAAAGTACCTTGGAAAAACTTTCCCATGTTCCCAATGTTCTTTATAATTGTAGCAAAGATATTCTTTCTGCCACTATTTCTCTAATACTTAATTTTTAATATAAACTATTTATTAACAGAAAATGATTTTTAAATATTTATATTAAGTTATACAAAGGGGTTTTATTTCCATAAGCCAGATAATGAGTACAATGCATCTTGATCAGTGTTACCCCTTCCGTGTTCTCCATCTTTCTCCCATCCCATCCCTGTCCACAAGCTCCATAATTTAGTTCTTATATACTGTACAACCAGTTCCTAATTTTATTTTTGAATCCCACAGCTAGAAGTGTGTGAAGAAAAAGCTTCAGCTGTCCTTCCCACTACCTGCATACAGCTTTTAGATAGCAGTAACTGGAAGGAAAGGCTAGCCTGTATGGAAGAGTTCCAAAAGGTAGGTGTGAAGGAATGAATGGAGTATGAGAAAAAGATTATGTGAAAGCAGTGAAATTGTACATGAAAGTTTTTTTTTTTTGTAGCTGCTTCATGTTTTATCTCTCAACACCTGCATTGTATGGCTTTTTTGGTCAGTTTGTAGATTAATAACTTAAATAAAATTTAAATGTTGATATTTGTTGATAAACTAAGCACATAGCTTAAGAAGTATAAGAGAAAAAAAGTTCCGCTTATTAACTCTTTCTCAATGGTTCTATTCTCTTGCAGAGGTAAGGAATTAATTGACTTTGATATTACCCTACCTTTGGAACTACTCTTTAACCCTTTAACTGTCTTATTTTCTTATTTTATTTTAAGGCTGTTGAACTAATGGAGCGAGCTGAAATGCCCTGTCAGTCATTAGTGAGGATGCTTGCCAAAAAGCCTGGATGGAAAGAAACCAATTTTCAGGTATTTTTTTCTTTAATTTCTAGACTTAATGTTTTTACTTGAAATAATTTATATTCTATGGGTCAGCTTATGTAATTAGAACTTTGTAAAGAAAATGTTGGGGCTGGGAATATGGCCTAGTGGCAAGAGTGCTTGACTCATATACATGAAGCTCTGGGTTTGATTCCCCAGCACCACATATATAGAAAATGGCCAGAAGTGGCACTGTGACTCAGTGGCACTCTGTGGCAGAGTGCTATCCTTAGTCTACCCACGTTACAACACCTCAGCGCTATCAATTATCTATATGTATTCTTGTCCTGCCTTCTTGCCCTCCTTCAACCACTTCAAACTTTAAAACTCTTCATGCAGTTTCTATGTATGTGAAAGGATACCTGATCTTCATAAACAGAATAATTTTATGCCTATATGTTTCATAACAAATTAGAGACTGTAATAATACTGTTCTAAATTAATATAGTACAATAAGTTTTACTTCTGCAACTCTGATTTTATAATATTTTCATCATCCACAAGAACAAACACATACTAAGTTGCAGTCACCTACTACTGTCCTCTAAGCCCCTAGCTTTTTTACTTTTTTATCTCTGGATTCACTTCTCTTAGATATTTTAGATAAATAGAATCTTATTACCAGACAATATTCTATCTTATAAATATATCCCATACCCCATCATTCATCAATCATTGGGCTTTTAGGTTGTTTCAACTTTGTGCTATTGTGAGTAATGCCACTATGATCATTGGCATACAAATTTTTATACCAACAGTTTAATTCTAAACAGGTATTACTCTAGTAGAATTACTGAGGTCACATAATAGCTGTTTAACCCTCTAAGGAATTGACAAACTGTTTTCTAAAATTACTGTAACATTTTATATTCATAACAGCAATATATTAGATTTTTATTTTCTCTACATTCTCACCAATAATTATTTTCATTTTTTATTCTAATCATTCAAAATATCAAGTATAATTTTATTATAATTTTGATTTGTAGCCACCAAAGTCTCTGTTCAGTTGGCATCATAGCAAGCCAGTGACTAACAGAGATATCCTTAAATGTTTTGAACTGTTATGCTTCCCACCCTTTACCAAAGTAATCTACCTGTATGTGTTGGGGCAAACCTTCAGTGCTCTGACACTTTCAACATCACTTTTGCCTTCACTTTATTTAGCTTTTGCAGAGTCTGAAGGGCATCCAGAGGTGAGCAATTAGAAGATCTTTTGTATCTTTCCTGGAACTGCATACAGCCTTGAAAATACGTACAGTTGTCTAGATTCTTATAAATAGGAACTTTTCAAAATCATCTGACATCTTAGTCTCCCAACTTTTAAGTATTTTACCAAATTTCTTTGTGTCAGCTGGCATTGCTACCTTGGGCCAGCTGCAATATTACAGTTAACACTGATTATTTTCAACAAATTTCCTAGGAATAGAGCTTTTCCCACTGAGCTAGCCAGAGTCAAGTCAAATAACAGGTCCTTCAAATGGAACTTTTGCAGGAAATTGTCGGATAAGTCAAATAATGACAATGTTTTGTTTAGGTTGGGACTTTTTAAGGAGCTCTAAACTTATCCGCTACCCTGTAGTAATATTACATCTCTAGTTTACACAGTTGTCATGATTTTGAGACTGCTGGTTTTGAAGATTATGATGGATCTGGGGAAAGGAGGATAAGAGTAAAGTAAATTAAATCTCTGGAAAATTCAGTCTTCTTACTGAGACTTGGTAGCTTTTCTTTAAATGTTTGCTGTATTAATTGAAGTCTGTAGAAAGCTGAAGGCATGAGTCAAGTGATAGACCTCCAGCCTTGAGCAAAATTTGAGTGAGGGCTATGAGTATAAGTTTTTGGGTAATTTTCAGAGTTCAAATTCTTCCCATTGCTCTTAATGCTTTTAGGAGCATCACCTTTACCAGAGGTACTTGGTCTGGTAGTCCCATCTAAGATAATTGCACTTTAAAAGAGGGTACTTATTTCCTAAATGGATCTGTAGCTGATGGAAATTCTAGTAGCTTAATAAATAAAATATCCAGACAATACACAGGAAAAAACTTGTGAGCAAAGAGGTCCTAACTCCCATTAAGCATGTGTAGTACTAACTCTGAGCTATGCAGTTACTATGGCCATTTATTATACATTTTATTCAGATTGATTTTTTAAAAATATGAAAATCATAAGAATAGGAGAATGTGGGAAACTGATTTTTCAGCTCAAACTTCTGTATAGAAACTGGTTTGGGTTTTTTTTTCTCTTCACTGTCATCTAGGTACTAATATGTTTTAAAAGAAGAAGAAACAAAGAATACTTTTTCTTTTTCAGATTTTAATTTTAGTGTGGTTGTAGCAGTTTTTTTCTACTGGTATTGAATCTAAAGGCTGCTGTATGATTAAATAAATGTTTTATGGCTGACCCATAATTTTATGATACATATCATTGTCCAGGTGATGCAAATGAAGCTTCATATAGTTGCTTTGATTGCCCAGAAGGGAAACTTCTCCAAAACATCAGCCCAGATTGTATTAGATGGCCTTGTAGATAAGATTGGAGATGTAAAATGTGGAAACAATGCAAAGGAAGCTATGACAGCAATAGCTGAAGCATGTATGCTGCCATGGACAGCTGAACAGGTTAGTGTCACAGAGCTTTCTTCTCTAAGTTGCCCTAGTGTTTTCCCTCCCCCCTTCCCCAGGAATTAGGGATTAGACTCAGGTCCTAAGCTCTCTTGGTAAGCAGATACTCTACCATTTTATCCACATTTCCATACCTTTTATGCACTGGTAATTTTGAAGATACTACCTTCCTATATGCCTGGACCTACTTGGGCTTTGATGTTCCTACTTCCGCTTCTCCATGTTGCTGAGAATGACATTGTGCTTCCCCTGTAGCAAGAATAACATGTGCTCCACCATGCTCAGCCATAGATTGAGAGTCTTGTGACTTTTTATTCCTAGGCTAGCCTCAAACTATAGTCTCTTAGTCTCCACACCCCAAGTACCTAGGATTACAGATTTGAGCCATTGCACATGGCTCCAAATATTAATTTTTTGCTTACTAATATACTATTGATTGATAATGAAAATTTAGTCCAGAATACTTAAGAAACTAAAATCTGAGGATCATAGTTCAAAGTGAGCCTGGACAGAAGAGTCTGTGAAACTCTTACCTATAACTAGTAAAAAGCTAGAAGTAGAGGAAAGCCAAGACACCAAGCTCCATGACTGGCACAAATAAATAAATAAACAAACAAATAAATAAGCAAGCAAGCTGAGAAAATGGCTTTGTGGCAGAGCGCTTGCCTAGCATGCATGAAGCCCTGGGTTCGATTCCTCAGTACCACATAAACAGAAAAGGCTGGAAGTGGTGCTGTGGTTCAAGTGGTAAAGTGCTAGCCTTGAGCAAATCAGCTCAAGGACAGTGCCCAGGCCCTGGGTTTAGGCCTCAGGACTGGAAAAATAAATGAATAAAAAATAATAGCATTCTGTAGGAAATTGCAGTGATTTAAAAAAAAATAGAAACATTATAATCCAAAATAATAACTAATGAAAAGTTTTAAGCAATCAAATAAGGCTTTTTTGTGGTTCTAGTTCTGTGGCTTGAACCTCGGGTCTGGGTGCTATCTCTGTGCTTTTTGGCTCCATGCTAGTATTCTACTACTTGAGCCACAGCTCTGTTTCTAGCTTTTTGGTAGTTGGAGACATGAGTCTAAGGATTTTCATACCTGGGCTGGCCTTTTCCCCCAATAAATCATGAGGCTTGAACTCAGTGTCTGGCCCCTGGCCCTGAGCTCCTTTGCTCAAGTTAGTGCTATACCACTCAGAGCCACAGCTCCACTTCTGTTTTTCTAGTGATTAATTACAGATAAGAATTTCACAGCCTTTCCTACCTTGGCTGGCTTTGAACCTTGATCCTCAGATCTCAGCCTCCTGAGTAGCTAGAATTACAGGTCTGAGCCAGTGTTACCTGGCCCATAAAGCTTTTGTGTTTGTGTGTATGCCAGTACTAGGGCTTGAACTCAGGGCTTCCCAATCTCATTCTGCTTTTTTGCTCACAACTTGAGCCATATTTCCACTAATAATTCATTAGAGATAAGATTTGTCTGCTGGGGCGGGCTTTAAACAGAGATCCTCAGATCTCAAGTCTCCTGAGTAGTTAGGATTATAGATATGAGCCACTGGTGCCTGGCTTTTCATACTACTGTCACTTACGTTGTTTTCTTGTATATGTTAAATCTTTTGTTGCTAAGCTCTTGTAGTTGTAGAAAAGACAAGTTTAGCTGGGTACTGGTAGCTTACACCTATAATCTTAGCTAATTGGGAATCTAAAATTAGGAGAACCATAGTTCTAGGCCAGCCTGGACAGAAAAGTTAGAATTCACCTCCACACAAAGAAGCTGGGTGCGGTGATGTGTGCTGGTCATCCAAGCTATAATGGAAGATCTAAAACAGGCTGATTACAGTCAAGAGATATACCCCAGGCAGAAAGTGAAACACTATCATTAAAGCAGCAGTGGCTCAGGAGGATCAAGATTCAGAAACACTCCTACAGAAAGTTTGTGAGACTCATCTCCAATTAATAAGCAAACTGCCAGACAAAGTGTGGCTCAATGGTATAGCACTGACTATTAACATAAAAAAGCAGAGTGAGGGCTGGGGATATGGCCTAGTGGCAAGATGCTTGCCATGTATACTTGAAGCCCTGGGTTCAATTCCCCAGCACCATATACACAGAAAATGGCCAGAAGTGGTGCTGTGGCTCAAGTGGCAGAGTGGTAGCCTTGAGCAAAAAGAAGCCAGGGACAGTGCTCAGGCCCTGAGTCCAAGCCCCAGGACTGGCCAAAAAAAAAAGCAGAGTGAGTGATTGAGATCTGAATCAAAGCACTGGTGCTGGCACCAAAAAAAAAAAAAAAAAAAAAACACACAAAAAAGCAAAACAAAACAGTAGTAGACCACCTACCTACCAAGCAAAATCCTCAATACTGTACACACACAGAGAAACAAAGTACATTTATACCTAACCCAGTTTTGCTTAAACCCATGTTACATTTCTAGGAGAAACTACAAATCTGATGTTCATTTTCCATTTCTCCAGGTTATGTCACTGGCTTTCTCACAAAAGAATCCAAAGAATCAATCAGAAACTCTGAACTGGCTAGCAAATGCAATAAAAGAATTTGGTTTTTCTGGGTAAGTCAGAAAGAAATAAAATAGAAAATATTTGGCTCCTCTTTAACTTGTGATTATATTTTTTACTCTCTCTGATTATTTCTAAAGAATGAGTTACCAAACTTACTTATAAAAGAATCTACCTTTGTTTTCAAAAGTCTGTATTTGTTTGTCTTGCTTTTTTTTTTTTTTTTTTTGTGGCCAGTCCTGGGCCTTGGACTCGGGGCCTTAGCACTATCCCTGGCTTCTAAATTTGCTCAAGGCTAGCTCTGCCACTTGAGCCACAGTGCCACTTCCAGCTTTTTCTATATATGTGGTACTGAGGAACTGAACCCAGGGCTTCATATATATGAGGCAAGCACTTTACCACTAGGCTATGTTCCCAGCCCTACTTTTCCTCAAGTTTTAATAGCTGTCTCACAGAAAGCCAATTCCAGAGATTTCTAATCAAATGTATTCAGAAATTACTACATATAATCACATTTGTTAGAAAACTAGAAAGCATGTTGATGAATTAAATGTTCTTAGAAATCTTGTAATAGAAGAGCTTGTTTAACCCACTGTTTACCAAATAATTTGTATATAAAACACAGTTTGGTGTTTTATCTAGGCTAATAAACTACTGGACTCAAAGAATCCTCCTGAGACTATATGTGTACACCACTAATCCCAATTACTTTTCAGAATTGCCTTTCAAATGATAATTATTTGATCTTCCTGAAGACCACCTACCTGTAATATATGTTTTGGGTTTTTTTGCCAGTCCTGGTGCTTGAACTCAGGGCTCATCCTTGAGCCTCTCTGTGCTCAAGGCTAGTGTTCTACCTACCACTTGAGCCACAGCACCATTTCCAGCTTTTTCTGTTTATGTGGTACTGAGGAATTGTACTCAGGGCTTCATGCATGCTAGACAAGCACTTTGCCACTGAGCTACATTCCCAGCCCTGTAATATGTTTTTGAGAGGGGTTGGGGGCAAAGCTCAATGGTAGGAGCACTTTTAGCATGTATGAGGCCTTGAATTTGATTCCCGGCACTACAAGGGGAAGTGTGCATATGCAGAAAAGTAGCAGAGTCATTCTTAATATAGTCAGAATGAATAGACAGCCAAAGACAGGGATAATAATGGTAGGTTAATCAAGTAATTCTTGCAAGAAATTATAATGTTTAGGCCTGGGGTATGGCTCAAATGGTAGAGCACAGATTGTAGAAATGAGTGTTATAAATCAAAATATGTACATATATTTTTTAAATTGTTACTATGAATGTGATATACAGAGAGGTTATAGTTACATAAGTCAGGTAAAGATTTCATTTCTCAGTGGTGCCAGCAATTCATACCTTAATCCTAGCTGTTCAAGAGACTGAGATCTGAGGATGGTGGTTCAAAGCTAGCCTAGGCAGGAAACTCCATGAGACTCTTATCTCCAATTTATCACATAAAAATACATAAGTGGGACTGTGGCTCAAGTGGTAGAGTGCTAGCTTTGAGCAAAGTGAGCCCAGGAACAGCACCCAGGCCCAGAGTTCAAGCATCAGGGCTTGCAAAAAAAAAAAAGTACGTTTCTCTTTGGAAAATGTCACCCAAAAATTATATAGTTCATTTTCAACATAGTGTTTAGTGCGTATCACTCTTTGTCCCTCCATTTCTGTGTCCCCTCCTTACCCTCCTAAAGACAGATAAACAAAATAAAAAGAAAAGGGAAAAAAAACAACCTGTTTCCGTTTACTGGAGTTCATTTTGATAATTTTTTTTAATTTGTTTTGCTTTTGTTGCCATTCCTGGATCGTGGACTCAGGGCCTGAGCACTGTCCCTGGCTTCTTTTTGCTCAAGACTAGCACTCTACCTCGTGAGCCACAGCTCCATTTCCGGCTTTTTTCTATATATATATATATGTGGTGCTGAGGAATCAAACCCAGGGCTTCGTGCATAGGAGGCGAGCACTTTACCACTAGGCCATATTCCCAGCCCCGATAAATATTATTTTATATGATCAAAGGTACATAGGCATTATGCCTTTGTGTTCCTCCCCTAGGAGTATCCTCCTTTAGTCTCACTGTGTGTGAATGCCTGGAGTCCTGTATAATTTATCAAATCCTGGTATATTTTAGATCTAGCTTCCACATATGAGAGAAAACATATGACTTATGTCTTTCTGAACTTTGTTTACCTCAATATAATTTGTTTTAGGTTCATCCATTCCTCTGAAAATGACATTCTTTCTAATGGCTGTGTAAATCATAATATATTTTAAAAATAGAATTGTATATTGAGAGAGAGAAATCAAGGATGAATCTGAAGAGTGAAGGATGGCTTAAGCAACCAAGAATAGTTTGGCTTTTTACTAAGTTATAGAAAACAGGGAGTAATATGTTTGGGGGTTATGGTATGAACAATCAAGAGTTTTGATGTACCGAATATAGACTATCTAATCTGAGTTCAGCAGAGTTCAAGACTAGACTTAGGAATCTTAATCATAGTAGGATTATTCAGTAAACAGACTATGTTTAAAGCACACTTTCAGCATGGGGAAAGAATAAGAATTCCTCCAGTAGGAGCCAGTCTTATAGTCTGGCTTTATAAACTATTGCATATTTTGAAAGTCTCATTTGTTTTCATTTCTAAATGTTGTTTCATCTAGGTTGAATGTCAAAGCTTTCATTAGCAATGTGAAGACTGCTCTTGCTGCAACAAATCCAGTGAGTACATTCTAGCACACATAGAAATATTGTAGACATCTTTATGGGTCTGTTCTGATTTGAAAAGTTGTGTTTGTTCTTTCTGCAGGCTGTGAGGACTTCTGCTATCACCCTTCTTGGTGTAATGTATCTATATGTTGGTCCATCTTTGCGAATGTTCTTTGAGGATGAGAAGCCTGCTCTGCTATCCCAGATAGATGCAGAATTTGAAAAGGTAAAAAGTTTCACAACAGTAAAATCCATTGGTTGACATGAGAATCTCATATTAAGACAAATTTGTTTTAAGTCTTTAGAATAAAGAGAGAGAGAGAGAGAGAGAGAGAGAGAGAGAGAGAGAGAGAGAGAGTGTGTGTGTGTGAGTGTGTGTGTGTTCAAGCAGTGTCCCTGGAAGAGTTCATATGAAATACATGACTTTGTAAGGAAGAAAACTGAGAAACTGTGGTGTAAGGTGAGAGATTTTCCTCTGTGTCCTTTTGTGCCTCTTGAATTGCAAGTATCATGAATGTATTGATTATTTTTGAAGTACATGAATTTTCGTTTAATAATTTAAAGTAGCTAAGCACCAGTAGCTCATGCCTGTAATCCCAGCTACGCAAGAGGCTGAGATGTAAGGATTGTCGTTCAAAGCCAGCATGGGCAGGCAAGTCCATGAAACATCACACACACACATACACACACGCTAAAAGTAGATCTGTAGTTCATGCAGTAGCTGTGAGCAAAAAACTCAGGGATAGCACTCAGGCCCTGAGTTGAAGCCCCAGAATTGGCACCAAAATAATAATAACAATCATAGGAATTCAAAATAAAATATTATTCCTCCTTGAATAACTTATCAACTAAAATTGCTCAGTGTTAAGCAAACTTTCTCTATATTATCTAAGAGATTGATACAAGACAAACAGTTTTATTATAGAGAAGTCAGATTTGAATAGGCTTATATAGTTTCAGAATTAGAATTTCAGTCATAATTAAAATGTCTTTTAAAATACTGTGTGAATAAGTACTGTGAAAGAATGAGAGACATTGACCCAGGCACCTTCTTCAATCTGTTTGCTCTCATATTCTTCATCAAGTTCATTAGCCTCATTGATTTGTGTGTAGATGCAGGGGCAAAGCCCCCCAGCTCCAACCAGAGGAATTTCTAAGCACACCACAAGTGGTACAGATGAAGGAGAGGATGGAGAGGAACCAGATGATGGAGGCAATGATGTTGTTGATCTTTTGCCAAGAACAGAGATCAGGTAGCTTTCACTTTGAGAAAGTTTATTTGATTCATTGTACTAAATTCTCAGTGATGCCTTATTTTTTAACAGTACTTGGAATTTCTGTGATATAATATTTAAGAATCTAGAAATTTAAAAAGCTTTTGTTTTTCAGTGATAAAATTACTTCAGAGTTGGTGTCTAAGATTGGTGACAAGAATTGGAAGATCAGAAAAGAAGGCTTAGACGAAGTGGCTGGAATTATTAATGAAGCAAAATTTATCCAACCAAACATTGGTGAACTTCCAACGGCCTTGAAGGGTCGACTCAATGATTCAAATAAAATCTTGGTATGTAGAGCATTTGCCTTTTCTCTTCCTCTATAGGAAGTTCCTTTTCAATGCAGACTTCACTAGCAAAAAATGAGTGATTCAGAATTCTAGATACTGACATACAGTGAGACTAAAAGGATAGTCTTAGGAGAGAACCACAAAGGTGCAATATTCAAGCACCTCCTCAATATGTACATAATATAATATACATACCAAAATGATCTCCACAGATAGGGTAACAAAGGACTTTTTTCTTAATTTGGTTTTTTTTTTTTCCCCCCCTTATATAAAGTGTGTTCACATGCACATCTGCGGGGGGAGGGGGCACAGAAACAGAGGGAAAGTGGGAAAAAGTGCAGCAGTGGATAGCACTGGCTGGTCATTGATGAAAGTGAGCTATGGGCTCTCTTTCCCTTTCTCTCTTACTCTGTCTTGCTCTTTTCTCTCCTTTTCCCTTCTTCTTTCTCCTCTATCTCCCCATACCTCCATCTTGTATGTGCTGGCAGTTTGCTTTCCCCCCCAACCAAGGGACAGCTGCTACTTGCCTTCTCCCAGAGGAACCACATCTACACCTTTTACCCCTAATGTCGACGCCCCTTGCCAGAGAGTCGGCACCCTTTTTCATAATTATTAAAACGCCAGAATGTAATGTCCACCCCCAGGAGGGCTCCATGCAGATGCCCCCAATTGTTTTAAGTCTACGCCCAGTACTTGATTTAAGTAGATAACTGGCACTCCTGGAGGCAGTTACTTCCTCCTTCTCTGAGGTCACATCCAATCCACCTGGCCATATCTCCTGCCTTTCCGTATATATTCCGGCTCAACATGGTCCCCTTTCTCTTTCCTTTTTTCTCTTACTCTCTCTTGTTCTTTTCTCTTTTATTCCCTTCTTCCTTCCCCTCTAAATAAAAACTTATAAACAGAAAATAAAATAAAAAAGAAAGTGAACCATGCAACTTGCCATAGGTAGAGATGGGAAGGAGTGAATGGGAGAGAATGAGGGAACAAATAACACTCTTTGAAAGGAAATGTACTTATTACCTGACGTATGTAAATTACCCCTGCTGTATATCACCTCTAAGACAACAGTAAATTTTTTAAAAAGAATAACCATATTAAATGAATATTCTTATACTCATTTAATAAAATAAAATTAAGAATTTAAAAAATGTTCATAGTAAACAATGATTGATTGCTTTAAACCAGAAATAGATTCCTTAAATTCTTAAGTATATCTCAAGATGTACAGCTTTATTAATGAAATATTCGTGAATTTCAGAGTTTACTCTTTATAAGCAATGTAGTGTTAAATAACTTGTTTCTTATATATAAGATTGCTTAATTTCTAATTTTTAAATATGTTTTTATGTCAGGATTTTTTAAAATTGTAAAGTGGGAGAAAAAATGTAAAGAATAACATCTAGGCTAAAATTCTAATAAGACAGTTTTATGAACTCTTGATAAAAACAGGAGCCTAAGCAGGGCACTGGTGGCTGGTGCCTATAATCTTAACTACTGAAGAGGCTAAGATCTGAAGAGTACAGTTTGAAGCCAGCCTGGGCAGGAAAGTCCGTGAGACTCTTGTCTCAAATAAACTACTTAGAAAAAAACTGGAGGCTGGAAATATGGCCTAGTGGCAAGAGTGCTTGCCTCGTATACATGAATCCCTGGGTTTGATTCTCCACCACCACATATATGAAAAATGGCCAGAAGTGGCACTGTGGCTCAAGTGGTAGAGTGCTACCTTTGAGCAAAAAGAAGCTGGGACAGTGCTCAGTCCCTGAGTTCAAGGCCCAGGACTGGCCAAAAAACAAACAAAAAACTGAAAGTGGTGCTATGGCTCAAGTGGTAGGGCACTATCCTTGAGCACAAAGAGGCTCAGGGACAGCACCCAGGTGCTGAGTTCAAGCCCCAGGACTAGCAAAAGAAAAAAAGAAAAACCTATAAATTACTTATGGGCTAATTATGATAGTGTAAAACAAGTTGATTTTCCCAGATATTTTTTTGTTCTTTTATTTTTAAGTATGCCAAAAATCTGCTATATTAAATGTATAACTGCAAGTCTTGGCTCTTAACCACTCAGGTGCAGCAGACATTGAATATCCTACAGCAATTGGCAGTAGCCATGGGCCCAAACATCAAGCAACATGTAAAGAATTTAGGCATCCCTGTGATAACAGTCCTTGGAGACAGCAAGGTAAATTTAACTTTTCTACTACAACTCTATTCTGGAATAAGCCAGCTTTATTCTTAGGTTATGATATTTACTTTTCTATAATTTTCTATAATGTAAATTTAAAAGTTTGTAAAAATAGGGCTGGGGATATGGCCTAGTGGCAAGAGAGCTTGCCTCGTATACATGAGGCCCTGGGTTCAATTCCCCAGCACCACATATACAGAAAACGGCCAGAAGTGGCGCTGTGGCTCAAGTGGCAGAGTGCTAGCCTTGAGCAAAAGGAAGCCAGGGACAGTGCTCAGGCCCTGAGTTCAAGGCCCAGGACTGGCCAAAAAAAAAAAAAAAAGTTTGTAAAAATAGCTGGGCACCCATGGCTCATGGCTATAATTCTAGCTACTAAAGTGGCTGAGATCTGAGTATCAAAGCCATTCTAGGCTGGGAATATGGCTTAGTGGAGAGTGCTTGCCTCGTATGCATGAAGCCCTGGCTGGGTTTGATTCCTCAGCACCACATATATAGAAAAAGCCAGAAGTGGTGCTGTGGCTCAAGATGTGGAGTGCTAGCCTTGACCAAAAGAAGCCAGGGACAGTGCTTAGGTCCTGAGGTCAAGCCCCAGGACTGACTGGCCAAAAAAAAAAAAAAAAAAGCCATTCCAGGTAGGAAAGTCCATGAGACTTTGTCCAACGAACTACAAAAAAAAAAAAAAAAAAATCCAGAAGTACTAGCCTTAAGCAAAAGAAGCTTAGGAAGAGCACCTTTGGCCCTAAGTTCAAGCCCCAGGACACCGCCCCCCAAATAAATAAATAAAAAAGAAAGTGTAAAAATGAGCTATGTGTGGTGGCATAATCATAGAAGTTCAGCAACTCAGGAAGCAAAGGTCAGATCAGGAATTTGAATACAACCAGGCCAAGTTAGAATGGCCCTATATCTAAACACAAAAAATCCTGGAGCTAGAGATTTGGCCCAAGTACTTGAGAGTTTGCAAAGTTCCTGAGTTTAAACCTAGTGCCACCAAAAAGAAAAAGCAATAAGGGCTAGAGGCATAGCTCAAGTGATACAGCACTTGTTTATTAGCAAGTAGTAGAGCACAGAGTCTAGCATGCTCTGGGTTCAGTTCCCAGTATCTCCTACTCCCTGTTCTCCAAAAAGAGAGTTTATAACGATCAGAATACTAGAAAAAGAATAGTAAACATGTCTACCTTCTAGGCAGTGTTAAGGTGACTAAATATATCATCAGTTAACTTTGTGATCCTTAGATAGTTACATTATCTGGGGTTCAGTTTCTTTATCTGAAATTTCTTTCTTACAAAATTGAGTCTTTATGTAAAGTACATTGTATTTGTGCCTATTTCACAAAAATGCACTCATTTACATAAGTGATTGCTGCTTACTATTATTAAATCATTAAAAAGCTTTGATGCATGTGAGTTTTGAGAGTCTTAAAGTTAATTTCTACTATTTTCTCCCTGAACTGCTAGAGCCCTGGAGCCTTTTAGTAGTTTAGTAAGATGTTTGTAGTTTCACGGCCCTAAAAGTTATTGAAATGTAATTGAGGGTGGCAGCCCTTTTATATTTTGTCCTAAACTGAATATTTTAATGTGTTTCCTTTTGTGTTGTAAACTTAATTTGAAGAATTGGCTTATTTTATATAATTAGTCTTTTTTATTCAGTGAATTCAAGTATAAAAACATTTGAATATTCAGATTGTTAGCCAGTACAATTTTAACCATGTTGAAGTCTTTAGCATATAAAATTACATTCTTTACCAAGTAGTCAGAGACCTAAGAGCACTAAAGATTCAGAAAGCAAAATCTTAAGATTTTTATGCCCAGATTGCTGTTCTGCCTAAAAAAAAAGTATAGGACTTTTTTTTTTCCAACTTAGAGTTCTATATTTCTACTTTTTTCTGGAATTTTAGTATAACCATAGAACTAGTTTCTGTTTCAAAGAAGATCATTTCAAGTATATTATGTGAGCTGTAGAGAAATGCCATTATCTAAGTTTGTTAAGAAGAAAACTTTTCATTTTCAAAACTATTTTTGCTGTTTTTGCCATGCAGAATAATGTTCGAGCTGCTGCCCTAGCAACTGTGAATGCTTGGGCAGAACAGACTGGCATGAAGGAATGGCTGGAGGGAGAAGATCTTTCTGAAGAACTCAAAAAGGAAAATCCTTTTTTGAGGCAAGAGGTTAGTACTATAAGTCAACCCTATGCTTTTTCTCATGTCTTTTACCTCATTAGCAGTCAGGACCTCCATAATAAACATATATTTATGGCTAGAATTCTGTGCCAAAAGTTAGTAGGAAAAATAAATCAGATATAGTGACATAGTACTCAGGAAGTGGAGACAAAAGGATTATGAGTTCAAGGCTACCCTGGGCTACATAGTAAATTCCAGGATAGACTAGGCTACACACTGAGATACTATTCTCAGAAAAAAAAATTTTAATAATTTAAAAAAAAATTCCTGCAGCTTTTGTATTTATGTGATCTGTTTCTGTGCTTTCTTTAGTAGTAAAACTTTAAAGAACTGGCTTTTTAAATAGAATTTTTATCTTAAAATCTTAAGTGGTAAAATTAGAGGTTTCAGTCATAAAAATAGAGTCCAGCATTTAAAATCTTATTGTTGGCTGTGCACCGCTGGCTCACTGTTTTAATCCTTGCTACTCAAGAGGCTGAGATCTGAGGATCACGGTTCCAAGTCAGGCCTGGCAGAAAAATTCGTGAGACTCTTTATCTTCAATTAACCACCAAAAAACCAGCACTATGGCTAAAGTGGTAGAGCGCTAGCCTTGAGCTGAAAAACTCAGGGACAATACCCAGGCCCAGAGTTCAAGCCCCACAACCAAATAAAAACAAATCCTATTATTGCAGGCTGGGACTATTGACTCATACCTGTAATCTTAGCTACTCTGGAGGCCAGCATGGGCAAAGTTAGTATAAGATTCTATCTGAAAAATAAAATGAAACCAAAAGGATAGGGCATATGCCTCAAGTAGAATAACATGTGGCTAGCAAGCATGAAGTCATTAATTCAATCCTCGGTTACCACAAAAAAAAAGAGAGAGAGGGGCTGGGGATATAGCCTAGTGGCAAGAGTGCCTGCCTCGGATACACGAGGCCCTAGGTTCGATTCCCCAGCACCACATATATAGAAAACGGCCAGAAGCGGCGCTGTGGCTCAAGTGGCAGAGTGCTAGCCTTGAGCGGGAAGAAGCCAGGGACAGTGCTCAGGCCCTGAGTCCAAGGCCCAGGACTGGCCAAAAAAAAAAAAAAAAAAAAAAAAAGAGAGAGAGAGATCTAATCCAAAGACTAGGTATGTAGTTACGTGGAATAGCACACATAAGGCTCTGGGTTTAATTCCTAATCCTGAAATATATATATTTAATGTTTGGTACTAATGACACCATTAGGCCTGACATAACTAATTTTTAAAAATAGTAAATTTCCCCTTGAAGTGAGTGACTAGTCTTTATTTCTTTTGGCAGCTTCTGGGCTGGCTGGCTGAGAAACTACCTACTCTTCGTTCCACCCCCACAGACCTTATCCTTTGTGTTCCTCATCTTTACTCCTGTCTAGAAGATCGAAATGGAGATGTGCGAAAGAAGGCCCAAGATGCTTTGCCATTCTTCATGATGCATTTAGGATATGAAAAAATGGCCAAAGCTACTGGGAAGCTAAAGGTACTTCTTGTTGATGCTGTTGTTATTATAAGCTATTAGAAAAATACTAAATATGAATTTTTCTTTTCTGGCAGTTGTGAGGCTTGAACTCGGCCTGGCACTGTCCTTGAGTCTTTTGCTCAGAGCTAGCACTCTACCACTTTGAGCCACTGCTCCACTTCCAGTTTTTGAATGGTTGATTGGAGATAAGAGTCTCTTGGAGACTTTTCTATATGGGCTGCCTTTGAACCACAATCCTCAGATCTTAGCCTCTTGAGTAGCTAGGATTCCACAGGCATGAGCCACCAGTGTACAGCCTGAACATGAATTTATATAACCAAAAGATTATATTACTTATTGAGGCTTACTTTGAAATCCTGGTAAGAGTAAATATTTTTTAAAAGTAAAATGTTTAGTGGTATAAAGCGTGTATTAATCTACAAGGGTGAAAACTATACCTACTAGAATGATAGCTACCTGAACATGACTCCATAGCATGTGTTACTTCTTTGATAGTGTGTTGCCTCCCTTCATTGATATTTCAGAAGTAGCAGCTCAGTCACTTACCTCAGTTATTTTTTACTTATTTTTACTTTCTCTCTAGCCAACTTCTAAAGATCAAGTATTGGCCATGCTAGAGAAAGCCAAAGCTAACATGCCAGCAAAGCCTGCCCCACCTGCTAAAGCAGCATCTAAACCAATGGGAGGGTCAGCTCCGGCCAAATTCCAGCCTACATCAGGTAACTTAATTTGAGGAAGCTAAAGGGGAAAGCGATAACCCAAGGAAACTCTTAAAATGACATTCAACATTCATGTGATTAAAAACATGAAAGCTGGTATAAGATGACTGGTTTCCAAATCCAAAAAAGATATTTTGGTGTAGCACATTGAAATATTCTAATGTCGAAATGCTCCAAACTGTTTTTAAGGTTTCTTCAGTTGTAATAGGTCCATCTAACGTAATCCATCTCACTAACAGGTGAGGGAACCCAAAGTTAATTACTTGCACAAGGCCAAGTAGCTAATCATCAGATTGAAACACTATTTAATCAAAAATGTCTCCTTCAGGGCTGGGGATATAGCCTAGCGGCAAGAGTGCCTGCCTCGGATACACGAGGCCCTAGGTTCGATTCCCCAGCACCACATATACAGAAAACGGCCAGAAGCGGCGCTGTGGCTCAAGTGGCAGAGTGCTAGCCTTGAGCAGGAAGAAGCCAGGGACAGTGCTCAGGCCCTGAGTCCAAGGCCCAGGACTGGCAAAAAAAAAAATGTCTCCTTCCACTTCATTGGCTAGCTGCTAATCCAGTCTACTACTTACTGATCTTTTTCTTTGGGGTGGAGGGTCATGGGAAGAAGTTGGCACTGGGGATTGAACCAAGATACTGAGACATACTAAGTTTGCACTCTACCACTGAGATACTTGGAAACCCCTAATAATCCTTTTTCTTGTTTTCGTGTGTGTGTGGGGGGGGGGTGATTAGTTGGTCATGGGACTTGTTGAACCTCAGGGCCTGGGCTCTGTCCCTGAGCTCCTTGATGTTCCTTTGCTCAAGACTAGCACCACTTTGAGCTACAGCACCACTTCCAGTTTTCTGGTAGTTAATTGGAGCTAAAAGTTACTGACTTTCCTGCCTGGGCTGGCTTTGAACCATGATCCTCAGATCTCCTCAGCCTCCTGATTAGCTAGGATTACAGGCATGAGCCACCTGAGGCTAGCCCTAGTAGGCTTTTAAGTGTGTGTCTGTATGCTGGTACTAGGGCATGGACTCCGCCTTGTACACTTGCTTTTCTTTTTTGCTCAAGGCCTATACCTCTACTCTTTTTTTTTTGGCCAGTCCTGGGTCTTGGACTCAGGGCCTGAGCACTGTCCCTGGCTTGTTCTTGCTCAAGGCTAGCACTCTGCCACTTGAGCCACAGCGCCACTTCTGGCCGTTTTCTGTATATGTGGTGCTGGGGAATCGAACCCAGGGCCTCATGTATACGAGGCCGAGGCAAGCACTCTTGCCGCTAGGCTATATCCCCAGCCCCCTATACCTCCACTCTTAATCATTCATAAGAGTTCGTGTTCTTTGCTGCTTACTCAAAGATAAGTGTCTTACAGGGACTGGTGGCTCACGCCTATAATCCTAGCTACTCAAAAGGCTGAAATCTGAGGAGCTTGAGGCCAGCCCGGGCAGAAAAGTCCCCATGAGACTCATCTCCAATTAACCATTCAAAAAAAAAAAAGTAGAAGTGGTGCTGTGGCTCAGGTGGTAGAGTGCTAGCCTTGAGCACCAAGAGGCTCACAGACAATGCCCAGGCCTTGAGTTCAAGCCCCACAACTGACAACAAAACAAAAAACAGATAGGGATCACATAGAATTTTCTTCCCTCACTGGCTTTGAACTGTAATCCTCAGATCTCAGCCTCCTGAGTAGCTAGGATTACAGACTGAACCACCTGAACCCAGCCCTAATAGTCTTTTTAAAGAAAATAATTTTCTTTTCTTTATTGTCATATCAAAAAAATCTATCATGGAACAGGAGCTAGTTGCTCATATTTGTAAATCCTAACTACTCAGAAGGCTAAAATCTAACGATTGCCATTTGAAGCCCAGGTAGAAAAGTCCAGGAGACTCTTATTTCTAAATAATGACCAAAAAGCCTGAAATAGAGCTATGGTTTAAGTGGTAGTGCACCATCCTTGAGCAAAAAAAGTAAAACAATCTTCAGGCCCTGACTTCCAAGCCCCAGTACCAGCAACACACACACACACACACACACACACTCTCTCTCTCTCTCTCTCTCTCTCTCTCTCTCTCTCTCTCTCTCTCTCTCTCTCTCTCTCTCTCTCTGTCCCTCTCTGTCCATTGGGTATAACATGTAACAACTTTATTTCTAGAATTGTTTCTGTGTACTAGGCTAGAAATTGATGACGCTTATGAAGTTAGAAATCTTGCATGTGTTAAACTGTATCATAGTACGTACAATTTTAACATGTATTGGAATCTTGCTTTGTAGAAAATAATGATCTTTCATATGCAATAGCCACCTATCCTTAAGGGAGTATTAATTTTGCATAAGATATTTTTTACTTATTTAGAAAAACTTTTATTTTTCCAGTACTGATGATTTAACATTGGGATTTTATTATTGCTTGCCTACCACTTGAGCCACACCTCTAGTACAAACAAATGAACTTTTTTCTTTTGGGGTTGGAGTCAGTCCTGCAGCTTGAACTCTGGGCCTGGGTACTGTTCTTGAGCTCTTCAGCTCAAGACTAGTGCTCTGAGCCATGGTGCCACATTGGTATTCTGGTGGTTAATTGGAGCTAAGAGTCTCATGGACTTTCCTGTCCAGTCTGGCTTTGAACCATGATTCCCCAGATGTCTGCCTCCTTAGTAGCTGGGATTACAGGTGTGACCCACCCAGCTATTCCAGTGGTTAAGATCTGTGAATTTCGGCTTGAAGCCAACCTGGGTAGACAAATCTGAGGGACTCTTTTTTTACCTTCAATTAATAGGCGTGGCATAAGTGATAGAGTGCCAGTCTAGCCTGAAAAAGCTAATTGGAAGCACAAGTCACTGAGTCAAGCCCCAGTATCCACATAAAAAACAAACAAAAACTATATATAGTTTAAATATTGGTAAATGAGGTGGAAATTTTCTGAATTAATTTCATCAGGGTATCCTTACAAAGAAACTTACAGGGTTGGGAATGTGGCTTAGTGGTAGAGTGCTTGCCTAGCATGAATGAAGCCCTGGGTTTGATTCCTCAGTACCACCAATACATAGAAAAAGCCAGAAGTGGCACTGTGGCTCAAGTGTTCAAGTGCTAGCCTTGAGCAAAAGAATCTCAGAGGTAGTACTTGGGCCCCCAGTTCAAGCCCCAGAACTGGCAAAATAAACTGAGAAACTTACAGAGGAAGAAAAACTGAAAAGAATACTAACTCTAAAACATTAGGCTTTCATTTTATGTTTAATTTACCCAGAATAAAGTAATGATAGTTAAAATTTAACTAACATTGCTCATGCTTTTCTCCAAAGCACCTGTTGAAGATTCTGTTTCCAGCACCATAGAAACCAAGCCTGATCCAAAGAAGGCCAAAACTCAAGGAGTTTCCTCAAAAGCAAAGGTGTGTTAACTCTGCATGCTTAGATACTGATTTGCTTTTGTGTTGCTTTTTACACAATAAATTATTTTATTAGATCATATTGTCGGCTGGGAATGTAGCTTAGTGGTAGAGTGCTTTCCTAGCATGCATGAAACCCTGGGTTCCATTCCTCAGCACCACGTAAACAGAAAAAGCCAGAAGTGGTGCTATGGCTCAAGTGGTGGAGTGCCAGCCTTGAACAAAAGAAGCTCAGGGATGATACCCAGGCCCTGAGTTCAAGCCCCAGGACTGGCAAAAATAAAAATAGATCATATTGTCCATTGAAGAATAACACTACTGTTGGTAATATCAAAGTAAGTCTAAAAATTTTTAATTAACTAGGCAAGTATTCCCCTTTGCTTTTGCTCCCCCTATCCCCCACCCCCGGTTTGTTTTCTGGATAGGGTCTCATATTAACTTTGCATGGGCTGGCTTTGAACCTCAGCTCTACTGCATCCTGAATAGCTATAATTACAGGGATGAATCACTACACTAGTTTGTGGGATTTATTTTGTCTTTTTTTGTTGTTGAGTTTTACATGATACAGGTTATCTAGCCAGGGCCTTGCATTTTGGGCATGTGCTTTAGCTCTGAGCTATAATATCCCAAGCTTCTGGCTTTTTTTTTTTTTTTTTTTTTGGTATAAGGCCTGGGTGCTGTCCCTTAGCTTCTTTTGCCCAAGGCTAGCACTCTACCACTTGGAGCTTACAGCTTCACTTCTGGCTTTTTTGGTAGTTTAGTGGAGAGAGCCAAACAGACTGTCCTATCTGGACTGGCATCAAACCATGTTCCTCAGATCTCAGCCTTCTGAGTAGCTAGGATTATAGGCATGAGTCACTGACAACTTGCCCAGCTTATTTTTAATACACCACAAAACAGAGACTTCATGTTGTCATGAGATACTGTCATGCGTGAATAGAGGAGTAAAGCATACATAGCTCTGGCAGAATGAACACTTTAGACTGATTTGGATTTGAAATAAGAAAGGTAATCATCTTTCTTCTACTTTGGCTTCATTAGGTCATCATATACTTAGAAGGTATTCTGGGGCTGGGAATATGGCCTAGTGGCAAGAGTGCTTGCCTCGTATATATGAAGCCCTAGGTTTGATTCCTCGGCATCATATATATAGAAAAAGCCAGAAGTGGCACTGTGGCTCAAGTGGCAGAGTGCTAGCCTTGAGCAAAAAGAGGTCAGGGACAGTGAAGAAGGTATTCTGAGTGGCTTACAAGGCAATATCTTTTCTACTCACATTTAGTAGTATTTGAATCACTAATCTTTTCAATGATTAAAAGAAACATGATTTGGATAAACACATCTCCACATGTTTTACTTTAAATATCCTCTTTACTTTAAATATCTCATTTAATTACACTTTTGGATCACAGCAAAAATGTCATCAGTTTCTTTATCCAGACTCAGAATTAGTCACTGTGTTAATTATACTGCTGATCATTCAAGACTTACAAAAAGAAAATTGCAGAACTGGACAATTGGTAGCAAATCTACCAGTAAATAGTAAAGCTAATAATCTAAGAGGAGAAAACTTTTTATTGAGTGTATGTAATTAATGAAAAAATGTAAGAGTAGAAGCTTGTTCCTCATTGTATTATAGAGTAGGCATTTCTTTGTTTATTTGTTTTGTTTTTGTTGCCAGTCCTGGGGTGTGGACTCAGGGCCTGAGCACTGTCCCTGGCTTCTTTTTGCTCAAGGCTAGCACTCTACCACTTGAGCCACAGCGCCACTTCTGGCTTTTATCTATATATGTGGTGCTGAGGAATCAAACCCAGGGCTTCATGTACACGAGGCGAACACTACCACTAGGCCATATTCCCAGCCCCTAGAGTAGGCATTTCTATATGGTGTTCTGGATATTAAAACATCTGTTTTTCATGCTGGGAATGTGGTTTAGTGGTAGAGTGCTTGCCTAGTGCATGCATGAAGCCCTCACTTCGATTCCTCAGAACCACATACACAGAAAAAGCCAAAAGTGACACTGTGGCTCAAGTGGTAGAATGCTAGCCTTGAGCAAAAGAAGCGTAGGGACAGTGCCTAGGCCCTGAGTTCAAGCCCCAGGGCTGAATTTTAAACTATCTGTTTTTCTTCTCTGTTTGACTACTCTTTTAGCACTATGAGTTAATTGAAAATTTCTTCTGAGCTATCCAATGAAGCTCTTTTCTTATACCTCTTCATATCTTCATCCCAAATAGAGTACATGCTTATTTTAATGTTTTGATCAGAAGTGCTTTGAATTATTTGTCTCTAGTAAGTATTTTGTCAGTAGTAAGTCTGGAACCTAAAGTAATAGCATGCAAATGTCCTACCACTGAACTATGTTCCCAGCTTCTGTTCTCTTCTTAATGCCTTTTTTTTTTTTTTTGCAATTTACAAAACAATTTCACATAAATTTGTTTGTGTTTGAGCTAACCAACTAGGGATAGTAAATTCTTGCTATATTTATGATAATGTTAATGAAATTCATATTGTACCTTCATATAAAGTTAGGTGCTGGTTTCTTTCTATCTGATACAAAGGTTCTGAATCTTAAATTATTTATTTGGCGATACTGAGTTTTGAACTTGGGTCCAATTTTACACTTACTAGGCAGATATTCTACCACCACTGAGCCACACTCAACTACTGAATTATTTTTAAAATTATATTCATGGGGCTGGGGATATAGCCTAGTGGCAAGAGTGCCTGCCTCGGATACACGAGGCCCTAGGTTTGATTCCCCAGCACCACATATACAGAAAACGGCCAGAAGCGGTGCTGTGGCTCAAGTGGCAGAGTGCTAACCTTGAGCGGGAAGAAGCCAGGGACAGTGCTCAGGCCCTGAGTCCAAGGCCCAGGACTGGCCAAAAAAAAAAAAAAAATTATATTCATGAATAAAGTATTTAAAGTTGTTTACTGTAACCTTCAGTAAAAGAAGATTTAAATATTTCCATTACAGTGCTGTGGTAGAAATGCATTAAATAGAGGTTGAAACTAAAGAGCTTTCTCAACTAAATGATATATAATATATAAATACCTTTCCAAATGTTTACATGAAAGTAATGAAGATTTCAAGGGAAAAAAAAGAAGTATTAAATAATTTAAAAATAGGCTAGACTAAACCAGACTAATGGGAAGTAATTGCCCTTCCAACTATGTATACTCTGCCAACCCAAGAACTAAGACTTATATAAGAATCCATGTAAATACATTTCTAACTTGGTATGATATTACATTCTTACAATCTTAGCACTCAGAAAGCTGAGGGAGGATTTCAAGTTTGAGGTTATCCTGAGCTACATAATGACCCTTGTCTCCAAAAAAGTAAGAACTTTATTCTAGAGAACCTGTACAAAAGCATATTACATGCAGCTTTTTCTTGTTGGTGTATAATATAGAAAAGCTTCTCTGCTTTCTGTAATGACCTTTAACTGGTCAAGAAAAGGGGCCTAGCTAATCAGTACTCTCTAAACCTTGTTTGTAGAGTACACAAGGAAAGAAAATACCAAGCAAAACCAACTTAAAGGAAGATGAAGACAAATCTGGACCTATTTTTATTGTTGTTCCAAATGGGAAGGAGCAAAGGATGAAAGATGAAAAAGGATTGAAGGTAAGGAAAGGATAAGAATCTTTAGGAGTTTTTTCTTCTTTTATTTTTATTTATTCATTTAGCTAAAAACAGTTTTATTTAGCTGGGCAGCTGTTGCTCATGCCTGTAATCCTAGCGATTGAGAAAGCTGAGATGTAAGGATCACAGTTCAAAGCCCAGCCGAGGTAGGAAAGTCAAAAGTGGTGAGACCCTTATCTCTAGTTAACCACCAAAAAGCTAGGAGTGGAGCTGTGGCTCAATTGATAAAGCAATATCCTTGAGCAAAAAAAGCTTAAGGACAGCACCCAGGCTCTGAGTTCAAGCCCCAAGACTGACCAAAAAAAGCCAATCTGACAAAACCACAATTTGCAATCTAAGTTTGGTGGTTTATGGCTGTAATCCCAGCCCTTAGGGGGCTAAAGCAGGAAGATAGTTTTAAGGTCAGACTAGGCTATAATGACCCTGTATCAATCAATAAATAAATAAATATAAAAATGTTTTCCTGTCCAAAATTTATATTGTGAAAAACTAGACTCTTGCTCACAAACTATTTTTTTCTCTAAAATTACCCTGAACAGTAACTCCTACAGAGAACTCCAGAATATAACTATTGCCTATTTTTTGTTTAAATGGGAAGAAATTGTTTAGTAGTCTTTCTGGTCCTTTACATTTTTTTATTTAAAGATTTTTAAAATCGGATTCAATGTGGCTTAGCAGGTAGAGTGCTGCCTAGCATGCACAGAGCCCTGGGTTTGATTCCTTGGCACCACATAAACAGAAAAAGCCAAAAGTAGTGCTGTGGCTCAAGAGGTAGAGCGCTAGCCTTGAGCAAAAAGAAGCAATGACATGCTCAAGGACAGTACTTAGGCCCTGAATCGAAGCCCCAGGACTGGCAAAAAATAATAAATGAAAAATTTTAAAAATTAAGTAAATAGAACATCTACAGTAGACTGCTATTTAATTCTTTATAACATGTAATATCTTAAGATGCAGAATTTGTGCTAAAAGGGTAACACATACCTGTAATCTCAGCCCTTAGCTAGCTATGACAAGAGGGTCATGAGTCTTAGGTCCAGCCTGCTAATGTATATATTTCTCCAAGTGCTAGTGGTTCACACCTGTATAATCCTAACTACTTGGGAAGCTGAGATCTGAGAATCCTGGTTCAAAACCAGCCTTGGCAGAAAAGTCCATGAGACTCAACTCCAATTAGTCACAGAAAAAGCCAGAAGTGGAACTGTAGCTTAAGTGGTAGAGAACTAATCTTGAGCACAATAGTTCAGGGATAGTACCCAAGCCCAGAGTTCAAACCCCAGGACCAGGACCGTGCACGCACACACACGTGCACACACACACACACACATTCATGCTGCTCGCTAGGAATTTAGCATGGTATGGTATGTCTAGTGAGCCTAGTACACTGTGCACTAGGCCCAGCTTTCAAAATTCATGCTGCTAGGAATTTAGCTGAGTGGCATGGTATATCTAGTGAGCCTAGTATGCTGTGCACTAGGCCCAGCTTTCAACCCACTAATACTGCAAGAGGACAGTATTTCATGACTTTTTTTCTCTCAATGATCACATCTTAAAGATCACCCTATATGTATCTGTCCACTATATGTATATACCTTTCTTTTCCCCAGTCTACCGTGTTAGACATTTAGGCTGTTCCTTTTTTTAAAATTGTTATTATAAAGGTGATGATAAAGTTAGTCTACTTTTTGTTTTACTGTTAAGCATTTTTACACATGTGTGAGTTGTATCTGCACCGAATTCTTAGAATGAGATGTGCATTTTAGGGCTGGGAATATGGCCTAGTGGCAAGAGTGCTTGCCTCCTACACATGAAGCTCTTGGTTCGATTCCCCAGCACCACATATATGGAAAATGGCCAGAAGGGGCGCTGTGGCTCAGGTGGTAGAGTGCTAGCCTTGAGCGGGAAGAAGCCAGGGAAGGTGCTCAGGCCCTGAGTCCAAGGCCCAGGACTGGCCAAAAAAAAAAAAAAAAAGAGAGAGATGTGCATTTTAAATTGTTGTTTATGTGTTTTTTTTTCACTATTAAAATTGTGTCAGTGCTGGCAATGTGATACAATCTAATGTTGCATTCATTGATAATGCTAGTAAGAATTGCTCAAAAAACTTTTTCTTGGTAGTACTGGGGTTTGAATTCTGGGGTTTTTTGCTTTCTATGTAGACGTTCTTCCATTTAAACTACTCCTCCAACCCTCATAATTCTTTTCCAGTAAGATTTCCAGAACTGTGAAACTTGCAGAAGTAGGACAGTTGAAGCACCATTTTTTTCTTATTGTTATCTTAAAGGTGATGTACAAAGGAGGTACAGTTATATGTCATTTCTTTTTGAACAGTGTCGTCCCTTCCCTTGCTCTCTACCAGTTTTTCATTCCTGTCTCCACTTACAAGTTTAGTTCATTTTTAACAGAGTATCTAATTAGGCAACATTTTGTGTTCATATTTGATCATAAATGAATCTTGCTTAATTAAAAAACATCCTGGAACTAAGCATTGTAGCATGTTCTTATAATAGCAACACTGAAGAGGCTGAGGCAGAAGAATTAAGTGGTCAAAAGCCAACCTGGGCTACATAGTAAATTCTAGATCAGCCTGAGCTACATAGCAAGACCCTATCTCAAAAACACAAAGGGCTAGGAATATGGCCTAGTGATAGAGTGCTTGCCTCACATACATGAAGCCTTGGGTTTGATTGCTCAGTACCACATATATAGAAAAATCCATAAGTAGCACTGTGGCTCAAGTAGTAGAGTACTAGCCTTGAGCACAAAAAGAAGCCAGGGACAGTGCTCACGCCCTGAGTTCTAGCCCCAGGACTGGCAAAAAAAAAAAAGTAAAAAATATACATCCTAAATTAAATAGTATAGCTGCATTAATTAGATTGTTTCTTTAGTTGAATACTTTATAGCCAGCCCATTTTTACTATACTTTTTTTCTCTTCTTTTTTTAGGTGCTAAAGTGGAACTTTAGTACGCCTCGGGATGAATACATTGAACAACTCAAGACTCAGATGTCTAGCTGTGTAGCTAAATGGTTACAGGATGAGATGTTTCACTCAGATTTTCAGCACCACAATAAAGCCCTGGCTGTCATGGTTGATGTAAGTCTGCAATAAATAAATATCCCCATATCTCAGGCATGTGAAAATTCTGAGCCTGTAAAGTAAGTGAAAGTTTGCATGCCTTAAAGAAAGACCATACTGCATTTTTACTTTGTAGAGCTATCTTATTTGATAGAATAAATCATTGTATATTTGAGGATTTGAATTGAACCTCTCATTTTGGGGGGTGTGGTAGTGGTGTACTTCTGTAATCCAGTGCTTCAGAAGCTGAAGTATGAATTCAAGGCCAACTTGACCTATATATAGTGAAACCCTGCCTAAAAAGTAAATAAATTGGGACTGGGAATATGGCCTAGTGGTAAAGTGCTTGTCTCATATACATGAAGCCCTGGGTTTGATTCCTCAGCACCACATAGAAAAAAGCCATAAGTGGCGCTGTGGCTCAAGTGGTAGAGTGCTAGCTTTGATCAAAAACAAGAAGCCAAGGACAGTGCTCAGGCCCTGAGTTCAAGCCCCAGGACTGGCTAAATAAATTAGCCAGGTACCAGTGGCTCATGTCTGTAATCCTAGCTAATCAAGGAGGCTGAGATCTGAGAATTTTGGTTCAAACTCATTCAGAGCAAAAAAAAATCCTTGAGACTCTTGTCTCCAGTTAACCACCAGAAAACCGGAAATGGCGCTGTGGCTCAAAGTGGTAGAGCACTAGCCTTGAACAAAAAAGCTCAAAGATAGTACCCAGGCCCTGAGTTCAAGCCCCCCAATTGCGAAAAAACTGAAAAATAAGTATTTTCTTTTGGGGCTTCACAAACATTTGACAAGTACTTGCCTGACAGAACCTAACCTTTAATACAGGCTTATTTATAGGGTTTTTTTGTTTTTGTTTTTGTTTTTTTAGCACTTGGAGAGTGAAAAAGAGGGTGTTATTGGTTGCCTGGATCTCATCTTAAAATGGCTTACCCTGCGGTTTTTTGACACCAATACAAGTGTCCTGATGAAAGCGCTGGAATATTTAAAGTTGCTCTTCACTCTGTTGAGTGAAGAAGAATATCATCTTACTGAGAGTGAAGCATCTTCCTTTATTCCTTATCTCATTGTTAAGGTAATATGTTGTTCTGAGAAACCACTTACAAGGTTTGAGCTAACCTCAACCTCCTATATAATATAGGAGCTAACCTCCTATATTTTTATTTCCATGCCCCTTTTCACTTTATCTATGAGGATACTTTTCACTACTCATCTTCCTGTCAAGATAAGTCCTCATTCACTCATTATTTTCTTTTTTGACTAGGTTGGAGAACCAAAGGATGTCATTCGTAGAGATGTTCGTGCCATCCTAAACCGGATGTGCCTTGTCTATCCAGCCAGCAAAATGTTCCTGTTCATCATGGAAGGAACCAAATCCAAAAACTCTAAGCAAAGAGCTGGTAAAGCAAATTGTGTGTGTGTGTGTGCGTGACAGAGAGAGAGAAAAATAGAAATCAAACCCTGGGCATCACACTTCAAATAGTTTAAATTGACATAGGAGTCTGCAATGGGGATTCCTAGAAGTAGTTTATAGATGAGCAATAAAATTTATCCAGTTTGTGTAGCCCGTAGTCTGTATTTAGACTGTGAGAGTGATGAGTTGCACACTGGTGGAGCCATGGTATCAGGTGATACAGGCATCACTCAGTACCACCCTGCTGACAAACTCAAGTGCACAGGGGCCATCTGACTCACAGGCATCTCCTTCAGGAAAAATTGCTATAGCACTTTTATTTCATTGGCAAAGGACAATAAGGGAAAAAAAAATAATATATGTAGAGAGAGGTGGGTGCTGGTGGTTCCCACCTATAATCATAGCTACTCAGGAGGCTGATATCTGAGGATTGCAGTTCGAAGCCAACCCCGGCAGGATCTGTGAGATTCTTATCTCCAATTAATCACCAGAAAAGCCAGAAGTTCAGCTGTGGCCCAAGTGGTAGAGCACTAGCCTAGAGCAAAAGAAGCTCAGGGACAACATCTAGGCCCTGAGTTCAAACCCCAGAACCAGCACCAAAACACAAGCACACACAGCCAGAATTTGATAAGTTGTCTATGCCAAATATTTTTTGGGTCTCATTCATCTAGCCTTCCTTCTCCAACAGAGTGCCTGGAAGAGTTGGGGTGTCTGGTTGAGTCCTATGGCATGAATGTTTGCCAGCCAACCCCAGGAAAAGCCTTAAAGGAGATAGCTATTCACATAGGAGACCGTGACAATGCTGTACGCAATGCTGCCCTCAACACCATCGTAACAGTATACAATGTGCATGGAGATCAGGTGTTCAAACTGATTGGAAATGTAAGTGATGGTTCTGTGGGTATTGTCAGCCTATCAAGAAAAGAATTCTAGAGTTTTTAGCTTGGTTCCTGAAGTCTCAGATACTCCTAAGCTTTACCATTTGTTATAAAGTCAACTCATCCAAATAAGCATCTCTGATTACTGTTGAACAGTAATCACAGTAATCATTCAACAGTACTGTTGAATGTTTTACTAGAGATCAAATTCTTTTTCAGAGCATTTTATTCATAGCAGTTTGCTTTAGACATGAGAACTATTTTTGAATCAAGATTTGAGCTAGTCTAGAGCTCTAATTATATGGCAGTCTGCTGTAGAAATGTACTTAACAAGTAATTACCTTGGGAACAGTTTAGACACTAATACTGTCAAACCATAAGATTCTCAAGTGACAGCCAGGAGTCACTTTTCTGGGCACATTAGGTTCTGCCTCTGACTCCTTGCTTGATCTAGCCACTGTACTCTCTGTACCTCATTCTTTGTTTCAGTAACTTTTCATAGACCATTTATATGTGCTGTGCTTCTATCCTTCTATTCTTTAATCAAATCCTCATCACACTGTGGAGACAAAGCAGGTGAGAATTTTGAGACCAAAGGTTAAGATTATTGCCTACACACATGAGCTACTTAGTACAAGATTTATTTTAAGCCAGGTTCTGGAGTCTCAAACCTGTAATTCTAGCTACTCAGGAGACAGAGTTGAGGAATGTGGTTCGAAGCCAGCCCAGGCAGAAAAGTCTGTGAGATTCTTATCTCCCGTTAACCACCAGAAAACCAGAAGTGGCACTGTCGCTCCAAGTGGCAGAGTGCTAGCCTTGAGTAAAAGCCTCACAACCAATAAATAAATAGATAAAGATTTATTTTATTTTACTTTTGTGTGTGTGTGTGCCATTATTGGGGCTTCAACATGGGGACCTGACCACTGACCCTTAGCATTTTGGCTCAAGGCTTATACTCTGCCACTTGAGCCACAGCTCAACTTCCAGCTCTTTGGTCATTAATTGGAGATAATGGACTTTCTAGTACTGGACAAGGAGATTTAACTTTTTACCATTTTAATTGTATTTATTACTAGCCTTTCTTGTTATATCTTTGTTTTTCCTTCATAAGTTTTTTTTTATTATAGCTAAGCAGATATTAGTATTTGGCCAATGTATTGTTTTGAAAGTAAAGTTGTCTTATTCTTGTAGAACAAGTTCTTCAGTATGAAAGAAAGTGAGAGAGAGTGTTGCTAGAATTGTACACATAGTCTTTCACATACTGTATAAGTGCTCTACCACTGAGCTACATCTCCAGCCCTTTTTTAAAATTTTATTTTGAGCTAGGGTCTTGCTAAGTGTCTAGGATAGTCTCAAACTTACTATCCTCCTGCCTCAGCCTTTAAAGCAGCAATTTTACCGACGTGTGTCACTATGCCCAGCAGTAGGTAATTCTTGAGTCTTCCTTTAAGTTTGAAATTGTCATATTTTTGTTTGAATATACTAATAGGTTTAATTGGGCTATTTTTACAGCTTTCTGAGAAGGATATGAGCATGCTCGAAGAGAGGATTAAGCGGTCAGCAAAGAGGCCCTCTTCTGCCCCAATGAAGCAGGTAGAAGAGAAACCACAGCGCACACAGAGCATAAACTCGAATGCCAACATGCTGCGCAAGGGACCAGCTGAGGACATGTCCTCCAAACTTAAGTATGGAGATGGAGATAGTTGTCTGAAAGCATCTGTGTGTACTTTGCTTTATGTGCTCAGAGCTTGTCCTGTAACATAATTTTGAGTTCTTGTAGTCATTATCATGCATGACTGATAGGTATATGTCTTATAGCCAAATGTTTAATCTTCCAGTCTTCATTGTCTTTGTCTTTGTCTCAAAATCACTTCTAAATAGTCTTGTGCCTTCTTTCACTGCTTTTCCGTGGACAGAATTATGTATCGCACTTATAGGATGTAAGTACTGCCTGCTAATTTTTCATTAGCAGGGCTCTTATATCTTTTCTAACTTCTTACATGGATTCATCCCCCTCTGGAGGGTGACTGAATTTGAGTTTATAACCTTGGTACTGGGTAGCCATATTATATCAAGCCTTCTATGGAAGTCCAGTGGCTAGCAGATGTGGCAACTTGGTGTCATGTTATATTTGATTGTTCTCAGGTTCTTTCCTGAGATGTGCCTAATAAAATGCATGGTACCCAGAATTGGCTTAGGTACTCAAAATTCTACATTCTAATCAAGGCAGCTCTATTTTGAGTTGTGTCATGAGTATAATTTTAACCAATTTGCATTTCAGAACGTCACAGACCTATTTCTGAGATATAATACTGGCCATGACCTGTCTAGAGTATTCTTAAAGGGGAATGATTGTCCTTAAAGTATAAAATATACTGAACACTGCATGGAATCATGCATGTGATCAGAAGAACTTAAGTACTGGTTAATTTGGCAGAAAACAACCAGTCCAGTTTTCTTAATATTTTTACCCATAAATAGTGAGCTTTGAGTCAATATGATTATTTTACATCCCATCTGGAATAGAAGTTAGAAGTACAAGGTTCATTGTCTTGAGCAAATTATAGATAATACTTACAACTTAGCTGGTAATGAGAGTAAAAGTTAAAATTTTTCTGCTCTTTATAACAAGTATAATTATTGGCTACTCATAACCAATATTATTGCCTAAGCCACATTCTTAAACTCAAGGACTTAAATCATTCAAGGGGGCTGAAACCAGAAGTTGAACATCTGTCTTGAAGCTTTGGGGCAGCTGGAAAAGCTACACTTGGCCTTTAGTTAAAAAGTCTCTCTTAGTTCAGGAGCCTCTTTTTCCTTCTTTCAGCCAAACCCGAAGCATGAGTGGGCATCCTGAGGCAGCCCAGATGGTCCGGCGAGAATTCCAGCTGGATTTAGATGAGATTGAGAATGACAATGGTACAGTCCGATGTGAAATGCCAGAACTTGTACAGCACAAACTGGATGACATTTTTGAACCAGTCCTTATTCCTGAGCCCAAGTAAGTTCAGCTTGCTCATTTAATCATCAAAGTATATATCTGAAAAAGCCCTCTGTGGGATTATACAATTAAAGCATTTTAAAATTTACTACTATCTGATAGCATAATTTAGCAATATTTTGAGATCTAGATCTAGTACAGAATTGCATGACTCCCACTTGCTGGGATATCTTATAATAGATTGATTTTTTTCCCCCCTTTGCTTTGCTGTCTAGGATCCGGGCTGTTTCTCCACACTTTGATGATATGCACAGTAATACAGCATCCACAATCAATTTTATTATCTCCCAAGTAGCCAGTGGTGACATCAGCACAAGTATCCAGGCTCTAACACAGGTAATAAGAGTTCCTCCAGTGGTAGTAATTCCATTGATAGATGTAGTGTGTAGGAATGATAGATTACACGCTGGCAGTCATAATATTAAGAGATGCAGAGCATATACAATACTATTTAAAAAGGTTTAAAAAAAGCACATCAGAACTTATTCAGAGGGGGCTGGGAATGTGGCATAGCATGCATGAAACCCTGTGTTCAATTCCTCAGCACCATATAAACAGAAAAAGCTGGAAATGGCACTGTGGCTCAAGAGGTAGAGTGCTAGCCTTGAGCAAAAAGAAGCCAAGGACAGTGCTCAGGCTCTGAGTCCAAGCCCCAGGACTGGCAAAAAAAAAAAAAGTCACAAATTTGTTTTCAAGATTCTCTTCTCTTATCACAGCCTTCTGAAGCTATAGACTTAGAGATAAAAATCTCATGTACTTTCTCAGTCTCATGGACTGACTTCAAACTGTGATCCTCAGATCTCAGCCTCCTGAGTAGCTAGGATTATAGGCATGAACTATTGGTGCCCAGCTGTGAAACCTCCTTAAAAAATAAAAATAACACAGAAAGTACAAAATAATAACTCCAGGAGTGTTTGACCATAGAGAAGCCTGGAAGACAGTATCTTAATCCTTGAATCAGAATAAACATCATCAGTGTACCAGAATGTGCAAGTATTAATGCCCTTATTTTGATAGCTATAATTATAAAAGAAAATGTTTGTTATTATTCAAATAATGATAACAGTGGGATCCTAGCATAGTAGTGCACATCTGTAATTCCAAGCAAAGGCAGGAGAATTCTAGTTCAAGGTCAGTCTGGACTGGGAGATACTGTCTCCTAAAAAATCACAAAGGATCCAAGCACTGGTGTCTCATGCCTGTAATCCTAGCTTCTCGGGAGGCTGAGAACTGATTATTGTGATTTAAAGCCAGCTTGGACAAGAAAATCTGTGAGATTCTTATCTCCACCAAAAAGCCAGAAGTAAAACTGTGACTCAAGTGGTAAAGTACTAGCCTTGAGAGAAAAGTTCAGAGACAGCACTCAAATCCAAAGTTGAAGCCCCTGGACTAGCACACAAAAAAATTAAAGATAAAAAAATAAAAGCAGGCTGGGAATGTGGCTTAGTGGTACAGTGCTTGCCTCACATGCATGAAGCCCTGGGTTCATTCCTTAGCACCACATAAACAGAAAAAGCCAGAAGTGGCGCTTTGGATCAAGAGGTAAAGTATAGCTTTGAGCAAAAAAAAAAAAAAATCCACAAAGAAGCCAGGGACAGTGCTCAGGCCCTAAGTACAAGCTCCAGGATTGGCAGAAAAAAGTAAATAAAAGCCACACAGAAGCCAAGCACTGGTAGCTTGTGCCTGTAATCATAGCTACTCAGGAGGATTGAGGTACAAAACTAGCCCAACAAGTCCACGAAACTCACCTCCAGTTAACCAGCAAAAAGCCAAGCTGGCAGCAGCATCAGAGTTCTGCTATGTGAGCATAAGGCCCTGAGCTCAAATTCTAATACTACCTGATTAGAGAACAAATATTAAAGCATCATCAGTGAGGATGGAGACAGTCATACATTTGAAAAAAATTTAAGATCAAGCACCCACATGTAGCCTTGTAGAAATTTGAAACAACTTTTCCTGCTAGGTTTGTGTTTTGTTCTTTTTTTTTTTGCCAGTCCTGGGCCTTGGACTCAGGGCCTGAGCACTGTCCCTGGCTTTGTTTTGCTCAAGGCTAGCACTCTACCACTTGAGCCACAGCACCACTTCTGGCTTTTTCTAGATATGTGGTATTGAGGAATCGAACCCAGGGCTTCATGCATGCAAGGTGAGCACTCTACCGCTAAGCCATATTCCAAGCCCTTGTTTTTTCAAATAACTAGGAATTTTGGAATATCATTAAATTAAGGCAGAAACCCCAGAATAAATAAAAGTGAAATTTGGTCATATAAAATCTTAATCAATAGAAAATTCATATATACTAAATAAACAAGTGAAATATTGTGGCATATATTTGCAGCCCACATAACCAATGGAATCTTGAGGGGAGAGGGGAGAACATAAGAGAAATGTAAGAAAGAATAAACCAATCTTGGGCTGGGAATATGGCCTAGTGGTAAAGTGCTCACCTCGTACACATGAAGCCCTGGGTTCGATTCCTCAGCACCACATACATAGAAAAGGCCAGAAGTGCTGCTGTGGCTCAAGTGGTAGAGTACTAGCCTTGAGCAAAAAGAAGCCAGGGACAGTGCTCAGGCCCTGAGTTCAAGCCCCAGGACTGGAATGAATGAATGAATGAATAGATAGATAGATAGATAGATAGATAGATAGATAGATAAGCAGACAAACAAATAAATAAATAGTAGAAGATACTTAGAAAGTTACTGAACACATAAAAATTGATCAACTGTGTTCCACCACAGCACCCCCTCTCCCAGAATTTTAAAGTACTACAGAGTCAGAAGTTGTAAATCCTTGGTAGTGTGTGCTTAGCATGCTCAAGGCCCTAGGTTCCTTCCCCAACACACACACACACACTGTACTGTATCATTGTATCATCAAACTAAGAAATTATACTCTTAAAATACGCTTATTTTGGAAATAAAAACACAAGCACATTAGGATACACACACATACACATGCATGTATGTACATACAGAGATATTTATTGTAATAGGTAGTATACAACTGACCAAAGTAGAAACACTGAAAATAATCAGTAAGGGAATGATGGATTTAGTTTTCATACATGCATACTTAGGTTGTTATGCAGCTTTTACAAATAAAATTCTTCTTGATTTTAGTGATTTTTAAAAAAAATTTTCTATTAAAAGGCTAGGTACAGATAAGTACATAAACAGTACTTTAAACCTTGACCTAATTTATCTAAGTATATATACTTGATCATAGGTAATATTGTAAGCAGGCTGTTACTGTTAGCTCTCTAGGAAAAAGAAGGGGAATAAGCCTTCTCAAATACATAGTATTTTTTTCATGGTGTCCATGTAGAAATATTGTTAAACTGTCCTAGTTATATGACATTGAGTGGAAGCAGGACCACCGTTTCTACAACACCAGGGGCCACTACTACAGTGTGTAAGTGCTGCCTGTCTGCCTAGAGGTTTATAAGTTACAGCCCAGCTCAAAAGGAGGATTATTGAAGATGGAGCATGGTTATCTTGGAGTATTATTTAAATATTCATAAAACTGTATTTTATGTATGCAGCATAGGCCCTAGGAAGATACTTTCATACTATTGTGTAGGAGATGCATACTTTTCCCATACATAGAACATTTTACGGTTAGTGATAACCAATCTATGAAAATGGGAATACACTGGACCAAAATGTGGATACCTGAGTATTCAATTTGAGTTTTGTTTTATTCTGGATTTTTTGTTGGTCATAGAGCTTAGAACTCAGGGCTTGGGCCTCTGTGTCTGAGCTCTTTTGATCAAAGCTATCACTCTATCACTCTACCACTTGAGCCATAGTACCTCTTCCAGCCTTATGGTAGTTAATTGGAGATAAGCGATCTCACAGGCTTTCCTGCCCTGGCTGTCTTCAACCACAATCCTCAGACTTCAGTCTCCTGAGTAGCTAGGATAACAGATGTGAGCTGGCAGCGCCTAGCTAAGTTTTAAGTTTGGACTAAGCTTTATGAGCCTCACTTTGTTTACCTGGTAAATGGATATCTTTCTTCTGTTAATTATTTTTTCTTGTCAGTTCTAGGGATCAAACACTAAGCAATATCCTTTCTGGGCAAATACTCTACCACAGAGCCTGTCTTGTTGTTTTTCCATGAAAATTTTCTTTTCTCTTTAGAATTTGTCTGACAGGATCTTGCCGTGTAACCCAAGCTGCCCTGTATCTCATTTTGTAGCCCAGAGTAGTTTCCAAATGCAGGATTACATTACCGGTGTATGTCACTGACTCTAGCTTCTTTCTTTCTCTTCTTCCTTTTTTCCTTTTTTGATCCTATCAGTCTTGGCTAAAGAATCTACATATCTCTTTTTAATAAATTGAACATTTAAGCATCAAGATTATTTTTCTCTAATTTAGACACAGCCTCTTGGGCTGGGAATGTGGTTTAGAGGTAGAGTGCTTGCCTAGCATACACGAAGCCCTGGGTTCGATTCCTCAGCACCACATAAACAGAAAAAGCCGGAAGTAGCGCTATGGCTTAAGAGGTAGAGTGCTAGCCTTGAGCAAAACGAAGCCAGGGACAGTGCTCAGGCCCTGAGTCCAAGCCCCAGCACTGGCAACAAAAACAAAACAACCTCTTAGAATGGGTCTGATACTCATTTAATAGTAACTTGCTCAGTAAATACATATTGAATGGTTTAATCTCTCAGGACAAGTTATATGTAAAGTAACTATATTTTTTCTAAATGAGACATTGGAAGTGCTTTGCTAGTAAATACTCCTATAGAATCATCTCTTAGAGTATCTGCTATGCAATATGAAGCTTGAAAATAAATCTTGGAATTTTTATTATCAGATCGATGAGGTCCTGAGACAAGAAGACAAAGCTGAAGCCATGTCTGGCCACATCGATCAGTTTCTGATAGCCACTTTCATGCAGCTGAGACTCATCTACAACACACATATGGCAGATGAGAAGTTGGAGAAGGATGAGATCATCAAGCTATACAGCTGTATCATCGGCAACATGATTTCGGTAAGGTCTCTGCAATGAGAGAGCTTTCCTTTAATCTCCTTACCCAATCAACATTAGTGTGGATGTGTCAGTGAGTTCTGTGTCACTTGATAGAATTTTCATGGTTTCTATTGTAAGCTACTCACTTCTATGACAGTTGGGATATCTCTAGTTTACTTTATTGCTAGAATAAAAAGTAGAATGCTTACTTGCCACCTGCTTCCTATCAAGTTCCTTGTTTTGTTGTTGGTTTTTTGTTGTTGGTTTTTAACGGTCCTGGGGCTTGAACTCAGGACCTAGGCTCTATCCTTGAGGCTCTCTCTGCTCAAGGCTAGCGCTCTACCTCTTGAGCCACAGTACCACTTCTGGCTTTTTCTGAGTAGTTTGTTGGAGATAGGAGTCTCATGAATTTTCGTGCCCAGACTAGCTTTGAACTGCAATCCTTAGAGCTCAGCCTCTTGACTACTAGCTAAACATGATAGTCCCTATTTAGCTTTTCACAAATAAGTGTGCTTCCATTAAAAACATTATTATACAAGGAAAAAAAGCATACCAAATAATTCTGGCAATTACTGAAGAATTCCATTTGACAAATTTAAATTAAAACTCTGAAGTCTTAAAAATACAGTATAATTGTTCTGGGCATGGTAGTTCTATAACAGTTCTTGGTTAAGGCAGATTTTCAATTTCCAGGCCAGCTGAACTAGTGAGATGCTATTGCAAAACAAAGGAAAAAAAATACATATGTCAGGGCTGGGAATATGGCCTAGTGGCAAGAGTGCTTGCCTCCTACAAATGAAGCTCTCGGTTCGATTCCCCAGCACCACATATATGAAAAACTGCCAGAAGGGGCGCTGTGGCTCAGGTGGCAGAGTGCTAGCCTTGAGCGGGAAGAAGCCAGGGACAGTGCTCAGGCCCTGAGTCTTCCGAGGCCCAGGACTGGCCAAAAAAAAATAAAAATACATATGTCATGTACTAACTAGAATATATCAGACATAGTTGTCTTCTTTATTCTGTGTGTGTGTGTGTGTATTTGTTTTATTTACTTTTTTCCAGTTGTGGGGCTTGAACTCAGAACCTGGACTCTATCCCTGAGCTTTGGTGGTCAAGGCTAGCACTCTACCACTTTGAACCATAGCACCACTTCTTGTTTTCTGGTAGTTAATTCAAGAGTCTCATGGACTTTCCTGCCTGGGCTGGCTTTGAACTGCAATCTTTAGATCTCAGCCTCCTGAGTAGCTAGGATTATAGGCAGGAGCCACCAGTGCCTGGCTTATTCTATATTTTGAGTTTTAACCCCCCTAACATAGTTAGGATTCGATAGCTGTTTCAGATAGAGAGCCTGGCCCGGGAAGCCTCCACTGGAGTACTGAAAGACCTGATGCATGGCCTTATCACCTTAATGCTGGATTCCCGGATTGAAGATCTTGAGGAAGGGCAACAGGTGATCCGTTCTGTGAACCTCTTGGTGGTGAAAGTTCTGGAGAAATCAGACCAGACCAACATCCTAAGGTATATTCGTATCTCTGCATTAAAATCCAAAATAGCCTTTCCCTTGTTTACATATGAAAATTAGAAAGTTACTAGATCAGGTATAAATTCAGGTTTTCCTAAAAAGTTGGCTTATTATTCTTCTGTAGGAACCAAAATTATCCAGTCTGAGACCATAGTTTAGTAATGACTCAGTAAATGACTAATATCATGAGTTCTCTAGAATAGACTGTGAAATGTATCAGTTCTTCTAGCATGTACATTTCAGGTACATTTCTCTCTTGTCTACCAATGACACTGAAAAATGGTTAGCACACTTAACCATTTACCAAGTAGTAAGAACTTAATGATGATTTTTATCTTTAATAACCAAATGTTAAGTAATCATATGTGAATCCTCATCCATGAGTTCTCAATTTACTAGGTAGATAGAGAATGCTCACAGTTGGCCTTTCAATGATTGATTTTAATTATAATAAAGATTTGAAATAAATTAATGCTGTTATGTTGGTATGTTTGTTTTTCCAGCGCCCTACTTGTTTTGCTCCAAGATAGCCTGCTAGCAACAGCCAGTTCTCCCAAATTCTCAGAGCTTGTTATGAAGGTGATGTTTAAATCTCTTTTCTTTTCAAAGATACCATCACTTTGTTAGAAGTATAGGGGAAAATAAATTTGAGCTTAAAACATTAAAACTAATATACATCTCACAAAATGTAATTGGTAAACCTAGCATGGTAGTACACCACTGTAATTCAAACAAAAGGGTGGCAAAGGCAAGATCATGAGTTCAAGGCCAGTCTGGGCCCTATCTCCAATGAGACACAGTGAGACTGTCTCATGTGCCATATGTATGTGTACCAGCCCAAGAGTCAGCATAATTGAGCTCTTTTGCTCAAGGCTAGTACTCTACCACTTGATCACAGCTCCACTTCTGGCTCCTTTTTTTTTTTTTTTTTTAACTTTGGTGGTTAATTGGAGATGAGAGACACATGGACTATCCTGTCCCCAGCTGCCTTTAAACTCTGATCTTCAGATCTCAGCCTCCTGAGTATCTAGAATTATAAGCATGAACCTACTGGTGCCCAGTTAATAAGTACATGATTTTTAAAAAGTAAAATAAAGATTCCTGGGAATATAGCCCAGTGGTAGAGTGCTTGCCTTGTATACATGAAGCCCTGGGTTTGATTCCTCAGCATCACATATATAGAAAAAGCCAGAAGTGACACTGTGGCTCAAGAGTGCTAGCCTTGAGCAAAAAGAAGCCAGGGACGGTGCTCAGGCCCTGAGTTCAAGCCCCAGGACTGGCAGGAAAAAAAAGTTCCTCTTTTGCCAATTTATACCCTGAGCTCAAGCATAAAAATTCTTGGTATCAGACAGCTGTGTTGTAGATATTTTACCAACTCTCCTAGACTCAAAATAGCAAGAAGTTTGATATGACAAATTTTTTATCTTGGAGGGGAAAAGATACATAGACTTCTATTTCAGCCTGTAATTGGACATTCTGAATGAACATATCTATAATATTGTAAGTCTACTACATGCTAATAGTGTAAGGTATTTTGTCTCCTCTGGTTAGATTTAGTTAAACAGTTTAAGTTATTCTATTCTCAAGTGCCAAGAAACCCAAAATGGAATTTCCATCTTTTTTGGTGTGTGTGCCAATACTGGGACTTGAACTCAAGGCCTCACACCCTCACTTGGCTTTACTTTTTTTTTTTTCTTCCTTGCCAGTTCTGGGCTTGGACTCAGGGCCTGAGCACTGTCCCTGGCTTCTTTTTGCTCAAGGCTAGTACTCTGCCACTTGAGCCACAGCGCCACTTCTGGCTTTTTCTATATATGTCGTGCTGGGGAATTGAACCCAGGGCTTCATGTATATGAGGCAAGCATTCTTGCCACTAGGCCCATATTCCCAGCCGTCACTTGGCTTTTCTGCTCAGGGCTAGCACTCTCCCAGTTGAGTCACACCTTCTGGCCTTGATTTTTTTTGGGGGGGGGGTGGGGTGATTAATTGGAAATAAGTGTATCTTGGATTTATCCATACAGGCTGACTTTTAAACCATGATCCTCAGATCTCAACCTCCAGGCTAGCTAGTTTTCCAGCCATGAGCCAATGATGCCTGGCTTTTTTCTTCATTTAAGCAGTTTCCTGTGAAAATTGTCTTAAGATTCCCTTATTTACACATCTATTCAATTGTCTCCTCTTTGTATTTGCTATTCTTTTGTACTTTGTGAGATTTGGCTTCCCAGTCTTTGTTTAGTTTGAGCCTGGTGGTAACACCTTGCTGGAGTGAGCACCCACGTGAACAGTTGTCCTCTCAGCCTTTTCCTGCTGTACCTGTTCAGTGTAGATAACTTATTTCTTCCTGTAAATTTGGACTGCTTTGCCAACCTGCTGACCTTAGACCTTTTGTAATGTCCTCAAACAGCCTAAACTTCACCATCCTTTTGAAATGGACATTAAGTTTTGGCAAGAGGTCAAGATATCTTCTGCAGCTATGGAAAGAAACATTGAAATACTTTTTATGACTCAAAGAAATTAAACTTCATTTTGTCATCTGCCAATTTTGGTGGTGACTGCAAAAGACATTCACACAACATTAAGGGATGAGGGCTGGGAATATGGCCTAGTGGTAAAGTGCTCGCCTCGTATACATGAAGCCCTGACTTTGATTCCTTAGCACCACATATATAGAAAAAAGCCGGAAGTAGCACTGTGGCTCAAGTAGTAGAGTGCTAGCCTTGAACAAAAAGAAGCCAGGGACAGTGCTCAGGCCCTGAGTCCATGCCCCAGGACTGGCAACAAAAACCAAAAACAAACAAATATTAAGTGATGATCTCTATCTCTGCGGATGTGGGAGGGAAGAGTAGAGATAGATGAATAGTTAGAAGCATGACTTACTTGTCCTACTTCAGTGAATAACACAATTGAAATATTTTGTGTTCTAATAGCTGAGCAGGAAGGGTAAGATCCACATATATATCCCTGACCATCTTTTTTGAAGTGAGCTATGAAGTTGAGAATGGTAACAAATTATCCTCATTCTTCAGTCACTTTTAACTTTGTTTCTTTTTTCAATAGTGTCTCTGGAGAATGGTTCGACTATTGCCAGACACCATCAACAGCATTAACCTGGACAGAATTCTCCTAGACATCCACATTTTCATGAAGGTGTTCCCCAAAGAGAAACTGAAGCAATGCAAAAGCGAATTTCCTATAAGGACCCTAAAGACACTCCTGCACACCTTATGCAAATTAAAAGGACCCAAGGTGAATGAGAACAGCAATGGTCCCTAAGAAAGCATAGGAGAACATCATGGGAAAGACATTGCTACTATCTGAATGTGCTTAATCTCCCTCAGATCCTAGACCACCTCACAATGATTGACAATAAGAACGAGTCTGAGCTGGAGGCCCATCTCTGCCGGATGATGAAGCACAGTATGGACCAGACTGGAAACAAGTCAGATAAGGAAACAGAAAAAGGAGCTTCTCGAATAGTGAGTGGCCTAACTTCCAAGGTGAAGGCTTAGAGACTGGTCTTATCATTCTCCTGTGGTGCTTAACTATTTCCATTTTAAAGTTTTAAACCGTAAATAATTGTATGTTTGGGGGTCACCAGCAAAGTTTTCTGTGGATTCAAAACATTGGTCTTTAGATAAATCCACTGTGTCTTTATTTAATTGGGGAGGAATAGACCAGTTTCTCCTTCATTAAGTGAGGGGAAAACCTGACTGAAGGCTCATCATGTCGATGCTTCTGCTGCAGACCTGCAGCACTGATGCCTCTCTCTGTGGAACATAGCAGTAAGGTCCAGATTGTGAGATATTTTTCTGGTAAGAGCTTATCATTGGCTCCTGCTTAATTCAAGTCTAACCAGCCCACCTTTGTGCCTCTCATTTCTCAGGATGAAAAGTCATCAAAGGCTAAAGTGAATGATTTCTTAGCAGAGATTTTTAAGAAGATTGGCTCCAAAGAGAACACTAAAGAGGTAAGAAGAAAAGAGTTTAGAGTAACTAGGGGATCTGCTTTGTGTAAAAGAGTACTAAGTACTTACATTCATCCCAACTTCCTCCTTTTTCTCGTTTATCAGGGCTTAGCAGAGTTGTATGAATATAAGAAGAAATATTCAGATGCTGATATTGAACCATTTTTGAAAAATTCCTCACAATTCTTTCAGAGTTATGTTGAAAGAGGTCTTCGGGTAATTGAGATGGAGAGGGAAGGCAAAGGCCGCATTCCCTCTTCAACAGGTATGAATGGTCTCCTTTAAGAGCTCCAGGAATAAGCTCAAATTAGCTCCCAGTTTGTAAACTAATAAGCTCTGGTATTCCCTCCCCCCAAAACTGCTCAATTTGCACTCTTCTCCTTCTTGGTCCCTCTAGTTTTTGATAGATCCAAAGCTTAGGGTCTTTCCTTCTCTTGTCAGGAAATGCTTTGGGCTGGACCTGGAAACCACATGTAGGATCTACCCAAACTTCTCCTTACTTTGTTTCTGCCACAGTGGTGCACACAATACTGCCTCTCACCTAGCACTGCATTCCTACCTTCCCCTACCACCCTGCCTCCCTACATTCATTTCCACATAGAGCATCAGAATGAGGCTTCTTGTTAATTTAGAAATATCTAGAGTACTAGAGTAAAAGCTCTCCCCATGTTGATACTTCTGAGACTTCACCTACTACACTGAAACTCCACCAATCTCCTTGTTTTTCCTGGAGCACACAGTGACCTTTGGTCCTTTGCTCTGGCTTTTGGGTTTTTTGTTTTGTTTGCCAGTCCTGGGGCTTGAACTTAGGGCCTGAGCACTGTCCCTGGCTTCTTTTTGCTCAAGGCTAGCACTCTACCACTTGAGCCACTGCGCCCCTTCTGGCTTTTCCTATATATGTGGTGCTGAGGAATCGAACCCAAGGCTTCAGTATACAAGGCAAGCACTCTACCACTAGGCCATATTCCCAGCCCCAAGAGAGATGTGTTTGTGTTGAAATAAAATGGGCATTCATGCCAGGTGCCAGTGGCTCTCGTCTGTAATCATAGCTACTCAGGAGGCTAAGATTTTAGGATCATGATTCAAACCAGCCAAAGCAGGAAAGTCTGTGAGACTCACCTTCAATAAACTACCCAAAAAGGTGGAAGCGGCACTGTGGCTCAAGTGGTGAGCACTAGCCTTAAGCAAAGAAGCTCAGGAACAGGGCCCAAGCCCAGAGGACTGAACCCAGGGGGGAAAAAATGGTGTTCTTGTTTTATTGTTCTAAGAATCAACCCAGGTACCCAGGGCCTCAATGCATGTAAACCAAGAACTATATCACTGAGTCCAAGTTAGTTATTTTTAAAATGCTGCATTTTATGATTATTCCCTCTCAGAAGTTAAGGACCTGAAATAGATTTTTTCTTTGTTGTTTTGGTTTTGTTATTGGTTTTCCTTCTCCTCCCAGAATATTGGTCTTTTTGACGAGGTTACAGATACCCTAACGCTAGACATCTCAGCATCTCTCTCTCCCTCATTGTGACCTCTTAGGGGTCATAGGGTTCCCATAGTTCTGAGCTCTTTGCTGCCCTTCAGTTATAAACTGGTCTAAATTTAATCTGAATCTTCTGCAGATTTAAGGTGCACAGGTATTTCAGTTGGGCTCTTCTAGTCTATTCTGGAGTAGCTCGGGTCTTTTGGATTACTCAAGTCATCCCTGTGATTTCTGGAATACCTTTTGCATAACCAAGGTGTAGTTGGACTGTCTACCTTACATTCTACCTGTCTACCAATCCTTGAAATTCTCTTGAAGTTTATCTTGTATATTTGAGAGCACCCTTTTATCACCAACTTCAGATAAACCCTTATTGATTGTTTTGGTTTTGAGCACAATGAAGAGCTTCCAGAGATTTTTTTTTTTTTTTTGCTTGCTTATTTGTTTGCTTTTGCTTCTAGAGATTAAGCCTAAGTCCTTGTGCTTTTTAGCATGTGCTTAGCTACTGGTTACACTACCAATCCTGAAAAGTTATTTTTTATTTTTATTTAGATGCTAGAGTTTGGAGCTGGAAAAGTGGCTTAGTGGAAGAGTATTTGCCTAGCATGCATGAGGCCCTCGGTTCATTTCCTTAGTACCACATAAACAACAATAAATAAAAATTAATTTATATACTAGGATTTTAATTCAGGGCCTCATGTTTACTAAGCAAGTAGTCTACCACTTGATCCATACTGGCTGTCCTTTCACCTTGTTCCAGATGGAGACTCACATATTTTGCCTGGAGCCAGGTTTGAACTGTGATCTCCTACCTAAGACATTCTGCATAGTTCAATTATAGGCATGCACTACCATTCCTATGAGATGAAGTCTTGGTAGCTTTTTTTTTGCCTGGGCTGGCCTTGAACTACAATCCTCCTAATTGCTGCCTTCTGAGTAGCTGGGATTATAGGTATGAGCCACTGTACCACTGGAAATTATTAATTGTTCTCAGTGGCAGATTAAGCAAAGCAGTCTGGAAATGTGGCATGTATATATGTGTGTGTATATACATACACACACACATATATGTATATATACATATATGTGTGTGTTCTGTTTACGTTTCCTCTCTAGGCATCTCCCCTCAGATGGAGGGCACATGTGTGCCTACCCCCCCTAGCACAGTGTCCTCCATTGGGAATGCTAATGGAGAAGAGGTGGGGCCATCTGTCTACCTGGAAAGGCTAAAAATCCTCCGACAGCGGTGTGGTCTGGACAACACAAAGGTACTCTTCCTCCCTTCTATGTGGGTCTGGAGGGCTGCAGATCAGGGGCTGGCTGGCCCCTATGGGAGCCGCTCAGCCCTAGTGCATCCCAGCCTGCCTCCCCTGAACTTAGGCGGTGTCTGTTTTTCTCTCACTAGCAAGATGATCGGCCTCCGCTGACCTCTTTGCTCTCCAAACCAGCAATTCCCCCAGTGGCCTCTTCCACAGACATGCTGCACAGCAAGCTCTCCCAGCTGCGAGAGTCACGGGAGCAGCACCAGCACTCAGCCCTGGATTCCAACCAGACCCACTGTGCCGGAACCCTGACTTCCTCCTCTTCAACCAACATCGACGACTTGAAAAAGAGACTGGAGAGAATAAAGAGCAGTCGCAAATGAAGCTGTCTATCCCCCAACCCTGCAGCTTTAGTTTACTAAACTAGAAGCCTTGTAGTGTGAAGTGGCCGCCGCAGGCCTAGCATCCATACACAGACTGGTCATAAGTATCCGGCGGTTGGGCGTGGACGGGAAGAGCGCGGGGCTCGGGCTGGACTGGCAGCGCGCTGCACTTCCACCCACACGGCATCACGCTGGCGCCGCCTCTGCTTCCACCTCTAGAAGACTGTTGCGGATTAGCTTAGTGTACAGACCGAAACAGCTGCCCTCAGCTCAGACTAGGTTCCACATCCTCCTCCTTGGTTTTCTTTTTAATTGCTCATTTGTAAAATTGTCCTAATCTTTCCTAGCTTTTAACTATTAGAAACTCTTTAATAGTTTCCTGTTGAGTTTGTGAGCTCTTCTCTCTGTAGCCCAGAAGGGTCACTGTATTCTGTATGAATGCATGGCATGAGACAACTAATTTAAGAGTCTTTTATAAATAAAGTTTGCATTAACTATACCCATTTCCCCAAGGGCTCCACATTTCATATTAGGGAGGGTTGGGCACGTCTTTGTGCCGCGCCACCCCCTTCCCTCATCTGGGGACTGCTGGATGCTCAGCCAATGGAGGAGTGCCTGCCTACTGAGCACTGCCTTCCCGGCTCCCACCCTCCAAGCCACATCACTCATTGCAGTGGGGGGACTCACTTTGCTGCCTTCCCCACGCAGTTCCTATCGAGGCAAGGAACTCTCACCTTTCCTCAGGCAAGGCCTTGGTTGACTTCCCCCAGTCTCCCAATCTTCTCTGTTGGTTCTGAGGAACCCCTGGGATCAGTTACTTACATGCGCAAATGGACATGAGATTGTGTTGGCTGGCCTCTCCAATGGTTCCCACCCTACAACTGGATCAGTGGGAGTTTAGTCCTTTGCTGCCCAGCTTGAGTCTCTCTGAAGATTCATCCTTGGGGTAAATTCCACAGGAACTCTGTCCACAGTGAGAAATATTCCTTAGAAGCAAGGAGTTCTGGGGCTGGGAATATGGCCTAGTGGTAAAGTGCTTGCCTCGTATACAAGAAGCCCTGGGTTTGATTCCTCAGCACCACATATATAGAAAAAGCCGGAAGTGGCGCTGTGGCTCAAGTGGTAGAGTGCTAGCCTTGAGCAAAAAGAAACCAGGGACAGTGAGTGCTCAGGCTCTGAATTCAAGCGGCAGGACTGACAAAAAAAAAAAAAACAGAAGAAGTTCTGGATGCAGGGGGAGGCTTTGACAATCATAAAGTTCCTAACAACTTTCACTTCTAGCCTACCTGCTATTCAGCTGGTGTTCAAGAAATGAAAGAGACATAAAACGAATCCTCTCTTTTTTTGTCCATCAAATGAATCTTCTCTTGGTTCCAGGCATCACTTTAAAGTGACCTCTACGGCCTGGGAATATGGCCTAGTGGTTAAAGTGCTTGCCTCATGTACATGAAGCCCTGGGTTTGATTCCCCAGCACCACATATATAGAAAATGGCCAGAAGTGGCGCTGTCGCTCAAGTAGCAGAGTGCTAGCCTTGAGCAAAAAAGAAACCAGGAACGGTGCTCAGGCCTTGAGTCCAAGCCCCAGGACTGGCAAAAAAATAAAGTGACCTCTAGGCTGCCCTAAGTTGACCTTGCTTTTCTCCCTTATAGGACTTCATGGGAAGAGGTAAGTGTTTGTGAGAAGATAGAATTCATTGCTATTCAAGGACAGATTTGGGCCACAGTATTTCCCACCCAGCAACTAGATTTGAATTCATCTGCATATCTCACATATTTGACTGCACTTGGGTCTAGAATTAGGAATGCTCATTGGAAACTCCAAGATCTCTCAAAGCTTGCAACACTGATGGTGATGTTGAGATGTGAGAATGTGTGTTCTTGTTTATAAAGCAGATTCTGGATGTTCTTTTTTTCAGTACTGACTGTGTGGTTGGCCACATCTATAATTACAGCACTTGGGAGACTAAAGCCAGCCAGGGCTACATAATCCATGAGACTCCACCTCCACAATTACCAGCAAAAAAAAGCCAGACTGGAGATGTGGCTCAAGTGGTAGAACCCAAGCCAAGTAAGCATGAGGCCCTGAGTTCAAACAGCAGTACTGCCAAGAAAAGAAGAGGTCCATTTTGCCCCAGAATCATAAATGTCCCAGCAGTGTTATGGCAGTCTAAAACTGAGGAACGTGATGGAGCTCTGTGGAGCTCTCTGTTCCACCCTGCTGAGCTCTGCCAATAATAGCCTTGAAGATGGCTGCCACAGGGCCCCCTTTACAGTCCTGCACCATGGGCTCTTCATTTGCCTAAAGCCTTTACAGAGTCATGTCAACACCCTCTGGCTTCTGTTCTGGAAAATCTCTGATAAACACTGATAGGGAAATTCTGGGAAACAACCACCCAGTTTTCCCACAGCATGCTTATAGGAGAAGAAAGGAGGTGGCTAACAGAGGACCTTTAACCATGCCAGGGTAGGTGCCCAGGCCAGTGGGCAGGCAGCACTGGGAGTCAAGCATCTCTCCCGGAGGGCATCCTGGGTGGGCAGTGGGCACTGAGTAGCTGGACCTTGTGTACATGCTGCAAAATACATAGGAACAGGCTCAGGCAGGACAGAAGGAGCCTGCTCTGTGCTTACCCCTTCTCTGCCTGGAGCCACACTCTGAACCTGAGTGGTGATGCCAGGACCCCACACCCTTCACCACTGTTGCCCATAGTACTCTCAGATGAAGGCATTTTAGAATGGAGCCTCTTGGGGGGGGGCATAAATTGGCCATTTCAACTATAGGAGGAAAGATGGAGGGGCTCCTAGGAAGGTTTGCCTGTCCTCTTGCCTCTCCTCCATTTCTGGGACAAGCTCCAAAGTGGGCCTGGCAACAGAGCAGCCAGTGCCTCGGTATCTTCTATATTCTGAGTCCTCCTTGGCCCTAGCTGTGTGACTTGGCAAATCCCTCTTGACTTACCTCACTTCTGAGGACAGCCCTATCTGTTGTGTGATATAAATGAGGTGCTCGGGCTGGGAATATGGCCTAGTGGCAAGAGCGCTTGCCTCGTATACCTGAAGCCCTGGGTTCGATTCCCCAGCACCACATATATAGAAAATGCCCAGAAGTGGCGCTGTGGCTCAAGTGGCAGAGTGCTAGCCTTGAGCAAAAAGAAGCCAAGGACAGTGCTCAGGCCCTGAGTCAAAGGCCCAGAACTGGCAAAAAAAAAAAAATGAGGTGCTCCACTAAAGCCTGGAAGGTGTTTCCCCCTCTCAGCTGGCCCAGTTTAGTGATGGTGGGTTCGTTCAAATCCAGCTGTCCAGCAGCATTCCTGGCTCTTGCTGAGCCCAGCCCAGAACCTGTGCACCAACAAACAGCACAGAGAGCTCCGAGGCTCATTGACGAAAGTCACTTTTAATGGGAACTAGAGTTTAAGAAACCACAAAAATAATTCTTTCACTGGATTGTCCTCTGTGATTTTTCCAGAAGCGGCCCTCTATCCATACCGCTCAGTGACCTTCTGTATCCATCTCTTCAAGCGGAACACGTGTGTGTAGAAGCCATATTTCCCATCCCGGTCACAGCCTTCTCCCCATGACACAATGCCTATTTGATACCAGCGCTGGTTAAAGGGGTTCTGAGGAAGAGAGATGACAATTCCAAAAGAGTTAAGTCCAAGGTCATATTGGCCTTACCCAGCCAGGCTACTGATTCTGAAGAGTCAGGTTTCCTTCTCACCCAACCCTCCCTACCCCTGTGAGCCAGATCTACCACAATGGCTTACCTTCATGACGAAGGGGCCCCCGCTGTCACCTTCACAGGCATCCCCTCGCTTCCCTTCATCAAGCTTGTAACCTTGAGAGAGAAGAGCAGAGCTAGGAAACCACTCCTCAGGAGTCACAACATCCAAATATCTCCCTCACCCTTCTCTTTGACCTCCAGTTCTTAGCGTATATCCCAAATCCAACCACTACTACCTCTGTCCAGGTCCCTTAACATGTCCCCCCACCCCCCCCCCAATTCTTTTTTTTTTTTTTTTTTGGCCAGTCCTGGGCCTTGGACTCAGGGCCTGAGCACTGTCCCTGGCTTCTTCCCGCTCAAGGCTAGCACTCTGCCACTTGAGCCACAGCGCCGCTTCTGGCCGTTTTCTGTATATGTGGTGCTGGGGATTCGAACCTAGGGCCTCGTGTATCCGAGGCAGGCACTCTTGCCACTAGGCTATATCCCCAGCCCCCACCCCCCCAATTCTTAAGTCTACTCTTTCTATCTCCAGTCCATTCTCCACCCAACAAGGAGAAGGACTCAAAAAGCATCTTTAGAGCCAGAAGCTGATGGCTTACACCTGTAATCCTGACTACTCAGGAAGCTGAGACCTGAGGATCCCAGTCCATAGCCAGCCCAGGCAGAAAAGCCCATGAGACTCCTATTAGCCAGCAAAAGCCAGAACGGGGGCTGGGAATGTGGCTTAGCGGTAGAGTGCTTGCCTAGCATGCATGAAGCCCTGGGTTCGATTCCTCAACACCACATATATAGAAAAAGCTGGAAGTGGTGCTGTGGCTTAAGTGGTAGAGTGCTAGCCTTGAGCAAAAAGAAGCCAGAGACAGTGCTCTGGCCCTGAGTTCAAGCCCCATGACTGGCAAAAAAAAAAAAAAAAAAAAAAAACCAAGAGCCAGAACGGGAAAAGTGGCCCAAGTAGCACTGGCCAAGAGGAAGAGCTAACTGAGATGACAAGACTGTATTCAAAACCCAGTACTGTCACATACACAAAAAAGGAGCTACAGCTCAAGATGTAGAGCAATGGCCGTGGTGGCAGAGTGCCTAGGAAACACAAGGCCCCGTTCAAATCCCAGTACTGCCCAAAATAAGAAATTAGAAAGCAACTTGGAGTTCCTGAAGGTAAGGAGTTTATCCAAAACTCCCACACAGACTCTACAGTGCAAAACAACTACAGCAAGAATATACACAAAACCATAGGCACAGCGTAACCAGGGTATAGGAACCTCCAAACATCAGTGTCATTTACTGTATTCAGTTGTATTCATAGCACCAAAAGGAATGTAAGCATAGGTTGAGAAAATATATCAGGTGAACTGAATTAGGAATTTTGTGAATAACCCCAGATTTACAAACAGATAAGTGTTGGCTGAAAAAACTGAAGCGTATTTTAATAAAACTGTGAAGCTTCAAAGATGACAATGGAAATCCTCAAGGGCAAAGAATTCTGCTGGCATCTTTTCTGTAACGGCATGCAAAGCATGAAACAAGCTGAATGCCTGTGGCTCATGCCTGTAATCCTCACTATTCAAGAGGATGAATTTGAAGGGTCCTGATTTGAAGCCAGAGAGGGCAAGAAAGCCTGCGAGACTCTTATTTCCAGTTAACCACCAAAAATCCAGAAATGGAATTGTAGTTCAAAGTGGTAGAGACCTAGCCTTGAGCATAAAAAGTTCAGGGAACAAGCCAGACACCAGTGGCTCACACCTGTAATCCTATCTACTCAAGAGGCTTAGATCTGAGGATTGTGGTTCAAAGCCAGCCCGAGCAGAAAACCTGTGAGACTCTTATCTCCAACTAACTACCAGAAAACCGGAGTGGTGCTGTGGCTCAAAGTGGTCGAGCAGAAGAGCTCAGAGACAGTGCCCAGGCCCAGAGTTCAAGCCCCACAACCAAAAAAAAATGTTCAGGGACAGCACTCAGGCCCTGAGTTCACACACACACACACACACAGACACACACACACACACACACACACACACACACACACGAAACACCAAAGCCATGTTCTTCAAAAAGTCAAAGAAAATATGCATGTAAAGGTGTGAAGACAAGGAATAGAATAAACGGGTAACTACAACTCAGAAAAGCCCACACCTGTGATGCTACTACAGTCTACCAGTAGACAAGCTTCTTGCCTCCAGGAGATGAATGGGATACTGCCGGTAAAAGGAGCAAGCAAGAGTCCTAATGAGTAGAAATAATGCAACGAAAAACAACTGGTAGGAGTTCAAAGGCATTATTGAAAGACTTTAAAGAAGCTTTCTGGGTGACTGGCTACCTCCAGGTTGCTGTCTTCTCTGTTTATCCACCTGCTGACACCAAATTCCTATCTTACAACATTTCAGTATAAAGTAGTTATGTTTATCAACTATATATGATTTTTAAATATTCTCTTTCCTCCTTTCATTTAGAGACAATTCACGTTTTTCAAAATAAAAAGATATGAGTACTCAAAAATAACAGGCTTGGGCTGGGGATATGGCCTAGTGGCAAGAGCGCTTGCCTCGCATACATGAAGCCCTGGGTTCGATTCCCCAGCACCACATATATAGAAAACGGCCAGAAGTGGCACTGTGGCTCAAGTGGCAGAGTGCTAGCCTTGAGCAAAAAGAAGCCAGGGACAGTGCTCAGGCCCTGAGTCCAAGCCCCAGGACTGGCAAAAATAAAAAATAAAAAAATAATAACAGGCTTGAAGCAGCAATATGAGGTCCACCTAGACCCTACTCCTCTCTGAACCTGCCAAGTTGGTCCCTACCTCAGAAAGCTTTGCACCTGCTGACTCCTCTGGAGCACATATCCTCTGCACATGCCTGCTTCACTCCTTCACTTCTCCAGTCTCTGTTCAAACATCACCTTCCGAGAGGGATCTTCTCAAACCATCTCTGGCTGCTTTATTTGGGTTATCCTGTCCTCCTGTACTGGCTCCTTTACCTGGCTTCAGTTTTCCTCAGAGCACTTAGCAAGAATGTTGTTCTAGAGCTCTTTACTGACATCCCTTCCTAGAAAATCTTCCTGGGGTTTGAACTCAGGCTCTGGATGCCGTCCCTGAGCTTCTTTACTCATGGCTGTTGCCCTTCCACTTGAGTAACATCCTCACATCTAGCTTTTTGATGATTATTTGGAGATAAGAGTCTCACAGAGGGACTGGGAATGTGGCTTAGCGGTAGAGTGCTTGCCTGGCATGCATGAAGCCCTGGGTTCAATTTCTCAGTACCACACAAACAGGAAAAAATGGAAGTGGCACTGTGGCTCAAGTGGTAGAGTGCTAGCCTTGAGCAAAAGAAGCTCAGGGACAGTGCCCAGGCCCTGAATTCAAGCCCTAGACTGGCAAGAGAGAGAGAGAGAGAGAGAGAGAGAGAGAGAGAGAGAGAGAGAGAGAGAGAGAGAGAGAGAGAGAGAGAGAGAGAGAGAGACTCTCAGACTTTCTTGCCTGTCTGTCCATCCTCAGATGTCACCCTCCTGAGTAGCTAGGATTACAAGCGTGAGCCTCCAGCACTGGAGGCTCAAACTATCTGTTTTGGTCCCTACTGTGAACTCTCAAATGCTGCTTGGGACATAGTAGGTATTTAAATAACTACCGAATGATTGAAAGAATGAACTGACCTCATGCCAACTACACCATCCCATTTAAATTACATGAATTCACGGTATGTATTCCAGTTTTTTTAGAAGAAACAGCCTCTAAGAGGTTGTGCAACTTGCCAGCATCGTCTGGCTTATAAGCACCTGCAGCTAGGAGCCGAGGTCTGTGCCTGGAACGTTTCTCACTCCTGCCATCCCTGCTCCCTGCCAATCCCCAGGCCCAGAAAGCACAGACTTGCCAGCACAGAACATGTTGTCAGTGATGCGGATCCGGGTGGAGGCCTTGCACACGGGCCGCTCCACGATGGGCAGGTTCACCACCTGCAGGACGCTGGGCTGCACCTCACTGATGCTAGTTGTCCACGTCTCCCTCAGGTTGCCCCAGCCTGTCACTCGCCCTTTGTGCCCAGCCTGGAACAACCTTTGAAGAAGGAAGAAGGATCTAGTGACAACCAAACCATCCAGGAGCTTCCTGGCCCTAACACCATTTCCCAGAGCCCAACATCTAAAACTCAGCCTGGTGCTTGTGCCTCACACCTGTAATCCTAGCCACGCACGAGGCTGAGATCTGAAGATCATGGTGTGAAACCAGCCCAGGCAGGAAAGTCTGTGGGGCTCCTGTTTCCAATTTGATATCCCCAAAAAGCCAGAAGCGGAGCTGTAGCTCAAGTGGTAGAGTTCTAGCCTTGAGCAAAAGAAAATGTTCAGGGACAGTACCCAGGACCCGAGTTCAGGCCCCAAGACCAGCACACACACACCCAAAATCCACACTCATCACCTGACTCATGTAATTGTAACCCCTTTGTATATCAATTTTTAAAACCTTATAAAATCTTAAAACACACACACACACACACACACACACACACTAAAACTCCAGGATGGGAGAGAACTTGTGAGTTCACTCCATGGAGGAACCTAGAAAGGAGGAAAACCTTCTGACTAGCCCAGAACAACTCGGCCCCAACCTGGTCACGGTGTCCTTGTCCGGCAGGCACACCGGGTGAATGTGGTCGGTGAAGGTGATGGGCTTCTTGAGCTTCAGCAGGGCAATGTCCCGGTCCAGGTTCTCCCTCCAGTTGTACCTGGGGTGGATGTAGATCTTCTCCAGCATGGAGATCTTTTCTACATTCCGCTCATACCTACAGAGACCCCAGCAGAGAAACCAAGAGACTAAAAACCCATGTTCTGAGAGCATGCACTGCACGTGGCAGCCAGTTCCCAAGAAAAGGAGTGAGCAGTGGGCTGCAGAGGGCACAAGACTGGCTTCTCCCTCAGCAGCCCCTCCCTGTCCCATAGTGCCTTCTTAGTCCTAACCCGCGCACCGTGCTGGCATCAGACCTGCCAGGCAGACACGGATGGGCACAGGCTGGCTGCACTGGCCAATCACAATATATTTTTTTCTTTTGCCAGTCAAGGGTCTTGAACTTGACCTAGAGGTTGTTTCTGAGCTCTTTCACTCAAGTCTAGAACTCTACCACTTTGAGCTACAGTGCCACTTTTTTTTTTTGGCCAGTCCTGGGCCTTGGACTCAGGGCCTGAGCACTGTCCCTGGCTTCTTTTTGCTCAAGGCTAGCACTCTACCACCTGAGCCACGGCGCCACTTCTGGCCATTTTCTGTATATGTGGTGCTGGGGAATTGAACCTAGGACCTAATGTATACGAGGCGAGCACCCTTGCCACTAGGCCATATCCCCAGCCCCTTACAGTGCCACTTCTGATTTTCTGGTGGCTCATTGGAGATAGGAGTCTCATGGGCTTTCCTGCCTGGGCTGGCTTAGAGCTGCGATCCTCAGATCCCAGCCTCCTGAGTAGCTAGGATGACAGGCCTGAGCCACCAGCACCCGGCACCAGTCACTATTTTGAAGAGACTCCCATTCCAGTCCCACATCCTGATGATGGGAGCAGAGCTGAGGATACAGCAGGATTTCACTCTGTTCCAAGCTCCCTCAGGGTATGTCCTAGTGGGGACAGCTGGGGGTGTACAGAAACCCCACGCAGCCCAGCCCAGATCCACCAGAAACCCTCATGGGTGCACTCAGGCCGGGCCCCACACCCACCGGCCACACAGCTCCACACCTGGTACGGGAGTGCTTGCCGATGCGCACCAGAACATCATTCTCAGTGAAGTTCTTGTCCCAGGGTGGGTACAGGAGGCAGTGGGCAGCTGTGAGGACCCAGCAGTCACTGATGAGGCTGGCCCCACACAGGAGCTCCTGGGGACTCTTTCGGAAAAGCATCACCTGCCTGGGAAAGGGGAGCAGGAGTCGTTGTGAGCTGGGGCATGGCCCTTTGGCAGCCCTACAAGTAGAAAGAAGTCCTGGGTTCGTAGCTCAGCTGGAGGGAGGTGGGAGGAGGAAGTAGGATGCTCAGCCAGAGCCAATGAGGACAGAGGCTCCTGCTGAGCTGCGGTGCGGCAGCCTGTAGCCTAGGACGCACCAGGGAGCGATGCCAATCTCAGCTTCTGAGCCGCCCACAATGCGCCCCTCGATGTAAGAATCCAGAAGCTCCGATTCCGTTTGGTCTTGCAACGACTTCTTCTCAAACAGAGGCCGCAGGCCACAGTCTGCAGAGCGAGCCAGGTCATGAGGGGACGATCCCCGGCCACCAACCCCAGGCCCCAGCACTCGGCCGCAGCAGCAGAGGCCTCACCTGCCTCCCCTGCTCCAAACGTGGTCTCATCAAAGAAGGTCTGGAACTCCTCGGTCGTAGTGCGCCCTGAGATGGCCACGTCTCCATCCTCGCCGGCCTCCTCTTCCACTGCCTCATCTGTAAGGGCCAAGACACTGGCTGGGGCTCAGCTAGGCTGGGCCATTCCTTACCCAGACCTTAGTTCTGCCAGCCTTGGAGGGCACCTGGTCCTGGGGTTAGCACATACCCCTGGGCCACTAGGTCACCACCTACCAGAGCCGCAATACGTTCATCTGTAAAATGGGGCTAGGATCTTCCCCTGCTGAGTTTCTCTAAGGCTACAGTGCAGTGACCCCCCCCCACCAATTGCATATTCTGAAAGGGTTTTTTTAGGGGGTGGGGGAAACCAGCATAACTCTTCTTATCTTCCCCTCACCCCCAGATTTGCCCTCTTCCTGCCCACTCACCACAGTAGTGGAGGTCACAGTACTCAAAGTCGCCAGGCTGGTTTGCCACGTAGCACCAGGCACCCTCCTGGTCTCCATCGGGGTTTCGGCAGAAGTTTCCCTCCAGCTTCACCTCTGGCTTGAAGTCCTGGTCCTTGCTCAGGGCCCTGGCCTCTTCACTGGCCCAGGCCAGGCAGGGGGTTCCCAGGGCTGTTACTGCCAGCTGCCCCTGGTACTGCTGGCCACGCTCAGGGACACACTGGTCCAGTGCAGTGTCCATGTTCACCTTGGAGCCCCCAGCGCGGGGAATCACCTTCACAGTGGTCTCTCCCTCCTGGCCTGTGGTGTTGGGGTGGGGGGTGGAGGAAGCAGATGATGGAGTGGATCAGTCCACACAGGACTATTTGAATGCCTGTTTTCATGACCTCAGGCAGCAAACCTCATTGAGCTTCAGTTTCTGCCTTTCAACAGGTTTGCTCAGGCCTATTTTGCAGGATTGAGGGGATAAAATACATCACATAAATATGTAGCAAAAATAAACTAAAAATGGTGATCATCAGGTAGCCTTCCAGGCTGTCACCTGTTGACAGTAGTTCCTAGGAGTAGTTTCTGGTTTTTGTTGTGTTTGTTGGTTTCTGCTGGCACTAGAGCTTGAGTTCAGGGCCTCACTCTGTCCCTTAACCTTTTTGCTCAAGCCTGGTTTTGCTGTTTGTCTGGAAATAAGAATCTCAGCTTTATCTGCCCAAGCTAGCTTTGAGCTGGGATCCTCAGATCTCAGCCTCCCCAGTAGATAGGATTAAAGGCAGGAGCCAGTAGCAACTGACTTGGTTTGGTTTTTGTGTCTTGTTTTGTTTTTTGCCAGTCCTGGGGTTTGAACTCAGAGCCTGAACATTGTCCCTGGCTTCTTTTTGCTCAAGGCTAGCACTCTGCCACTTGAGCCACAGCGCCACTTTTGGCTTGTTTCTATATATGTGGTTCTGAGGAATCAAACCCAGGGCTCCATGTATACAAAGCGAGCACTTTACCACTAGGCCATATTCCCAGCCCGGTTTGGTTTTTGAAGGAAACTATTTTTATGGGGCTCGGAAAAGGCTGGGTGACTGAAGCCTATTCAGTGTGTCTATTTACCATGCCTGTGATGTATTTGTCATCAGTGTGTGTGGCGAGGACTGGCATCCAAAAGGTAGCTATTTCTTTTACAGTAAGTGGTAATGTATTTACCTTAAAACCAATTTCAGGATGGAGCAATGGGTCCAGAAGGGGTTCAGAGAGAATAAAGAATAGAATGTGTGTTTCGTGGGTTAAATAATGGAGACGGATTCCTTGCCCCTGCTTACATCCACATCTTTTCCTTGTGATTTTTACAGAAAGGGAGTATTTCACATCTTGACTTTGGCTTTGATCATGTAACTTGCTCCAGCCAATGGAGTGTAAGCAGGACTGACAGTGTTTCTACTTAACATTTTGGGCAGATGCCATCAGCCTGGGAAGAGCTTCCTCATGGATTTGCAGCCTTCCAGCCTCCACCCCAGTGTGGGTGTAACTGGAGCAGATCTGAGCCCACAGAAGCCAAGCGCTGCTGGACCTGTTACCCACAGCCAAACACCGAATGTGGCCCAGTCATGTGCCTATGACCCCATAGGCACTGGCAAACATGGCTGCGAGTAGCTAAGAGGAGATGTAAGAGATTAGCTTATTGGTGCCTCCCTGACATGTTGCCTGCCTACTCTGTTTCCTAATGTTGCTAGTGGCTCTAGTTGAGTAAGACACAGGAAAGAATGTGAAATGCCTGTGGAGCGGAAGCTGTATGAGGCTTGCCCTATGGTGCTCAGAAAAGGACATGTGGACTGAAGTGGTCAATGGGGGCTTCCAGGAAGAGAGGACCTTAATAGGACAGAATGGGGGTCTGGAATGAGGTGCAATTGGAAGCAAAAAGAAGTTAATATTAGGAAGGAAAGGAGGAGCTCCAGGCAGCTCACTCATGTCTCCTGGATCCCCTGGCTAGCAGGCCCATTGAGCTCTGAAGGTGGCAAGGATCTTGAAGCCCAGCCCAGGTTGCCAGACCCCACAATGGCCATGGACCCCCTCATCACTCCAGCTCACCACAGATGGGGACACTGCATTCCTCCCTGCGCACAGTGGGGTCCGTGGTGTAGCACCAGGGACCAAGGGTGCTGCCATCTGGATTGCGGCAGAAATTCTCCTGCAGTTCAGCCCCAGGGTGGGTGACAGAGTTGATGCTGCAAAAAGATATTGTTCAGCCAGAGCCTGTGTTACCCAGCTGTCCTTGCTCTCATCAAACCCACTGCTGGGCAGGCCTGCCCACCACCACTCACTCAGGCTTGTGTGGGTAGCGACTATTCCAGAGTTGGCATTCAGTGCCAGACCGAGTGACGTTCACAGTCCCTCGATAGTTCACTCCCAGATCCTTGGCACAGTGACCTGCATGGAGCGAGCCTGGGTCAGCATTAACTCCTCAGGATCGGCCCCTCCCCCCACCCCACTCCAGCAAAACTCACTCCACCATCTCTAACCTGCACGTATTCTACTCCTCCTTGGCACCCAGTGGCAGTGGCCAGATATTCCCAGTGCCCACCATATACAACCCAATGACAGGCCCTGTGCCAGGTGCTAGGTGCCTGCCTTCGTGGATTCCTCATGGCTGCTTTTCTGTTTTAGCTTGCTTGCTTTTTGTTTTGGCTCCTTGAGCCCCAAGGCTTTTGAAAACACTGTATTCTCTGCTTGGAATGCGCTGAGATTTGTTCATCATGCTCTCCCACAAGGCCAGGGAAACTCTGCTTCCAGGAAGGTTTTTCTGAGTTTGCTGTTTTGTTTTGTTTTGTTTTTTGCCAGTCCTGGGCCTTGGACTCAGGGCCTGAGCACTGTCCCTGGCTTCTTTTTGCTCAAGGCTAGCACTCTGCCACTTGAGCCACAGCACCACTTCTGGCCATTTTCTGTATATGTGTTGCTGGGGAATTGAACCCAGGCCCTCATGTATACGAGGCAAACACTCTTGCCACTAGGCCATATCCCCAGACCCCTAGTGGGTTCTTGGCACCTGGAGAACTTTCCTAGTAATCACTTTCATGTTTTTGGTCTTCCTTTCCTCAAGATGGTAAATGCCTTGAAAGTGAAAACTATTCAACACTGTAAAAAAGAAAAAATTCCCAGCATCTGCCAGGCAAGGAGGGATAATCTCAGCACTCAGGGGGCTGAAGTAGGAGACTCTGGCTGGCCTGGGCTATGTAGCTAGACTCTATCTCAAAAATAAATAAATAAATACTAATCCATTTGTTTTAAAGAAATTAAACTATGGCCAGTGACTAACACATTCCCTAAGTGGGCAAAGCATGCTGCACACTAAAGATGCATTCAGAATGCTGCGGAGGACAGAGCAGCTCCCTGAGGCTCAGAGCAGGGGGTGGATCAAGCTAGTCCTTGAAGGACAGAGGCAGGGGTAACTGCTCCAGGGAGGGACTGTGCTAGCAAAGGCCAAGAAGTAGAAACATCTGCCCATGTTGGTAGATCAGCTCACTGTCAAAGTGTGTGTTGTGAAGAAAACCATGAGTCTTGAGTTTGGTACAGCAGGAGCTAAGAGAAGCTAAGGATAGACCTAAAGATTTTGCCATGTTTTATTCTGTGGGTGATGAGGAGCCATTGAAAGTTTTATTGAAGGAATGTGCCATGCTCAGAGCTCTGATTAGATAGAGGTAAAGGAGAATGAGGCCTTAAAGATGAGTTCCTTATCCAGTCATTCCTTTTTCCTCCAACAAACCACTAGACACAGAGTCACATGGAAAGGCCTTCCCCCCAGGGGCAGAAAGGCAATGTTAGGGGCTGGAGATGGCCAGCAGGGCCACCATCCCCAATCCACCCCCTTCTCTTCCCTGGACTTTCCCCACATCCTGTCACATCTCACCTTCCATACATTCCGTGAAAATCTCCCGAGTTGTCCTCACTGAATCACAAGCTGGAAAAGACCAGAAACACCTTTGGGATTGGTGGAGGGATAGGATGGGCAGAGTAAAATGAGACGATGGAAACAGAGAGAAAGACTATGGGCTGCTGAGAAGGAGGGAAGGAGTAAGAAGGAAGGATGGAAAAAAGGAAGGAAAATGAGAGGGAGGAAAGGAAGGAAGGAAGGAAGGAAGGAAGGAAGGGGGGGAACATGAATTCGGGCAGTACCTCTGGGAGAGAATATTCTCTAGCTGGAACGCCCAGGCCTCCCTTCCTGGGGCAAACCCGGCCTGGTACTCACCTGTGTACTTGGCCCAAAAGATATCCTGAAAAGCAAGGTCTGGGGGTGAGACGAAAGCAGACACCCTCCCTGACCCCGCTCACACAGAGAAGGGCTCTGGGGAGGTACAGGCCCAGCCTCCGGCATTTGACACAAGGAGAGGATGAATGAGGGCAACACAAGACTGAACAGGCCTCCCCCAGCTATAGGGTAGACAGGAGGAGAGAAGGCCATGGGGCTGCCCAGAGCCCATGGACTTTGAGGCCTTGAGTCCAGGGCTCCTGGCCTCACCAACCCACATACCCCACTTCCGAATCATGGCATAGACGGGTAAAAAGCCTTTGTCCAAGGCCAGGTACCCCCAGGGAGCCCCACTGTGACTTGATGCTGAAGGCTGCAGTCTCATGATTGCATGAGCCTCATCGAGGCCTGGAGTCATGATACCTTCCAGGTATTGGGAGCCCCAAGAGAAGCTGAGGGTGCCCCAGTGAAATGGAGCCCAGGCCCGAAGACATCACCACAGCAAGTAGCTGAGATGCTGCTGCTTCTTGCCTCCCGGGAGGGGCCCACACCCTGGCTCCCTCCCCAGGATCAGGCCGGTGGCTCACCGTGGCGCTGGTGGACTCCAGCGCCTCGAAGGCCTCCTCGTAGCTGCACTGCTCCTCCACGCACTCCCGCTCCAGGTTGCCCTTGCGCATCTCCTCCAGGAAGCCGGTGTTGGCTCTGCGAACCCGCTGGAGCAGCGCCAGTGCGTGCTGAGGGGCCAGGAACACTGGGGTAGGAGGGGCAGGGGGCTGTCACTCCAGGGATCTGGGTGGCATTGGCTATCCTGGGCCAGGAACCAAGCCTGGCCTGGCCCTACTGGCTTCTATGAAGAGATGTCTGGGATGCGGAACTATCCAGAAGGAGGCTAAACATAGCTCGCTTCCTCCCTCTTGTCATTGGTCGCCCCTGCCCACTCAGCACTGAAAGAAGCAGCCACCTTCCTCACAGCCCTGAGCACCTGACTCCTTCCTGAAGCTGGACTCTGGCCTGAGGCCTACCTAGGGACCAGCCTTGTAACCCCCAGCCCAAGGGCTCAGCCTGCAGCCCTCCATGCCTGCCTTAGCTCCCAAGCAATCTCTTACCATGCTGGCCGTGCACAAGGGTAAACAGGGCAGCCAGGGCCAGGTAGCCAGGTAGCCGCAGGCCTCCGACGTGCGCCATAATGTGTCGGCTCCTGCGATCTGAAGGACTGTCCTGATCCCTCTGGGTTAATGTTGAACCAGTATGAAGAAATCGGTGGCGAGGGAGAGGTCAGCGGGTCAGGGCCGTGGGGACAAGTGGATAAGATCATCCTCTGGCCCACCCCCGCCATCCGGAAAGACAGACTTGCCTGGACCAGGAATGGATGGTTTCTGGTGGGCAGGGGAGGCACAGAGAAAAAAGCCATCACCTACCCCCTTTTCCCTGACGCCTATGTGAGCATGGGTTAGCACAGCCACAAGCCCTTCCCTTCCCCTGGCTCCTTCCAACCTCAGCACTGGTGGTGGTTTGATTGTCTGTGGCCTGAGTTTTCTTATCTGTACAGTGGGAAGGATACTTTGCTATGAGATTATAGAAGCCTAGAAGTATAGTGTTTAATAGATTTACCAAATACTGGTGGCTCATGCCTGTAATCTTAGTTCCTTAGGAGGCTGATCTGAAGACCAAGGCAATCCAAGCAGAAAAGCCTTTGGGGGCTGGGGATATGGCCTAGTAGCAAGAGTGCTTGCCTCGTATACATGAAGCCCTAGGTTCGATTCCTCAGCACCACATATATAGAAAAGGCCAGAAGTGGTGCTGTGGCTCAAGTTGGTAGAGTGCTATCCCTGAGCAAAAAAGAAGCCAGAGATAGTGCTAGACCCTGAGTTCAGCCCCAGGACTGGCAAAAAAACCCAACAAAAAACCCCAAAAAACAAAGAGTTGGGCTGGGAATATGGCGTAGTGGCAAGAGTGCTTGCTTCCTATACATGAAGCCCTGGGTTCGGTTCCTCAGCACCACATATATAGAAAATGGCCAGAAGTGGCGCTGTGGCTCAAGTGGCAGAGTGCTAGCCTTGAGCATAAAGAAGCCAGGGACAGTGCTCAGGCCCTGAGTTCAAGGCCCAGGACTGGCCAAAAAAAAAAAAAAAAAAAAAAGAAATAAAAGGCTTGGACTCTTATCTCCAATTAACCAGCAAAAAACCAGAAGAGGAGGTGTGGCTCAAAGTGGTAGAGTGCCAGCCTCCAGCAAACAAACCTTAGGAGAATACCCAGGCCCAGAAATCAAGCCCCAGTACTGACACACACAAAGCAGTAAATCTATGTATTATAATTACTGCAATTACAATAAAGTATTGCAATTATTGTAACCACGATGTACATATGAGGAATAGACAGGAGTGTGGCCAGATGCAAGGTTCCACCTCATTCTCCAATGCTGGGGAGATAGCAATTGGCCTCAAATTGCCCCAAACTCTCAGCTACTGGAGGTAGGTCCTCTTTCTCTCTCTTCCTGGCCAGGGTGCTGAGGGGTGTGTTTGTATGTGGTAGCTGCTTGGAAGGGAGAGCCAAGGCCTCCTTGGACCTTCTGTTGATCATCTCCCATCACCTGCATCAGAACAAAGGCCAGTCCACTTCTCTAGGTCTCCTGGGCACACGGCTTCTCATCCACTTGTCTGCACTGGGCCAGCTGAGGGGCGCTTCTGGTCCAACACAGCTCTGGAGCCCAGCCTACCCCTGTCCCTCCCCTATTTCCTGTTTGCAGGGTAAATATTAGGCCTGAGTCTAAGTGGAACAGAGGGACAAAGAGCAGGAACACAGGTAGGCACAAGTTCGTGCCTTGCATGGCCTATCCTCAGACCTAGGCTGTCTGGGTCATGAGTAGTCTGGGAAGAGAAATAGGATTGTCAGCGAACTGGGGACCAGGACTCTGGTAAATCAGCTTCATTACACACACACACACACACACACACACACACACACACACACGTGCACACGTGCACACGCCCGGCACAAACCACATATACTAGAAATTTCAATAAATATTGACATTTAAACGTGCATGCAGGGCTGGGAATACGGCCTAGTGGCAAGAGTGCTTGCCTCCTACACATGAAGTTCTCGGTTCAATTCCCCAGCACCACATATATGGAAAACGGCCAGAAGGGGCGCTGTGGCTCAGGTGGCAGAGTGCTAGCCTTGCGCGGGAAGAAGCCAGGGATGGTGCTCAGGCCCTGAGTCCAAGGCCCAGGACTGGCCAAAAAAAAAAAAAAAAGTGCATGCAGTAAACTTCACTAATCATGTAGCTCACATTTTATGTGTATATCCATGGTATGGAAAAGGCTCTGTTGTATCTGCTCTCAGCTCCTGTGGGAATTCGTAATATGATCAGGCAGCGATCCACTTTGCCTGATTTTGTTTCACATTTTGTCTGTTTTGCCAGTACTGAGGCATGAACTCAATCCTTAGATCTCAGCCTCTAGAGGAGCTAGGATAATAGGTGTTCTTTTGTTTTTGTCCTTAAAACAAACAAACAAACATGAGTAGGGCTAAGGCTATGCTGTAGCCTCTAGGCTGAAGCTCTCTAATCACTGAAAAATAGAACAATGATGTCCCAAGATGTAGAACTCAAGAATGCCAGAACTCAAAGGAAGATCAGATATGGTTAAACCTAACCATATCCAAGCCTACTTCTCTATGCATGTTTTACAGTGTGGTCTTATAGTTTTGCATTTTTTAAAGCTTAAATCTTCAAAATTGAAGCTATATCTTTAAAAAACATTACTTCCCTTCAAGCTAAATTATGTCTCTTCAGGTAGTTAATTATTTTATGATTTTTTTTGTTTTCTCAAGCTAATCAGCAGCTTTCTGTTTTGATTTAAAAGATTCAAGTTAGCAGCTTGCACCCTAGATGATGCTTTCAGCAAGAGCACTGGCTCTTTTTTGCTTTGCCCTCATCCAGCTTCAAGTTTCTTCAGTCAAATCAGAAAACATCACACCTGCATTCTTGTCCAGGAGGCTGCAAAACAAGGAACCAAAATTGTTCCTCTAATGGCTCCATTCCTGAAGAGGATTCTGGGAAATTGTATGACACCTGTGGTATTTGAGTCTGATCACACTTGACTTGAAAAGCACAGAAAGATCTGTTTGACATTGATCCTGGAAAAATTATACTTCAAGAATCTAAAACAGGGGCTAGAAATATGGCCTAGTGGTAGATTACTTGCCTAGCATGCATGAAGCCCTGAGTTTGAGTCCTCAGCACCACATATATAGAAAAAGCCAGAAGTGGCACTGTGACTCAAGTGGTAGGGTACTAACCTTGAGCAAAAAGGAAGCCAGGGACAGTGCTCAGGCCTTGAGTTCAAGCCCCAGGACTGGCAGAAAACAAACAAACAGAGCACTGGTGGCTCACACTTGTAATTCTATCTAGTCACAAGACAGATCTGAGGTTCATAGTTTGAAGCTAGCCTGGGCAGGAAAGTCCATGACTCTTACCTCTAAACAGCAAAAAGCTGGAAGTGGAGTTGTGGCTCAAGTGGTAGCGTGCCAGCCTTTGTTTTTGCCAGTCCTGGGGCTTGGACTCAGGACCTGAGCACTGTCCCTGGCTTTTTTTTGCTCAAGGCTAGCACTCTACCTCTTGAGCCACAGAGCCACTTCCAGCTTTTTCTATATATGTGGTGCTGAGGAATCGAACCCAGGGCTTCATGCATATGAGGCAAGCACTCTACCATGAGGCCATATCTCCCTCCAGCCTCGAGTGCCAGCCTTTTGAGTGAAAAAACTTAAGAACAATGCCCAGGAAAAAAAAAAGAACAATGCCCAGGCTCTGAGTTCAAGCCCCAAAATTGGCACAGAAAGAAAATAAAAAGAAAACGATACTTGAATTCACTCTATTAGCTAATGGATGAAGTCATCATATGACATTTAACCACTGGAAAATAGCGATATGCATTCAAAACATGAGCCAAAAAAAAAAAAAAGACAAATGACTTTGCATGTGACTAGTACTGGGGCTTGAACTCAGGGCCTTGAGCTCTTGCTTGGTACTCTATCACTCCAGTTCAGGCTGTTTTGCTGGTTAATTGAAGATCAGTCTCAAGTATTCCATCTGCCTGGGCTGACTTTGAACTTTGGTTTTCAGATCATAGCCTCTTGTGTAGCTAGGATTATAGGAATGAGCACAGGTTCATAAGTATATAATTTGGTGAAATTTAACATTCATATACACAACTATAAAAACAACTCCGGGCAAGGCAATGAAGAAGTCTACCACTGCATGTGGTTTTATTTTTGTTTTTTGGTGGTTTCTGTTTTTTTGTTTTTTATTTTTTGCCAGTCCTAGGGCTTGGACTCAGGGTCTGAGCACTGTCCCTGGCTTCTTTTTTTGCTCAAGGCTAGCACTCTACCACTTGAGCCATAGCGCCACTCCTGGCCTTTTCTTTATATGTAGTGCTGAGGAATCGAACCCAGGGCTTCATGTATATTAGAGGCAAGCACTCTTGCCACTAGGCCATATCCCCAGCCCTTGCATGTTTTTTTTCTTGTGCCTTTATAAACCTTTAAAGGCACAACTCCACTTCTGGCTTTTTGCTGGTTAATTAGAAATAGGAGTCTCAGGGACTTCAAACCATGATCCTCAGATCTCAGCCTCCCGAATAGCTAGGATTACAGGCGTGAGGACTGCACATTTATTTATTTAATTTTGTGTCCGTCCTAGGGCTTGAACTCGGGACCTGGGATCTGTCCCAGAACTTGTTTGCTCAATGATAGTGCTGGACCACTTGAGTCACAGCACTAATTTGGGCTTTTTGTTAGTTAACTGGAGATAAGAGTCTTCCTAACTTTGCTGCCTAGGCTGGCTCCATTCCCTGATCCTGAAATTTGACCTGTCTGTGTAGCTAAGATTACAAGCACGTGCTACTGGTACCCATCTATTTATCTTTTAGAAGAAGAAAAAAAGTCAACCAAGAGACTCTATAGTGGAATCAAGACTGGGCCTCACTGATCTCCTGCACTTTCTCCATGCTATCATGGGAATCTACCTGGAGGCCTAGAAATCTGGGATCAAAGACTTAGAGAGATGAGAGTGCCAGGAGAACCCACGCTCCTGCCTTAAACCAATGTGCGTCTCCCATGACCCTGTCCTTTGTAGAGAGCATCCTCTTTCACAACGCCACGTACTCAGCCGACACACCCCACCAACAGTGTCGGGAGGCTGGCCAGCCCGACAGGAAGCATAGGCATCCCTTTATTCTGTTTGTCTTCCAATTGAGGGTTAATGACCGTACTGTTCATAATCGGTTCCAATCTAATAGTTGCTCAGCATGTTCCAGGTAGACAGTACTGAATGGAAGAGGAAACTGAAGCACAGTGAAGTCAAGAACAGAACCCTGATCCACTTGCCAGCCTGTCCAGAGCTGGGGCTCTTTATAGTTCATGATTCATTGTGTCGTGCAAAGGTTTCTAAACAGGGTAGAGATTTTACTCTATTGTTGGATTTTCTTTCCTTTGAGGCAGAATCAGCTTATGTAGCTTAGACTGGCCTCCAAGCCCTGATTCTCCTACCTCAGCCTCCTAGGGGCTGGCCTCAGAGGTGTGTGCCACCACACTCAGCTTCTGTTTTTCTCTGGTGCTATGGACTGAACTGGGGATCGTGTCCTGCTAAGCACATGCTCTTCCACTGAGCAGCCCTGCTGTGGATTTCTCATACTACTGAAGCAGCAAGTCAGGGCAAAGGGCCCTTTATCAGCCTGCACTTCCTGGCTTGGGCTCCACGATGAGACACTGTGTGGGCAAAGTTGCATCTGTGAAAAGGCCTCTAGCAGCACATTCAAAGGCCCTTTGCTCTATACCCACATTCAAATTCAGTGCTGCATACTTCCAAATTATATATATATATATATATATATATATATATATGTATAATTTTTATGGGAGGTGGGAGAAAAGGGGGACAAAGGGACTTTCCACATTACAATGACTAAGAAGTATATTGAAGTCAAGAGGAAAATACATTCTCAATGAAAAAACAAACATCTCTGTGATAACTACCCCAAGAACGGGCAGTGCTTTGTGTGAGCTGCAAGTGCTGTCAGGGATTAGCAGGACTCTGTCCTGGTCTTCCACTGACTGACCCCATGACATTGGAAGACTCCAGACTTCTTTTTTTGGGCCAATCCTGAGGTTTGAATTCAGGGCCTGGGCACTGTTCCTGAGTGTCTTTGCTCAAGGCTAGCATTCTACCACTTGAGCCACAACTCTACTTTGGTTCTCTCAGTAATTAATTGGAAGTAAGTGTCTCACGGACTTTCCTGCCCAGGTTGGCTTCAAACCATGATCTTCAGACCCCAGCTTCCCGAGTTGCTGGGATTACAGGTTGAACCTCTGTCACCTGGCTTGTTTTCATCTTTCACGTGGAACAGGTCAAGGCTCCTTGACACCATTCTGGTTTTAGCTGTGTATTTTGGCGCACTTCCAAACGACGTGCCTTTGAGCCTGTTGGCTTTGCTCTGGCCCCTCAGTGTGACTGGCAGCCTCAATGGAGGAAAAAGCTCCCTGTGGGAGGGGTGGGGGAAGAGGGTGTACATCTGGGATGGCTGGCTATGAGTATAGACAACCCTCTCCCCCATGCAGGGCATATGCTGCAGACCCCCCCCCCCCCAGGATGCCTAACTGGGCAGAGGCTATGAGTTCAAATGTCAGCTGGGTAAAGATCATGGGTAGGCTCCAGGAAACTGGCTGAGCTTCACAGCAGTTTGTCTCTGGACAGTGTGGCCTTTCTCTCCACAGACCACAACTGCCTCAGTCCTCTCTCCCCTTGGGTGAATGCAGACATCTTTGCCAACAAGCTGCTCAGATTAGGTGGGCAGCTGGGTTAATGACAGCAGCAGGCATGATGGTGACATCATAGCCAAGCACTGGGAACCCACAACACTGACTCACATTTGAGTAATAGTGCCTTTTATTATCCTGTAGTTTTGGCTGGTCACCCATTCCGTCTGAACCTGTTCTCTCACTTGTGACTCAGGGATCACAATGCATTTTGCAGATTTGTACAAGGGCGAAATGAGAATGCATGCACTTCCAGTCTTTGCTTCTCACTCGAAGCAATCCTGTGTGTGTGGCTTCAGGAGCTCTCAGCTCTATGGACTCCATGTTTCAGCCCTCTGGATGACTGCCTTTCCCTGTTCATGTGCTTCTCCCCTAGTTCCAGTGATACACATTGGCTTTTCTTTTCAGTTGGATGCAGATCCAAATGCAGATTCCTCCTCCTCTTCTCCCTGACATGAAGGAAGTTCCATTTTCTTGGCTTCCTCAATTCTCTCTGGAGCCTTTCCACTACCACCTCTTTTGGGGGTGATTGCTGGGGTTTGATCTCAAGGCAGATGCGCTATCACTTGTGTTATGCCTCTAGCCTCAGGTCTTCCTATCATTGTAGAGTAGCAGTCTTGGACTGCAGTCCTCCTACTTGAGGCTTCTGACAGCTGGGATGAAAAGTGTGTGCCATCCACTGGGACTGAGATAAGAGGTTGTCTGGAACGAGGATCCTGTCAAATCTCCACCTTAAATTTCTGGGATTACAGACATAAGCCACTGCATTGGCTCCCATAACTTTTTTCTTTCTTTCTTGTCTGTCATAGGTCTTGAATTCAGGGCCTGGACACTATCCCAGAGCGTTTCTGTTTAAGGCTTGCTTGTACTCTACCATTTTGAGCCACAGCTCCACTTCCAGTTTTCTGGTGGTTGACTGGTGATGAGTCTCAGGGACTTTCCTGCCCAGGCTGGCTTCAAACCATGATCCTAAGATCTCAGCTTCCTGAATAGTCATGAGTCACCAGCACATAGATATCCCACAGATCTGATGACCATCTATTTGCTGGTGGCTATACCTCTCCCTCTGACATAGTCTTTTCTTTTTCTATTTGCTTACTTATGATATCCCTCACAGGCACTTCAAACTCAAAACCCATCCACTATCTAAGTAAGAAATGTCCTCCACACCACCCCAGAGACCTAACTTGGTCAAGTGAGCAGGGGTCAGAGCTCTTCCTTAGCCACTCGGTCTGAATTCTTGCACAGGTAGCAGAGAAGATCATCATCCAAAGCCTGAACGGAACCTGCAAGACCTCTCTGTCCCTCTGCTGCTTGCCCTTGTTTGGTCACGCTGCTTGTCGTTTCCGCTGCCTGGGACCAGCTTCTCCCCCCACGTTGCTCGGCTCACTCTCCTCCATTGTTCAGTCCCTGCTGGTCACTTTCCTAGAGGCCTGCCCAGCCCAGCCTCTGTGGATTTCCCACAGTGCACATTCACATCTGCACTCACTCACGAGGTCATGGGTGAACCCAGGGGCAGAGAAGCAGAAGTGAGGAGCTTAACTCCAGCCCTAGCTAGACTCCCAGCCTACAGACTGTGACACTTAACACACTGTTCCTGTTTGCTGATCTGTAAAACAAGGATAACAGAAGTAGCTCCTGTAAGGACTGGTCACACATGGCACCCCCACCTCTGAGCCAGGCCCTTCCTAAGCCCCCAGACCAAATGAAACGGCACAGTGCCCAGCCCAGCAGATACAAAGCACAGAGGAATACCTTGCCCCTTCCTTCAGCTGTGCGGGCTGCAGGGCAGATACACGGAAGGGCACAATAGATACTGCCCTCGCCACTCCCAAGTTCCGTGTCCTTCAACCCAGATGGCTGACTGGCTTCACAGCCCATTTGGTGGCGCGAGAAGCTGCCAAAATCATCAAAAGCCTGAACCGCAGACATGTGACATGTGGGCCAAGCTGTATTTCAACCCTCAGGAGCCATTCAGTTTCATTCCAAATCTAAGGGCTTGTTGCTCAGGGGCCTGGCCTGGCCTGGCAGAGCAGCCTGCCCCTCCCACCGCAATACAAACATCTCTGCTAGGTCACTCGCAGTCCTGGACACAATAGTGGTGCATAAGCAGGGAAGGCTGTCCTGATCTGCTTCTCTCAGGACACTCCTGTACCGGCCAGGGGACGCAAAGAGAAAGAGGACCCAAACATGTAGAGCGAGAACAGTCTTTATGGGTCGGGTGCTTGCCTCCCCATCCTCCATGTCAGCCCAGCCACCAAACGCTGCCCGCATCCTTATGGATCAGCACCATGCTGGGGCCGGGACCTGGCTCCTCTGGCCCTACAATGTACTTCTCCTGGCTCAGTGCAATGATCACCTCGACCACATCCCTGCCTGGGGGCACTTCCTGTTGGCTGCCTGTGTCCCGCAGAGCCGGCTCAGTCTGCAGGAGCACCGTGGTGGGTTCAGAGGCGGCAGGAGGCACAGAGGGGACAGCAGGAGGACCCTGGGGCTGGGGACTAAGCTGGTGCCGCTTGAGGCCTTGGGGGAGGGCATCGCCCATGCCACAGGTAAGGCAGCGGTAGGGCTTATCAGCCAAGTGGGATTGCAGGTGACGCCGCAGCTTGGTGGCCAGCGTGTATGCCCGGCCACACTGGGGGCACAGGAAGGGCCTCTCCCTGGAGTGCAGGCGCTCGTGAGCACAGAGGGTATGTGGGTCTCGGAGGGCCTTCCCACACACAGGGAACAAGTGGGCCTCCCCTGTGTGGGAGATGAGATGGCGCCGCAGCTCGGGCAGCTGGGGGAAGGCCGCACAGTGTGGGCAGCTGTAAGGGCACTCTCCCATGTGCAGCTGCATGTGCCTGCGCAGGTTGCCCCGCTGGCGGAAGGCCCGGCCGCAGTGTGGGCACAGGAAGGGTTTCTCTCCCGTGTGGAGACGCATGTGGTTCTGCAGGGAGCCTTGGTTGGCCAGGGAGCGCCCACACACTGGGCATGGGCACAGGGCAGGGGCAGCAGGCGCCTGGTGACTCTTGCGATGGAGCCGCAGGGAGGGCCGGCGGGCAAAGGCCTTGCCACACTGGTCACACACAAAGGGCCGGGCACCTGAGTGGACCACCTAGTGCTCTCTGAGGTCTCGCCGGGTGCCGTAGGCCTTGTCACACTGTGGGCAGGGGAAGGGCTGCACGCCTCGGTGGCCCAGCGTGTGGGCTTTGAAACTCTCCTCTGAGCTATAGCTCCTGCTGCACTCTGTGCACAGGAAGGGCTTGTGGCCCGTGTGTATGAACTCATGCTTCTTAAGGTGGCACAGCTGCAGGAATGCCTTGCCACATTCCCCACATGGGTACCAGCGCCCCTGTTTGGGGGAGCTTCTTGCTGGGCCAGGCAGTCTTCCTAAGTGTACAGGAAAGCCCAAGAGCTGGGCCCCAGGCTCTGAGGTCTTTGTTCCTGGTAGGCGCTGGTCACTGGGGACATGTAACTTTTTGGTTAAGAAGGCATGTGGCTGGGTGCCCCTGGCAGAAGGGGACGTCTCTGCGGGCAGTGGGTGCTCCTCATCCACGCAGCCACCCTGAAGCAATGGGCCAAGGGGTTGGTTCTCTTTGGAAGGTTGGTCCTGGGATGGAGACACAGGTCCAGGGCTCATCATGTGTTCTGCCTGGTTACTATGAGGTGACAGGTAACCCAAGTCTGTAGGGCAAGAAGTGAGGTGCTGGAGTTAGTCAAGCTTGGTGGCTGGTGGTGTCACATAGCACGTGCTTTCTCCTGCCTAGCCTTGAACCTCAAGTGGGAGCAATGGTGCCAACCTCTTCCCCAGAGCACACCCCCCTGGCTCACCCTAGTTTTCCTCTGGAGATATTGAGGATATTCCTCAGGATATTGAGTCAAGACTCCTGCAACTCGCCTGAGCTCACCTGTAATGAAGAACCCCCTGCCTGTAATATTAAACGGAGGTTCAAAGCCGGCCCAGGCAGAAAAGTCCTATGACTCTATCTCTAAAATAACTAGCAAAAAATTGGGCTGGAGACAGAGATCAAGTGGTAGAACACCAGTAGAGCAAGCAAGCTAAACAAGTACAAGACCCTGAATTCAAACCATTACCAGGAAAAAAGAAAGGAAGGAAGGAAGGAAGGAAGGAAGGAAGGAAGGAAGGAAGGAAGGAAGGAAGGAAGGAAGGAAGGAAAGAAAAGTGGAGGGGTGACTAGAGGACTAGTTTTTCTATTAGCATCAATAGTTTTTCCTACCCCCACCCCCCATTCCTGGGCTTGAACTCAAGGCCTAGTCACTGTCCTTGAGTTTTGTGTTTTTTGTTCCTTAAAGCTCGTGCTCTATCACTTGAGACACAGTGCCACTTCTGGCTTTTCCTGTGTATGTGGTACCAAGGAATCAAACCTGGGGCTTCATGCATGCTAGGCAAGCACTCTACCACTAGGCCACACTCCCAGCCCCATCACTTGTTTTTTTTGTTAGTCCTGGGCCTTAAACTCAGGACCTGAGCACTGTCCCTGGCTTCTTTTTTGCTCAAGGCTAGCACTCTGCCACTTGAGCCACAGTGCCACTTCTGGCTTTTTTTTTTTTTTTTTTAATGAGGCAAGCACTTTACCATTAGGCCATATTCCCAGCCCCCATCACTAGTTTTTCAAAGGAAGATTTCACTGAAACATTTGCAGGCATGTATACAATGTATTCTATCAATCTCTCCCCCTCTACCTGTCCCTCTCTCTTATTCCTTTCCCCCTTCCTAAAACAACTTCAGTAGGTTTCATTTCATTTTCATACATAATCTATTTTGGCCTTATTATCTTCTTCCACCCTTGTTAGCCCACCCCTCTTTCTAGTACCTCCTTTCTCAACATTGCCAGTGTCTCCACACTCCAACAGCTTTCATTGAGGGTATTTTTTTTTTTTCTGTCTGTTGATCATGGGGCTTGAACTCAGAGTCGGGGTGCTATCCCTGAGTTCTTTCACTCAAGGCTACCACTTTGAGCCACAGCACTACTTCCAGTTTTCTGGTGTTTTATTGGAGATAAGAGTCTCATGGACTTTCTTGCCTAGCCTGGCTTTGAACAGAGGTTCTCAGATCTCAGCCTCCTGAGAAGGTAGGATATTACAGGTGTGAGTCACCAGCACTTAGCTTCATTTAGGTATTTTTATGCTGCCTTCATATAGAGGTAAAGTGTATCTCAAAATTATTCATGTTCTGTCTTTCTTTAAAAGGAAAACTAGCAAAAATATGGGTGCGCTTGGAAGATAAAGTAGATACTGTCCAAGTACATTATGCACATCACACACATTATGAAAATACCACAACGAAGGCTATTAGTTTAGACAATGAATATATGCTAATAAGTTATCATAAAAAAATAATTGTACCAGAGCTTTAAAGAAAAGAAATGAACAAATTGGAAGCATTGTACACAGTTTGTTTCTACATCAATATGACCTTGTTATTTCAGGGAAAACTTAGGAATATACAAGTTACAAATAATTTTTGTTGTTCATTCCAAGTAAAAGACCCATTACCCTTCAAAAGAAAGCATCAAATGCTTGCCACCAGAATTCTATACTGCTTGTCTGAAAATTCTAGCCTACCATGTCCACCAATCATATTCCATGTCTCGCTCAACTCTCCTCACCTTCCAATTCCACACTGCAAGTTCACTGTAATCCCCTTGTCTTTCCCCTTTCCCTTCCTCTTTCTCCCCTTTCTCTTTTTTCTGATTCTGAGGATGGGATGCAGACCTCTTGCACAAATTATCTATTACTGACCCATACCCAGCCCAAATCAGATTCTGAAAGGCTACTAAGATTCCACTGTTCTCTAACCAGGCTGAGCCACAAACTTTCTTTGCCATACGGTAGTAATATCTTGGGCACATACCTGTGCAAGGTTCTGCTGTATCTTCTTCAGGGGAGGATACTTCTTTTCGTACAGAAGATTCTTCTTCCACCACCATTGCCCCATCCTCTGTCTTGAGCTGTGTTGGGCTCAGGCTCTCTGACAGATGCTGGGGCCACAGCAGCAGCTCAAAACCTGGCAGCAGGACCTGGTATACCTGCAGGTGGAGCCTCTTGTTGATCCAAATCAGGGCCACATTTCCCTCACTCTCCAGTCTGGCCTGCTGCACCAAACTGCAAAGCAGAGCAAGAGTGAGTTCAGCAGAGCCTCTAAAGTCCCAGATCCAAGGAAGTCTGAGGTCCAAGGGATGACAAAGTAATTACAAATCCTACCCAAGCCTCAACAGAAAGCCTCCAAGAAGTAGATTCAGTATGCAGGCTCCTCTAACTTACCTGGTCGAGCCTGAACACTATTTCCTGGTGCACATAGCTCCCCATGGGCCGTGTGATAGAGCCTGAAGTAAAACATAAAAGAGAATTGAAGGAACCAGGTAGGAAAAACAAACGCTAGATGAAACTTCTTCTTGGAAAAATCTAAGATGAAGCTCCTGGGAGATTAGAAGCCTCTGACTCTTCAGTCAGTGAAAATCAAAGAGTTGTCCACTCACTGCCCTCTAGATGTTGTGAGAAATTGCTAAATTCAACACATTACTGTCTTCCAGTGAGCACCAAACAGAAACAGTAGTAAGAACATTTCTTTCTCTTTTGGTAGTACTGGGGTTTGTACTCAAGAGTCTCATGCTTGCTAGAAAGGCACTTCACTACTTGAGCCACATTCCCTATCTTTTTCTGCTTTCTTTTTTTTTGGGGGGGGGGGAAGAATGGGGGGAATAGGATCTTCTATTTTTGCTCAGGGCTAGCCTCAAATGAAGATCCTCCTATTGATAGCCTCTGGTGGAGCTAAGATTACAGACCCCAGCCACTATGCTATTTGTTTGTTTGTTTGTTTTGGCCAGTCCTGGGGCTTGAACTCAGGGCCTGAGCACTGTCCCTGGTTTCTTCTTGCTCAAGGCTAGCACTCTGCCACTTGAGCCACAGCGCCACTTCTGGCCATTTTCTGTATATGTGGTGCTGGAGAATCAAACCCAGGGCCTCATGTATACAAGGCAAGCACTCTTGCCACTAGGCCCCGCTATTTGTTGAGATAAAGCCTCAGCCAACTTTTTGCCTGGGATGGCTTTGAACTTCAATCCTTTGACTCTGCCTCCCAGAGTTAGGATTACAGACTCTCACCATTGTGCTCAGCCTGAGGAACATCAGTTTTGTAACAGTACTTACTATGCAAGTGAACATTTTATCTGCTTTATTCCATCTAGTCCTTCAAATTATCCTGGGACAGCCATTTTTTCTTTTACAGAGGAATAAAAGGAGGCATGTAATTTGGCTGGGATTTGATCCCACGCCTTCTGAATTCTGCTAGCTTTAGCTCCTGACCTTTGCCATTGCCGACACTGTAGGAATCCAGCTTTTAACCACTTTTAGCCCCTGGATTCTTCAACTACTGCAGCTCAAGGGAAGGCAGTCCTGCAGAAATGAGACAAAACCATCCTGTAGCTTCTAACCAACTGGAGACTAGTCCAGAAATGTCTGAATATCCCCCAAATTTCCGATCACAAAGACTTACTGGTCCTTCAATACTTCCTCCTGCGATGGCTTCACTCTTTGGTCCTTCTCAGACATGGACTCCTCTTCCAGCGGCCCCCAGCGTAGCCCGGGCTGCAAGGGCTCCCCAACACACCAGACACCCAAGCGCTGTTCCCTGACACGCGAGGGGTCGACAGCCAAGCCCCCGGGGAGGCTCTTCAGAGCCAGGACGGCTGGGCTCGGTCCAGGCAGGAGGTTTTTGGGGTCCGGTGCACAACCTTCTCTGGAAGAACTCCATCCTGAGTCCGGGCCCAGAGGCGGCTCGGGGGCTGCAGGAAGACAGGCAGGAAGTGTGGCGAAGGTGGGGAAAGGTGCTGTTTCACCGGTGCTCCGGGGTGTGAGATACGCTAGGGCGCTACGGGGTTCCGGGATGCTTTGAGGGGAGCCCAGGGCTCGTTAAGAAGCCCCAGAGACCCTAAGGACTATGGAGACTCGGGAGGAATAGAGGCTGGGGGAGAACGTTGGCTAGACAATGTTGGGGCCAAGCGGGCCAGAATTGCGGGCAGCAGACATCACACATCACTCACAGAGCGACAGTGTCTGCAAGCACAGCTGCTCCGCCTCCCCATCCCAGGTCCGAAAGCCTCCCTTCTCCGGAAGTGAGCCTCCTCTTCTCAGCTCCTCCCGGAAACAGCTTTTGACTTCCAAATTTCCTCTGAGGAACGACTCCAAAATGTCAGATCTCATCGTCGAACCAGACCTAGAGTTCGGCAGTACTTGGAAGACGAAACTCAGCCTGAAAACAATACGCGCCTACGATTCCGGAAGCCCACCAAGGACTCTGCGTCCGGGAAAGCGGAACTAAGCGGTTCAACTCACCTCCTTTATGGAGCGACGTAGTCGGACGGTTATGCGATTCCCTCCTTTACGGACGCTTGGGCGGGCACTAGCCGGAAGTGGGCCGGGCTCCCTTGGAAAGGCCGCGTTTGGACCTGGCAGCGATCCGGAAGTAGGTTAGAGGTGTGGCGGAAGTGGTTGGGGAGCGACGGGGACCCCCGAGGGGGCGGTTCCCGTGCCTCCGCGGAGCCGGATGTTTGCCGAGCTTTGACAGGCGTGGCCGAGGGAGCGGTGCCTGAGCGCGGTGAGCTTCGGGGCGCGGGGTCTTCTCGCGCGGGTTGGGGGAAGGGAAGGCGCGGGGTCCGAGTTGGGGAGGAGCTGACTCAGGGTTGATTTGGGCCTAGCTGCGGGGAGGGGGGGTGGAAACCCCTGGTCTTTCCGCCGCGGGGATTCCGCAGCCCCTTGTCGCTGACTTCTTCCTGCGGAACCCCGGGAAGAGGCCACCCCAGATCTCCCTGGTCAGGCACTGTCCCCCATGGGGGCTCCTCAGGCCGGGCGCCCAGAACAAGAGATTTGGGGCAAGTGTTGTAGCCTTGCCAGGGTTTCATCTCACTTTCTTAACTTGTGAAATGATATACTTACCTTAGTTTTGTTGTTTTACATCTATGCAAACGCGATTGTAGTTCAAAGTTATTGTAATGTGGTGGAATTTGCGTGTTTTTTTTTAAAGCTCTGGAGCCACTATTAGGAATTATGATTCCAAAGATTTCAAGGTGCTTATTTCTGTTCTGTGCAAAGGGAAGAGTAGAGGGGTAGTAGCTTTGATTGATCCTTTTGGCCATCTCGTTGAACCCTGTGGTTCCTAAGAGTGAAAGTCACTTAGGAAATTGTTTAAGGATTGACTTTCACCAAGAGACTTCCTCAAACAGGTAGATCTGGAATGGATTAAAATCCTGTCTTTATGAATTGTATGACCTTCATCAATTTATTTTTTCCGCTCCTCACTTTTCCTCAAACTGAAATGGGCTGAGATGTCTATGTGAGACAAATGTTGTGGAGTTAATAGTTTTGTGTCCATTTCAAGTTGCTCTATAGGCCCTGGACAAATATTAGTTTCCTTTTACATTTAGGAAAAAAATTCATTCAGCCATTCAACTAATAACTGAGCATCTATGGTTTGAGCAGGTTTTTGGGGATTTTTATTTATTGTTTTGTGTGTGTGCGCACACGCGTGGGATAGAACATAGGACTTGGTGCTTGACAGGCAGAGTTCTCTACAACTGGGCAATATCCTTAGTCCTTGGAAAAGCTCTTAAACTGGTTTTCAGAGGGTTTGCAAATCCTTAAAATTGCATGCAAGATTCCGTGCATTGTTACTTAAACTATTACTTTTTGGTAGTTGTACAAAGGAGTTGCCACTTAAAGCAATTTATGAATACAGAATATCTTGATCAATGTCAGCCCTTTCATCATTCTCACCCATCTCTCCCTTACCCAGCAGTGTCAGTTTTTCTTAGAGGAAAAAAATCGTGTTATTGTAATTTCAGACAGGTCAACCATTTCCTAAAAGTTAAAAAAAAAAAAACACACAAAAAACCAACAACAGAAACCTTTGCCCAGAGTGATTCTCAAAGGGGTGTGTGTGTGTGTGTGTGTGTGTGTGTTTATGGTAGATGGAAATAATAATCCCAGAGCAGGAAATATTGTGCAGAGTGTAGCAGGGCTTACTGTTAGTTGGTATCTTAGACAGCCAGGATGCTTCATCTCTATTTTATGTTAGAATTTTCCCATCGGATCCTCTCACCCTCCCACTGAATGGGATAAGCTTTCTAGCCCAGAAAGCAACAGCTGTGGGTTGGAGGGGTATGAGAGAGGTCAGTCAGGCAGGGAGGGCAACATTGTAATTACTCTGAAAAAGGAGGTTCTGTGGGAGTTAAAGAAGGTCAGGTTTGGAAGAACTGTGGGAATAGAGGAGTCAACTGGAAAAGAGGTGGAGTTCAAGCTCAATTTCTATTTGTTTATTTATTTAGTCAGTCTTGGGGCTTGAACTTGGGCCTGTCCCTGAGCTCTTTTTCTCAAGGCTAGAGCTCTGACACTTTGAGCCACAGTGTCACTTCCGGTTTTCTATAATTGTAGATTAGAGTCCCCTGGTCTTTCTTGCCTGAGGCTGGTTTTCAACTGTGATCCTTAGATCTCAGCCTCCTGAGTAGCTAGGATTACAGGCATGAGTCACGGGTTACCAGCTCAACCCCCATTAGGTGGTGTTTTCCCCTCTTCACACATAGCTCACACATAGCTCAGCTCCTAGACACTATTTCTGATCCTGCTCACGAAACACTGGAAGGAACCTTTGCTTCTACAAATGAGGAAATTTAGGTGCAGATAGGAAAACAGCTGGCCCAGGAACTTTGTACCTCAGTGACAGTCAAGACTGTAACTCAGGTTCTCCATATACCCGACTCCATGTCTTTTCCAGCTCATCAAATACCTACTTAATGCAGGAAGATTTCTTTGGGTCATCTGTGAATAGGGTTAAAGGAGCCCCTAGTACCTTAGCAGTGTTAGAACACAAGGCTGGAGGAAGGGATTTGGGGTGGAGGAGATTGTTTTGAGCTAGATTCTGTTCCTTACAAGGCTGTGTGTGCTGTTGGGAAGTAGCCCATCCTGATTGGATGGAGGAGGAACATATATAGATGGGGGGGGGGGGGGAGCAGGGCGTTGCCTGAGATGATACGCCTCAGGGAAGTAGATTCCTTAAGACTGAAGGCTGTCTGTGTTGGAGGGCACAGACTTATGGAGAGTGAGGAGCTGGGTTTCAGATGAGGGCATGAGTGCTCACAGAGAAAAATGCAATTCCACATGTGACAGGTTAGCTTTTGTATTTGTGGACAGTGACCTATATTTTGGTGGTAAGAAAAGTTGATGAATAGAGTAGTGGATAAGGCCAGAAGAAGAGGGAGAGAGAAAATGGCTTTGGACTATTGGCTGCTAGTTTTGACTGAGGAGCTTGCAACGCTTTTCTTACTGACTCAGTGTGGTTGCCCTAGTAACAAAGAGGTTGTTAGCCAGGCTCTTGGAGCCAGTTCACCATCCAGAGCCCTGGGCTGTGATATGTGTGGGAGATTGTCAAGTCATCTTAGAGCCCAGAGTCTATGGATCTCAAATGGCAGTTTTTCTTTTCTTTTTCCTACCCACCCTCAGGTCCTGTCTGTTCTTATCTGCTTTGCTGATTCTGTGACCATATATGTCACTTTTTTGGGCTTCAGGAATGCAGCAGGCCTTAGAGCAACCTCTTCCCTGGGTCTGGCCTAATAGATTGAATTGAACCGCCTCCCTCACCCATCTGGTGAGCTTGTGGTGGGAAAGGGAGGTACTTCCCAGAGGGCTGAGGGCAAAAGGTGCCACTACCTCTGGCTGAATCCCAGACCTGGTTTTAGCACTGGCCGTTTTCCTGTCAGGCCTGCTTGCTCTGTCCTTCATCTCTCCTTCTCAGCACTCTGTCATGAACAGCCTCCTTTCTCATCTGTGCTTTCCAGCTCTAAGGGCAAGCCGTTGGCTTTCCTACCTTGAAACTAGCATCCAGAACTCCCACAGGTTAAGAGGGCAGTGGCCAGCACCAACAGCCCTACGGATTGTGTGCTGGGACTGGCAGTTAGATTCCACCCCTTGCCACTGGTTCTTGTCCTGAGAAAAACTCAACTGGCCCCCCCTCAGCCATGGCCTTTTCTGTGGTTGCTCTTGGTGGCTACATCCTCCTTCTTTGGCCAATAGGGAGGAGTGGGATAGTCAGGATCACAGTTGATCTTTCCTAGGCATGGTGTTTACAGACTCAATTAAAGATTCCCTAGATCTTGTGACATCAACTGCTATGACTAGTGGGCTATGAGGCTACTGTGCTTCAGGACCCCTGAGGAAAGAGACATGAGCTTTTCTACCCACTGTAGAGGGCATCTGACCAGGCCAGATGGGTGGCAGGCAGTGCGGGACCTGGCACGATCCTCCCTGCCCAGCTGGTGACCTGAAGGGAGGTGCCGAGCTGTGCCATCCCCTGCCCCAGCTGCCTTTCTGGCAACATGCTCCTCAGAGCTCTTGGCAGGAAGAGAAGTGTTGAGGAACCAGGAACCAGAGATCCAAGAGAAGAAAGAGTAGGGACAAGAGGCTAGCTGCAAAAATTACAGAAGGTAAGAAAGAGGGGGATCGCTGACTGTGGATCTTCCCCCTCTCTCAGGTTTCGCTTCGGTTTCTGTCGTGAGGGACAGACGTGGCCATGGACCCACTCTCAGAACTTCAGGATGACCTGACTCTCGATGATGCCAACCAGGCTCTGAACCAGCTGAAGCTGGCCTCCATTGATGAAAAGAACTGGCCCTCAGATGAGATGCCGGACTTTCCCAAGTCAGGTGGGCATGGCCATTCTGGGCAGCTGCAGGCACCTTACACAAGGACCCGTCTCTTCTGCTGAGTGGACCCTAGGGCATAGGATGGGGATGTAGACAGCCCTAGGGTAGAGCCAGGAATTTAAGCCTCACTGAGAGAGGGTCATAGAGAGTAAATCTCAGGAAGAGCACTATGTGAGCCCCAAATGGTTTACCCTGACTTCGCTATGTTCCACAGATGACTCCAAAAGCAGCTCCCCGGAACCTGTCACACACCTGAAGTGGGATGACCCTTACTATGACATTGCCCGGCACCAGATTGTGGAGGTGGCAGGTGAGCACACCCATCGACATAGCTTTCTCTACACAGTCTGCCCACACTGTTGTCTGACCCTGGCTTTGGAGCCCCAGAGCACACAGACTTGATTATGATCCCTGGCTGATACCTTCACTTACCACCACTTCCTAACCACGGCCCCCTTGTCTCCCTCTGCAGATGATATGTGGGAGGCAGTATGGTCTAGTAGCTGTGAAGTCAGAAAGTGCTGAGTTTGATCTCCAGATTTTCTCTCTGAACTCTTCCTTCCTTCCTTGTAGGTCACTGACAGTGTTACAGTAATGAATGTATGTCAGGACAGGACATAGATGGCCCTGAATAAGTGGCCTTGCCTTTTTCCTTATTCTGCTCCGTTCCTTTCTCTCACTCTGATGTCAGCTTTTCTTCCCATCAGGTCCTGGAGAAAGTCTAGAGTGGGCTGATCCTTCTTCCAAAAGTGCAAGGTCACTTGATTCTGTGCAGTATCAAGTTCCTGCCCAGCTGAGAATGGGTACAGAGTCGCCTTTGACTCTGCCTCAGGAACCTCCCTTCCTTCTGTTCTTTCTTTTTTTGTGGGGGTGGGGGGACAGTTTTGGAGCTTGAACTCTGGGCCTGGGTGCGGTCTCTGAGCTCTTCAGCTCAAGGCTAGTGCTCTACCACCTGAGCCACAGGGCCACTTCCAGTTTTCTGATGTTGATTGGCGATAAGAGTCTCAGGGACTTTCTTGCCCAGGCTGGCTTTGAACTGTGATCCTCAGATCTCAGCCTCCTGAGAAGCTAGGATTATATGTGCCAGCCACTGGTGCCCAGTCCTTCCTTCTCTTCATAAGGTAGGACCCAGAGGAGACATAGAGCAAGAGAACCCCAGTTGAATTGGCTCCTGTCCTCAGGATTTCACTGCCAGAAGAGGCAGTCATGAGGTCAGGCAGCTATAAGCAAGGAGTCAGTCTGAGCCCACTCTGAGGCACAAGGAATCCGTAGAATGCTGTCACTGGAGCCCAGTGTCCTGGCTGAGGACACTCTGGACAAGCCACATACCTGGAGGCACTTGGCTATGGGGAAGCTGCTGAGAGTTCCAGCAGGGATTCTGGGCTTAGACCAGGACCTGCTGTTGAAAGGACTGTCCCTGGTGTGTAAGGGTTTCCTTGACTTCTGTGTTCATGGACCTGCCCCAGTCTTGGTGGGACTCCTTAGCACTTCCTCTTATCTCTATAGAAGCAAGGTTGAGTTTCTCCTCCCCTTGTTCTGACCTGGGCACCTGTGGACAAGAGTGCAGTATGGGGATGTCTGCTTGATGGAGTTTATCCTGACACCCTAGTGATCCAGTCATAAGACAGATTGGGCAGAGGCTGAGGTGTCCCTGGTCCTCTGTAGCAGCCCTGCAGTGTGTTTCTGTTTTCCCCAGGGTGTGACGAGCCTGAGAGGGCCCAGCCAGGTAGGTGTTAGTTTTGGCTGTCTGTGCTTGGGCTGCAGCCTCTGGGGTATGATCACGGAAGGGCCCTTGGGGGAGGCCAATGGGGCCAGCTTAATTGCAGCCCCTCTCTGGGGAGCTGGGAGCTGGTGCTGTTTGGGAGCCGGAAATAGGGTGGAGACAGTATGAGGACACACCCAGCAACCAAAGGGAAGGAGCTCTGAGAGGAGGGGAGGCCTTGCCCAAACCAGGCCTGGCCTGCTTGCTGGCTTAGGGGCCTCCAGGTGGTGTGCCTTGCTGGTTGGTGAGAACAGCCTGGATTTTCACTGGCAGAGTGAGGCTCACTTGATGAGTCCTTGGTGATGTCCCTGTGCTAGAAATGAAGTGAAAACAGCCTGTGGGAAGGAAGAATAGGGTGTGTCCTCAACTGCTTTGCAACCTGTGTTGGCCCCACTAGCAATAGCTGTCACGCTTCTTAGTCAAATTTGACTCGCTACCAGAGGGGTCTTTCCAGTGGTGTGCTGGTAAATGTTTAATGGTGGACTCTTGGAAAGGAGTCAGAGGGAAGCCATTATTGTAGCATTTTCAGTTTCCATCTTGGCTGATTTCAAGCCCATGACATGATGTCAGCTAGTTTGCAAAATTCCTAACAATTTAACAAATGTTTGAGCCATCTCCAGCACACCACAGGCTCTTCAGGCCCAGCCCCCACCTTCAGAGTCCTTGGCCTGCTCTGCAGGTTGTGGGCGGGCCCAGTCTGGTCTGGTGGTGCCCAGAATGCTGGCTGGAGAAGTTGTCCAGTTGCTGATTAATACCTAGGCCACCCTGGGAGAGGCTCTGATTGGTATCTGGAGAATGCAGAGGTCTGGATGTCTGGGCTTGTCATACTGTACCCTGTCCATTGAGCCCTCTCCCCAATGCTGGAGACACAGCTGCCAGCTCCGTCACACCCTTAAGTTTCCCTCATGGGAGCAGATGGGAGTATTCTGGGCCTCTTCACATGGGATTCTTGTCCTAGTAGTTGTTCTGCCTCTTTCCCAGTGCCATGCCACTCAGGGACTTGGATGATGAAACTCCACTTAAGGGAGAGGGAAGGAGGGCCCAGACCCTAGGGATGTTGGACTTTGTTCCTTTATCTGTCTTGGGACTCTTGCCATCCATCCCTTACTGCTCTCTGTCAGCCCCATGCTCATCCTGGCTTCACTCAGTGTTCATTTCAAGAAGAATATTGTAAGCCAGCCACTGGTGGCTCATGCCTGTAATCCTAGCTACTCAGGAGCCTGAGATCTGAGGATTCTGGTTCGAAGCCATCCTGGGCAGAAAACTCCCTGTGAGACTCTTCAATAAACTATTCAGAAAAGTCAGAAGTGGCACTGTGGCTCAAGTGGTAGAGCGCTAGCCTTGAACACTAAGAGGCTCAGGGACAGCACCCAGGCTGAGTTCAATCTCCAGGCCTGGCAAAAAAAAAAAAAAAAGAAGAAGAAGAATACTATAGATATTTAGAATAAGCCTAGTAATCAGCATTGAGAACTCAGTGAGGGAAACCTCAAGATATAGTCTTATACTCTGGAACAGTTCAGTGGTGGGGTATTTACCTATAGTTAGGTGTGAGGCCTAGATTCCGATACCCAATATTACACACACATAAACACACACACACACACACATTTACACTCTGGAGAAGGAGGTCTTAAAGCTGGTCACAGGCTTCTTTGAGACTATGGAAAGTATCCTCAGATTGCCAATCTTTTTTTTCTACAAAAAGTATGCGTGTGGGGCTGGGAATGTGGCTTAGCGGTAGAGTGCTCGCCTTGCATGCATGAAGCCCTGGGTTCGATTCCTCTGCACCACATAAACACAAAAAGCTTGAAGTGGTGCTGTGGCTCAAGAGGTAGAATGTTAGCCTTGAGCAAAAAGAAGCCAGGGACAGTGCTGAGGGTCTGAGTCCAAGCCCCAGGACTAGCAACAAAAACAAAAAAACAACAACAAAAAAGTATGTGTGTGTTTGTAATATTTTTCATGTTGAGACCCTGGGGTTGGTGGATCTGCTGAGCTCTTTGGTGGAGCCCTGCTCCAGCACACACAGCTCTTGTTTCCAAAGTACTGTGGCTGGCTGTGAGGTTGGGCCTCATTCAGACTGCTCCCTTAACCACTTACTAGCTCTTCACATTCCAGACCCATAATAGCTCACAGACCTACCTTGGCTGGGTCCTCAACTCTGCCAGCCAGCGGGGCTGCCATTACTGCTGAAATAGGGGAAGTAGAGAATGCTTTCAGAGTGTTCCCAGCTTTCTGGGCATTTCCTCTGCTTAGGTGGGAGAAGGCAAAGGATGTGTCTTCTTCTGGACTCATGATAGGAGCACCAGGGATTTCTGCAACAGATAGTATGGCTGGACTGCCAGTCGTTCCCTTCATCCCTCCCCTCTGCCAGACTGCTGTTCCTTCCCCTGTCAGAGGCAGTAGGAAAGAAAGCAGCAGGAACACAGTGCCAGAGCCACCCCAGCTGGTCTATAGGGAACATCAGGATCAAGGCTAAGGCATAGGAAGAGAACAGGTAGCACTTGGGATTCAAAGCAGGCAAGCTGCCTGCTTGGGATCCCAGTACTGGATAGATGGAGGCAGGAGGATCATAGTTCTAAGGCAGCCTGGGCTACATATGACACTATGTCTCTTCGGCTGGACCACCTGTGCTGCTGCTTCTTCACATTGGCATGTAAAGGCCTCTCTGTTTATCAGTCTGGAGAAATTGTGCCCCAAGCTTTGGGAAAGTCACTGTCTCACACAGCGTAGCTTATGACCTAAGCATGAAGAAACAAACTCAAATAAAACTTCAAAGCATGTAACAGTGACCTGTGATTAGTCAGGCTACAAACACTTAATATTTGATACAGAATTTCACTAAGTTGTCCAGGCTGGTCTTGAAGTGTGGGCTCAAATGATCAGTTGTATGCCACTGTATCTAGCTACAGACACTTAATGAATACTGGTGTCATGTGCTGGAACAGTGCTACTGTTCCAAAAACCAACCAGACACAGTCCCTGTCTTCAACCTAGTCATGAGCCAGAAGGAGACGGAATATAAACAATTACACAGCAGAGTCAGGGTGATGACAGTGGATGATGGTTTATGCTGGGAACCATGAAAGGGCCCACTGACTTTTTTGGGGTAAGAGAAGGAGGTGATTATGCCTGGGGTGAGTCTCTTGGTTCATAGGGGTTAGCCTAGAGGAATAGAACAGAACTGTCTGCAGAGAGTATGAAAAACAGCAGAGGCACGACCCAGTCTGGCATAGACAATCTTGGCATGGACAGACCAACGGGCTGTGTTGAATTGTGCATGCACAGGCCTTAAGAGATGTAGTGCTGAGCCCTTAAGAGTCCCAAGGACCGTTTCAAGGAATATTTACAGGACCAGGTCCCACAGAGTGTGTCTGGAGAGGGGTTCAGGTGAGAGGAGTGCCGGGTAGTAGAGTTGGAGCAGGTTAGTGTTTGCAGTTCTGTAGGGTTTGACATTCGGGTTTATTAGGGGAAGACAGCATTTTTCTGGACTTGCTGGGCTGGGCTTGGCTTTAGGCACTGATGGAGGATATACTTGGAGAGCTCTGATTAGCACCTTCAGGGCTAATAGAGCCCAGGGAGGAATGGGGCTGATTCAGGGCTGGACAAGGTAGTCAGCCAGATCGAAGTTCCAGCTATTCAGCTGGCCACCTTGGACATATTCCAGAAGCCTCTTTCTGCCCATCCAGTGAGCCTAGCCTTAGCCCAAGAGAAAAGAGTAAGAGCTTTGGGAACTCACTGGAAAAGTACTGATTCCTGGGCTCTGTCAGTGACCAAGAAGGATCATAAAGATCATGGCTTTTTCAATAGAGGAGACGCCCAGATGGGGTGAGCTGTCCTTAGGGAGAGTGGCAGGGCAGACCTTCCCAGCACTTCAGGGACTATGTAGGTGGTCTTTTATTTGCCTCTGAGATGGGAGATAAGGAGGTGCAGCTTTGGTGTCTCTGGAGAAATGAAGGTTCCTGGAGTTGCAGGAGTAGGGAGTAGGGAGCAGGCCTTGGCTACTTGTAGCTTTCCTGGGAGTCCCTGATCCATGCTGGGTTTGGAAGAGCATCTCACTTAGAGGCAGCAACTTGTGTCTCATGAGCTTCCTGGCTTCGTGACAGAGCCAGTGGTTAGATAACCAAGATGACTGTTTTTGGCAAACATCTTTCACATGAATGCTTTGCCACAGCTTTCCATATTCCTCTGAACTCTTTTTTTTTTTTTTTTTTTTTTTGCCAGTCCTGGACTCAGGGCCTGAGCACTGTCCCTGGCTTCTTTTTGCTGAAGGCTAGCACTCTGTCATTTGAGCCACAGCGCCACTTCTGGCTGTTTTCTGTATATGCGGTGCTGGGGATTTGAATCCAGGGCTTCATGTATTTGAGGCAAGCACTTTTTGCCACTAGGCCATATGAACTCTTATGTTCTCTAAAATACTATTAATGGGGGCAGGGATGGAGCTCAGGGCAAAGTGCTTGCCTGGCAAATGTGATGCCCTGGGTTCGATCCCCGGTACCAAAAAATAAAGTTAAAATGAAAACTAATGAAAGAAATCCTTACTGGGAATAGATGGGTATTAAAAGTGTCCAGAGTTTAAACAATCAGGGCCAAGTGTCGTCCGTAATTCTAGTTATAAAATCAGAAAAGTGTTGCTGGTGGTCAGAAATTAGGCAAGATTATTAAGTAGTAAGATCATTTTCCTCTGTGACTTCCAACTTGCTGGGAAGGTAGCTTTAAGAGGTTTTCCAAATACTCACTGCTCAGAGTGGCTGCTAAGAGAAGACAAGTTTTAGGGTGGCTAGTTGGCATGATAATATATGCTTTGGTGAAGGTGAGGGTAAAGTTTACACAACAAAACCACTCATTTTGGGGTTGTGGATTAGGCTCAGTGGAAGAACACTGCTTGACAAGTGCAAGGCCCTGAGCTCAATCCTCAGCAATGCAAACGCGTTAAAAAAAAACCCTCACTCATTTTAAAGTGTACAAAGTAGTGGTATTTAGTACATAGATGATGTTGTGCATCCATTACTTTTGTATGTGTGTACTGGGGCTTGGACTCAGGGCCTCACACTCTTGTTTAGCTTTTTTACTCAAGGCTAGTGCTCTGCCACATGAGCCATACCTCTCTGGCTTTTTGCTGGTTAATTGGAGATAAAGAGTTTCCCAGATTTGTCTGAGCTGGCTTTGAACTTTGATCTTCAGATCTCAGCCTCCTGAGTAGCTAGGATTATAGGCATGAGCCACTGGCACCCAGCACAACCACTACTTATAATTCCTTTCCAACTTTTTATTACTCCCCATATCAACTATATGCCCATTAAGCAGTTCTGGCTCCCTCCTCCTAGCACCTGGAAAACATTACCTCTGTCTGTATGGATTTACTTGGTCTAGCTACATCATGTAGTACCTGTTGGTGGCATATATTAGTATTTCATTTCTTTTTGTGGCCACACAGTATTCTACTGCACTGATATTGATATTTCACTACATTTCTTTATCATTGATAGGCTTGGATTATTTCTAACAGTCATGACTCTTTTAAAAAGTCATGTTGTCCCAACTACAGGAAAGCATGGAGACTGGGTGAGTTGGAGTGTACATGTCCTCCTCAGTGACACAGGGAAGCATAAGTGGGAGGAGCACAGATGACATGAAGCCAGAGCAACACACAGAAAGAGAAGGGGGTTGTAGGTGTGGCTCAAATAGTAGAGCTCCTGTGCCTAGCAAGTGTGAGACCGGGTTACATGCCCTCCCATGCAGGTGACTGCCTAGAGGGTACTCAAGTCTCTGTGTGTGTGCTCAGACTCCCTCCCCCTACCCCGTCCTTACTGGCACAGGTCCCCAGGCTGGCACCTTCAAATTCATTACCTCTCTGTTTGTGGTTCATCTTCAACACACTGTGCTCCATCTTTCTCTGCACTAGGAGATGACAAGTATGGGCGGAAGATTATTGTGTTTAGTGCTTGTCGAATGCCCCCTAGCCACCAGCTGGACCACAGCAAGCTCCTGGGGTGAGTACCTGTGGGGAAGTGGGGTGACACCTTTGTCTAGATCTCCAGGTAGCCTAGAGCTGTTTGCCTTACAGGCTTTCCTGCCTTGAGGGGGGCAGGGGAGGGCGGCACTCCCCATAATGTCTTCCCTCTTCCTGTAAAGGGGGTGTTTTATACCTGGAGGAGAGCAATGGACTTGAGACCAGATCTGGTTTCTAGTCCTGGAAGCTTCTTTGGTGGCCTTGGCAGGTGTCTTTGAGCTTCATTTTCTCACCTTTCAAGGAAGATAATATGGCCCTCTTTCCTGATAAGAAGTCAGTCATGTAAAGTGAAGTGCTTTGAAATGTAAAATACCAGCCAAATGATCACAATTCTATGGTATTTCTGGTGTGGTTGTGGTTGTTTCTCACTTATAGTTGTAATTTTTCATTAGTGTACATTACCTATGTGGATTCTGTTTGTGATATGTATAGCAGAGGTGGGGGTGGGACATGTCCACGGAAGCAGAGCTGTAGCTGACTATACTCAGTTTGCTGAGAAGTACTATTTTGTACTTCTTTCCTGGCTAGTTTAAAACAGTCCCTGAAATTACAATTTCTATAGTGCCCGCAGCAGCTCTCTGAGGTCCTGAGTGGTTGTGTGTCTGTGTAGCAGGTGGGGTAGGCCCATGAACAGGTGTCAGCAGCAGGAGCCCTGTGAGCCAGGACCTGGGGCTCCATCTTCATAGCATCTGGGAGTTCTTTCTCTCTGACCTCCACACTTCTCAGAGGAGCCAGACAGTCTTGCCTAGACTTACCACGTGGTCCATCTTAGAGTAGACCACAGAACTCGACCTGAGTGTGACTGAGTCACAGGCACCTCTGTCTAGCTTTTTCATCCTGTCTGATGTGCCAAGTGACAGATTCCTGGCCAAATAATAGTCCCATGGGGAGGAAGTCAGAGCGTGGGGATAGGAAAGCACCTAGTTTTCAGGAGGCAGTTGTTGAGGGGAAACTACTTGTTCTGGGGCTTCCTCCAGGCTCAGGAAGTCCTCCACCATGTCCTGCTGTGGTTTCTCCATCCCTTCCTGGCAAAACATCTGCATGTACATAGGCACACGTGCTCATACACACACATGTGCATGCGCACATGCACAGAACTTGATTATAATTCCTGCTGAGAGCGGAGAGGTGCTTCCACCATGGATTAGTCTCTCCTGTTTCTAGTCAGATGAGCTCAGAGTTGGCTTAGTCAAATTCTGGGACACTTCCCAGCTCCCCACCCTTTTCAGCTGGGGATGAAATAGAAAATGCCTGATGCCTGGAATCAGGAGACCAATTAAACTTCAGCTATATCTTCTTAACTAGCTGTGCACTTTGGGGCAACACTCTTCCAAGCCCTATAAAAAATAATTATACCCGCCTCACAGGATTATTATGGGCAGTAGGCAGACAGTATACGTGGGATGATGCAATTATGTACATTTTCAATGTATTTGAGAGGTTAGAATGATGTAAGAAACTATGAGAAAAAAGGACAAATACAGTCTCTTGAATGAAAATGCTTGAGCGAAAATGCTCAGGGACAGTGCCTAGGTCCTGAGTTCAAGCCCCACAGATGACAATAACAGATGCTGGAGGGGATGTAGCCCAGAAGGAACGCTAGCTACTACACTGTTGCTGGGGATGTAAACTTGTTCAACCACTTTGGAAATTGGTGTGGAGTTTCCTCAAAAGACTAACCAGAGCTATGACCCAGCAATTCCACTCCTGGGCATTTAGTAGACCACAAACTAGGCCACACTTTAAAGTTACCAGCACAACCATGTTCATTGCAGTGTTGTTTATCATTGCCAAGATATGTAATCAACCCAGATGCCCTTCAGCAGATGAATGGATCAAGAAAATGTGGTATATAGTATATATACACCATGGAATACTATACTTCTATTAGGAAGAATGATACTGTACTATTCATAAGGAAATGGAAAGACTTGGAAAAAATTATATTAAGCCACGTAAGCCAGACCCAAAGAAACATAGGTTGCATGATTTCCCTCATTTGTTGTAACTATAATGTGCCTATAAACCTACAAGTCTACATCTACAAATCTACCATCTACACTAGATGGTAAAAGGAAAAAATACACTTGGATGTGATAAATTATACAGGACTCTAGATATTCTCACAGTGAGACCATAGGAGGATATTCTTAGGAGAGGATCATGAAGGCTCAATAGCTATGTGCATATGATCATATAAAATGATGTTTATTGAAATCAACCCCAAGAAATGGAAACGAGGGTTTTTGTTTTTCTCCTTTGTCACTGTTTTAGTTTTCTATACTTTTTATCTTGTAAGTTTATCTGTTTTGAAAAAGGAGCACTGAAATGGGGGGACAAAGGGTGAACAAATGCAGCTAGACTCAGTAGACAATATGTTGAAAATAAACTTTACAACTTGTGAGGGAGGAGGGATCAGGAGGCAAAAAAACTGGGAGAAATGAAGGAATAAGTGATACTGTTCAAAAAGAAATATACTCATTACCTGACTTAGGTAACTGTAATCCTTCTGTACATCACCTTTAAAATAACAAAAAGAAAAACTTATGGTGTTGCTATTAGAGGCATGGTTCAGTTGGTAGAACACTAGCCAATGAATGAAAGTGTTAGGTACTAAGTTAGAGTTCCAGTCTCAGATCTAAAGAAAAGAAAAGAAAAACTTCCAAGCATGGTAGTTCCTGCTTATAATCCCAGCCATCAGAAGATAGAAGCAGGGGGCTGGTGCGGTAGCTTGGTGGTAGAGTGCTTGCCTAGCATGCATAAAACCCTGGGTTCAATTCCTCAGTACCACATAAACAGAAAAAGGTGGAAGGGGTGCTGGTGCTATGGCTCAAGTGGTAGAGTGCTAGCCTTGAGCAAAAGAAGACAGCAGCAGCAGCAGAAGAAGCAGGAAGATCACAAATTTAGGTCATACTGGGCTAACAGCAAAATTCTTTTTCCAAAAAACAAAAAACCTGAACACATTCCTCTCAGCCTCACCCACAAACTGTCCTTTAGTCTTCCTCTCTACCTCTGTGGGTAACCACTGTTCTGACATCTGACTACAGATTAGTCCTGTCTGCAGCAACATCCTGTGAGATGTTCTATTTATAGCTATCCCATGACTTCTTTAACCAGTTCCCCGACGTTGGACAGTTAGCTTGCTGTGCAGTGTTTTGTTTTTTTCCATCATAAAAGTCTGGAGTAAACAGCCTTCTACAAAAATGTTTGTGTTCATCTCTGTCTCCTTAGGAAAAATTCCTGGACATTGTTTACAAGACCAAAGAGCATTCACATTTTTTAGCTTCTGATAAACATCACTTTATTGCCTTTTAGCAAGCATTCATTAGCCAGGTGCTGGTGACTCACACCTGTAATCATAGCTACTCAGGAGGTTGAAATCTGAATATTGTGATTCAAAGTTAGCCTAGACAAAGTCTGTGAGATTCTTTGTTTTTTGTTGGTCATGGGGCTGGAACTTGGCTTGGGCGCAGTCCTTGAGTTTTTGTACTCAAGACTAGTTTTCTACCACTTTGAGCCACAACCACTTTTCTTCTACTTTTCTGGTGGCTAATTGTAGATAAGAGTCTCATGGACTTTCCTGCCCCAGCTGGCTTTGAACTGTGATCCTCAGATCTCAGCCTCCTGAGTAGCTAGGATTATAAGCTCCTGCCCATGAGCCATGAGCTCCCACTCTTATCTCCAATTATCGATCAAAAAAGCCAGAAGTGGAACTGTGGCTCAAGTGGTAGAGCACTGGTAGTCTTGAACAAAGTACAAAACCAAACAAAACTCCATCAACAGATGATAAGAGGGGATATGGCCTAGTGGCAAGAGTGCTTGTCTCGTATACATGAGGCCCTGGGTTCAATTCCCCAGTACCACATATACAGAAAATGGCCAGAAGTGGCGCTGTGGCTCAAGTGGTAGAGTGCTAGCCTTGAGCAAAAAGAAGCCAGGGACAGTGCTCAGGCCCTGAGTCCAAACCCCAGGACTGGCCAAAAAAAACCAAAAAACAAACAAAGAAAAAACAGATGATAAGAATGTCTGTTTTCACTATAATCTTCACTATTTTTTTTTTTTGCCAGTCCTGGGTCTTGAACTCAGGGCCTGGGCCCTGTCCTTGAGCTCTTTTTGCTCAAGGCTAGTACCCTACTTCTTGAGCCACAGCTTCACTTCCGGCTTTTTCTGTATATGTGGTACCAAGGAATCCAACCCAGGGCTTCATGCATGCTAGGCAAGCACTCTACCACTCTACCACACTCCCAGCCCAATCTTCGCTATTTTCATAACTGCAAAATGCCATCTTTTTACATGACAGCTTTTGTGAGTAGCAAAGTGCTCCATGTGGTTACAGAATAAGTTATTGTAGCTAATACTGATTGGAATCAATAATAACCCAGCATTAGCAATTCTCTTGGCTGTCTGCCATGGCCAGGGCATCAGTCTTAGGTTCCTCTCGGTTAGATCAGAGAACTGGGCACTTAGCCAAATTCTAGGGCACTTCTCAGGAATTTTCCCTTCTCCCATGTCCTTTGGCATGTCCTTAGTCTTCAGGCCTCTCCAGCCTGGAATGGTACAACCTGGAGTGTTCGCCTGGGAGCTGCTTAGACTACCTGCAAGAGGGCGTTCCCCTGGACTCCTCTCCCTTTCTCTAATCTTTGTCCGTCCCCTTCATACTTCTCAGTGAGCTCCATGTCTCCTTGTTTGTAGGTACCCTGTGGTTAGCATAGGGAACCTGAGGAGATGCGGTTCTTTGGTCCTCTAACTGGTTTGGAGCAGGTGCCCTGGCCACCCTGATCATCTCCTGAGCATGATGTCTTACAGTCTGCACCAGAGTGCACATGTAAGAGGCAGAGAGCTATAAGAGCTGTCCCAGGGTCTAAAACATAGCCTTAGATACTGGACATTTCACCTCCAACTTCTACCACAGCCATGTTTTACCTGGGACAGACGTGTGACTGCTCTGCTCCAGTCTCTCATTGATATGGGAAAGGAATGAGATAATGTATTTGAAGCCATCAGTAGGCACATAATGCTTATACTAAAAAGCTGAGTGTCCTTATCACTGATTGGGGTGATTCTGGGAAGAAAATGTCACCTCTTGCCTGCAGGTAGGCCAGAGGGCCTAGTATAGAGGTCAGTGCTAAAAAATGAGAGCTGTGATTGTTATTCCTCTATTAGGCCCAGCAACCACCTATGGTGATTATACTAATTATACAACCAGAATCATGAAGGGAAGGGTTTGTCTACTTGCCTGGAGGGGAGTGTGGTGTGAGCAGGAAACTTTAGGCACCCATGGCTATCTTTTTTCTTTTCTTTTGGCAGTCCTGGGGCTTGAACTCAGGGCCTGGGCACTGTCTCTGAGCTTTTGCTGAAGGCTAGCACTCTATCACTTGAGCCACAGCACCACTTCTGGCTTCTTCTGTGTATGTGGTACTAAGGAATTAAACCCAGGGCTTCATGCATGCCAGGCAAGCACTCTACCAGTAAGCCACATTCCCAGCCCCCTATGTCTATCTTAATGGCCATACTCTACACAGCACGGAAGTGAGCAGAGCTTTCCTACCTTTTCTTTTTCATGATGTTGGGGATGGATTGCAGAGTCCAGGCAAGCTAAAGTGAGGGGTCTCTCAGTGAGCTACATCCCAGCTTAAGGCTTTTCTCTTGAAGGTACCTGAAGCACACGCTGGACCAGTACGTGGAAAGCGACTACACACTGCTCTACCTGCACCACGGCCTGACCAGCGACAATAAGCCGTCCCTCAGCTGGCTTCGAGATGCCTACCGGGAGTTTGACCGCAAGTGGGTTGGCATGTAGTGTTGGGCTTCCAGGTGGGGAGAGGTAGCTCAGAGCTGTCTGCCCGGGCATTAATCCCACCTTAGGTAAACAAGAATTGGAAATCAGAGGGCCTGGGCTTACCTGTTTCCCTACTTGCTCTGTGACCTTTCATGTTACCTAACCTCTTTGAGCCTCCTATTTCCTAATCTGTTAAATGGAGGCAACAGCAGTACTTATTTCAAGCACCTGCCATGAGTGGTCAAATCCGACGATCTTTTAAGAACCAGTCCTGTAATCCCTGCACTCAGGAGTCTGAGACATGAGTCCGAGGCTCCCCAGGGGTACACAGCAAAAGCTTATCTGGAAAAATAAAATCCAGAACCAGCCCTGTGTCTCCTACTCAACCCATTCATTCATAAGTTTCCTGTGTGACCACACAGGTACAAGAAGAACATCAAGGCCCTGTACATCGTGCACCCAACCATGTTCATCAAAACCTTGCTGATCCTCTTCAAGCCCCTGATTAGGTAAGCAGGCCCTGGGCTGTTCTCCCTGTGTGTCCGGTGTCCCGTGAGCAGATGCCCCATTAGGGGTGCGCACTGCAGTCTGAGCTGGGAGGGCTGAGGGAGGAGCTGTAGCTTGTGGATAACCAGTCTGACCCAGGCTCTTCTCTCTTGTGGGCAGCTTCAAGTTTGGGCGGAAGATCTTCTATGTGAATTACCTGAGTGAGCTGAGTGAGCATGTGAAGCTGGAGCAACTGGGGATCCCTCGCCAAGTGCTCAAGTGAGGCTTGGGGTGGGAGCTGGTGGGCAGGACTGCCTGTGTCCCCTGGCACGGGTGTGGGTATTCTGGCAGTGGGGGTGGCAAGATAAGCTGGCTCAGGGATCCCAGGTTAGGGAAGAAAGCCAGTGTCCTGATTCAGGCAACCAGATAGGGTGGGTTAGAGCCAATTCAAAACCAACCTTTGGCCAGGTGCGCAGACTCATGCCTATAAGCCTAGCTACTGTGGAGGCTGAGATCTGAGGACTGCGGTTCAAAGCCAGCCCTGGCAGGAAAGTCCATGAGACCCTCATCTCCAATAAAAAACTCAGAAAAAGCTGGAAGTGGTGCTGTGACTCAAGTGGTAGAGCACTAACCTTGAGCAAAAGAAGCTCAGAGACAGCGCCCAGGCCCAGAATTCAAGCCCCAGGACCAGCAAAATAAAAACAAAGACAAAAACAACAACCTTGGCCTCTTGTAAGCTCTGTGTATTTTCTTGGGGGCAGCATGAGGTAGGATGGTAGTAAGGTTGGTCAGCGAGATTACACAGCCAGAGGCCTTGACCCTCATCCCCCTGCATCCTCAGGTATGATGACTTCCTCAAATCCACGCAGAAGAGCCCTGCCACGGCCCCCAAGCCCATGCCACCACGCCCCCCCTTGCCCAACCAGCAGTTTGGGGTCTCGTTGCAGCAGTGAGTATGGGAAGGGCGGGGAGGGGCTGCAGGGCCTGGTCGGGCTGGGTGGCAGGCCTAGCTCCCTGCATTGGTTCCCACAGCCTCCAGGAGAAGAACCCCGAGCAGGAGCCCATTCCTGTTGTGCTCAGGGAGACCGTTGCCTACCTGCAGGCCCATGGTAAGAGCCACAGCCATGAAACCAGGGGACCCCTGACCCCTGACCCCTGACCTCCAGCTGCCCTGGAGAAGCTCTGGGAAGAGCTGAGAGCCGGCTTCCCCCATTTGAAAACCCCAAGACAGAGAGTGAGTTAAGAATGTGGTTGCTCAGAACTCAGACTTACCTGGCCCTGTTTTCTTCTCAGCTCTCACCACAGAGGGCATTTTCCGGAGATCAGCCAACACCCAAGTTGTCCGGGAAGTACAGCAGAAGTACAACATGGGTGAGTGGCCTAGAGATGTGCTAGGCCCCAGAGCCAGGACGTGTGTGTGTGTGTGTGTGTGTTGTGTGTAGGTGTGTGAAGGCAGGAGGCATAGTATCACCATTAGAGGGTTTCTCTCAATTCTGCTGCCCTGCAGATAAGGTCCCAGCTTCTCTTCCTGTCAGAGGCTCCTGTGGCCTGTGGCTTTGGGTATCACTCCATAGGTCCCACTTGTGCCTGGCTGTCCCAGGCCTGCTGCTTTACTTTCAGGCTCTGGGCCCTGGGTTCAGGTTCACTGAGAGATGAGGAATGGTTAATGTGTGCTCAGGGTTCCACTCTCCGCAGCCATCCCCTGTCACAGGACGTGGGGGGGGGGGCGGCGCAGACAGGTGCAAATGGGAGCTCCTAGGGAAGCAGGGGCTGAAGGTAAAGCTAGGAAATGGGGCATGCCTGGCCTCGGGGCTGCTGGCTCAGGTGGGTCCTGCTACCTCTACCTCCCCAGGACTCACAGTGGACTTCGACCAGTACAATGAGCTGCACCTGCCAGCCGTCATCCTTAAGACCTTCCTCCGGGAGCTTCCTGAGCCCTTGCTAACCTTTGACCTCTACCCTCATGTCGTGGGCTTCCTCAGTAAGTTCTTCCCTTTTCCCTCCCATGCCTGGTCCAGGAGTGAAGTTAGGGGTACATCAGGGGTCCATCAGTCCATTCATCCACCATGAAATATAAGCTTGTGGGCCTGGGTATCCCCGCTGTCTTGAGTGAAGGCTTCCTGAGCAAGCCCAGCACCCCTGTAAGCTGGGCCTCATTTCCCCTAGACATTGATGAGAGTCAGAGAGTGGAGGCGACGCTACAGGTTCTCCGGACGCTGCCAGAGGAGAACTACCAGGTGCTTCGTTTCCTGACTGCCTTCCTGGTACAGGTGAGACCCCACCTCCGCTACCTACTTGGGGGTAAAGGGAGAGGGGAGGAGGCTGCTGCAGATGAGGTTGCCAGGAGCCAGAAGCTTCCTGCTGCATGCCTCCACCCTGTGCTCTCTGCAGATCTCGGCCCACAGTGACCAGAACAAGATGAACAACACTAACCTGGCTGTTGTCTTTGGCCCAAACCTGCTGTGGGCCAAGGATGCTGCCATCACCCTTAAGGCCATTAATCCCATCAACACTTTCACTAAGTTCCTCCTGGATCATCAAGGGGAGCTGTTCCCCAACCCCGATGCCAAGGAGCTCTGAGCCCAGCCTCTGTCCACTGACCCCTTTTCTGGCAGTCCCAGTTCGGACTCTTCCTTCTGGCATCAGCCTTACAGGACCCTGGGACCCCCGTCCAGGAAGGGGCAGTAAAGCCCTCGATGGATGTTGGAGCCAGCCAACCAGGCAGCTCCTCCTCCCCGTCCAGTCCTCCTCCCCGGCCCTGGAGGCCTTGCTGTTACCGTCAGACATTTTCTTCGCCTTATACTTCTCACTGCCTCTTCGGAAGCCTGGCTGCAGCTGAGCTCTGCAGAGCTGGACTGGGCTCTTCATGCTGGAGAAGGACTTAGCCCTAGTAACCCGTTTCCTGCTTTTACTTGTGTCTGTTTCCCTGGTAACCATGGGGGACTAAATCACTGCCGGCTGGGCTAGTGGCTGGGGCCAGCCCACTCCTTGGCTTGGCCTGGCCATGTTGAGGTGTCTCCCTGTCTGGGTCAGTTGCTCTGCTTTTTAAAGTCCTACTGGGTACTGGCCTGGATGCAAGTCCCCTGTGTCTTTCCTCTCTGCTAATGGCTCAACCTTGGATAATTCCACAATGAAGGAATGACAGGGCTGGAGTCAGCTTCCTATTTCTGCCTCCTGGATCTGCCTTTGCCAAATGGTACTGCCCCAGCGTGTCCTATCCTCGTTTTGTCTTGGGTGGCAGAACGTAGAATCTGCATCCATTGAAACGGGCCTCGGCTCCATCTTGTCAGGTAGGGCCAGAGGTGAGCAGGCTCAACCCCATGCCTGGCCTGTGCTCTCACATGCACACATCCTTGGCCATGTAGATGTGTCTGTTGTGGAGTCACACTGGTCCCAGCTGTGGCCAGAGGTGACTTAGTGCCTCCGGATCTACCATGGCTCCCTCCTTCAGCCTGGGAATTCTTAGAGGAGCAGAGGCTCTGAAGACCCACAGGAGGGGATAGAGATTTTGATGCTAGATCAGCCCCTGTAGGGTAGATTTGTCAACCTCCCCAAGGGAGAAATGGGGCCCCAGGGCCCCATTATCTTTCAGAAAGCCTGGACCTCCATGGTGATGGATATCCCTCATCTTGATGAGCCCTGGGGACCCTCTTCCTGTAGCTTTGTCCCCTGTAGCAGGGAAGTACCTACAGTGACCCTGCTGCCATAGTTACCCCCAGGCAGGACAACTCCAGAGCCTGAAGTATGGGGATCCCCAGTGACTGCTCTCTGGTGGGGCTTGGGCCTGACTTCTCTGGGCTCCTCTTGAGGTATGCTGGGACCTGAAACCGCTGCTGGTTCTGTTCCGTCAGACCCTGTGTTTCTCAAGCCTGGCCCTGGCCTGGGCTGCTCTGCTTTTGCCCTCCTTTGTATAGTAAAAAGGCAATTTCTTTCAGCCCTAGTCACTTGGGAGCCTTTTGAGTTTGTGTCTCTCCTGTCCTTTGCCTCATTGGTCTGTATCCAGGGTACTTGTACTGTGAATCAAGTGTTCACATTCACATTTAATAATTTCCTTGGCACCAATCATGTATTTCACCATTCGCACTTTTTGTATTTCAATAAAAAATGAAATGGAAAACTGTTCTTCTCATCATAAGTTGAAGCCTTGAGAATGGAACGGTGGGTGTGATGTGCTTGTGAAATCAGAGGTGGGAAATGAGGAAGTTCTCTTTCCCACCGTCTGCCCCCTTCCTCATCTTGTTCACCTATGAGTAGGCCAGGGGCAGCTTGGCTTTCCATTATTTTTCTTTCTTCCAGGACTGGGGCTTGAACTCATGGGCTCACACTTAGATTGCTTGGTTGTTCATGACTTGTGTTTACCCCTAAAGCCATGTCTCCAGCCCTCCTTCTCTGCTGCTTGATTTTGGAGATAGTTTCAAGGATTGTTTTCTGTCCAGGCTGGCTTCCACTTGAGATCCTCCAAGTCTCAGCCTTCTGAGTAGCTAGGATTACAGGTGTGAGCCACCAGTGCCCAGCTCACCCTTCTACTTCTTGCCCTGTAGCAGCCTGAGAGTGAGGCGTCCGCCTGGCTACTGGAGGCTTTCAAAGATCCAGTTTTCCTTCTCTTAAGCAGAGTATGCCTTAAAGGTTTAGATGGTAAGTTTTGGGTTGAAGCTCTGGCTCAATGGTTTAAAAAAAAAAAGCCTGTTAGTATATCTAAGGCTCTGGGTCCAACCCCCAGCACACAGGCAAGTGGGGGAGAAGATGATTTTTTTTTTTTGCCAGTCCTGGGCCTTGGACTCAGGGCCTGAGCACTGTCCCTGGCTTCTTTTTGCTTAAGGCTAGCACTCTGCCACTTGAGCCACAGCGCCACTTCTGGCTTTTTCTATATATATGATGGCAAGGAATCAAACCTAGGGCTTCATGTATACTCTACCACTAGGCCATATCAGCCCCAATGACCTTTTTTTAAATGGCTTATCACTGGAAGGTAGGAGAGCAGAATCTCACTTGGCAGTTGTCAAGGTTAATTTCAAGGTGTTTTCTGTCTATTGCAGTTAGGAGGCTCTGGTGGCCCCAGCTGAGACTTCTTCCTCTTGCTTGCTTGGGCTGGGGCAGCTTAGCTAGAGCGCAGGTTTAGGCAAGGCTAAGGTGGTGGTTATAAACACGGGGCCTGAGTGCCAAGAGTCCTCACTGTACAACTGTGGCCTGTGGCCAGGGACCTCGAGGCAAAAGACATTGGCAATCTCCTCACTAGCTCTGCAAGCTGTAAGCTGGGTGACTGGAGCACCAAAGGAGTCACACAGGGAAATAGGAGGGGAGCCAGAGAAATGGGGAGCTGTGGACTCAATTAGGTTCCTGGCATGGTCTCTGCTCAGTTCAAGTGTCAGTTCACAGAAGACTTAGCAATAGCAGGTGTCAGGGGTGAAGCACAGAGTGAGACAATTGAGTACTCTGCTTCTAGGGGGATCTTAATGGAGGGGAGGGTCATTTGGGACAGCCCAAATACATCCCACCTAGGGTTTGAGGAACTGTCCAGCCAGGGGCACCGAAAGCCCTGAAAGGCAAGAGTGAGCTTAGCTCCATTCTCTTCAGGCCAAGGTTTGATCTGAATTTAGTTTTCTCATGTCTTACTTTTGTCCTGGAGCTTGACTTCAGTATGAAACAGGGTGGGGACAACCCGGGCAGCAGTTGTGTGGTTCTGGCCAAGTAGAGTGATGGATAGCAATGTGCATGTCACACACAATGGCTCTACCTCCAGCTCCTATCACCACCACAAATGAGGCACAAAGCAGGAAGAAGGGCCAACTTTTGCTAGGATGAAGCTGGCAGCTCCCTGGGCCAGGAGGGCCTATCCCAGCAGACCCTTCCTAGCTCCCAAGTCCCCGGAGCAATAAAACAAACCTGTGCAAGCTCCTGACTTCCTGCCATCTCAACTCACTTCCCTCCTTTCCGTGTTTGCTTGGCCACATCCCTCTTATTACATCCGCAACTGCTCTGATGTCTTCTGCCTGAAACATGGCAGAGGTCTGCCACTGGTACCTTCAGAAATAGGCCAATCGGGCTGGGAGTATGGCCTAGTGGCAACAGTGCTTGCCTCGTATACATGAAACCCTGGGTTCAATTCCCCAGCACCGCATATATAGAAAACGTCCAGAAGGGGTGCTGTGGCTCAGGTGGCAGAGTGCTAGCCTTGAGCAAAAAGAAGCCAGGGACAGTGCTCAGACCGAGTCCAAGGCCCAGAACTGGCAAAAAAAAGAAATAGGACAATCTGCACGGCCAGTGGTGAACATGTTGTCGAAGGGGAATACAGCTGACAATGGCCAGCTGCAAAGGGAGATTGTGCTACACGTGTACCTCTTATGTACCATCTCACTGAATATTCAAATGTATGATCCTGCAATGTATAAAGAAAATGAGGCTCTCCACAAGCTTCCTGACCCAACCCTAAGGCTACTATTGTCCAGTGTCAAGCCCCAAGGCCTTTCTGCATTCTAAGAAGCCCCCGTGTTTCCTTTTTCATGGAGCCTGGTGATGACCCAGACCTGAAGAGAGGTGGGAGACAATTTGCAGGAGTTGTAAAGTACAGAAAAGATGTTTTATTGTAAATCTCTTGGATACATTTTAAAGTGTAGCTCAGTTGGAGTACATTGAAGGAGGGCCTTTGCCACCCAGAAGCAGATGACTGGTCCCAGTCTGTTCCCCGGGGGCTGCAGGAGTCAGTCTAGAGCTCATTCCTTCTATTGTGTGGGGCTGAGGGGCAAGGGCCAGGTTGCCTTGCTTCTCCCAGGCTCAGACAGGTCTCAGTCTCTTCCTGAGTAGTCTTGGAGAAAGGGCTGCAGCCTGCAGAGGCTTACAGCCTTGGCCAGTGGTACCAGGCCTTCCATGCAAGGTCTGAGAGCAGCAGCTGAGAGGAGGGCTTTAGTAACTTACTAAGCCCTTCCTCCTCAGCGCTAGTCCAGGGAACAAATCTGATCGGTTCAGCAGGCCACGATGTGCCGGTTGGCCACCACTGCTGGCAGCAGAGACATGCACAGGGCTCCCCTCCAGAGTGCACGCCGGCCTTCAGAAGTCAGCCTTGCAGGTGGGAACAGCTTGACATGCAGTTCACAAACAAGCAACTGAGGCACCTGCTCCACAAAGCAACAGCTGCTGCCAAGGAGTACCCAAGGGGCCAGGAGGAACAGGGCAGGCTGGCTCTTCTTGCCCAGCCACCAGTCAGGCTGGAGAGGGCAGATGGTGAGGCACTTGACTTACTCAAGTAATAATACCTGAAGGGTTAAGTCAATCACATGCCCAGCTTTGGTTTCTCAACAGGGAACCACATCCAGCTCATAAACCCAGGGCGGTGTATTACAAACCATGGGATTAGAGAGGTGGTAACCAGGCCTAAGCCCAAGTAGGAAGAGGAAAATCTTCATAGTCCAGCCCCCAACGATCAGGGGCAAGTACTCTGGAAGCAAGGGCACACACAATGCCACTTGGGCATGGCATCTATGCAACTGAGGAGTCATCACATTTAGCACCCCGAGACTTCCTGGCTGCCAGAATGGAGCCTGCTGAGACCGAGGGCAATGACAGTGTTTACCAGGAGTCTGCAGGAGTACAAGGGAAAGCCTGCTGTCAGCCCAATACAGTTTTGGGAGGTTTACTTGGCCCTTGCCAGCCCTTTTATTGGATCTCACCTTCAATGCAATGGCAAGGAGGATCCCCAAGCAGCATCCCAGATCCGGAGGAACCTCCACAGGAGGCCTCTGTCCCAGGAAGAGGCCCTGAGCCTTCCCCAAGGGAAATAGCTAACCTCAAAACATTTTCTCTATAAAATATCTGAATTCTCTGAAAGTAATAAATATTTCCCATGTCCCCTAACCAAGAAGCAGCGACGTGTCATGTGTGGGGGAGTGATATTTGCTGTGGCTTTCAGTAATTTGGGGCTTCCCTATGGAGCTGAGGGGCTGAGTACCGGCAGCCACCAGGGCAGCTCAGCCTTCTGGTTAGGACCAGCACAACCTTCCAGAGGGGCGGTGGGCTTTGGAGTTTGTGTCTTATCGGGCAGGCAGGCCTGTCCTATTGCCCAAAGTATATGTGCAGTGGGGAGAACCAGGGAAAAAGACAGGAAAGGAGAGAGGGAGGGAGAGGGAGGGAGGGAGGAAAAGGAAGAGAGAAAGAGAGAGAGAAAGAGAGAGAGAGAGAGAGAGAGAGAGAGAGAGAGAGAGAGAGAGAGAGAGAGAGAACCCAAGAATAAAAGGAGACACCTAGAGCCTACAGGACCTTCCTCCCTCCTTCCAGCATGGTCTCCCCTTCCTTTTTCTGCCTTGTCCCGGCCTTCTGGGCCACCAGCTGGAATGTCAAGTGGTTGATGGTAAGAGCAGCAGGCAGGGGACCAGCCAGCTTCAGGGCAGATCCAGATGGGAGGCTGGAGCAACAGGATCTAGGTGACATCCTTTTGTGGAGCAGCTGATGATGACAGGCAGAAGATGGGTGGCCCTGCTGAGCCTCTTTCATTAAACCAGGTCTTCTAAATGCAAGGCCTGAGGGCAAGCCCTTCCTCTGGCAGTTACTAGGCTTCATTGCCACCATGGAGTCTCAGGAAGGCCCAAGAATAGAGACTTGTGGGCCCCCGTAGGGAACCCTCCTGCCTTCCATCTGGCTGGGAGCAGCAGGAGGGACGGGAGCAACTGAGGAGAGGCTCTCAGCCCCTGGGACCACAGGAATGCTGCTGGCACAGGACGTTTTTACTGCAGGGTTTCTACAAAGGCATCAAATTCGCGGACGTTCTTCTCATGCACAGCCAGCCTCTCTGGTAGTGAATCCTGTACCAGAGAAGAGAAGAAGGGCTTACCCAGACTGGCCTAGGAGAGGCACCAGCCAGTCCCAGAGAGCGAGGAAGAGAACAGGGCAAAAAGTGATGCTGAGCAGTGCCGGCGGGGTGAGCACAAGGCAGGATGGCAGAGAGGCAATTGGGGTGGGGGAGGGGGCATGTCCTCAGGGATTGGGGGTGGTGGTGTAGGGCCATACTAAGAATTGGAAAATTAAATACCAACTGTGCTTGGCACAGATTGAGGCCCACAGTAGAATGAAACTGCAAGTTCACAGCACCATGGATCAAGGCAAGTTTAAGCAAGCCTTTTCATGCCCTTTTTGGACCAACAGGGACAAAGTAGCCATTGCAGCCCCAAGACCAGTGGGGCAGGTCTGTGGGAGGCCCAGCCCCAGCACCTTCATACTGGCCAATCGAGGCTGAGGGGACACAGAAAAAGAGAAGCAGAGGAAAACAGCTGGGAGACACTAGCCTGCCATACGGTGCCAGCTATGGATAAAGATCTTGCCCTACGTAATGGTCTGTCACCATTAGGACTAAGTAACAGAAAGCAATCTGTGGGGCTCAACCACCTCAGAGAGACCTGCTGATGGTGGGCTTATGCAGAAGAAACTTGGGAGAAGGTGAAGACTCTCCAGCACTAGATCCTGAAGTAGGCCACACACCCTGACAGCAAAGGTGGGTCTAGACCCAGTTGCCAGGAAGGCCTGGGAAGGAGCTAGCACTGGCTGTGGGTCACAGAGACAAAACCGAGAGCCAGGTTTTTGCACGGCGCAGGTCACATGAGAAGCAGGGGATTGGTGGTCGGAGGGATGAGCTCAGAAAGGAGGCCCTTTGGGGTCAAAGCTGTTTTGCCTGGTTCTATGTGATCTGGGCAAATTAATCACAGAGTTGGTTTTCTCTTCTGTTAACTAGAATAATAAGAAAACCTACATTTTGGGGCTGCTGAAAATTCATATTAAAACCCAAGAAAAATGCTTGGGCAGAGAGAGGCTGGCAATGCAATTCAGTGACTTGATCACTAGGTGAGGTGGATGCTGGGATAAACTCCAAGCAGACATCCCCAGAGTGAGGTAATTCTCCCATGCCCAGATCAGAACAAGTTAGTGATTTGTGCAAGCCACGTTTGGTTGCCCTTCGAGGCAGCAAATAGGCAATACTCTAAGCAGACGTGGTAATAAAATCAATCTCAGAATGCTTGGCCAGGCATGAGAAGGGTTTGATGCAGGAGGGAGCTCTCTGAGGAAGGCAAGATCACTGATCTTCAGGACTTACCTGCTCCTTGGCCCTGCACCACAGTCTGCCTGGCAGAAGACGGGTACTGCCAGTGTGTGCAAGTAATGCAGAGAATATGCAGTGCAAAGGAAAACTGAGCTTGAGCAAATCTAAGATAATTACTAGTGGGTACCACTGGTGTGTCTCAAGAGTCTTTCCTGAGGGGAAGCAAGGACAATGGAGGCAGAGGGGTAGGGAAAACAGGAAGCAAGTTCTAGGTCTATAGCACAGGAATGACCATCAGCGGGGGGAAGTTCCATACCAAGTCTTCAGCCATGGACTGAGCTCCAATATCTATGGAAAGGCTGCTCAGCTGAGGGGGGTTCTGAAATTCACGATAGAAAGTCCCCAAGTCCATTGGAAGAATGTCATCTTTAGAAAAAGCAGGTTTCTTAAAAAAAAAAAAAAGCATATGTATACATACTCACACACACGGAGGGAGAAAGAGACAAATCAGAGGAGATAAGCTATGAACAAAGAAAAGCTTCTTCTAGCCTATCCGAGGGAGAAGAGTCTTTACACCGTGCCCTTCTAACTACAGATGTCTAACCTGGGTCTCTCCTTCATTAAGTTTATGTCCCTTCCTTCAATTCCCTCCCTGAGTCAAGTAAGGCCATCCATTAGGCGTGAATAGGACTTTTAAGTGGATACCACTGTACACCAGTTAGACTTCATGATGAACTTAACCCACGCCCTGGCACAAGTGCCTGACTACTCATGGGCCTTCAATTGCCTCCCCAGAAGTCCTTGGCCCCATCCCCCACCTCCTGATCCCAGGGAGAGATCTTGTTTAAGTCTAAGAAATGCACGGCGGTTTGTTTGCCGTGGATCAGCCCAGGTGAAGGTTGGGGATGGCCACTTACGAAGTCGATCATCACAAAGTCATCATGCGCATTGCCACTGCTGCCCCCACTGGAGCCATTGGAGTGCAGGCTGCCGTGCAGAGGAGACGCCGTCTCTGGGGACTCGGGAGGATTCACCTGGTTCAGAACAAGGCAGAGTCAGTGCTGAGTCTGTGAACTGGACCCATGGCACTATGCGCCAACTGAGAGGTCTGTGTAAGGAACTTAGCACTGGCAGTAGATGTAGAAGCCCGGGGGCCTAGCTTGCGGTCTGTGGAAGCCCAGCCAGGACGGTGCCTACTGCACCATCTCCTGGAAACTGGCGGTCACAGGTGGGCTCACCATGGGATCAGCATCCTCCAGCTCCAAATTCTTGGGAGCAAACATGGCAAAAGGTATGTCCAAACTTGTCAGAGTCACCTGAAGAGACAGGAGAGAAGCATTCGCGCCGGCCCCTCCCCTGGCTCGCATGCTCACGGGCCGTCAGGAGCCAGCGGACGGCTGTCCACTCCATCCTCACAGCCTCCTTGTCTCCCATCACCTAAGTACACAGAATAGAACCCTGACAATTGAGCTGGGCAAGTGTGAGCCACAGCAACGCTGGAACAATGGGGGTCACTGGACCTGTGCAGGAGGAACCTCCTTTTCCAAAGTAAGGCGGAGGTAATGGCAGTTTGTGAACTAAAGAGTGTCCACCTGTCTCCCAGGGGGTGTCAAAAGTTCTTAGTCTTCTTCACAGTAAAACACACACACACACACACACACACACACACACACACACACACACACACTTTTGCAGCCATTTTCAGTAGTTCCATAAGATGCTGCCCATAGGGCCTCACTGTAAGGACAGACATTACAGACATTCTCACAGGTGGCGGGGCAGAGTCACCTGGTTGATGGGTTTGTTGACAAAGGCTCCCACTTTTCGAACAAAGATGGTCTCCAGGACATCGTGTGGGGAGGCCCGTCCCTCACTGCTGGTGGATACAGTTTCTGCATCCTCACTAGAGAAGAAAGGGAAAGCGAGTGCTCACTCTCCCACAGCACAATGACTCAGTTTCTCCATTAAGTCCACCCTCTTGTGGGACTAGAGCCTGAGCAAGCCTCAGGTCCAACCCCCCAAGGAGACACAGCACCACGTGGTTTGGCTGCTGCCAGTGTCCCCTGCCTCATGAGAAGATAGGAGACTGTACTTGCTGGAACAAGTAAAACTTAGGCACACGAATGAAACTGTTCATTATAATTGTGTAAACTTACAAAAGCTGATCTGAAACAGCAGTAATAAGACATCACTTAGCAGGCACCGAGCGCCACACACAGGACAGCAACTCCCACAAACTGCCAGTGTAGTAGTATTAATTACAGAACTAAGCCTCACATTTTAGACTTTCTTCTTGTTCTATACAAAAAATGGTATATTTTATAGGTATAATATTAAATTAACTCTTACCATACAAAATTTCCATTTAAAGTCAAGAGTCCTACATTTGAGGCCTTAGCCAACCAGAGCTCTCTCCCCTCTTGGTGAATTGCCTGGGTCCTAGTTTCTACACTCATGTTTCTCTCCTCGTTCCCCACCCCCGCTTCAGTCCTGTATGACACAGGGGCTCTAAGCAACAGAAATGGGGCTGCCAGTGGCTGCCATCCAGAAGTCACAGAAGGCTCTAGCCTCTGGCCAAAAAATGGGCTCAAGGTGAGCAAGGACTATGCAAGGCGATCTCTGGAGTCCAGGCAGCAGGGGGACCGGCATGGAGGAAAGGCTTCTGAGCTCTTCTAACCTTCAGCTCAGAACCCCTGTCCAGGGTCCTTGGTCTTTCAGCTACTTTTAGACATGACCCTGGAGGTGAGGCTCAAAATGGAAGTGTAAAATGACTAACATTTTCCTTTGAGTAAGGACAACAATGGAAAACTGAAAAACCAAGAATGGAATGTTTCTCACTATAAAGGACACACAACCACAAAAGTCTCCCGAAACAGTTCTGCTCTACCACTCCACTGTGGGAAACACATCTCTACAGTGGGAATGTTCATTTATGATGGGGGCGGGGGGCACCCATTATCTCCAGTGCCTTCCAAGGAGGGGAGAAGAGGTACAGGACAGGACAGCTTGCAGTACAGTCCCAGGGAGGAGCACAGCTCTCGAGTCAGGCTGCAGGCTGTGCCCCAGTGGCACCCTCCTCAGGCTGACATTCATTCATTCATTCAGTGCTGGGATGAAACCAGCCCTCATGTGTACTAGGCAAGGACTCTACCACTCATTTACCATGGCCCCCTCATCTTGAAAACATAGGGGTCAGTGGTCATTTAAAAAATTTTGTTTTTGGGTACTATGGTTTGAATTCAGGGCCTTGGGCTTACTCAGGGTCTTGGGCACTGTCCCCGAGCTTCTTTAACTCAAGGCTAGCCCTCTACCACTTGAGCCACAGGACCACTTCCTGCTTTTTTCTCTTTATGTGGTACTGAGGAATTGAACCCAGGGCTTCATGCATACTAGGCAAGCACTCTACCGCAAAGCCCCCTTCCCAGCCCCTCCTGACTGGTTTTGACAGTGGCAGAGCCACAATGGGGACTCACCTGCTGGAAGGGGTAGCAGCACAGTGGATGCCGTCGGAAGGTGTGTGAGTTGCCAATCTTTCCTGGTCAGCCTGGGCGCCATGAGTGGGCTGGGTGGGAGCAAGGGGTACCCCACCTTCCTTCCCCGGAACCATGAGCTTTGGGGGAAATGGAAAGAGAATGAACCATGGCGGTGTCGGGCCACAGGGAAACCTCACACCCTAGCTTAGTAGTGTCTGCTTTCGAGCTTTCCATCACAGTGTCACCTCCAGGTAGGCAGACATCCTGGATCTTTCTGCTCTACTAGAAGACATGCACAGGGATGACTACAGAGGGTGAAGCGAAGAGGAAGAGAAACCCGAGGAAAGTCATCTTTCCTTTGAAGATGGCTCCTTCCTCTCAGTCACTTTCATCCTCCAAAGAGCCTTGTTTCCAAACAGTACACTACTGGTAGTTGAAGAAGTCCCTCAACTGCTCCAGGGCAGGGAGGCAGCCCTGGGAAGCCCGTGGTCCTCCCCATCTTGAAGGTACCTGGTGAGGGTGTGGAGCATTTAAGCCAGCAGCAAACACTACCGGATAAGCCAGGTCAGCTGATCCAAGGCCCAGGACAGCAGGCTGATAGGAAAGGCGAGAGCTTGAGAGCTGAGCAAGAAAAAAACAGGGGCAGAGGAAAGGCAGGAAAAAAATAGGCAATCCTAGTGTGTGACAAGTGATGGAGCTGTGTAGAAATGGAAGGGAGGGGCCCAAGCCCCCAGGCCCACAGTGTAGGAGCCTGATGGAACATATGCCAAGGTGGGCCAGGCTTTTTAGACCCCTTTCGGGTAAGAAAACAGACACTTGCTTGTGCTGGAGCTGAGATTCCCAGTCTGGAGCCACCCAAAGGCCTCCAATGAGCTCCGTGCTTCCCTGTTCCCAGGGGCTCCGCTTGTTTTGAGCCCAGCAGATCCCCAGGGAACAACCCAAGGCCAGACTTGGAGTCAAAGTCATCAGTTTTTCCTAAGTCATTCTATTTTCTCCTTTGTCCTTGAGGTCCCTTTGAAATAGAAGGCCATCTTCTCTAATCACACCCTCCATCACCCCTGGGTATGGAAGGGTTCCTATTTATATTGAAAAAAAGTAAGAATACTAGTCTTGTTTATTTGAAAATATGATATAAATAACTCCATGTACTTTTCACATCAACAGAAGGAGGAGGGGTAAATGAATCCCCTATTTTTGGGTTGCTGGCCTGTGGCTGTCCTGTTAAAAATCAATTACTGAGCCTCAAAATAATCTCAGAGCACTTGGGGACATTTAAGTAACCATCCACTTTGCTCTGTTTCCAGTTTTTAAAGAGAAGGAAGCCATCTGATCATTCCCCTTCTACCCATTATGAACTCACATGATGGGCAAAGGCCAGTCCTGCCATGGGGACCCTCAGAGTGTCCGTCACCACAGGAGTAGGGGTCTGAAAATGTGCCTTTGTGACAGTAAACACACACTGTGTAAAGACACACACAGAGACAGGAGAAACAAGAGAAGAAAAGAGAAAAGGGACTTGAGAAAGAAATGAAACACCAGTGGGGCGGCAGCGAGAGGCTGGAGAGACCATGCTAACTTCAGAGAGTCGCTAGGGGAACAATGGATACTGGCTTCCCAAAGGGACAACTTTGAGAAGTTGGGTCCCTAGATTTATCCCAGCATGGGTCCTCCATCCTGAGCCCCAGACAAGCAGCTCAAAAATCAAGCTGACTCCAGTGGGTAGGATCTGGCAAAATAGCAACATGCGAGTCACTCATTAGGCTGTTTTTTTTTTGTCAAAAGTGGGGTGGGAGGAAGCCACTGAGCTGCTTTCAGGAGGGAGGACCTGAGTGCAAGTGCCAGGTAAGCCCAAGAGGAATGAGGAGGCTCGCTTGTCATGTTACACAATGTTAAACAGCAAGCCTCTGCAGGGGCCCACGATGTGCGGGTGGATGCTTCCCTCCATGGTACCAGGGAAGATGAGAGTGTGTGAGGAGTGGGTGTCCGTGGGCATGAAGATGTGTTCCTAGAGTCTTACGGTATGGGAGAACTTGAGTGAAAAAAACCCTTAAAATACAACATTCCAAAACACCTTATGAACATGGTGATTATTGGGAGTTGGCTGTTTCGGCTTTAAATCTAACCAATTAGCTAATCAATGCTTAGAATTAGATGAAGAGCTGTAGGGCACAGTAGCAAGTTCAGAGTCACAACTATTTCAGGCCTGTATCTGATTGACACAATGATCCTTATTTTGCGGGCAAATCAAACAACACTGTTAACATGTATTTCCTGGATTCCAGCACAGACTGAGTAGAAGCTGTTAAATAACTATGTAACTCACTGGATTAAACTAAGGAAGAAACTTAATAGCAACAGAAAATGAGGAGAACTGTTAGAAAATGATTTTCTTTTTGTTTTATCATTCAGTTTCAAAGAAGTATTTCCTTTTCTTTCTTCTTCTTCTTCTTCTTCTTTTTTTTTTTTTTTTTTTTTCCAGTCCTGGGGCTTGAACTCAGGGCCTGGGCACTCTCCCTAAGCTACTTTTGCTTAAGGCTAGCACTCTACCACATGCGCCACAGCACCATTACTAGCTCTTTCTGTTTATGGGGTACTGAGGAATCGAACCTAGGGCTTCATGTATGCTAGGCAGGCACTCAACCACTAAGCCACATTCCCAGCCCCCAAAGGAATATTTTCTGTACCAAACTCTATCCAGTCTCCATCAGAACTACTCAATGCTTACCAATGAAGTGCATATTGTTGATCAAATCTTGGCATGATCTAGTTTATGTTTTAAGTTTTATTTTTTGGCTTTGGTGTTTTGCAATGCTAGGGATCAACCTAAGTCCCTCTATTCACTAAGACTTTATGTATGAGTTGATTTTGTTTTGTGGTACTGGAGATTGAACTCGGGGCTTTAGCGAGCACTCTACCTATAACTCCAGCCGTTTTTCTTTTAGTTGTTTTATTTTATTTTTTTGCAAGTCCTGGGGCTTGAAATCAGGGCCTAAGCACTTTCCCTGGCTTCTTTTTGCTCAAGGCTAGCACTCTACCACTTGAGCCACAGTGCCACTTCCAGCTTTGTTCTATATATGTGGTGCTGAGGAATCGAACCTTGGGCTTCATATATACGAGGTGAGCACTTTTACCACTAGGCCATATTCCCAGCCCTCTTTTAGTTCTTTTTTGAATAGAATCTTCAGGTTTTAGTCAAGGTCAGCCTGGACCATACTTATGGACCCATAATGAGGTCTCTCAAACTTTTTTCCTGGGCTGGTCTCAATCCACAATCCTTGAGATCTCTGCTTTCTGAGTAACTAGTTTACAGGTGTGAACTGAGCCTGGGCCATGATCTATTTTAAACCATAACAAGACACAACTGGTAACGGATATCATGAGACAACCTCTCTATATATACCAATGAACTTATGCAAACGGTAGGTATAGAAGCTGCTTAGCATCCATTCTAACTTAGGGGCTAAACTGATTTGTTATGGTCTAGCTTCACCATCCCTCATAGCTCCTGAACCACAATTGTATTTGTTTATGAACCTATCATTTACAAAACAAAACTGTTTAATAAAATCAAATTTGACATATGCACATTCTGGTTGGCTAACCTCCCCCTAAAAAAGCAAGCAAGCAAGCAAACAAACAGATACCTCCCATTAATGTACTGGTAAGCAAATGGGCCTTAGGGAGTGTATACCTGTAATCTCAGTTACTTGGGAGCCAGATACTGGGAATACTAGGAGGAATGAAGTTCAAGGTCAGACCAGCCAAACATGATAGTATGCATCTATAACCTTAAATACTGGGGGCATACGCACATTCACAGTCTGAGGCCAACTAGGGAAAAGATGGGAGACTAACAGAAAAACAACTAAAGCTAAAGAGGGCTGGAGTGTGGCTCCTGTGGTAGAGTGCTTACCTAGTAAGCAAATGATCCTAAGTTCCAAGTTCCTATTTTTTCACTCATCTTGATCTGTGCTAGTAAGCAATACTGCTTACTGCTCATGTCCACATGAGCAGTTCAACTCTACTCTCCCAAACCAAAGTGTCTAGGGTAACTGAGAATAAAAATCTCTTCTACCACAGCTGTTTCTTTCTTTCTTTCTTTCTTTTTTTTTTTGCCAGTCCTGGGCCTTGAACTCAGGGCCTGAGTACTGACCTTGGCTTCTTTTTTTTTTTTTTTTTTTTTGCTCAAGGCTAGCACTCTGCCACTTGAGCCACAGCACCATTTCTGGCCGTTTTCTGTATATGTGGTGCTGGGGAATTGAACCCAGGGCTTCATGTATACGAGGCAAGCACTCTTGCCACTAGGCCATATCCCCAGTCCCCACAGCTGTTTCTTGTGGGCTGCAAAATTTAAGGCCAGCCTGTGCTACCCAGTAAGACCCTGTCTCAAAAGAATTGTGTGTGTATAGGCACATACGTGTGCACATGTGCATGCATGCTGAGGACTCAAGGCCCTCCCACAGATGAGACACATGTTCAACCACTAACCGCCTTAGTACAAGCCTCCTTTTCAGGACAGGTAAGAGTGATGCATGGATTCTGCAATCTCATTCACAGATATTTAGCTTCTGTTTTTGAAACACCTCAGAACAATTATTAACAATGATTGAACAACCAAGGATATGTATTTTTTAATGTTCATAATTAAAATAGTACAGGAAATGAAAAGTTATGGTGAGCTGATGTATTTGTTCTATCTACTAAATAAGGAAGGAGCAGGGATCATCTGGACTGGGTAGGGAGGAAGAAATAAAGCCTAATGGAAGTGGATAGTGGGTGTATTGGGCAGGGGTGGGGGCTGTAGCAAGGAGGCAGAAGATGAAGCACTGGGGTGGAGGGTAAGCAAGGCTGTTCTGCTGACACAGCTCAATCCAGGTCCATTACTAATCAAGACCTGGAGATGCTTCCTCCGGGGAAGCTGACGCCATTGGGAGCCTGTACCTTACTGAAGTTTGCTGGGTTTACCAGTGAAGGCTGACACAAGTGGAAAATTTAATGACTAAAATGTTTGTGCCAATTATTAAGAATTGATATTGCTTCCTTACTTAGTGCTTCCTTATTTAGTACAAAAGAGCTCTTTTAGAAACCAAATTTATTAATCCAAAAGAGAACTATATTAACAAGTATAGGTGAGAGTAGATTGCTTCTTTGGTATCAGAATGCACTTGGAATTCTGTGACTTGTTTTCTAGGGAATTTGAAGATGATAGCAGGAAGGGAAGGCAAAGGCTACATGTAATCCTGGGGGTTTCAGAATGGTTAGACTAGAAACACTGCATTCCTGCCTAGTAGGTAAGGCTTTCTGTCACTCTCAACCCTCTCCTAGCATTTGTCACCAACAACAGGGACACCATTCCATAAGCCCACATGGAGTAAGTGGCACCATCTCAGAGCTGTTTCTCCTTACCTGGGAGGGAGGGGACGTGGAAAAAGAGGTGGTACACACTTCTTGAGAGTCTTCCACTGATGGATATGTTACTCCAGCATCCTCACCTGCAGTTCTAAAGTGAAGAAAAAGAAACCATTTTAGAGTGATAGAGTTAACATCAGAAAGTACATAATAATGGTTAAATAAGGCTGGAGACTTGTGTCAAGAACTGTTTCAGGGGCTGGGGATATGGCCTAGTGGCAAGAGTGCTTGCCTCGTATACATGAGGCCTTGGGTTCAATTCCCCAGCACCACATATATAGAAAATGGCCAGAAGAGGCGCTGTGGCTCAAGTGGTAGAGTGCTAGCCTTGAGCAAAAAGAAGCCAGGGACAGTGCTCAGGCCCTGAGTCCAAGGCCCAGGACTGGCCAAAAAAAAAAAAAAAAAAAAAATGGCCAGAAGTGGCGCTGTGGCGCAAGTGGCAGAGTGCTAGCCTTGAGCAAAAAGAAGCCAGGGACAGTGCTCAGGCTCTGAGTCCAAGCCCCAGAACTGGCAAAAAAAAAAAAAGTAAATTTAATTTAATTAAAAAAAAAAAAGAATTGTTCAGAGTTCAGAATGCCAGATGACAGCTGGAAAACCAATCAATTTGCTCAGAATACATAAACTACAGGTACTCATATAGTCTTCAAGTAACTTGCTACAGAGGAAAGTCACATTACTATCACCAAAATCCAAATGCCTCAGAATTTTGAGACATTCTGCATCATCCCACACATTTTAGGGTACCAAACAGACAACAGCAGTAAGGTAAGCTAAGCTCTTCCCTTCTCTCCGTGAGGCAACTGAATATTCTTGCGTAGTTGCAGTTTGAGACAGTACCTTTCATAATCCTCACCTGTAATTGCAGGGGTGCATGGGAGAGGAGCTAGGATAGGGACGGTCCACAAAGTGATCAATGATAATCCCCATGATAGGTGGGGTCCTCTCAAATTGCCTGTAATGCAATAAGCAAACTGAAATATTTGTTAAAATTCCTTCCCAGCCCCCATCAAGTCTTCAGAGGGCCTTTCACATTTTATCTATTAGCGGACACTACTGCTGCCTTAATGCAATCTCCAAATATAGACCATCAATGTTACATTCCAGTCAAACTCTTAAACCTGAAAATGGATGTGCTCACTCACTCGCTTGCTCTCCTTCTCTCACACTCTCTATTTCATTCTTCTGAAGGGGTTGTTTAGCAAAGCCGAATGGTTAAGGTGATGTTTGAGCTCCAGGGAAGTCAGGAGCTTTAACATCCTGGAAGAGGTCAGAGGGTCTTCCCTCACCTGGTAGACATGAATGCCAAGTTAATTCGGTAAGCACAAGAAAGAGTGATGGTGCCAACAGGGGTGCCCACTGTCCCAACACGAACTGTCTGGAAGCCTAGGAGAAGAGACAGACTATTAGCTTTTATCCAAAGAATACCATGGACCCTTTTCACTGAATCAGTCAGCCTATTGTACAGTTTCTCACTTAGCACTTTGAATGCCACAGTTGTGTGTGTGTGTGTGTGTGTGTGTGTGTGTGTGTGTGTGTGTTTTCCCTTTCCATTTATTCTACAAAGAGTGAATATGGGGGCTGGGAATATGGCCTAGTGGTTGAGTGCTTGCCTCATATACATGAAAGACCTGGGTTTGATTCCTCTGTACCACATAATATAGAAAAAGCCAGAAGTGGCACTGTGGCTCAAGTGGTAGAGTGCTGGCCTTGAGCAGAAAGAAGCAGCGACAGTGCTCAGGCCCTGAGTTCAAGCCCCAGGACTGGCAAAAAAAAAAAAAAAAAGAGTGAATATGGCAGAGAAAATAGCACTGCATTTCCAGGGAAAACTACTGCTGAGAGATAAAAACAAAACAAAACCCAATACTGAGTTCTTAAAATTTCTGGAAAATTAGTCATCGTGATAACTCTTAAACCACCTATCGGTTTTCATCTTTCCCTTAATTTGTAACAAGCTATGTATCATTACAGGTAGTAATCAAGCCCATCTCTGAAGCTAGGAGTGCTCCGAACACTGCAAAGGTTTTCTGACTCTGAAACATACCTTCTCCTAAGCCATTCAGCTGAACTTCCCCAAAATATATCCTGTAGGGAAGAAAGAAAAAGAAATGTTACCTGATTCTTTATTCTTGGGGCCTCTATAGCCCAAAAACCTAGAAACAAAATAACAAAAGGAACACCTTGCCTGATGGAGCAGTAATACCACTAAGCACCTCAATTAAGCTACAGGCATAAAGAAGCATATAGAGATGGCTGGCTAGGAAATGAGGAAAATAGCAACTAAGAGAAAACAGCTATTTTTCTTCCCTCTGCTACTACAATGTGCATTAAATGTATACCTACCAGGCACATGCACATCTGAAGGAAGCTGGGAGGAGGGCACAGAATGAGTGGAAAGCAGGTGAAAAAAAATACAGTAGAGGGACCCAACAGCTGCAATAGACATTGATGAAAGTGAACTAAGCAACTCAAGGGCAGGAGGTGGGGAGGGGAGGAAAGAAATGAGAGAAAAAGAAGGAAATGATTATACTAAGCAAAAGGAAAGAAATATAATATCACCCGACCTGGAAGAAATAGTTTTATTGTTAATGTTCATAGAGTTTATAAGCATTGTAGACTAGAATGATGAGGTCCATCATTAGGAATGTTAAAAGCAGGGGAGGTGGGTTGGGGGAAGGGAAGGTGGAAGAAAAAGGAGGAAGGGCTAACAAATAAGAAATGTACTCCCTATATGTAACTGTAACCCCTCTATATATCATCTTGATAATAAAAATAGATATACCTACTAGGAAATAAGGTATTAATAAAACTGGCAAATAGTGCTGAGATTACTACTAGAAGGTGCTAGACTGTTTTTAATTCTCTCTCTCTCTCTTTTTTTTTTTTTGCCAGTCCTAGGCTGTGAACTCAGGGTCTGAGCACTGTCCCTGGCTTCTTTTTTGCTCAAGGCTAGCACTCTGCCACTTGAGCCACAGTGCCACTTCTGGCCATTTTCTGTATATGTGGTGCTGAGGAATCGAACCTAGGGCCTCATGTATATGAGGCAAGCATTCTTGCCACTAGGCCATATTCCCAGCCCCTTAATTCTTTTTTTTTAAAGACAGGTATTGTTATATATAGTCAAGTTGGCTTTGAACTTGAGATCCACCTGCCTCAACCTGCCAAGTTTTGGGACTATAGGCAGGTACCATCACATCTGAGTTATAAATAAAACATGATTCCCCAAATGCTAGCTGTTTAAGGCAAGCTATGTTACCATAATTTAGCTGTATATGCTTCACAAAAGGTTTTTAAACTACATATTCAGTATGTTAACATTTCTTAAAATTCCACATTTCAACTAAATGCAAATCTCTTTCTTACTCAACAAAACTGTTGATTGATAGAGATGTTCTCACTGGAATATCCAGCTATTGAAGTAATATGTCTGAATTCATAATGCATAAAATGTATTTTCATATTTTTCAAATAATTCTGTTAAACATTAAACATATGCAAGGATCATTCAATACATTCTAGGTTTCAGCAGTGCACAGCCCTATGGTTAGATGTTAAAGATGAAAATTAGATAAATCTGAATCTGAGGTCTCACAGTGAATATTTTAGGCATGTGGGCCATACTCTATCTATGGCAGCCTCACAATACAGTAGACATGAACAATATATAAACAGGTGGTGGTATTCTAAAAGAACTTACTTATTATTATTATTTTTTTTTTTTTGCCAGTCCTGGGCTTGGACTCAGGGCCTGAGCACTGTCCCTGGCTTCTTTTTTTGCTCAAGGCTAGCACTCTGCCACTTGAGCCACAGCGCCACTTCTGGTCGTTTTCTGTATATGTGGTGCTAGGGAATTGAACCCAGGGCCTCATGTATTGGAGGCAAGCACTCTTGCCACTAGGCCATATCCCCAGCCCCTAAAAGAACTTACTTATAAAAATAAGCAGATACCCTTTTTCCAGGCTACTGACTCCTGCCATAAAGTAATACAGAACTACTGTTAATAGAATATTGTCATAAGAAATCTTCTAAGCAATCTTGAAAAAAAAGCTCACAATCCATCCAGTTGTTTGGATGGTCACTAAAAAAATCAAACTTTACCTAATGCCTACTTCTGGTAGATGTCTTAGGAGATTGTTCTGCTTTCTCTAAGTTATTTAGATGGTGGATATGTAAAATGTACATACTTGTTCTTTGTTCTGAATACATTTCTCAGATGCACACTTGTATTATAATATCCTCCCAGTTCTAGGGGAAATTTGTGCAATAAACACACGTCAATTTGAAAAAAAAAAAAAGCTCACAATCACCTCAGATGAATGATAATGAAGGTTCAAAATATGATAAATATTTTCTTGCTTTTTCTTTCTTTTGCCAGTCCTGGGGCTTGGACTCAGGGCCTGGGCACTGTCCCTGGCTTCTTTTTGTTCAAGGCTAGCACGCTACCACTTGAGCCACAGTGCCACTTCTGGCTTTTATATATATATATGGTGCTAAGAAATTGAACCCAGGGCTTCTTGTATGCAAGGCAAGCACTCTACCACTAATCTGTATTCCCAGCCCCTTTTCTTGCCTTTTTCTTAAAGCAAACTTTTCTTGCCAGACACTGGTGACTCATGCTAGTCCTAGCTAATCAGGAGGCTGAGATCTGAGGATCGCAGTTCACAGCCAACCCAGGTAGGAAAGTGTATGAGACTCTTATCTCCAACTAACCACCAGAAAACCGGAAGTAGTGCTGTGGCTCAAAGTGGAAGAGCACTAGCCTTGAGCTAAAGAGCTCAGGAACAGCACCCAAGCCCAGAGATCAATCCCTGTGGCTGACAGACAAAACAAAATAACTTTTCTTCACAGATGGTTGCTGATATTATTTTTAACTTGATGCACAACAAATTCAGAAAGGATTACTTTATAGCAATAGCCTGTCACAAATGCAAGTCTTAGATGATTTGGGAGCTCTAGCTTTCCCTGCTCTGTTCTCATACTTTGACATGCCTCTGCTCCTCCTCTTGGCTCCATTTCAACAGCACCCCTCTTCTATGCCTTGACAGCTAAAATTCTCTGCCTCAAAATCCAATTCAAGTGTTGCTTCTTCCATGAGGCTTATCCTCTTCTTCTCACTAGTTCTTTTTTCTTGATAGTGTTTGGAAATTTCAAATCCTGTTCTTAATTATAATTCTGCACCCATCAAACTGTCCATCACATGAGAAACATTTTTACGCAGGGCCCTCAGGTCAGTTCCACTGTGTATCTAGCTTGATGCTTACACTAAAATGACAATAAATGTGCTGAGTTTAAATGCCCCTGTGAAAATACTCAGGCTCTTAAACATTTTGTTATAGACATGGATGACCAATTTAACATTTAGCAGTTAGTAAAAAAAACAGATATAAGCTGGGCACTGGTGGCTTACACCTGTAATTCTAGATGTTTAGGAGGCAGGGAACTGAAGATCACAGTTTGAAAACAGCCTGTGCAAGAAAGTCCATGAGACTTTTGTCTCCAATTAACCACCAAAAAAGCTGGAAATGGAGCTGTACTCAAGTGGCATTAAGTCTTGAGAATAAACACTCAGGGACAGTGCCCAGGCACTGAGTTCAAGCCCCATGAATGGCACACACACACAAAAATGTAACTCTGCCACATAGGAAGCTGTGGTATCTTCCCAGGGAAGCTTTTACATTCCATAGGATTCATGGCTGTGCAGTGATGACAGGACAGTTCACCTGCTAAGTTTTGAAAAACTCAAGTTCATGATTCATAAGGAAGGCTTTCGAGTAATCACATAAAACCTAAAGCTTTGATAGTAATTAACCATCTGTCAAAAAAAAATCCCCAGATATGTGAATGCCAATTAGATGATGTATATACAAGGCTGGTAAGGAAGTGAGTGTCCACGCAACTTACCTGTACAATATGACATATTCATGCCCTTGTTTTCTGGACAGTCTGTAGGCTGGTGTCACCCTAGTTATAGCAAGAAGAGACTTCAGCAGCAATGACAGTCTGTTATAGACCGTGTAGGAAACTTTGATTTCTTTATCACACCTGAGGATCACAAGACACTATTAACATCTTCTGTAAAGTGCTGAAACTATGGGAATTCATTATTAAAACATGTTCTGAATTAAGGGTGCAACTAGGTAAGAGTTCTCTGTCAATAGACTGTTGAAGTTAGCCCAGCTTTTACACAGATGAGTACCAAAAATCACCCCATGTTTTTTTTTTTTAGGCATTTTTCCTCCTCAGTATTTGGGATCAAATCCAGGGTCTTGCAATTGCTAGGCAAGTGTTTAACACTGAGTTTTACATCCTAGTCCTGTTTCCCCCCTCCCCCCAGTTTTGAAGTAGTTATCTTTCGGTTTTGTTTTGGGTTTTTTTTTGGCCAGTCCTGGGTCTTGGACTCAGGGCCTGAGCACTGTTCCTGGCTTCTTTCTTCAAGGCCAGCACTCTGCCAGTTGAGCCACAGCGCCACTTCTGGCCATTTTCTGTATATGTGGTACTGAGGAATCGAACCCAGGGCTTCATGTTTACAAGGAAAGCACTCTTGCCACTAGGCCATATTCCCAGCCCCTGAAGTAGTTATCTTCGTAGGAAATAAAGGAGTACACTAAAAAACAATTACTCAGGGGGCTGGGAATGTGGCTTAGTGGTAGAGTGCTTGCCTAGCATGCATGAAGCCCTGCTTTTGATTCCTCAGTACTACATACACAGAAAAAGCCAGAAGTGGCACTGTGGCTCAAGTGGTAGAGTGCTAGCCTTGAGTTAAAGAAGCTCAGGGACAGTGCCCAGACCCTGAGGTCAAGCCCCAGGACTGCCAAAAAAAAAATTACTCAATATTGCAATTGCACATGCTGACATATTTCGGGGGTAGGGTGGGGGGTGGTGGTGTGTGTGTGTGTGTGTGAGCGCCAGTCCTGGGATTTGACCTCAGGGCCTGGGTGCTGTTCCTCAGCTTTTGTGCTTGAGGCTGATGCTCTATCACTTGAGCCACGGCTCCACATCTCACGGAGTTTATTGTTCTGTCTCACATCTCATGGAGTTTATTGTTCTGGTTGGCTTCCAACCATGATCCTCAGATCTGGGCCTCTTGACGAGCTAAGATTACGGACATGAGCCACTGGTATCTGGCCTAAGGCTTCCCATTTGGCATTTTTCTGATTAATTGGAAGTAGAGTCCTTTTCTGCCCAGGCTGGCTTGAAACGTTGGTCTTCTGGACCTCAGCCTTTTGAGAAGCTAAGAATACAACATAAGCCATTAGCACCTGGCTTAGCATACTTTCTCAAGGTACTGTTTTAGGAGCTATTTCTGTCTATATAGAAATAGAAATAATTCTATCCAGGAAATCTGGTGAAGACTCTGGACCATAACTTGGCAATTATTTTCTATTTAAGAAAAAAAAAACAGAGGTTGGAGGCATGGCTGCCTAGCAATAGTAAGCCCTTGAATTCAATCCCCAATATCAATCAAAAAATAAATAAAAATGGTGTTGGATGCTAGTGGTTCACACCTGTAATCTAGCTAATCAGGATGTTGAGATCTGAGGCTCACAGTTGGAAGATAGCCTCGGCAAGAAAAATCCATGAGACTTATTTCCAATTAATCACTCACAAAAAAAACCACCTTTGGCTCAGGGACAGTATACAGGCCCCAAGTTCAAACCCTAGTACATGTACACACACACACACACACACACACACACACACACACACACACACACACACACACACACACACACACACACACACTAATGGCCACATCACATATAGTAATCATTGAAAGTTTTCTTTTTTTTTTTTTTGGCCAGTCCTGGGCCTTGGACTCAGGGCCTGAGCACTGTCCCTGGCTTCTTCCCGCTCAAGGCTAGCACTCTGCCACTTGAGCCACAGCGCCGCTTCTGGCCGTTTTCTGTATATGTGGTGCTGGGGAATCGAACCTAGGGCCTCGTGTATCCGAGGCAGGCACTCTTGCCACTAGGCTATATCCCCAGCCCCTGAAAGTTTTCTTTTGATGGATTGGTATTTTCTCACTTTTCCTGCCAATGGTTTTTGAAAATTGAAACTCAGGCAGGAGCTAAGCTAATCTGTGTTAAAGAAAATGGGGGAGGGAGATAATATGTATTAATACACAACCAACCCAGTGTGTAAAAAGAGCAGTGTGGGGAAATCTTGCTGGATAGCAGCCACCCAGAAAGCAGACAAAGTAGAGTAGTCATGTTACAGGAGCTCATGAGGGATTTAATTTAGAGAACTTGCTGTTCTCTGGGAAAACAACAAATCCTTTTCAGCTTCTGCTGCTCCTTTCCTGGTGCTGTTGTGAGTCTCTCAACTGTCTCTGAAGGTCATCTCTGTGCCTAGGCTAGAAGCCAAGCCTGAATGAAGCACACTGTGGCAAAGACCTATTGGCTTTGCTGAGTGGTCAGAATGCCTTGGGTGACTCTGAAAACAAAGCCCTGCTTTCACATGATGTCATCTGCTTTATCCCCAACTACCACCACCACAGAGCCCAGACAAAAGCACTTACTTTTCATTCATTTCAAGACACCAAATTTCCAGCTCCATGGAATCTCCCTGTAGATGGGACAAGAGAACATCATTTTAGCTTTTCTTTTTTTTTTATTATAAAGTACTGCTTAGTCATGATAAAGGATTGGAGGGTATAGATGGGCAAACAAGTTAAAAACAAACTGTTTAGCCAGGTATTTTTGTTTGTTTTGGACTGCTGAGATACTGGGATCTGAATTTAGGGCCTCATACTTGTGAGGTAGATATTCTACCACCCCACCCTCAGTAGCTATTCTTCAAAAAACAGTTAGATGTTCTATATATGTCACTCATTTTTTCTTTTCTTTTTGCTTTATTTTGGTCAGGGGGTTCGAGCTCTTGGCCTGGGCACTGTCCCTGAGCTCTTTTACTCAAAGCTAGTGCTATACCACTTTGAGCCACAGTACCACTTCCGATTTATGGTGGTTAATTGTAGATAAGAGTCTCACAGACTTTCCTGCCCAGGCTATCTTTGAACCACCATCTTTAGCTACTCAGCCTCCTGAGTAGCTAGGACTGTAGGCGTGAGTCACTGGTGCCCAGCTTTATTTTTTCTTAATACCTAGGCCCAGGAGCTAGGATGTAGTTCAGTGGCAAAGAGCTTGCCTAGCAAGTGCAACATCCTGGGTTTAATTCCCAGTACCAAAAAAGACCAAAAAAATACAGTTAAAAAGAACCCAAACAAAAATAATACCTAGGGCTGGACAGGAAAGTCCATGAAACTCTCATCTCCAATTAACCACAGAAAAAGCTCTAAGTGGCACTGTGGCTCAAGTAGTAAGTAGACTGGTAGCCTTGACCAAAGGGAAATCAGGGATAGCACCCAGGCCCAGAGTTCAAGCCTCACGACCAGCAAAAATAAATAAATAAATAATAACAACAGCAGCAATAGTAATAATAACAACAATAATATGGGCACCTGCCTAGTAAGTTCAAAACAAGACAGCCACCCAGTGGCTCACACATATAATACTAGATATTTAGGAGGCTGAGATCTGAGGATTGTGGTTCAAAGTCAGGCTCGTGCTAGTCTAATGAATCCAAGAGACTCTTATCTTTAATCAATTAAAAAGCTGGATGTGGAGGTATGACTCAAATGGTAGAGCAACAGCTGTAAGCAAAAAAGCTAAGAGAGACTACAAGGTCCTTAGTTAAAGCCCCAGGAGAGCACAAAAAGAAAAAAAAACACACAAAAAAAGAAGTTTTTCCAGATGATTAAAAATAATGCATCTCTGCAGTGCCACAGATCAAATCCAGTGCTTTGAGTGTGCTAGACAAACATTCTACCATGAAGCTATACCTCCAATACCTCCAAATTATATCACTGTTAATGGTTACACAGTATTCTACACTATGACTAACATTTTTATCCAACCAGTCTCCCTACTGTGGACTATATAGCTTACTTACAACGTTTCTTTTCTCCTTTGTTTTTTTGTTTTGCTCTTGGTGCTAGTACTTGAACTTGAACTCAAAGCCTCTTGCTCTTGGTTCAGCTTTTTTTTGCTCATGGCCGGTTGAGCCATGGCTCCAGTTGAGAAGTTGACATTGTACACACATACACAAAATTTTTATTTAGGCAAATTTCCAGAATCAATGATGCTATTGGATCAGAGAATACAATTATTTTTCCTTTTTCGTTTTTGCAGTTCTAGAGAGAAATCCTTGGGCCTTGTGCATGCTAGGCAAGTGTTCTGCCACTGGGTAGCATCCCGAACTCTAAAAAAACATTTTTTTTTTTGGTGTTGGTCCTGGGGCTTGTTTGTTTGTTTTTTTGGCCAGTCCTGGGCCTTGGACTCAGGGCCTGAGCACTGTCCCTGGCTTCTTCCCGCTCAAGGCTAGCACTCTGCCACTTGAGCCACAGCGCCGCTTCTGACCATTTTCTGTATATGTGGTGCTGGGGAATCGAACCTAGGGCCTCGTGTATCCGAGGCAGGCACTCTTGCCACTAGGCTATATCCCCAGCCCGGTCCTGGGGCTTGAACACAGAGTGTTAAGCTATTTTTTTGCTCAAGGCTAGTGTTCTACCACTTGAGCCAAAGTTCTATTTTCAGCTTTTTGTTTGTTGTTTCCTACTTGGTCTAGCTTTAAACTATGATCGTCTGATCTCAGCCTCCTTAGTAACTTAGGATAACAGGTGTGAACGCCCAGTGTCCCACTTTAGCACTAAAGCTTTTTTTTTTCTTTTAATGTAAAGGTGATATACAGAGCCTAAAAGCTTTTATCTATTTTTCTAAAGTACCTTAAGAAACGTTGACAATTTTAAAGTAATGGAAGGAGCCTTTCTCTTCGATTCTATAAGGGAAATTTTAGGTATCAGCCACAGTGTAAGAAAGCTTCCTCTTTAGCTTAAAAATCGTCTAGTTGTCTGGTAGCTTTAGCTAGACTCTACGTATTATTCCTTACACTTCCTTAGTGAGAGAGAAAGAAAAGCCTAGAGCTAAAGATCACTCAACCTTGTAACACTTCATGTGTGACTGAGAAAGATAATCAGATCCTTTTGGACACCTTGACCTTTTCACTAATTATCCAGGTGTAGGAATGAGCTTGGGTTAGTTAAGAAATTAATCTGACCTAGAAATGTTGTTATAGGTCAAATTTATATTGTGTATTTTTAGTATCTATCCTTATCCATTGTAATTTCTTATTTCTTGAGACAGGGTTCAGTATGTTGCTAAGGTAGGCCTTCAACTCTTGGACTCCAGAATGATTATGTCCAGAGGACTGACTCACTCATTCTCCCATGTAGTTGGGACAACTGAGGCATGCCACCATGCCCAAACTACACTGCCACAAATAAAATATTGTGTTATTTTTAAAATAACAGAAAATTACAAAATTCTCTCCTCACCCCCCCCCCGCAAAAATAAGGGACAAATAAATACTGGAGAGTATCTACAAGCTGATGTAATTTTTCTAATCAGAACTGTTTATAATCAGATTTCCCAGATGCTCATGAGAGGAAAGAGTTCTTCCACAGATCCCTTCTAGACGCTCTATGAATCACTAAGCAAAACAACTCATTGTAGAAGCTTGCAATTCACTAAAGGAATTTTGTTTTATTGGATGCTAGGGTTTCCAAAGAATAAAAACTGAAACTATTCATTCAATAAAATTCTTGAAGGAGTACTACATGCTATTCTAGGCACAAGGCTGGCTCCTGAGGAAAAAGAAGTGGTTATACATCTAAATGCTTCCTAATTTCACAAGGAACTTGAGAAACACACAACAGTATGTAAGAATGCAACAGCTGCTGGTTTTAACAAGGAAAATAGTTAGAGCACAAACAGGAACATGTACTAACTACCAACTATTTTACCCTAAGAGTTTCAGAAATAAGATTAAAGCCAGATGTGGTTGTACACTCTCATAAAACCAGCATTTGGAAGAGAGAGGCAAGACGCGTGGGGGATTGAGGCCAACATGGGATATGGGGCAAGACCTCCTGAAAAAAACAAAACCAAGCCAGATGCTGGTGGCTCATGCCTCTAATCCTAGCTACTGAGGAGGCTAAGATCTGAGAATTGTGGTTCAAAGCCAGACAGGGCAGGAAAGAATGTGAGACTTTTTTTTTTTTTTTTGCCAGTCCTGGGGCTTGGACTCAGGGCCTGAGCACTGTCCCTGACTTCTTTGTGCTCAAGGCTAACACTCTGCCACTTGAGCCAAAGCTCCACTTCTGGCCATTTTCTGTATATGTGGTACTGGGGAATTGAACCCAGGGCTTCATGTATGCGAGGCAAGCACTCTTGCCACTAGGCCAGCCCCGATGTGAGACTCTTATCTCCAATGTACTACCAGAAAATTGGAAGTCAAACTGTGACTCAAAGTGGTAGAGCACTAGCCTTGAGCAAAAAGTTCAAGGGCAGCATCTAGGCCCTGAGTTCAAGTGCTACAACCAAAAAACAAAACAAAACAACAACAACAAACCAAATTGGAAGTGGTCTTGCCATGTGGCTCTTGCCAACATGCCACAGGATGCTGAGATCCGGAGGATCACAGTTTGAGCCTATCCTAGGCAAGAAGTTCACAAGATCCCACCTCAATTAATAAAAAGCTGGGCATAGTGGTTCATGCCTGCTATCATAGCTTTGTCAGAAGTGCAAATAAGAAGATCATGGTTCAAGCCATACTAGGCAAAAGTAAGGCCCTAATTTAAAAAATATAGATACCAAAAAGGGTTGGAGGCATGGGTGAAGTAGTGGAATACCTGTCTAGCAAGTACAAGGCCCTGAGTTCAAACCACAGTACCACCAAAAGCAAAACCAGAAACAAAAACAAGAGCAGTTATCAGGTCTCAGTAGTTTAGAGCATGTGTGAGGCCCTGGGTTTGTTCTTTAATACTGCACAGGATAAACAAAAACAAAAACAGTTCTTCCTGTATTGATTCATTACTCTCAGTCTCTGATTTTACATAGGGTTTCCCTATGTGGAACAGGCTGGCCTCAAAACTTGCTATGTAGCTTGTCCTGGGACTTTCAAATTCCTGCTTCATAGTCCAAAGTGCTGGAATTCCAAGTGTACACTACCACTACTCACCTCATCCAGGATTCACTGGGTATGTAGGTATGTATAAGAAGTTAAAATCAGCAAATGACATGGAAATAAATTCAGCACAAAACAAATGCAAATAAAAGTAAAAACTGTGGGTTGTAAGACACCAGTGGCCCATGCCTGGAACTTTAGCTACTCATGAGGGTGAGATGTAAGAATTGTGGCTTGAAGCCAGCCCAGGAAGGAAACTTCATACAACTCTCATCTACAATTAACTACCAGAAAGCAAGAAGTGAACCTGTGGCTCAAGTGGTAGAGCTTCAGCCTTGAGTAAAAGAAAATAAGGGAAAGTGCCATGTGAGTTCAAGCCCCATTACCTGAACAAAAAACACAACAAAAACTGGTGTCATGTCACTAGTGAGTATAAGGTTAAGTCATTTGGTTAAAGTGATTCAGCAGGGATTTGACCTCACCTCAGCACAGCTCTAAAGTCCATTTGCTTTATATTATATCATACAAGCTTACAATCTATTAGTGGAAATAGATTACTAAGCATGCAACTAGCCAAATACATTGGTTCATATCTTGTAATCCTAGCGACCTGGGAGTCAGAAAAACCAAGGCTTTTGAGGATAATCCAGGCAAAAAGTTTGAGAGATCCCATTTGAACTAATTAAAAAGAAAAGACTGTGGCATGAGCTTGCCATCCTAACTAGAGGGGAGGTGCAATGTGAGAAGATATTGGTTCAGGCCATCCCAGATCATAATCTAATACCTATTAGAAATCTAAAGCACAAAGGGCTGGGGGTGTGCCTCATGGGGTAGAGTACCTGCCTAGGAAGTGTAAGGCTCTGATTTTAAGCCCAATAACATAAAAAATAAACAAATACAGAGATAAATAGCTTTTAAGTAAAGCAAGCAAGCAAGCAAACAGTAACATCGGCCTCAATCCTAATGTGGATTTATGTGAATAATCTTTTTTTGGTTTTGGTGCCACTACTGAGGCTTGACTTTAGAGCCTGATGCTCTTGGCTTGGCTTTTTCTTTTCTTCCTTTTTTCTCCTCCCCAATCCTAGGGCTTGAACTCAGGACCTGGGAACTGTCCCTGGGCATCTTTTTACTCAAGGTTAGCACTCTACTACTTGAACCACAGTGCCACTTCTGTTTATGTGATGCTGAGGAATCGAACCCAGGGCTTCATGTATGCTAAACAAGTACTCTAACACTAAGCTACATTCCTAGCACATTGGCTTGGCTTTTTCTTTTTTTCTTTTTTGCCAGTCCTGGGCCTTGGACTCAGGGCCTGAGCACTGTCCCTGGCTTCTCTTTGCTCAAGGCTAGCACTCTGCCACTTGAGCCACAGCGCCACTTCTGGCTGTTTTCTTTCTATATATGTGGTCCTGGGGAATGGAACCAGGGCTTCATGTGTATGAGTCAAGCACTCTTGCCACTAGGCCATGTTCCCAGCCCCAGGCTTGGCTTTTTCAATCATTGTGTTCTACCACTTAACTCATGTCTCCATTTGTGATTTCTTGCTGGCTAATTGGAGATAAAGGGTTTCAAGGATTTTCCCAGGCTGGCTTCAAACTGCAATCCTCAATTCTCAGTTTCCTGAGAGACTAGGAGTATAGATGTAATACACTGGAACCTAGGAACATTTCTTTAAAAAAAAAAAAAAAGTTGCTTAGTGGTAGAATGCTTGCCTGGGATGCATGCCGCCCTGGGTTCCATTCCTCAGTACCACATACACAGAAAAGGCCAGAAGTGGCACTGTGGCTCAAGAGGTAAAATACTAGCCTTGAGGAAAAGAAACTAAGGGACAGTGCCTAGGCTCTGAGTTCAAGCCCCAGTACTGGTAAAACTGGTAAAAACAAAACAAAACAAAAAAAAAAAAACCCTCATAACACAGCAAGTTTTCAAGAAACAACTATAAACCAAATACCATAGGAAGTCTAAACAGTAGCAGTTACCTATCTCTCTAAAGAGGGAGATTTTCAAGGATGCCTAAATAAGCAGAAATATGGTATAGGAAGCAGGAGGTAAGGAGCCTATTATACATTGCCAGAGCTGAGTGCTTGCTTTGCATACTTGAGGCCCTGGGGTCACTCTCCAGCACACCATCACAAACAACCTGCCCTTGATCCTTTCAGAAAATGATGAGCAGGCCTGAGCAGAAGGACCAGGGGAAAGACTGAGAAAAGAGTTGGAACCAAAGAGTGAAGAGTTCTGAGTGACAAGTGTGGACATAGTTCTGGCCATAACCCTACCTCAGAAGTCTTGAGTGAGATCTCCACACACATAGAGCGCCCAACCGCAGGCAGCTGCCCTGCCAATGCCTTCTTTGCTTCATGTGTCACCTCTGGGATGTCCTTGATTGCTAAGTTAAACTAGAAAAACAAAAAAAAGAGAAGATTTTTGTGTGAAACTCTCTAGAGAAAGATGTGAATATATGGTCATGTATGTGGAGTAAAACATCAAACTGCTTTCCCTGAAGATAGGAAATACTTCTCCCTCCCTATAAGATAGCTTAACCCAAACCCCAAGTCTCAGGTTGAAAGATTACCTATTACAAAGAGTACATAATAATATATTATTTTTGCTTTCTAGAGACAAAGCTATGCATCTATCATAGCAGAAGAGTTAAGTACCAAATAAATTCAGGGCTAATTTCAATAAGAAATATATCCAAGCGAAATAAAATTTGCTATTTTAATGTCATAATTTAGAAATACTTAAGTAGTATGCCTTATTGTCACACTTGAGAACTTTACATTCATTTCTTGTCATAAATACTACAGTGAGGGGCTGGGAATATGGCCTAGTGGCAAGAGAGCTCGCCTCGTATACATGAAGCCCTGGGTTCGATTCTCCAGCACCACATATCTAGAAAACGGCCAGAAGTGGCGCTGTGGCTCAAGTGGCAGAGTGCTAGCCTTGAGCAAAAAGGAAGCCAGGGACAGTGCTCAGGCCCTGAGTCCAAGCCCCAGGACTGGCCAATAAATAAATAAATAAATACATACATACATACATACATACATACATACATACATACATACATACTACAGTGTATACACCCATCAGCAAAGAAGAATTAATTTACCCAATCTGAACCCGTTGGGGAAGATGACGAACGAGTGCAAATCTTTTCACCAAGTCGAGCCTGGACAATCACTTGGACAGTCTGAAAACAGAAGCAAATAGATGAAAATGTCAGGCTGGAGATGTAGCACATGACTGTGGCTTACATAGGAAAGAGCAGAATTTTAAATAGAGCAGACTAAAAAAAAAAAAAAATACCAAACACGCACACAAAAATAGTATCAGAAATGTTCCCAAATGCAGGGTCAACCAGTAACAGGAAGTTGAGTTTAAGCCTGGAACCTACTATAGTCCCACATGGCAGAAAGAAAAACTGCATGTGATCTCTAAGATGTTCATAAGAAAATAAGTCCAACTGTGGGTTTAAATATTCACAGTCACAAGCTCATGTTATCATAGTAGATCTAAAACAAGAATTCTGTAATTATTCATATAGCTTAGCCCATATGGCAAAAGTCTTCCCACATAATTTTGCAACCAAAATGGACACAGCATGGACAGTTCTGGTATGGCAATTGCTGAGAGGAAAAGTGATGCAGGTAGAGAAATGAACTGTAGATTGTGAAAAACAACTTTCAAAATTCAGTTTTAATTCTCTGTTTATGAGGAAGGCAACAATAAGTGAAAGTTGGACATTTTAGTGCTGGCTGAAACTCAAGGAAGAGTGTCCAAAATGCTGCCCATTCCAATTTAAGTCTTTTGTTCTCATCCGAGAGGAACACGTTGTGCCAGTAACATGGTATAACAGTTTGACATTTCCACTGACAAGTAATGGCAGAAAACTAGAAGCTACTTTTTAGTCACACCCCCAATGCCACCCTCATATTTGACAGTTTAGTTTACCAGACAGAAATCTCCTGAAACAGGCAAACTGCAAGCTGTTATGCTACATTTCCAAAGAGGGTTCTCTAAAGAGAGAAGCATAGGAGTCAGTTCTTACAGGTCTTGGCTCAAGAGAGTGGATGTATTACCTTGAGGGCAAAAAATTTAATAAACTTGTCCAGGTCCTTCCTGTCCTGGGAATTGAGATCAGTTTCCATTGCCTATAGGAATCTACAAGAGAAAAAAAAAAAGGAGTGATGGAAAAGGTGATTAATACCTTTAAAAAGGAACTGTTATGTCAAAGCATATAGGGATGATAGTCTACTAGCTAAAGACACCAAAGTAGAAAGTACATTTTTTTTTTTTTTGGTTGGCTGTGGGGCTTGTACTCTGGGCCTACGTGTTGCCCCTGAGCTCTTCAGCCCAAGGCTAGTGTTCTACCACTTGAGCCACAGGGCCACTTCCAGTTTTCTGGAATTGAAGAGTCTCACAGACTTTCCTGCTCTGGCTGACTTTGAACTGAGATACTCAGATCTCAGCTTCCTGAGGATTACAGGCATTTAGCCACCAGCACTCAGCTAGTACTTTTTTTTTTTTTTTTTTTTTTTACAATCCTGGGGCTTGAACTCAGGGTCTGAGCTTCTTTATGCTCAAGGGGGTAGCACTCTACCACTAGAGCCACAGTGCCACTTACAGCTTTTTTTGTGTATGTGGTGCTAAGGAATCAAACTTAGGGGTTCATGCTTGCTAGGCAAGCATTCTACCCTTAAGCCATATTCCCAGCCCTAGTATTTTTTTTTTTCAAAGTAGAAAATACTAAGACACGGGCTGGGAATGTGACTTAGAGGTAGAGAGCTTGCCTAGCATGTGTGAAGCCCTGGGTTCGATCCCTCAGTACCACATACACAAAAAAGGCTGGAAGTGGTGCTGTGGTTCAAGTGGTAGAGTGTTAGCCTTGAGCAGAAGAAGCTCAGAGCCCTGAGCCTAGACACTGGCAAAAAAATAAATATTAAGACACAATCTCATGGAGAAAATAAACTGCCCAGAAAGAGCTGTAGGAACTAGTATCAGATGATACTTATGAACCTGATTCTGAAACTTTAATCTTTAAATATGTAATTTGCCTATCAAAATGTTTTATTACTCTAGTTTATTAAAACTAAAATTGTTTTAAGGGGCTGGGAATATGGCCTAGTGGCAAGAGTACTTGCCTCATATACATGAAGCCCTGGGTTCGATTCCTCAGCACCACATATACAGAAAATGGCCAGAAGTGGCGCTGTGGCTCAAGTGGCAGAGTGCTAGCCTTGAGCAAAAAAGAAGCCAGGGACAGTGCTCAGGCCCTGAGTTGACGGCCCAGGACTGGCCAAAAACAAAACAAAACAACAACAACAAAAAAAAAAACAAAAAATTGTTTTAAATAAGATAAAAACTTTGTTAAAGCAACATAAAAGAAGTTAATTTATACTAATTCAAAAGGCAAAAAAAAAAAAAAGCCACTTTGAAGGGTTTGAGGCCCCTTCTGAGAAACTGTTGACTACAAATACCCTTTCTCAGAAAAATGTACACACATGAAAATGCTTACATGTATTTCCAGGAGCTTCATGGAAATTGAGAAGCATTTATTACTTATCTCTCAGAGCAAAATGGGCTGATGATGAGGAATAAAGCATTTAAGGACATAAGAGCATGAAGAGAGAGGTTTAAGTAACAGAGAGCTAAAGGGGCATAGAAATACCAAGTACTCCACTTTTCCAGAGGACTGCATGTGGACAGGGTTAGGGCCAGATCAGAGTTATGAATGCAAAGCTAGAGCCCGATCTATACCAAGTGTGCCAGAAACCCAGCCTACTCAAGGATTTGGAGGAGGAAAGATAGCTCTGCTGGTATAATGTGCAATAGTTTTGCAGTAAGACAGGCAGGGAAACAAGCTAGGTCCTTGGCAGTAACTCGGGCTTCTAAGTCTAGGCTAAAACTAACAGCAGACATGAATAGGAAACAGTACGGAGACATTTTGAAAAAAGATATAGGGGTGCTAGTGTTTTAAATCTGGATAACTGAGAAGTCTAGTACAGTTTCATTTAACTACAAAAAAGTATATTTCTGTATATATTTGTAATATGTATCTATCTCTCTATATTCATATTTTCCCCCAGATGAGGTTTGTTAATCTTTTTTGTACTTCCTTTGCCAGTGTTGAAGTTTGAACTCAGGGCCTTGTGCTTGCTTGGCTTGTTTGCTTGGCTGGAGCTCTATTCCTTGAGCTATGCCTCCAGGCCTGGCTTTTGTGTGTTTTTATTTTTGTTTTTTGGATGCTGGTCCTGGTGCTTGAACTCAGGATCTGGGCACTGTGGTCAAGACTAATAACATTCTACCACTTGAGCAACAGCTCTACTTCTGGCTTTTGGGGTGTTTAACGTGGTAAGAGTATCATGGACTGCCCAGGCTGGCTTCAAACTGCAATCCTCAGATCTCAACATTCTGAGTATCTATGGCCAACAGTGCTAAGCTCCAGCTATTTGCTTTAAATGAGACTGACAAGGGCTGAACCACAAATATAAGAATTCGGTCCAAAATCCAATATATCCAGTACATCAAGTTAACTTAGTACCTCCCATAACTAGAAAAAGAAGCCAACCTACTTCCCATAGAAACCAGTCTCTAGTAACCAATGCAGGCAGCATAAAAGAACTACTGCAACAATTGGCCCAATCAGATAGAATTCAGTTAGTACCCTAATTCTTGTCCCACTTCCAACCAGATTATGCCAGGTTAGAATTCAGTTAGTACCCTAATTCTTGTCCCACTTCCAACCAGATTATGCCAGGTGTGGTTAAGTTACCTTGTGTACAGATTTCTCAGACCAACATCTCCAATCTGGAGATATCTGAAGCCTTCCTCTTTTTCCAAAATAAATTTTTCTTGTCCTTCTGTCTGTCTCTGAGTCTCTGGCCAAATTCAAGTGATGACAGCTGATCTGATTATTTTGCTTTGAACAGCCTTTGCTTATTCTTATTTGGGTAGTCATTATTTCTAGATTAACAATAACTATCAGCTGGGCATTGGTGGCTTTACACCTATAATCCGAGCTACTCAGGAGGCTGAGATCTTAGCACCACAGTTCAAAGCTAGCTGTGGTAAGAAAAGCTGTGAGACTCTTATCTCCAACTAACCACCAAAAAGCAAGAAATGAAGGTGTGTCTCAAGTGACAGAGTGCCAGCGTTGGGCAAAAAAAAACTAAGAGCTGGCAAGGGAGAGCTCAATACTCTGAGTTCAAGCCATAATACCTTCCTCCCAATACAAACACACACGTGTGCGCACACACGTTCACACACACACACACACACTCCTAAAAAACTGTTAGAACTAATGAAATACCAGGATACAAAATTAACATACATACAAAAATCAGTTGCTTGGCTGGATATGTGGCTTAGTGGTAGAGTGCTTGCCTAGCGAGCACGAAGTCCTGGGTTTGATTCCTCCGGTACCACATACACAGAAAAAGCAGAAAGTGGCGCTGTGGCTCAAGTGGTAGAGTGCTAGTAGCCTTGAGTAAAAGAATCTCAGGGACTGGACTGGGAATATGGCCTAGCATGTGATACAATGTTACTTCTGGAAGGCATAAGATCCTGGAGTTTCAATTGCTAAGCCCCCTGATGGCTTTAAAGAGAACCCAAGCAAGACCAACAGAACTTCCCATTGAACCAAGACTATCCAAAACAGCATGAATGATAATAAATTAATTTCAATCACTAAGTTTCGGTATACTGTCTGATATGCATCAATATCATATACCAATGAAACAGCTCACCTTTTACAACTTTCAATCTGATGACAACAGCAACATTAGAAGTAATTCCACAAGGGGCTGGGAATATGGCCAAGTGGTAAAGTGCTTGCCTCGTATACATGAAGCCCTGGGTTCGATTCCCCAGCACCACATATATAGAAAAGGCCAGAAGTGGCACTGTGGCTCAAGTGGCACAGTGCTAGCTTTGAGCACTTGAAGCCAGGGACAGTGCTCAGGCCCAGAGTTCAAGCCCCAGGACTGGCAAAAAAATGACAACCAAAAAACATTTCAGGGACAGTGCTCAGGCCCTGAGTTCAAGCCCCAGGACTGATAAAAAAAAATCAGTTCCTGAAATAAAATTCATGAGATTCCATCTTACTTAATGGTTGGGCATGGTGTGGTGTTACATGCTATTTCAGCTACTGAGGAAGCACATGGCTGATCATGGTGACTTGTTCCTTTCATCTCTATTGGCACAGAGACGTAAAAGCAGGACTGCCACCCAGACTGGCCTGAGCATAAAGCAAGACCCTCCCTGGAATAAAACCAATGCAAAAGGGGATGGAGGCATGGCTCAAGTAGTAGGAGGTGTGCCTAATAAGGCCTAGAGTTCAATCCCCAGTACCACCAAGAAAATACAAAAATATTATCATTTTATGCACTCACAGTAAACTATCTGAAAAAGAAAACAAACTAGCTGCTGGTGGCTCATGACTGTAATCCTACTGCAAGCTACTCAGGAGGTTGAGTGAGATCTGAGGATTGCAGTTCGAAGCCAGTCTGAGCAGAAAATTCCCTGAGGCTCTCATCTCCAATTAACCACCAAAAGGTGGAAGTGGAGATATGGTTCAAATAGTGTTTATCCCTCAGTGAAAAACCTAAGAGACAGTGCTAAGGCAGTGTGTTAAAAGTCCCAGTGCCAGCATGCACATGCATGTGTACACGTGCACACACACATATACACACACATACACAAAGAAATCAAGAAAACATTTATTACAGGTACACAAAAAGATCACATAGGAATAAAGCAAGGAGGTAAATTCTTTCAATACTAAAACCATAAAACAATTATGAAAGGAATTAGGGCACAATAAATAGATACGCTGTTTTCACAGAGGAATTAATATTGTTAAAATGTTCCTACTACCTAAAGTACAGATTTAGCACAATTCCTATCAAATGTCAATGACATTCATCACAAAAGTATAAGGAATAAACATCCTCGAATTTGTATGAAATCACAAAATACTCCTGAAAAGCCAAAAAGAACAAACATGGAGATATCACAATATCTGACTTTAAAATACACACAGATGCCGGGCACTGGTGACTTGCATCTATAATCCTAGCTACTCAAGAGGCTGAGATCTGAGGACTGTTCAAAGCCATCCAGGTGAGAAAAGTCTGTGAGACTCTTACCTCCAATTAACCATAAAAAGCCAGAAGTAGAGCTGTGGTTCTAAGTGCTAGAGTGCTGGCCTTGAGAAGAAAAGGTCAGGGACAGCGCCAAGGCCTGGAGTTCAAATCCCAGGACTGGCACAAAACTTGAAAATAAAATACACAAAGCTACAGTACCAAATGCAGCATCAAACTGATTTTAAGGTTTTGCATTTATGCTTGGGTCAGCCTACAACACAGTCCTCCTATTTGTTACCTTCATACACGCGCCATTATACCCATTTTGTGTGTGTGTGTGTGTGTGTGTGTGTGTGTGTGTGTGTGTGTGTGCTGGTACTAGGGCTTGAACTCAGGGCCACAAGCTTTCATCTGGCTAATGTTTAGCCAGCTTTTTATTGGTTTAGCAATGTCTCACCTAGGCTGACCTTGATCTTTGATCCTCCTTATCTGTTTCCCAAATAGGATTACAGGCATGAGGCACTGTGCCCAGTTTATAGCAACTGATTTTTTTTTTTTTTTGGCCAGTCCTGGGCCTTGGACTCAGGGCCTGAGCACTGTCCCTGGCTTCTTCCCGCTCAAGGCTAGCACTCTGCCACTTGAGCCACAGCGCCGCTTCTGGCCGTTTTTCTGTATATGTGGTGCTGGGGAATCGAACCTAGGGCCTCGTGTATCCGAGGCAGGCACTCTTGCCACTAGGCCATATCCCCAGCCCGCAACTGATTTTTTGACAAAGATTGCAAAAATACACAATGGGTAAGGGCAATCTCTTCAACAATAATTTTGGGAAAACTAGATATCCATTGCAAATGAATTAACTAAGAAGCTTGTATCTCATATTAAAAAAATCAATTCAAAGGGGATTAAAGACAAATGTTTAAGATATGAAACTACTACAAGAAAACATAGAAAAACTCCATGACATTGTTCTGAGCAATCATATTTTTGGCTATAGCATTAAAAAGATGGGGCTACTTTTCCCTTGTAGCTCTTCAGGAAGATGAGATCCAAAAATCACAGGCAGAAAACTCCATGAGACTTTTATTTCAAATTAACCAGCAAAAAGCTGGAAATAGATGTGTGGCTCAAGTGGTAAAGCTCAACTCTTTTTTTTTTGGCCAGTCCTGGGCCTTGGACTCAGGGCCTGAGCACTGTCCCTGGCTTCTTCCCGCTCAAGGCTAGCACTCTGCCACCTGAGCCACAGCGCCCCTTCTGGCCGTTTTCCACATATGCAGTGCTGGGGAATCGAACCGAGAGCTTCATGTGTAGGAGGCAAGCACTCTTGCCACTAGGCCATATTCCCAGCCCCAGAGCTCAACTCTTGAGTGAAAAAAGCAAAGAGAGAGCATGAGGCCCTGAGTTCCTGTACCAGTTCTAGAAGGGAAAAAATGCAGCCACATTTTTTGGTTAGGGAGAGGCTTGAATTCAGAGCCTAGGTACTGTCCCTGAGCTTTTCTGTTCAAGGGTAGTACTCTACCACTTTGAGCCACAGTGCCACTTCCCGTTTTCTGGTGGTTCATTGGAGATAGAGTCTCCTGGACTTTCTGGGCTGGCTTGGAACCATGATCCTCAGATCTTAGCCTTCTGAGTAGCTAGAATTACAGGCACAAGCAACCAGCGTCTGGCCCAAATTTTGCTTTTTGATGTTTGTTCTGCTCTTTTGAGCTACTTTCTGTCTATAAAAACAGATTACTGCTCAGCTTGTCAAAACACTCAAGGGAGGCTGAGAGACAGAGTAAGAGTAGATTTTAGTCAAGCCCAAGCAGAAAAGTCCAAGACTCTGCCTCCAATTAATCTGCAAAAAGCAGGTCTACAGGTATGGATCAAGTGATAGAATGCCAGTCATGAGCAAGAAAGCTGAGCCAGAGTTTGAGGTTCTGAGTACAAACAGTCCTCCCACCAAATTATTGTGATGTGTTTCCTTTCTTTTGTGCTGATACTGGGGCTTGAATCCAGGGCCGGGGCTCTGTCTCTGACCTTTTTGCTCAATGCTAGTATTTTATCACTTAAGCCATAGTTCCACTTCAGGCTTTTTTTTTTTTTTGGTAGTTTAGTGGAAGTAAGAGTCTCACATGTTTTCCTGCCCGGGCTGGCTTTGAATACTTATCCTCTGACTTCAGCCAACTTATTAGCTAGGATTACAGACATGATGTCTTCTAACACAATTAAACACTTTAAGGTTTTGAAACAACATAGAAATGAATCTTTTTTTTTTTTTTGCGCCAGTCCTGGGCCTTGGACTCAGGGCCTGAGCACTGTCCCTGGCTTCTTCCCGCTCAAGGCTAGCACTCTGCCACTTGAGCCACAGCACCGCTTCTGGCCGTTTTCCATATATGTGGTGCTGGGGAATCGAACCTAGGGCCTCGTGTATCTGAGGCAGGCACTCTTGCCACTAGGCCATATCCCCAGCCCAGAAATGAATCTTAAGATTGAAAAAAAAGACTGTTTTGAATGGTTACACGAATCTGACTTATTCACTCAAGAAGAGAATCTTTCTGGTACTGGGGTTTGAAACTCATTGATTTGAGCTTGCTAGACAGATGCTTTACTACACCCATAGCTCATTTTTGCACCACTTATTTATTTATTTATTTATTTTGGCCAGTCCTGGGCCTTGGACTCAGGGCCTGAGCACTGTCCCTGGCTTCTTCCCGCTCAAGGCTAGCACTCTGCCACTTGAGCCACAGCGCCGCTTCTGGCCGTTTTCTGCATATGTGGTGCTGGGGAATCGAACCTAGGGCCTCGTGTATCCGAGGCAGGCACTCTTGCCACTAGGCTATATCCCCAGCCCCTGCACCACTTATTTTTAAGGTAATGTCTTGCTTTATGTCTGAGCTGACCTGGATTATAACTCTCCTATTTGTAGTTCCCCAGATGGCTTCACAGGCACATATTACTGAGCCCAGCCATTGGTAGAGATAATCCTTTGCTTTTTTTTTTTTTTTTTTTTTTTTTTTTTTAAGAGAAGAGAGGCGGGGCTGGGAATATGGCCTAGTGGCAAGAGTGCTTGCCTCATATACATGAAGCCCTCGGTTTGATTCCCCAGCACCACATATATAGAAAATGGCCAGAAGTGGCGCTGTGGCTCAAGTGGCAGAGTGCTAGCCTTGAGCAAAAAGAAGTCAGGGACAGTGCTCAGGCGCTGAGTCCAAGGCCCAGGAATGGCCAAAAAAAAAGAGAAGAGAGGCAAGGTTGGCCTTGAACTATAATTTTCCAATCTCCACCTGCCATGTAGTTAGAATTATAGGTTTGATCCACCACACTTCAAGATTCCTACAAGAACTACCAAATATGAATATTCTAATGATTTGTGACTTACTATACAACTGGTAGTACTAAAAGAATGATGTCATTTCAGCTACTGAGCCCACAAAGGTACTATCCACTGGGGAAAAAGTTGTCTTCCGGGCAGCAGTGTTCGATGGTTCCCATAGGTCTACTACTCTAAGCAGTTTTCAACCCATTACCTTATAAAATTATTTTTCTTTCTAGCTTTGCTCTTTGCAAACTTCCTTCCTGGGTTCTCTAAGCAATACAAAAAGAAATTTGGTAGAAGCATTAAGAAGATACCCACAATTGAACACTCCTTTTATTCCCTGTCCTTCACCACTAGTTTATATGTTATTAAATCACCCTATGCATAATCTTCTCTTTGCTGCAGCTTTATTCCCACAGATACCACCACAATGCAGGCCTTGTTCCTGATCTGGAAGACAGTCACTTGGCTGGTTAACTTCAAGTTTATGCTGTAAACCTTGGGCAAACCACTGAAGACTAATATAATATAGTAAAGCACTGTCATCTTCTTATGCTCCACATTTTTTTCCCCCTGCAAACTCTTCAGTTTGACCTTCAATTATCCCCATGCAGTGTCAGCAGACAGAATAGGTGATGTGATTTTGCCTGATGGCATTTTCAGGAAATAGCTTCGTCACAAAAACTGGCAAACACTGATCCTGTACCAAGGTCTGGTGTTTAATGCATGTATATGGCTAGAAAAATAGTTTAGTAGTTCAATTAAGATTTGGGGGGCTGGGGATATGGCCTAGTGGCAAGAGAGCTTGCCTCCCATACATGAAGCCCTAGGTTCGATTCCCCAGCACCACGTATACAGAAAATGGCCAGAAGGGCGCTGTGGCTCAAGTGGCAGAGTGCTAGCCTTGAGCAAAAAGAAGCCAGGGACAGTGCTCAGGCCCTGAGTCCAAGGCCCACGACTGGCAAAAAAAAAAAAAAAAAAAAAAGAAAAAAGAAAAAAAGATTTTGGAAACAACTTCAGTTAAAAAAGACAGTTTAATTGAGAGTGATGGTATATGCCTGTAGTACCAGCACTGGGGAGGTGAAGGTGATCTAAAAACAATCTAGACAGCCTTGATCACTTTACAGTGGATAGATTTGACTTTCAATTCTTTGGATTATCTACTGTCTAGATTTCTCACTGTGAGTAAAACATGTTATAATTTCCAAAATGACTGTCTATGCTAAAGATGGATCCTCCCTGATGATATCAAGTGTCTGAGGACTAAGGGACACACAATAGACTTTGAGCTTACCATTTTAATTAAGCCAGGCCTTTCGATTCTTGAGCATTCTACACTCTCACTTATATTGTGACTTTCTTTCAAGCTCTCCAAACAGCTTGCCACTCTCCTGATAATCTGAATACCGAAGCTCATCTGAGCTGCTTACTATCTTCTTCTAATTGTGTCCCAAGGGACACAATTACTATGTACACTTTCAGATACTTACAAACCCTTTTATGTGGTCCTCACATCTATTTGCTAAGTTTACCAATGTCACTTTTTTTTTTTTCTTTTTGCCAGTCCTGGGCCTTGGACTCAGAGCTTGAACACTGTCCCTGGCTTCTTTTTGCTCAAGGCTAGCACTCTGCCACTTGAGCCACAGCACCACTCCTGGCCATTTTCTGTATATGAAGTGCTGAGGAATCGAACCCAGGGCTTCATGTATAGGAGGCAAGCACTCTTGCCACTAGGCCATATTCCCAGCCCCCAAATTTCACTTTTTGTTTATTTGGTTTAACTGAGCTGTACTAGTTCATTTAGTAAGGAAATGATAACATGACAAATCTGTGAATAAAGCATCAAGTAGTGCTCATAAAAACAAAATAGAAACATCTAAAAACAAAAAGTTACCTTTTCTAAAATAAAAATTAGGGGAAAATATGCATAATGTCAGGGGTGGTGGTGCTTACTTATTACTTACAGCACTTGGTAGTATAAGGTAGAAGGACTGAGTTTGAGGCCAGTGTGTATCTCTTTCTCTCTTTCTCTCTCTCTCTCCCTTTCTCTCTCCCTCTCCTTTTCTCCATCCATCCTCAAACTTCATCTATACACCTATTTTTAATTGATTTCTTACCCCTTTACTTAGCTGGTAAGTGCCATTTAATTAAGATCTTTCTTCAAGACAGTAAGTAACAAAACTATTTGATTTTAAGTAGCAATCTCAATTTAGCAACATTCTCTACATATCAAGTTCACAAATAGAAACTCATAACAAATAACACATTAAACTTCCTAAAGTGTTAGAGAACATGCATAGACTTGTAGCATACAAAATGTTTGAGACAATTATCTGAAAAACAATTATTTTGCCCATTGTTGTAATAATGGCAATACATAATCACCAGCATCCAAAGAAGACTTAGTAACTAAGTAAGCACAAATTACACAGATAAACTAGATAGGCAAGTAGGTTCCTTAGATCCTTTGTGTACTTTGTTACTTTTTTTCCCTACTCTATTACTAGGGTTTGAAAAAGGGCCTTGTACATGCCAGGCAAACATTACCACAAAGCTCCACCTCTAGTACCTGAAATGTTAGATTTAAATTAAAAAGTTATAGGCTCATGCCTGTAATTCTAGCTACTCAGGAGGCTGAGATCTGAGGATCACAGTTCAAAGCCAGCCTGGACAGAGAAATCCACGAGACTATTATAGGAATAAATGGCCAAGCAAATCAGCACTGAATGTTAAAACTTCTGGGAAAAAACCTTTGGCAAGGCTGGGGGCCAGTGGCTCATGCCTGTAATACTAGCTACTCAGGAGGCGGAGATCTGGGAAATGAGGTTAAAAGCCAGCCTGGGCAGCAAAGTCTGTGAGACTGTTATCTCCAATTAACGAGCAGAAAACCAGTAGTAGTGCTATGGCACAACATGGTAGAGCACTAGCCTTGAGCGAAAAAGCTCAGACAGCACCCAGACCCTAAGTTCAAGTGCCATAACTACCACCAGAACCACCACCACCACCAGCTTTCTATTTAAATAGGCAGATTACAAAAAAAAAAAAAAATCAGCCCAGCACTGTGGCTCACAGCCACTCAGGAGGCTGAGGTATGAGGGTTGTTTGAAGCCAGCCCAGGTGAGAAAGTCCATGAAACTCTTTAATTAGCCACCCCAAAAAAGCTGGAAGTTGAGCTGTGTCTCAAGCGGAGTGCTAGCCTTCTGCAACAAAGCTCAGGGACAGCTTTCAGGCCCTGAGTTCAAGCTTAGCATGTGTGCACACACACGCGCACGCGCGCACATACACACACACACAATCACTTCAGACAGAATATGTTTGTAATACCAGCACTTATGTGGCTGAGGTAGGAACATGTCCAGTTTGAAGCCTCTCCCCACTAAAAAGAGAAACAAAACAAAACAAAACAAGCTAAGTGGTAGAACATTTGCTTAACAACTATGAAACTCTGGGGTACATTCCCCAGAGCCACAAAAGAAAAGAACAAGCGCTGAGGTATGGCTGAAGTTGGTAGAGTACCTGCCTAACATTCACAAGGCCCTGAGTTCCAACTTCAGTACTGCCAAAACCAAACTCACTAAAACACAAAAGCTACAGTAGTCTTCCCTTATTCAAGATTTGACTTTCTACAGTTTGAGTTATTTGACTTTCTACAGTTTGAGTTATTTGTGGTCAACCAGAGTTTGAAAATAAACAAAGTTCCAGTTGTGAATGTACCTCAGTAGTAGAGTGCTTGCCTAGCATGCAGAAAGCCCTGGGTATGATGAACGAAAAGGGGAAAAACAAAATTTCAGAAGTAATTCATGGTTTTTTCTCTTCTGTATTTTTTTTTTCCTGCAGGTCTTGGGACTTGAAATTAGGGCCTGGGCAGTATCCTTGAGCCTCTTTGTCTTCAAGGCTAGCACTCTACCATGCAAGCCACAGCACTACTTCTGTTTTTCTCTGAGTAGTTTACTGGATATAAGACTCTCAGGACTTTCCTGCCCAAGCTAGCTTTGAACTTCAACCTTCAGATCTGCTTCCTGGATACCTAGGATTGCAAGTGTGAGCCACTGACACCCAGCTCATGGGTTTTGTTTTGTGCACACACACGTGTATGTCTACATGTGGGCATGCACACCCATGAGCTTGCTGAGGATTAAAACCAGGGCTTCATGCATGTTAAACATAGGCTCTGTCACACAGCTACAACAGTAGCCAACAATTCATTAGGATTTCTGTTTGTTTTCTTGTAGTACTGTGGTTTGAACAGCCACACACAGTCCTTTGCTTTCAGTGTGTTTTTTTCAGATGTCTTTTGTTTTTTGTGCAGGCAGTCAGACCTCAACCCTCCATCAACATGCCCAAGAAGCTGCAATTATACGTATGGTGGCTGTGCCTGATCCGTTTTATGTTGCACAACATGTAGAATAGCATTATGAAATTAAATGTAATCCTGCCTCATCCTGCCCAGGAGATAAATCCACCCTTTCTCTAGTATATCCATGCTGTATAACTTCCAATCTATAGACACTAAGTAATTATGACTCTCTTATGAGATTGACTGTCTCAGTATTGGATTGCTTGCGTTGCACTAATGATGACTCTAAAGTGCACCAGTAGTGGTGCTAGAAATTTTACATGTGAAAGAAAAGCCATAAAATGGCTCCTTTGGGTGACAATGTGAAAGTCCTCATCTTAATAATGAAAGCACAGAGGCTCTGGTACTGCTATCTATTGTTTTGGGCATACACTAGGGATCTTGGAATACATTCTTCCCAGATAAAGAGGAAACACTATAAATATAAAGCCCAAAGACAAAAAGAATAGAGGAGGAAACAACAAGTGAAAGATGTCAGCAAAATTAGAAGTCAACAAAAACGTCAAAGTATGAAGTGTCAAAAATTAGAAGGGGCTAGGAATGTGGCTTAGTGGTAGAGTGCTTACCTACCATGCATGAAGCTCTGGGTTTGATTCCTTAGCACCACAGAAACAGAAACAACCAGAAGTGGTGCTGTGGCTCAAGTGGTAGAGTGCTAGCCTTGAGCAAAAAGAAGCCAGGGACAGTGTTCAGGCCCTAAGTTCATGCCTCAGGACTGGCAAAAAAACAAACAAAAAAAATTACAAGTAAGCTTGGTGCCTGAGGCTCATGCCTATAATCCTATCCATTGGAGAGGCTGAGAACTGAAAATCTGTGAATCCTTCCAATCACCAAAAAAAGCCAAAAGGAGAGCTGTAGTTCAAGTGGTAGGTGCTAGCCTTGAGCAGAAAAGCACAAGGACACAACAAGCCCTGAGCTCAAGCTCTAGGACCAGCTCATCAGCCACACTCATACCATTCCCCCACCCCAGACATAAACAGCCAGGCTAAGGAGAAAGTTTTCAATGTTAATATTTATTTCTGCTTCTTCTTTTTTCATTTTACTTGTCTATTTTAATATCCATTAAAACAATATTCTCTAGAAATTAACTTGTAGTTTTTCATAGCACTTATAATATGGGGAACCCATAAGTATTCACACAAACAGGGAATGTTTATGAATTAGGCTACAATATTAATTTTCACAGAAGTACAAGAACTTGTAAGTATCTTTCATTGTTCCTCATGGAGGGCTACCTTCACAAATTGCTTCTTCTTATAACACGATTAAAACTGTAAGTGGAGGGCTGGGAATGTGGCTTGGTGGGTGAGTGCTTGCCTAGCATGCATGAAGCCCTGGGTTCAATTCCTCAGCACCACATAAACAGAAAATGTCAGAAGTGGCACTGTGGCCCAAGTGGTAGAGTGCTAGCCTTGAGCAAAAGAAGCTCAGGGTCAGTGCCCAGGCCCTGAGTTCAAGGCTCAGGACTGACAAAAAAAAAACATGGCAAAGGAAGGATCAAAAAATCGACAAGGGGGCTGGGGATATGGCCTAGTGGCAAGAGTGCTTGCCTCATATACAGCGCCAGAAGTGGTGCTGTGGCTCAAGTGGCAGAGTGCTAGCCTTGAGCAAAAAGAAGCCAGGGACGGTGCTCAGGCCCTGAGTTGAAGGCCCAGGACTGGCCAAAAAAAAAAAAAATCGACAAGGACAAAGACACAGAGATAACAGCTGCCAAGTTCTAGAAAATGAAAAACAAAATGGAAGAAATGACAGACTGAGATGAGCAGAACTGATATCCAGCCAGGAATGAAATCATAAACAAAGCAAGTTCACACAACCAAAGAACTCAGAAAGGCTAACAAATTAGAGATACCATAATCATGGGATGGTAGATGGGGTGAAAACAGGTCTACAAGTCCATAGAAGTAGATGGACTCTCATCTAGCTCCATACACTGTCCCTGGTCTCAAGTGATCTGAATGACCCTTCCTCTATGCTGTTAGGTTACTGGGCAATAACTTTGTAAGCACAAAACCACTAAGATGATTGATTTTTGTCATCAAAGTCACAACAGGACACTCCTCATTTGGCCTGAAACACACTAACAGCAACTAGACTATCTGGTTACCTCATTCATACATGAAAATAATACACCAAAATCAAAAGCTCAGGGTGCTGGTGGCTCACCCCTGTAATCCTAGCTACTCAAGAGGCTAAGCTCTGAGGATTTCAGTTCAAAGCCAGTCCAGGCAGGAAAGTCCATGAGACTCTTATCTCCAATTAACTACCAAATAGTTGAAAAGGGAGCTGTGGCTTAAAGTGGTAGAGCACTAGTCTTGAGCACAAAAGGTCATAGACAATGGCCATACCCTGAGCTCAGCTCAAGCCCCAGGACTGTTCTCCCCCTGCCCCCTCCCCCACCCCAAAAGGAGCTTCCCCTCCTTCCCTCCTCCCCCCAAAAGGAGCTCCAGTAGATGAGTGAGGCTAGTAGACTGCTGGTTTGGCAGTGGAGTCATGGGAACCAAGTAGAGATTTTACTTTCTCTCTTTTTTTTTTTTTTTGCCAGTCCAGGGCCTTGGCCTCAGGGCCTGAGCACTGTCCCTGGCTTCTTTTTGCTCAAGGCTAGCACTCTGCCACTTGAGCCACAGCGCCACTTCTGGCTATTTTCTATATATGTGGTGCTGGGGAATTGAGCCCAGGGCTTCATGTATATGGGACAAGCACTCTTACCACTAGGCCATATTCCCAGCCCCTTGTTTTTGTTTTGAGATAAACCCAGTGTCAGTGTACATGAAGAGAGAACTTCTCTAAAGAAGCTTTCTATTTCTGCTAGGAATAAGCTTAAACCTGTCTTTCAGATTTCTGGAAGTGGGCTGGGATGTAGCTCAGTGGCAAAGCACTTGCCTAGCAAGTGGAACGTCCCAGGTTCGATCCCCAGTACCAACAAAAAAACAAAACAGATTTCTGGAAGTAGCAAGAAAGTCAGAGAACAATTTGTACCTTACCTGTCTCTGTATAGCTTTTTGTTAACTGGACATCTCACTCTCAAACACAAACTATGTGATATTCCCACATGTTAAGCCTTCTTATTGTGCCATCTAAACTGCAGCTACTTAGTTCTCTAGTCTTGAACTCTCAAGAGGATTCTAAAGGGGCTGGGAATATGGCCTAATGGTAGAGTGCTCGCCTCGTATACATGAAGCTCTGGGTTCGATTCCTCAGCACCACATATACAGATAAAAGCCAGAAGTGGCGCTGTGGCTCAAGTGGTAGAGTGCTAGTCTTGAGCAAAAAGAAGCCAGGGACAGTGCTCAGGCCCTGAGTCTATGCCCCAGGACTGGCAACAAAAACAAAACAAATAAACAAGAGGTTTCTAAGGTACGATTCATTTACTTGCATCTTCTCTGCAGGTAGAAGGGTTATTTGCACTGCCAAATCAGATACTGCCTCTGTTCTAGCTTTGCTTCTTCCTAAAATGTCAAAAAATCTCTACAGCTCCCATTTTCTATCTCTGTTTATACCCCCTAAATTCTTTCAATATAATTCTTACAGGGTTTTATAAGAAAAAGTAGATACATGTGATAAATCTCTCATGCTTGGCCATAAATATATGGTCATAATCAAATATCCTTTGTTTTACGGAGTTTAGACTGCAACAGAGGAATTAGAACACAGTAAACTATGTCTGAAAGTAAGAAGTCCTTCGAAGATTAAGGAAGGAAGGAGCTAGGGAAGACTGCAATAAAAGTTATGTAGGTCAGGATTTAGTATTAACAGTATCTATTTCACATCAAGCGTTCCCACAGCTATGTTAAGTCCAAGGAGGTACAACCTGAAAACAGAGCATTAAGTTAACTACATGTATTTGAGTAGATTAGTATATGTGACAGCTGCTTCAGCACACTCATGCATCACCCCTTGTGTATTAAAGTAGTGTTTGTGGCTATAGCTCAGCAATAGAGAGCTTATCATATGCAAGATCCTGGGTTCAATCCCCAGCAATATGTATATATGTATGTGTGTATATATACACATACATACATGTGTATATGCTACACACACACACACACATACACACACACACACTTCCGAGGCAGGAATGGCAGCTATTATCTGTAGTCTCAGACAACTCAGGAGGCTGACCATGCAGATTGCTGGAGACCAGGATTTTAGGCTAGCCTAGGCAACATAGCCATGAATTGAGACCAGTCTTCAAAAACCCACCCACCAAAGAAACAAAACACATTGAGATGCTACGCTGAATTAACCCCACTAACTAGGTGTTGAATTATTGGTAAAGTGAAAACTGAGATGTGTGTTATTTATGAACCCAAGAGGGTGCTTAGCCACTTACCCAGAGATTTATTTAATGAGAACGGATCGCAGGTTTCCACAGGTCGTTCCACTGCCAGTAAGAAGAGAGTCGTGAACCTTGAGTCCCTTTTTTTCACTAGTCAACAGTCACCCTCACCTACACGCGGAGTACATATTTGGCACTCAACAAATCTTGATTGAATGAAAACCTACTCCACACATATCGCCACCCATCCCAGAAGTTTCAGCCCGCCAATTACTTCCAAAAAAAAAAGACAAAAAACCCAACCAACCAACCAAACAACTTTACGACTTAACCCAAAGATAACAGAGAATAACCCATAGATAACAGAGAAAAGCTTGGGGAGGGATCTCCCTAACGACTGAGAGATATGAAGAGCCAATGGGGCCTACACCAACCCCACCAACCGAAGAAAACTTAAAAGAGGAGCTCGGGGGACTGAAACACGGGCAGGCCGGCTGGGGCTGTTTCCATGAGGAGGCGGCCCCAGGGCCGCAGGTCCATAGCCTCCCACCCGGGGGCGCTGAGCGATCCAGGGGTATCCCCGCCTCCAAAGTTAGTACCTGCGAAGCGGCTGCCCAGAGTGTGTCCCGAGGCTCTCATTACGGAGGCCGGGGCCCGGGGCCGGCCAGCCGCACCTCCTGGCTGAAGGTTCGCGGCTCCGGACGGCACAGGTCGCAGGCAGATTCCTAACGCCTTAAGTTGGGTCCCCACTTCGTAAGGCAGGCCTTTTTTTGCTCTCGGGAATGAGCGGGTTGCCGTAGTCAGGTCGACTGGTTTTCTTCAGGGTTCCCCTCTCCCGCCAAGCGATCGTCCCGGCCTTAAGACCGCAGCTCGTCGCTCCCCGGCGCCGCCATCGTTAGTGTTTGTTTTCATCCGCTTCGGTGCAGGCGGTGGGGTGAGGGGGGTGGGGTAGAGAGCTATGAGGAAAACCCAACTGCTTAAACTCAGCGACACTTTCGCCACACCGCGGAACTCCTAGTTAGTCATTTCAGCTCTCAAAACTTAAGACACAAGCTGATTACTTTTCCATTTATGACTTTGTTGTCATTTTTCAAGTCTTTCAGGGAGGAGGGAAAGGCTGCAGGCGGGGAGTCTTAGAGAGCGAGGGCGGTTGGGCTCCGTGTCGAATGTGCGGCGTCCTCAGAGCAGGCTGCGGCGGCCGCGAGGGTGAGGACGGGGCGTGGGGCGGGCGCTCACGCGTTGGGGGCGGAGCTGCTGTTGCGCGTCGTGGCGGCCCCGGGGCTGCCGCCGGTTCCGGAAGAGGGCCTGTCGGGGTAGGGTAGGGTGGGTGGAGTGTGTGTTGGGAACTTGGCAGCCGCGGCGAAGTGGGTGACCGGCCTTCGCAGACTCTGAGTGACCGGCGCAGTCAGACTTCGGTATCTATTTTTAAGAGGCGCTGTGAAAGTGGCGCCTCCCAAAGCCTGGCTCTCAACCCTTTCCTTTTCACGTTCTGGTCTTCCTTGTTTTGAATTCGAATTTCTTGGGGTGAGGGGCAAGCCTGTTGTGAGAGCGGGAAATGTCCGTCCCCAGGCTGGGTCATGACTCCCCCCCCCCCATTTTTTTCTTTCTTTCTTGGTTGGCCCTGGGGCTTGAACTCAGGGTCTGGGCGCTGTCTCTGAGGTTTTCGTGCTCAAGGCTAGCGCTGTACCACTTGAGCCACAGTGCCACTTCCGGCTTTGGGGGGTGGGGGCGGGGAGTGTGTATAACTGGAAGTCTCATGGACTTTTTCTGTCGGGTCTGGCATCGAACCGCGATCCTCATGTGTCAGCCTCCTGAATACCTAGGTTTTACAGGCGTGAGCTACCCCACGGCCAGCATTTTTTTTTTTAAACCCCAGATTCCCTGGTTAGAGTGGTTTCAACACCCCCATATCTGTCCCGTACCTTTCCCGGTGGAGCCTTGGGGCTTTGGATAGCAAACCTTGACTAATCTTTACCCAAGGTAGTTATGGTTTCTCAGCTGCATCAGTAGAAATGGACCTCTTTTACTTTGTGAATGATTATATCATCATTTCCAATGATAATTTTTTTTTTTTGCTGTTCCCGATTCAAATGCCAGACACTAAATGAGCCACCAAACGTGCCAGCGGCTCACACCTGTAATCCTACCTGCTCAGGAGGCAAGAGATCTGAAAATCACAGTTGGAAGCCAACCCAGAATGGAAAGCCCATGAGACTCTTCATTTAAGCAGGAAAAAAAAAAGCCGGAAGTGGAGCTGCAGCTCAAGTGTAGAGTGCTAGCTTAGAGCAAAAAAGGTTAGGGACTGCATGCAAGTCTTGAGTTCAAGCCCCAGGACCAGCACCAAGAAAAAAAACAAATGAGCCACCACGCTGAAGCTACCCCCCCCCCTGCCTTTTTTTTTTTTTTTTTTTTTTTTGCCAGTCCTGGGACTTGAAGTCAGGGCCTGAGCGCTGTCCCTGGCTTCTTTTTTTTTTTGGCCAGTCCTGGGGCTTGGACTTACGGCCTGAGCACTGTCCCTGACGTCTTTTTGCTCAAGGCTAGCACTCTGCCACTTGAGCCACAGCGCCCCTTCTGGCCATTTTCTGTATATGTGATGCTGGGGAATCGAACCCAGGGCCTCATGTATATGAGGCAGGCACTCTTGCCACTAGGCCTTATCCCCAGCCCTCCCTGGCTTCTTTTTGCTCATGGCTAGCACTCTACCTCTTGAGCCACAGTGCCACTTCTGGATTTTACTGTTTACACTTTACCACTAGGCCATATTCCCAGCTCTAAGCTCCCATTTTTAAATTATTTTTTAAAGAAATTATCTACAAATGGTTATACAAAAGGGGTTTCAAGCTTTGTGCCCATGGTTCACACCTGTAATACTATCTATGCAGAAGCTTGAAATCTGAGAATGGCAGTTCCCAGCCAGTCCAGCAGAGAAGTCCATGAGACTCTTTTTTTTTTTTTTTTTTTTTTGGCCAGTCCTGGGCCTTGGACTCAGGGCCTGAGCACTGTCCCTGGCTTCTTCCTGCTCAAGGCTAGCACTCTGCCACTTGAGCCACAGCGCCGCTTCTGGCCGTTTTCTGTATATGTGGTGCTGGGGAATCGAACCTAGGGCCTCGTGTATCCGAGGCAGGCACTCTTGCCACTAGGCTATATCCCCAGCCCTCCATGAGACTCTTGTCTCCAAATAACCAGTAAAAAGCCAGCCCCATACACATCTTTTAAAGTGAACCAACTTTGTCATGCATCTAGTTATACCCCAGAGATACTGGTACAGAATATTTTTCCTGAACAACATTGGTTTGCTCAGAAGGTACTGTTGTAGCCTTTAAGTCAGTTTAGTGTCCTTGGTAGGTTTCTAATTTTTTTTAACCTTTACAGAGAGAAGATTATAAATGCCAGAGTCATTTAACTGATGGTTAGCCATTGATTTCTGACACCTCCTTAAATATCTTCTTGTACCAACATCTTCATTGGGAAGAGTTCACAAAAAGTACCACATAGGGAGACCACATCCACATTTACTATGGCTATACCAATTACAGTGCTAGACTGTGATCTCTTACTGTATGGTCGAGGTCACCGGACTTTGGACCGTTTTAAGCTGGATGATGTGAGTGATGAATATTTGATGTCCATGTATGGGTTTCCACGACAGTTCATTTATTACTTGGTGGAGCTCCTGGGAGCAAGTCTTTCTAGACCTACTCAACGATCCAGGGCTATTAGCCCAGAGACACAGATCCTTGCGGCACTGGGCTTTTATACTACAGGTTCCTTCCAGACTCGGATGGGAGATGCTATTGGAATCAGTCAAGCCTCTATGAGTCGTTGTGTTGCCAATGTTACGGAAGCACTTGTGGAAAGAGCTTCACAGTTCATTCACTTTCCAGCTGATGAAGCTTCCATTCAAGCTCTGAAGGATGAATTCTATGGATTGGCAGGAATGCCAGGGGTGATAGGTGTGGTCGACTGTATCCATGTGGCAATCAAGGCACCAAATTCTGAAGATCTCTCCTATGTGAACCGCAAAGGTCTCCATTCTTTAAACTGCCTGCTGGTGTGTGACATTAGAGGAGCACTAATGACTGTGGAGACAAACTGGCCAGGCAGCCTCCAGGATTATGCCGTGCTGCAGCAGTCTTCTCTGAGTAATCAGTTTGAAGCTGGGATGTACAAAGATAGTTGGCTTCTTGGTAAGTTTGCAGGCGTAAATTTGGTATTTGTAGCTATTGAAAAAATTTTATAATAGAGAGCATGAGAGGTACGGCCTGGCAATATAGTAAATTGGAGGCCCTGAGTTCAAACCCCACTACTTAAAAAAAAAAAACTAAACAAAATTATGTAACCATGTAGAATGAAATATGAGACTCTATATACCTGAATCTCAGTTCTCTCACTTTTTTTTGTGAGACCTCAAGTGATAAGCTCTGAGCCTTTTCTCTTTTTTCTGTCATTAATATTACTATTTTGTGGGCTGAGGATCAAATCCAGGGCCTTACACATGACAGGCAAAGGCTCTACCACTGAGTACACTACCAGCCCTTAAGCCCTAATTTAAAAAAAACCAAAAAAACATTAAAGCTGGGTATGGGGACTGGGAATATGGCCTAGTGGCAAGAGTGCTTGCCTCATATATATGAAGCCCTGGGTTTGATTCCCAAGCACCACATATATAGAAGACGGCCAGAAGTGGCACTGTGGCTCAAGTGGCAGAGTGCTAGCCTTGAGCAAAAAAAAGAAGCCAAGGACAGTGGTCAGGCCCTGAGTCCACGGCCCAGGAATGGCAAAAAAAAAAAAAAAAAAAAGCTAGGTGTGGTAGTATATGTTTATAATCTCAGCGTTGGGCAACCTGAGGCAGGAGAATCTCAAATTTAGGTCAATCTGGCTACAGAACAAGTTTAAGGGGCTGGGAATATGGCCTAGAGGTAAAGTGCTCGCCTCATATACATGAAGCCCTGGGTTCGACTTCTCAGCACCACATATATAGAAAAAGCCGGAAGTGGTGCTGTGGCTCAAGTGGTAGAGTGCTAGCCTTGAGCAAAAAGAAACCAGGGACGGTACTCGGATCCCGAGTTCAAGCCCTAGGACTGGCAAAAAACAGAACAAGTTTAAGGTCTGGGTAATAATTACATGCTATGTCATTCAAAAAAATTTAAGGCATTTACTAAAACTTAACATTTGACCAAGATCTACCACTTCTGGGAATTTATCTTATAGCAACATGTTCATAAATGCACAAAACAAAATTATAAGAATTTGTAGTGGGAACAACCATATGGAAACAAAAGCAACTCTATAAAAACAGTACCCTTGGGCTGGGAATATGGCCTAGTGGCAAGAGTGCTTGCCTCCTATACATGAAGCCCTAGGTTTGATTCCTCAGCACCATATATATAGAAAAGGCCAGAGGTGGTGCTGTGACTCAAGTGGCAGAGTGCTAGCCTAGAAGCCAGAGAAAGTGCTCAGACCCTGAGTTGAAGCCTCAGGACTGGCAACAAAACAAAAACATTGCCCTTAATTCAGCCAAAATACCTATCAATACAGAACTGGTTAACTATAATACATCTGTACAGTTAAGCCATAACCTTTATCACCTGTAAAATGGTGAAAATAATACAGTAGTAATTGATTTTGTGAGAAGTAATGTATATATCAAAGTTCACTATAAAGTATTGTGCAAACATACAAATGATAGTTGCTATTGGTGATTGTGATTGTGTTATCTATATTAAAATGATAGAAGATAGTGCATTTACAATTTCTTTTCTTTTCTTTTTTTTTTTTTGCCAGTCCTGGGCCTTGGACTCAGGGCCTGAACACTGTCCTTGGCTTCTTTTTTTTGCTCACTCTGTCAGTTGAGCCACAACGCCACTTCTGGCTGTTTACTATATATGTGGTGCTGAGGAATCGAACCCAGGGCTTCATGTATGCGAGGCAAGCACTCTTGCCACTAGTCCATATTCCCAGCCCCATGCATTAACATTTCTCATTTAGGAAATCAGTTCATAAAGTTGCCTGAATTCCACTGGAAAGCCTGGCTCAGTGATCTGAGTAGGACAGGAATCTATTCAATATTAAGCTATGGGAACCTAGGTGATGGTATCTATATTTTAGTAATAGTAATAGGAATCCCTGAGCCTGACAGCTTAGGTTTTTTTATTTTGTACTGTCTTTAAGCATTTCTACTCAGGAGGTTGAGATCTAGGAACACGGTTCAAAGCAAGCCCAGGCAGGAAAGGCTGTGAGAGTTATCTTCAATTAGCCACCAGAAAACTGGAAATGGAGCTATGGCTCAAAATGATAGAGTGCCAGCCTTGAGCATAGAGCTCAGGGACAGTGCCTAGGCCCTAAGTTCAAGCCCCATGACAAACAAAAAACAAAAACAAAACAAAAAAAAATGAAGTAAGCATTTTTGTATGTGACCAACAGGACAAGGATTATCTTGTACACAAATGATGTAAGATTCACTAAGATCTGGGCATGGTGACATATGCCTATAGTCCTAGCCACTCAGACAAGAGGATTACTTGAACCCAGGAGAGACAAAAAAAAAAAATGGGAGGATGGAAAAAGAAATAAAGGGAGCCTTCAAATTCCATTTTAAAACAATTCACATGAAGAGGTGAAGGAAAAGCATATATTTTGTAAGAGTCTTCTCAAGCTGTTTCTTTTACAGTGGTGGGAGTTGTTTGCTTTCAGGCAGATTCCTTATGAATCTTTCTCTTTGAGACCCAAACTATAAAGTCAGACTAGTATTCTTAAGACTTGAGTACTAGCTGGAGTGCAGTGGTACATGCTTAGAGCCCCAAACTGTTTGGGGGCTGACTTGGGAGGGTCACATGCACCAGCAAATTTCACATCAGCTTGGGCAACATCCACCATGCAAAAAATAAAAACAAAAGTTAAATACTAATGTTAGCAGTATTTTAATAAAAGTGAAAATAGGCACTGAATATTTTAAAATTCATTTTTCCTTTTTTTTTTTTTTAAAAGAATTGTCTCAGCAAGGCAAAATTTACTTCTGCATAAGGGTGGGCCATCAGCCAAAAATCTGGCAAGCAAGGACACTGAACTGACAGTCTGCTTTAATATTTATCCCTAACACAGCAGGCCTTGCCCCTTTGCTCTGATTGGTTGAGCTCTGGTTCACAATCTGCTAGAGATTGGCTAGCTTGAGTAGGGTAAAACGTATTTACATAAAGTGATTTTGAAGATTAGCAGTTTGAAAGTAATCTCAAAATAGGCCCATACCCTCTGCTATTTCTTCAACTGTCTGTCTTGTGTCATAATTCCATCTTGAAAAGAAACCAATTTAAGACAAAACCTTACATTTTACAAATCATCTTTTCCTTAACTAGAGACAAACCAGCAGGCCAAAGCAGGAAATTTTAAGTAATACACTTTGATGAAAAGATAGTTTTTCTCACTAGCTTTTTTATTTTTGCTTTTTTGCCAGTCCTGGGGCTTGAATTCAGGGCCTGAGCTCTGTCCCTGAGCTTTTGCTCAAGGCTAGCACTCTACCAATGGAGCCACAGTGACACTTCCAGCCATTTCTGTTTATGTGGCACCGTGGAATGGAACCCAGGGCCTCATGCCTACTAAGCAAGCACTCTACCACTAAGCCACATTCCTATTCTTCATTTTTCTTTTTGAGATGGAGTCTTGTTCTTTTGTCCAGACTGCCTTCAGTTTGTGATCCTACTGCCTCAACTTCCCCAATTAGCAGGGATTATGGGCATATCATACTTTGCTTCTAGTACTTTAAAAGAAGTTTTAAATTTTATTAGTAAGTAGTTGTGCAAAGAAGTTGTAATTGCTTTGGTACTTTTTTTTTTGGTTGGGTGGTTGTGGGGCTTGAACTCTAGGCTGGGCATTGTCCCTGAGCTCTTCAGCTCAAGGCTAGTGCTGTACCCCTTTGAGTCACAGCACCACTTCTGGTTTTCTGGTGGTTAATTGGAGATAAAAGCCTCATGAACTTTCCTCCCCAGGCTGGCTTTGAACTGTGATCCTCAGATGTCAGCCTCCTGAGTAGCTAGGATTACAGATGTAAGCCATCAGCGCCTGGCTTTCTTTTTTGTTTTTCAGTACTGAGGTTTGAACTCAAGACCCCACACTTGCTAGACAGGTACTTTATTATTGCTTGAGCCATGCCTAAGCTGCAATTAGGTATTCCTTTTAATAAGGCCTTCAAGGTCATGTGAGAGGGAATAATTTTCTTTTCCTTCACTACTTGAGATCCCCAGATTTAGGTGGAATTAGAGCTTTAGTAGTTTATTTTTGTTTGTTTTGTAATGTTTGGGAACCAATCTAACGTTATGGACATGCTAAATAAGCACTTTACTACAAAGCTATACCTTGAACCCTTTAAAATATCTTTTTTCATTGTTTACAGGACAGAGTTGAAAATAAGGGGTATAGAAGTAGATTCATGGTACAACTTAGTTTGTAGGAGGACACTAGGTTAAACCCCCAGTAGCCTCCCCACAAAAAATCAACTGCAGGCATGGCTCAAACGGTAGAATGCCAGCCATGAGTAAGCAAGCTGAGCAAGAGCAGGAGGCCTTGAGTTCAAGCCTCAGTACCAGCACATTAAAGAAAAGAGGAAAGAGGCCAAGTGCTGGTGGCTTGCACCTGTAATCCTACCTACTGAGGAGCCTGAAATCTGAGGATCTTGTTTCAAAGCCAGCCTGAGCAGGAAAGATCATCCAAATAACCACCAGAAAACCACAAGTGGCACTGTGGCTCAAGTGGCAGAGCACTAACCTTGAGCTGAAGAGCTCAGGAACAGCACCCAGGCCCAGAGTTCAAGTCCTGCAATCAACCAAAAAAAAAAAAAAAAAGGAAAGAAAATATAAAACCAGTAAAAATTTGAACTCAGGGCTTGGGCACTGTCTTTGAGCTTCTTTTGCTCAAGGCTAGTACTCTACCACTAGAGCCACAGTTTTTTTTTTGTTTTTTGTTTTGTTTATGTGGTACTGAGGAATTGAACCCAAGGCTTCATGCATGCTATGCAAGCACTCTACCATAAACTACATCTCCAGGCCCTGACAGCTTTTTGTACTTTTCTGATTTCCTTCTCTACAGAAAAGGAGAGGCAGCTATTGCAAAAGTTGACAGACGGGGCTGGGAATATGGCCTAGTTCTTGTCTTGCATATATTAAGTCCTGGGTTCAATTCCTCAGCACCACATACATAGAAAAAAGCCAGAAGTGGCACTGTGGCTTAAGTGGTAGAGTCCTAGCCTTGAGCAAAAAGAAGCCAGGGACAGTGCTCAGACCCTGAATTCAAGCCCCAGGACAGGCCAAAAAAAAAAAAAAAAGTTGACATGTTTATTAAGCCATATCAGGCCACCAATAAGAAAGGTAGCAAAGTATAGTCATGGAAGTTGGAAAAAATGGAAATTGACACCTTTGGTTTTAGACTCCTTAGAAAATTTCTCTGTGCTCTAAATAGGAAATATAATGTTTCACAAATTTTTACACTCAAAAGAATTATCTGTGCTGGGGCTATAACTATTTGATCCCTAGTACTACAAAAAAAAAATCATCTGAGAGATTTATTTTTAAATGTTACTGAGCCGTACTTCAAACCTCAGGAATGAGAATTTTCAAGGAAAGAATGTAGACATCCATTATTAATAAATGCCTTAAATGATTTGAAATCACTAGTCTCTAGAGGATGGGTATACTATAGGATAATTAGAGGAACATTTTCAGAATTAGGAGGAATGACAAGCTGTTAGATGTTTAATGAGAGATACATTAGATAGCTGATAGTATAATGCCATCAGATTTGTTTAATATATCTAGAATTCTCAAATGTTGAACTAGCTCTGATCCCCCTTTGTTTCTGTAGCATATTGTCACCTAGTGTTATCCCTTCCTGTCCTCATTCTGGTCTATCCCTTCAGGGTGCATTACCTAAATTCCTCTCCTCTAAAAATACCTCCTTCTTCAGGCAATTCAGCCTGAGTTCTTATTTCTTCAGCTCCTGGCCTAGTCCTTTTAAGCAGCTTTGGGTAACATCTGTCAGAATGTCTTATGGATGACTGATCACATAAGCAGCAATTTTAATCTGTTTAGCAATTCTGATCTTCATCCCCTCCTAAGTGTCTGTTTTCTAGTGGTGCTTGAATTATAAGCAGTTAATGACTATGGAACATTTTACAAAAGGTCTTCATTAACTTGTTTGTTCCATATAATCTCTCCCTCCTAAGGTTCAAACTTAGTGAAATTTAACAAACATCACTTAGCACAACTGTGTATAGACATTTATTCTAGATGGTCTTTATTTCCTTTTACATCATTAGCCATTGTTTTAATGATTCTGACATTGACTCACATATCAAAGGAGGGCTCACATATTCTGATCTTCTCATTTGTAAAATGCATTCAGTGTATTACTTTCAAGTTGGGTTTGGATAGAACAGCATCAAGGATGATATTAATAATAACAAATCATATATATTGTATATACTGTGTTACTGATGTTAAAATAAAATACAGCTACATTTTATTTTATTTTATTTTTTAAAGATAGTTTTTGGGCTGGGGATATAGCCTAGTGGCAAGAGTGCCTGCCTCGGATACACGAGGCCCTAGGTTCGATTCCCCAGCACCACATATACAGAAAAAGGCCAGAAGCGGCGCTGTGGCTCAAGTGGCGGAGTGCTAGCCTTGAGCGGGAAGAAGCCAGGGACAGTGCTCAGGCCCTGAGTCCAAGGCCCAGGACTGGCCAAAAAAAAAAAAAAAAAAAAGATAGTTTTACTTTGTCACCCAGGCTGACCTTGAACTTGCAATCATCCTGTCTTGGCTGCACCATTTACCACCAAAAATGCTAAGACATATTTAAAAAGTGCCTAGCACAATCCCCTATGTATAGTAAGTGTTCAATGAATCATAAATATTATTTTTGTCATATTTTTGTCATCAGTTTCTTAAATTTAGTATTTAGTATGGGTGATTTAATTAAAAGAGGTTAAATAAGGCAACAAGTTAGCTAGAGATAAAATTTGAAAAATTTGTGAGAATTGTTAGTTATTATTTGCACTTAACCCAGTCTTAGAAATGTAAACTCCTAGCAAATGAAGGAATAAAGAAAGAGCAACAAAGGCAATAAAGGGTATTAATTCTGTTGTGAGAGAGAGAAGGTGGAGGAGGAGAGAAGGGAGCAAGGGGGAGGGAGAGAGAAAAGGAAGGAAATGTAAGCCCCTAAAAGAAAGGACTTGTTGGTGTGTCAATATCATAGCAGTTCTATCCAATGATATTACAGGTCAATGATATTCAATCTTAGATTGTAAGAGGTTGTACCTCTGTGTAAGACACTTCATCTGCCAAATATAGTGAATCAGGACAATTACACATTATAGAAACACTGTGCTATTGTGTTCTACACATTTTTTTTTTTTTGGCCAGTCTTGGGCTTTGAACTCAGGGCCTGAGAACTGTCTCTGGCTTCTTTTTGCTCAAGGCTAGCATTACTCTGCCACTTGAGCCACAGTGCCATTTCTGGCTGTTTTCTATATATGTGGTGCTGAGGAATCGAACCTAGGGCTTCATGTATACGAGGCAAGCACTCTTGCTACTAGGCCATATTCCCAGCCACTGTGCTATTGTGTTAAGACATTGTATCCCAGCTTTGTTTTTGTGAGTACTTCTAGGATCATTTGATAGGGAAGTCACATACAAGAAGTGTCTTGCTGGGCGCTGGGGGCCAAACCTGTAACCCTAACTATGGAGGCTGAGATCTGAAGATCTTGGTTCAAAGCCAGCTGAGGCAGTCCATGAGACTTTCATCTCCAGTTAACCACCGGAAAGCCAGAAGTGGATCTGTGGCCCAAAGTGGTAGAATGCTAGCCTAGAGCTTACCTTAGGTACAATGTTCAGGACCTGAGTTCAAGCCTCATGACTATTAAAAAAAAAAAAAAAGAATAAAAAAGTATTTCTTTTTTTTTTTTTTTTTTTTGTCATAGTCCTGGGGCTTGAACTTAGGGCCTGAGCACTGTCCCTGAGCTTCTTTTGCTCAAGGCTAGCACTCTACCACTTGAGCCACAGCGCTACTTCTGCCTTTATCTGTGTATGTGGTACCATACACAATTGAACCCAGGGCTTCATGCATGCTAGGCAAGTACTCTACCGCTAAGCCACATTCCCAGTCTGATGAATGTTTTATATATTATTTTTAACTGAGTTCTAATTTCATTTTTTCTCACGATTACTATTTGTATTACAAAGATACTCATGTTCTCTTGAACAAAGTGAGATTCTTCCAGTCCCTTTCCTACAAAAACATGGTCCCAGTACAAATTATTGTTGTCCCACGAAATACTCTGAAATCCCTACATAGTGCTGTCAGACCTGAAATTTTAATGTAAAGTTAAAAATTTTCCTTACTAATGTTTATATTTCTCCTGGTAAAATTATTTTTCTCTTATATGTTAGCCTTTTAGAGATTTTATAGATTGATGTACTACTTGATAGTTTTCATTTAGCCATTTATTGCAATCCAGAGGCTTGAATTCAGGGCCTTACCCTTAGTCAGCTTGTTTGCTCAGTTGGCACTCTACCACTTGAGTGAAACCTACCAGCCTTTTACTAAATGGCTTTGAATTGGCCAAAGGAGCTGGAGTTGTAATTCAGAGGTTGAGTGTTTAGCATGCACAAAATTCTGAGTTTGAGTTTTAGCATTACCAAAAGCCAGCAATAGCCAAAAAATAAAAATAAAAAATTAAGACTTGCCTCCACCTTCCTCTAACATTTTTTTGGTCAGTCCTGGGGCTTGAACTGAGGGCCTGAGCACTGTCCCTGGCTTCTTTTGCTCAAGGCTAGCTAGCACTCTACCACTTGAGCCACAGTGCCACTTCCAGTCTTTTCTGTATATGTGGTGCTAAGGACTCAAACCCAGGGCTTCATGCATGCTAGGCAGGCATTGTACCACTAGGCCATATTCCCAGCCCTCTAACATTCTTTTAGATTTAGTTATCAACTTCTTTCTCTCTCTCCCACCCTCCCTCTCCCTCTTACCGGTTCTGGAGTTTGAACTTGGGACCTTGCACTTCTAAGGCATTGCTCTACCTTGAACATTCCCACAGCCTCTCCTGTTGGTTTTGGGGCTGGAGCTGTGGGCTCAGCAGTAAGAGCACCTGTTTAGCAAGTCTTTGGCTAGGAATTTCAACTTGCAGTTCTGCCAAAAATAAAGATATGGTTCAGCTGAGTGCAGGTAGCTCACACCTGTAATCCTAGCTACTCAGGAAGCTGAGATCTGAGGATTGCAGCTCAAAGCCAGCCCTGCCAGGAAAAAGTCCATAAGACTCTTATGTCCAGAAAACCAGAAGTGGAGCTGTGGCTTAAAGTGGTATAGCACTAGCCTTGAGTGAAAAAGCTTAGGGACAGTGCCAAGGCCCTGAGGTCAAGTCCCTCCCGCACACACCCCCCAGACAAAAAAAGATATGTTTCATGCTCGTGACATAGCCATGATGACCATTAGAACCACGTTCCTCTTGTTGGGATTTTTTTTTTTTTGCCAGTCCTGGGGCTTGAACTCAGGGCCTGAGCACTGTCCCTGGCTTCTTTTTGCTCAAAGCTAACACTCTACCACTTGAGCTACAGCACCACTTTCAGCTTTTTTCTATATATGTGGTGCTGAGGAATTGAACCTAGGACTTCATGTATACGAGGCAAGCATTTTTACCACTAGGCCATATTGCTAGCCCCCTCTTGTATTTTATCTCATATGCTGTGGCCCCAGAGGCTGTTGTGTTGTCCATCTTCAGCATGTTTCTGAACCCCACTTCTTGTTTGTAATGCTTTTGTAATCATGTATGATTTCTTTGGGCCTTCCACACAGGTGATAGCTCTTTCTTTCTCCGCACCTGGCTCATGACCCCACTTCACATTCCTGAAACTCCTGTGGAATATCGCTATAATAGGGCTCATTCTGCAACTCACAGTGTGATTGAGAAGACTTTCCGAGCCCTCTGCTCCCGTTTCCGCTGTCTGGATGGATCCAAGGGGGCACTGCAGTATTCACCAGAGAAGTCCAGCCACATCATCTTGGCTTGTTGTGTCCTCCACAACATCTCCTTGGAGCATGGGATGGATGTTTGGTCCTCTCCAGTGTCAGGACCCGTTGAACAGCCCCCTGAGGAAGACTTTGAGCACATGGAGTCTCTGGACTTAGAGGCTGACCGCATCCGTCAGGAACTGATGCTTGCTCATTTTAGCTAACTGAAATGTAGGAAAGAGGGAGACTTTCCAGAATAAATTGTGACAGCCTTTCTCCCTCCTCACCACTCTTGACACAATTCTATCATCCAGAATTATTGAATGTACACACTTGTCATGAATTGACACTAATCTGTGTTCTAGAAGAGTTGAGGCTGTGCCAGAATTATCTTGATTCATTTGCAAAATTTGTCAACTAAATCAAAGCAAAGACAGTGGCTCCCTGCTATCTGGCAAACTCCAGGTTGTGTGTACATTACTCATTTGTTCACTCACAGGCTGCAATTTTTGATTGTGCCTCTAAAGTCATAGTAAAGGAGGAAGCAGCACAGAGCCAAAATACTTTTTTGGTTTCGGTTATCTTGGAGATTTCAAATGAAAACAGTATTTGCTTGTACCAAATTACTTGAGTAGTGTTTTAGTTTTTCTATATTGCTGCCTATATGGGCAAATGTGAAGAGTCCCATTTATTTGGAAAGTGGTCTTCTTAAAAATAAATGAGGAATTGTGAAGCAAGCATAAAATCCGGGTTTGATCCCCAACACTACAAAAACAAAAAGGAAAATAAAAAAAGAAAAAAAGAGAAACTAAGTGGCTCCTAGTTTAAATTTATAGTTTTTTGTTTTTAAGAGAATATTAAAGGTGGTCTGAGGAAGTGGCACTAAGGCTCAAGTAGTAGGGCACTAGCCTTGAGCTGAAGAGCTCAGGAACAGCACCCAGGCCCAGAGTTCAAACCCCACAACTGACCAAAAAAAAAAAAAAAAAAGGCCTGAAACTTAATATTTATAGAATATATACAATAATTAGATTGTGATTTGCATATAATTCCTAAGGCAAACATCTGGACTGAGTCAGAGGCTAAAGGGGTTTATGAACTCAGTGAATTTAGAGAATATAATTCAAATCTAAGTAAAATAGCAATCATACACTTTACTTACAAGACTAAAGACCCTGTTGGTTTTATGGACAAAGGAGATTCACGCAAGTTTAGAGACATCAGATTAAACTAAATCATGATTTTTTTTAACATTTAGCATTTGAACTCAGGACTTTTCTACTTGCCGCCTGCCTCCAAGCCTTGCTTTTTGCTGGTTGTTTTAGAGGGGTTTAGAAAATTTTTCTGCCTTGGCTGGCATAGGGCCATAGAGATCACTTTTCTTTCTTATACTCAGGATGTTAGACTTACATGGTCTTTTTTTTTTTTTTTGGTCTGCTGTGGGACTTGAACTCAGCTCTCTTTGAGCTCTTTTGCTCAAGGGTAGCCATCTACCACTTTGAGCCACAGCTCTACTTCTGGTCTTTGAGTGGCTAATTGGAGATAAGTCTCACAGGGACTTTTCTGCCTGGTCTGGCTTGGAACTGTGATCCTCAGATCTCAGCCTCCTGAATAGCATTACAGTAGAATAACAGGCATGAGCCACAGATGCTCAGCCTGTGGTCATTACTGTTTTGAAATTCTTTATATAGGGGAATTTGAGAATAGAGAGTATTAGAAAGTATGCAGAAGGAGTGGTAAAAGGAATATATTTGCCTGGAGATTCTAGAATTACATATGCAATGTGAAAGAACTTCGTAGGAAATAAATAATCCCTTAACAAGTCTTATTCTAAAATTATTCTGATATAAAAATAACCTGATTGGAATAATAAAAGTGTGAATTGGGTTCACACATTAGTGCCTTTGCTGGGACAAAAAAATGTGATTTTTCTGAGGATTGTCTTGTTCCCAGTTTCTCAGCCACTCACCATGTGATACCTCTGCATTGTCCTCTTGGATCTTTTCCTACTTACATTTCGCAGTGCCAGTCTGCTGATTCTCACCAGAAATACACAGCTGATGATAGAAGAACTGTGGGAATAAATTGGATGTGACTCATCCTCAATATTAAAAAAAGTTATGAATAATTATGGATAATGTTTATTTCTACTGTGAATGCTGTTTCTCATCATACCTTACTCTAGGTAGAGTTGGGTCCATTGGGCAGGAGGTTATACTTCATATGGAAATGCCATTGAGGTGTGAGTAGACCATGAAGACTTGATTGAAAACTTTAGATTTAGTCATTGTGTAACAAGGGTATCCTGTTACATTATTTTTCTTGGTATAAATGTTCTTTCTTCCTTTTTTGTGGTGCAGAGCATAAAACTAGGGTTCTAGCACATGCTAGGCAATACTCTTACCACTGTGCAACGCCTCAACTTAGGCACCAAGCTTGTTTTGTCTCTTTCATGAGGTATGTAACCAGGCTGGCTTCAGACTTATGATCCTCCTGCCTCAGCACCCTGGATGCTGAGATTACAGATACGTGCTAAGGTACTCAGCTCAGACTTTCTTTTATTTTTTAATTTCATTTTTTGATGGTTTGAACTTGGGGCTTTGTGCTTGCTTTGCTGGCATTCTACTTCTTGAGCTATGCCTCCAGTCTTTTCTTCTCTGATTATGGTTGTTCCCAGCCCCCCAGCTCCTGCCCTCTGTTATGTTCACAACAGGATCTCTCTGGGCCAACCTGGACCACAAACCTTACACTTATGCTTTTGAGATGATAATGCAGCTTTTCTGTGGAGGGGAGGTCTTATGAACTTTTCACCCATGCTGGCCTACAACTATGGTCTTCCTGATCTCTACTTCTTTAGTAACTATGGTTACAGGCCATTAAGCTGAAGGTACCTTATCTCCTTCCCCACCTTTCTTTGTGTCAGTACTGCCTGGGGCTTGAACTTGGCCTTACACTTTCACTTGTCTTTTTCCACCCAAGGCTGGCACTCTACCACTTAAACCAGACCTCCACAAGACTCTCACAGACTTTTTGCCGTGGCTTGTTTCGAACCTTGATCCTCAGATATCAGCCTCTTTAGTAGCTAAGATTATAGACATAAGCCACTTGGGTCAGGCAAAGATGCTCAATTTTAATGAGGTGCCAATGAAGAGATATAAGTGGTGAGTACAAAGTAAAATAGATATTAGGCAGAAAATAGACCATGGTTGGTTTTGTGGAATTGAGGGTTGAGCCAAGTACTGTGTACATTATAAGTATACACTTTACCCGTGAGCTAGTATGGAGACCTACTAAGACTTACCCCTACCTTAAGCATTCTGAAAACTGCTCAAAGACTGAGCTTAACATCACTCACCAGCACTGGAAAGATTATGAGGAATATAAGAAAACAAGAAATTGAAAGGTCTTATCATTGTGTGTGCACATGTCCTTAGGCCCCATTTAGCTCTCTCCTAAATTGCAATATTTTACAAATTGTGGGCACAAGAGACAACAGACTCAGGATCAACATGCCCCAATTCTTTTTAAAGAATTAACAGCCTCCAATTCCTTGTTTAGTCTTTCCAAATTCTTTCCTCATGATTGACAGTGGAAAGATCCATTCTTAGAGTGACCAACTGTCCTGGTTTGCACAAGGTTGTCACAATTTCAACACTTAAGTTCTGTGTCCTAGAAAACCCCTCTGCCCCAAGAAAGCTGATATAATTGATTATATTGTTTCAGGGGAATCATACTACTTTTTTTTTCTTGTGCATGTTTGAGGTTTGAATTCAGGTGCTGTCTCTGAGCTTTTTAACACAAGACTAGCACTTTCCCACTTTTTGGTGGTTAATTGGAGACAAGTCTCACAGACTTTCCTGCCCAGGCTGGCTTTGAACCACAGTCCTCAGATCTCAGCCTCCTAAGTGGCGAGGATTTAAAGGTGTGAGCCACTAGCACTCAGTTTAAATGCATTCATTTTTTTCCCTGCCAGTCCTGAGGCCTGAAGTTGGGGTCTCAGCTCTGTCCCTGAGCCTCTCGGTGCTCAAGGATAGCACTCTACTACTTGAGATGCAGTGCTACTTCTGGCTTTTTTTGTTTGTTTATGTGGTACTAAAGAATTGAACCTAGAGCTTCATGCATGCTAGTCAAGCACTCTACTACTAAGCCACATTCCCAGCCCTAAATCTACTTTTTTTTTTTTTTTTCCAGTCCTGAGGCTTGAACTCAGAGCGGAGCCCTGTCCCTGGCTACTTTTGCTCAAGGCTAGCACTCTGCCACTTGAGCCACAGCTCCACCCCTGGCTTTTTCTGTTTATATGGTGCTGAGGAATCCCTGGGCTTCATGTAAGTGAGACAAGCATTCTACCACTAAGCCACATTCCCAGCCCTAAATCTATTTTTTTTTTGCCAGTCCTGAGCCTTGAACTCAGGGCCTGAGCACTGTCCTTGGCTTCTTTTTGCTCAAAGCTACCACTCTACCACTTGAGCCACAGTGCAACTTCTGGCTTTTTCTGTGTATGTGGTGCTGAGGAATTGAACCCAGGGCTTTGTGTATGCGAGGCAAGCACTCTACTAGGCCACATTCCTAGCCCCTTGATATTTTCTTATAGATTTATGTCTAGCTTTTTTTCTGTTGAGGTTTCAGAATGTAGTAATTTGAGCCAAATTTGATGGATGGCAAAAGTTCTAGATCCTGTGCTTTACAAGCCTCCCAAAGAAGGATGCTTCCCTAAAGCATAAATTTGATGAGTGGAGACCACCTTATGGAGACAACAAAATAAAAATGTTTCCTGGGCTGGGGATATGGCCTAGTGGCAAGAGTGCTTGCCTCGTATACATGAGGCCCTGGGTTCAATTCCCCAGCACCACATATACAGAAAATGGCCAGAAGGGGCGCTGTGGCTCAAGTGGCAGAGTGTTAGCCTTGAACAAAAAGAAGCCAGGGACAGTGCTCAGGCCCTGAGTCCAAGGCCCAGGACTGGCAAAAAAAAATAAATTAAAAAAAAATGTTTCCCACTCTTTCTGGCTCTAGGAATGTGGAACCTGCTTATTTGGTTATCTACTATATTTGTTCCTGATTTTTAGAAATTACATGGTCTACCCAGGATAAATACTAATTCCCAGTTTCTCTTGCAATTAGGTGTGGCTATGTTACAAGTCCTGGCCAATGGAATACAAGTCCTGTACTATGTCTTTTTTTGTGTGGCTTTTTTTTTTTTTTTTTTTTGGCCAGTCCTGGGCCTTGACCTCAGGGCCTAAGCACTGTCCCTGGCTTCTTTTTGCTCAAGGCTAGCACTCTGCCACTTGAGCCATAGTGCCACTTCTGGCCGTTTTCTGTATATGTGGTACTGGGGAATTGAACCCAGGGCTTCATGTATATGAGGCAAGCACTTGCCACTAGGCCATATTCCCAGCCCCCTGTGCTATGTCATTATGAACAAGAGACATATCTTTTCTTTGAAGCTTTGCTGGTTAGACCATGGACATGATGGGTCTTTAGCAGCCATATTGGATCTACAGTAAAAGTTACTTATCAAAGATAAAAAAGCATAAGACAGAAGAAACTTGGCTTGGCACAGTCACCCCTAACTATAAGCTGTTCATCTCTGGATTTCTTCTCTGTGAAAGACAACCTTTATCTTGTTTTAGATAATTTTGTGTGTGTGCTTATATGAGTGATTGAACTCAGGGCCTTCTGCTCTTACTTGGCTTTTTGCTCAAGGCTGTCACTCTACCACTTGTACCATACTTCTGCTTCTGGCTCTTTGCTGTTTAACAGGAGAGAGGGGCTCACAGACTCTTCTTTCTAGGGTTTGGCCTGGGGCACTTTCCTTGAGCTTTTTTTTTTTTTTTTTTTTTTTTGCTTAAGGCTAGTACTCTACCACAGCTCTACTTCTGGTTTTCTGGTGATTAATTGGAGATAAATCTCCTAGACTTTATTACCCAGACTGACAGATCTCAGTCTCCTCAGTACAGGCATGAACCACCAGTGCCCACTTTCTCATGGAATTTTCTTCCACAGGTTGGCTTTGAACCATGAGCTTCAGCCCTCAATTCCTAAGTAGCTAGGATTACAGGCATGAGCCATAAGTGTTTAGCCTCAGTTTGTTTTTGTTTGCTTATGTGCATACCTCTAGTTCTGGCTTTTTTTTTTTGCTGGCTAACTATAGATACATCACTTGAATTTGTTTGCCCAGGCTGGCTACAAACCTCAATCCTCAGATCTTAGACTCCTGAGTTGTTAGGATTATAGGCATGAACCACCTGTGCATGGCTTACATATTAATTTAAAGCCTCCTAAAACAGCTGTAGAAAGTAAAGGTCTAGTTTCTTATTCACATAAATAGCACATTATGGTTGTTTATACCACATAGGTGTATACATGCATATATACATATATGTCTATGTAAATACATAAACACTCATATATCCTAAATATTTTCACTGACAAAGATTTATTTATTTACAATACTGGGGATTAAATCTAAGGTCTCACACATACCAGAGATGTGTTCTACCAATAAGCTATATCACAGCTGGAGAGGACATTTGTTTGCATGTGTGTAGTTGGAACTGAGACGACTTTGGGGCTTTCCATTTCTTTGTTCAAGGTGTGAGTTCTACCATTTAAACTACACCTCAAATTTTGGCTCTTTTTCTGGTTAATTGGAGAAAAAGTCTCACAGATTTGTCTGACCAGGCTGGCTTTGAACCTAAATCCTTGGGTCTCAATCTCTAGCTAGGATTATAGGAATGAGCCGTCAATATTTGGCTTGGAGGAGGATATTTTGAAAAAGTGAGACTAAATTGTGAATGAGGCTAATGTGCTCTATTGCCTTAGATTATAATGTCTTTAAAGGCTGAAATTATTTGTTTCCTTTTCTTTCTCTTTCCTCTTAGGAGGAGGAAGAGTAAACGATTCTTGCTCACACATAGTAATACATGCAGTACGTGGAGTGATCTTTGTGATGTACTGAATCGTACCTAGCATGTGCATACTAGTTCATATTTGTGCTGAGTATATCCGTTTGTCTACTAAGAGTTTAGAAAAAGGCCAAGGTAATCATGAAAATGTCGACACTTTTATGTACTTGACACTTGTGATCAACATGTGAATACACCCATGGTTTTTATCCTTTGAAAGAAAATAATAGTGTACTTTCCATCCCTCTGTTTCAAGGTCAGAATATATAATCCCCCTTCTTTTGGCTCTGCTTGTCGGAGCTACATAGAAGCTTTCATAGAGATTGTCACTTTGTTCCTCGTCTGGATTCTCTATTTCTTCCGCTTCACTGTCCTGAGAAGAAACTAAGACTCACAAGAGGTGATTTGTTCCGTTGGGATAAGCAGTGTTAGGAGCCCATAAGCACTCGCAGAACTACACAAGACAATAGTGAGATTGTGCTACGATTTAATCTTGACACGCCCACGGAAAACTTCAGTTCTCTATAAACAACTCGAATAGCCTGCAACCGACAGTAAACGGCTGAAACACAAGCTATTCTACGCACATACTTTTTGTTGTTGTTGTTAATGATCTGGGTTTGTTTACTTATGCCTTGGACAGGAGCCGGATCTAGAGGAGTGGTGCGGTTTTTCGGCACTCGTCTCTATTTCCTAGAACGATGACGCGGGCGCTCCTCTTTTGATGTCTGGCGCGTTCGCGCATTCGGTGATCTTCTGCGCCGTCTTATTGCTTGATGTCTCCCGAGCGGCGGCGGTGGCTGTGGCGGCGGCGCTAGGTCCAGGGCTGAGTTATCCGGGAGGCCGCGGGCTCAGACCACTTTCTCCCGCCGCTCGATAGAGTGGACCCCCTGCTTTCTTCCTGCTTGTTCCTTCTTCCCTCCTCGGCTCACCTCGACCGCTGGGCTGCAAATAGAGTCCGCGTCCGCTTTGCAGGTAGGCCCGGCAGGCGCCTGGCAGGCCCGGCCCGGCATCCTTTCGCCGCGGTGTTGGGAAGACCTTGGCGCCGGCGGGTGGGCGAGCGGGCGGGCGGGCGGGCGGGCGAGCGACGCCAGAGGAGGGGCTGCGTTTGGGGGCGCGGCCCGAGGGCGGCCCGCCCGGAACTGTGAGAGAAGCCGGAAGCAGGGAGTGATGCTCTTGGGGCTGCCGGGAGTGGTTCCGTGTGGATAGGATGTTGGTCCTAGGTCGGACGTCGCCACTCCCGTGTGAACTCTGTGTGTGTGTGTGTGTGTGTGTGTGTGTGCGCGCGCGCGCGCGCCCGTGCAGGCAAGCAAGGGTGTGTAACATAACCTTCCAGGAACGGATAGACTTTTATCTGTTTGTTGACCCTCCTTCATTTTTTTCCTCCTCTCTACCCCAAGTCTCCATGTGTCCTGACTGTTGTACTGGGAGCCTCCCTTGACTGAGTCCAGTCCTTGAAGGGACCTTTGAGTAGACCAAGACCTGTGAAAGTAGGTCCTCCGGCTCACCTAAGCCAAGTGTCATGTTCTCACCTTTTTTTTTTTTTTCTTTTAAGGGGGATAGGGAAACAGGCTAGAGTTTGGGATGTGACTTCCCCCTATTTCCCCGACCTACCATTAAGTGCAGTGTAAGTCACTTTTTATCATTTACAGATGTATTTTTTTCTTTCAGTCATGTTACCAGTCACTTTATACACTCAACAATTTTTTTGTTGTTATTTGATTGTTAGTTTCTGTTTAGAAAAAGTTTAGTGACCATATGTTCTTTTGTTTTGTTTTTTTTTTTGTTTTTTTTGGCCAGTCCTGGGCCTTGGACTCAGGGCCTGAGCACTGTCCCTTGCTTCTTCCCGCTCAAGGCTAGCACTCTGCCACTTGAGCCACAGCGCCGCTTCTGGCCGTTTTCTGCATATGTGGTGCTGGGGAATCGAACCTAGGGCCTCGTGTATCCGAGGCAGGCACTCTTGCCACTAGGCTATATCCCCAGCCCACCATATGTTCTTTAGACTGGCTTTTTCTAAGTATTATTTTCAAGAGGCTACTGATGATAGTTTCCTTTTTCTTTTCTTCTTTTTTAATGTGCTAGTCCAGGGACTTGAATCTCAGGTTCTAGGCACTGTCCCTGAGCCACATCTCTATTTCCTACTTTTTTGGGAGTAGTTAATTGGAGATGAGAGTCTCATTGATTTTCCTGCCCTGGCTAGCTTTGAAACATGGTCCTCAGATCTCAGTCTTTGTGTACCTAGGATACAGCCTAAGGCACCTGTGTCTCACTTTTTTTCTTTATATAAATTTGTTAGCTGTTCAGTTTGCCTTCTGGTTGATACTAATTTCTCTTTCATTAGCCTGTTCTTTGGAAATCTTTCAACTTGGTGTTTTGTGCTCAGTGTTAGACAGAAATGATTAGGTTTAGAATTCAGACTTGGTATGTGAGGCACTGTTTTTTAAGAATGTATCTAAAAGAAACCCGGAGAGTTCCTTTCGAAATGGTTTTCTTCTATTTGCTTAGTGGTTTAGTCATTGAATATGAGAGTTAAAAAGACTGAGTACAGAAACCATTTAGATAAGAAACTTAAGTTGAGCCAGTGCCGATGGCTCACACCTGTAATCCTAGCAAATCTGAGGATCTCTGAGGATCTCTGTTCTAAGCCAGCCCAGGCAGGAAACTCCGTGAGACTTTGATCTCCAGTTAAATTAACCACCTGGAAACCAGAAGTGCCACCGTGGCACAGAGTGGTAGAGCGCTAGCCTTTAGCTGAAGAGTGGACCCCCAGGCCCAGAGATCAAGCCCCATGACCAACTAAAAAAACAAAACAAACTTTAATGAAGGTTAACATTACATTTTATGAATTAAATTATATCTCCCTTTTCCCAACTTGGAAACTTTAGGGTCTGAGTGTTCTTATTTATTTTCATGGGATTGGGTGTGGATCCTAATGTGTTACTTCTTCTTTGCTGAAAATAGAAACTAGCCTGGAGTTCATTCTAGGTTGGATCAATTTCCAATCAATTCTGGTATATAGAATCAATAGGAGAATAGCATTAGGATGTTACAGATTAAATCTGTAGTCTTTGGACAGAAACTATAAAAGTCTACGTTTCTGGGCTGGGAATATAGCCTAGTGGTAGAGTGCTTGCATTGCGTACATGAAGCCCTGGGTTCAATTCTTCAGCACCATATAAACAGAAAAGGCCAGAAGTGGTACTGTGGCTCAAGTGGCAGAGTGCTAGCCTTGAGCAAAAAGAAGCCAGGGACAGTGCTCAGGCCCTGAGTTCAAGCCCCAGGAAAGAAAGAAAGAGAGAGAGAGGAAGGAAGGAAGGAAGGGAGAGAAAGAGAGACAGACAGAAAGGAATGAATTCTGTGTTTCTGCACAGTTTAGGATTCTGATATGAATTTTGGAAATATTACTGTTTTTATTGTATGAGGTCAGCAAGATTTTCATCAGGTGTTTTTTTCTGGTGGATTTTGAACTCAGGGCCTCTTCTACAGAGCTACATCTGTAGCCCCAGGTCTTAAATGAAGGTCCTTTTTTTTTTTTTTGCCAGTCCTGGGGCTTGAACTCCGGGCCTGAGCACTGTCCCTGGCTTCTCTTTGCTCAAGGTTAGCACTTTACCACTTGCGCCACAGTGCCACTTCTGGCCCTTTTCTATATATGTGGTGCTGGGGAATCAAACCCAGGGCTTCATGTATATGAGGCAAGCACTCTTGCCACTAGGCCATATCCCCAGCCCCTGAAGGTCCTTTGATCCATCTGATTTTCTAGTTAACATGACCTCATTGCTCTCAGTAAGGGATTAATGAAGAGCTGCTATACTGTTTCAAGAATCTAGATTAGGAAATTAAGTTTAAGAATGTATGTTTTGAAAAGATTGTGGTTTTGTTTTGTGCTGGTCCTGGGGCTTGTACTCAGGGAGTTCAAGTTGTTCTGGAGCTTTGTTTTTTTTTTGTTTGTTTTGTTTTTTTTTCTTAAGACTAGTACTCTGCCACTTTGAACCACAGCTCTAGTTCTGGCTATTTTGGTAACTAATTGGAGAGAGTCCCACGGCTTTCCTATACAGGCTGGCTTCGAACTGTGATCCTCAGATTCCAGCCTCCTGAGTAACCAGGATTATAGGCATGAGCCACCAGTGCTTGACCTGAAAATATGTTTATGGTAGAAGAGAATATATATTACAGGAAAGACTATAGAGAAGAAAGTGACATTGTTCACTGTGGATTGAATCTGCATAGAATTTAGAGTTACAAATAGTATCTCAGTGGCTCCTAATGAATGCTAAATAATAAATGGAGATTATTATGAGTGTCACAAAGAAATGTTAAGAACATTTTGTTTTGATTTTATAGGAAATTATTGGCAGGGATTTAAGTTGAGTTTAAGGCCTATTGGGATACATCGTAAAGCTGTGTTTCCAAAAAAAAAAACCAACAAAAATTCCCCCAAAACAATAACAGCAGCAACAACAAAGAAGACAAAGAGAAGAGAGAGAGGAAAACAGGAGAGAGAGAGAATGCAAGCTTATTCATTCTTGGAGATAAAGATTTGCATGTCTTCTAGAACTTGGCCTGGAACAAAGTTGTTGAAACAAGCTGCTTATTTTTACTAGAGCAATAATGTGCATTTTGTGTATGTGTGCCAGTCCTAGGGCTCAAATTCAGTGTCGGGGCACTGTCCATAGCTTTTTTGCTCACTCTAACCACTTGAGCCACAACTTCATTTTGACATTTTGAGTCTTTTTAGTGGATAATTGAAGGTAAGAGTCTCATGGGTTTTTGAACCATGATCTTTTTTTTTTTTTGCCAGTCCTGGGCCTTGGACTCAGAGCCTGAGCACTGTCCCTGGATTCTTTTTGCTCAAGGCTAGCACTCTGCCACTTGAGCCACAGCGCCACTTCTGGCCATTTTCTATATATGTGGTGCTGGGGAATTGAACCCAGGGCTTCATGTATACAAGGCAAGCGCTCTTGCCACTAGGCCATATTCCCAGCCCCTGAACCACGATCTTTAGATCTCAGCCTCCTGAGTAGTTAGGATTACAGGTGTAAGCCACTGGCGCCTAGCTTTACATTATTATGTACTTTTTTTTTTCCGGGCAGTCTTAGGCTTGAACATTGGACATGGGCGCTGTCTCTGAGCTCTTCAGCCCAAGGTTAGCACTCTACCACTTGAGCCATAGGGGCACTTCTGGAGTTAATTGGAGATAAGTGTTTTAACGGATTTTCCTGCTGGGCTGGCTTTGAACCGCAATCCTCAGATCTCAGCCTTCTGAGTATCTAGGACTACAGTTGAGAGCCACTGGCACCCAGCTAATAATGAACATTTTATACAGTGTACGGTGTAATTGCCAAAATATTTTCGGTATGTGTCAGGGAACTTATAAAAATTTTATTTTTTGATCATGTTCTTTTGTGTTGCTTATTAATCCTGAACTAGAGTATGGTCTTCAGTATTTTCATGAATGTTGAAAGTTTAGTCCAACAGTTTATCTTCCTGTTTATCTCACTCTTGAATGAATTAGAGGAAAAGTTTTGTTGTTAACATATCAAGGCCTCTTTGTCTAAAATCTGTCTCATCCTTCATAAACTTATTTTGAAATAAATTGCCATTTTTTTTTCCTTTTTACCCAGTGGTTTGGTTTACATTTCCCCCCCCCAAAAAAAAAACAACAACAAAAAGGAAAACTTAGGTTCCTTTAGTCATAGTCATTTTAGTTTCTTTCTCCAATTGTTCTGCATAAGACAGAGATTCAGTTTCTTGTCATAATTTCTATTTATATGGAAGTACCATAGCCAGACACTGGTGGTTCACACTTGTACTTGGCGACTCAGAAGGCTAAGATCTGTGGATTGAGGTTTGAAGCCACCCTGGGCAGTGAAGTCGGTGAGGTTATCCTCAGTTAACCAGCAAAAAGCCAGAAGTGGAGCTGTGGCTCAAATGGTAGAGTGCTAGCCTTGAACGCAAAAACCCAGGGACAGTATGCCCTGAGTTTCAGCCCCAGGATGGCCACCGGGAAAAAAAAAAAAAAGTATTTTGCAGCGAGGTGCTGGTGGGTTATGGCTGTAATCCTAGGTACTCAGGATACTAAGATCTGAGGATCCTAGTTCAGAGCAAGCCAGTGTAGGAAAATCTGTGAGACTTTTATCTCTCAGACCGTGAGTTCACAAACAAACATGTACATAGAACCATTTTGTAAATATTTTTATAACTGCTTATGGAATTGTTTTTCTATTTGTTGCATGGATGAGGAAATTTCACATTTTGTGATATTACCATTTGTTAAGCTAAAATATGTATCTCCCATGAAAAATGACTGTCTTAGGTATGCCTATGATAGATTGAGGCATCTGAAATTTTGCCTACTTGGAGTGGATTTGCCCACATGAAGTTTGATTTAGGAGAGAATTGTATTTCAGTCTAGTTGACCAATGAAAATAGAACAGAAAAATATCTCTCCACACTGCTGAATAGTAGCATAATAGAGTTAACTCTAGAGCCAGGTAGCCTAGTGGATTACAAGTCCATGCAAACATCACTACGTATTATCTCCAGAATTTGGGCAAGTTACTTAATCTCTTTGTACCTCTCCTTATCTGTTAAAAATATATACTTGTGAGAAGAAAATGAACTGTGTACAAGATAGAATGACATGTGCCAACTATTACCAATGTTACTATTAAAACAGATTAAAGATTATATATGTTCTTCTAAAGAAGAGAAAATAATAGTGGTGCTTTAATTGAAGTGTAGGTGCTTTTAAGAAAACCTTAATAGGGAAGAGAAGGTAAAGCTGTGCATTTGTTTCTCCTTCCTCTCATTGCCTTTCAAATTAAAGAATGTGTCTATGTAGGGAATGAGAAGCCTGGAAAGCAGCAGTAGCTGAAACAGAGTTCCAAATATAAGATAGATGACAAATCTTTGTAAGGTACTCTAGTGAAACAGGCCAGAGCTATTTTAGGAATAGAAGAACATTCCTTTACAAAACAGGTAGGAAATAGCTAAGCAACATCTGAGTTTTGCCATCTATTTGAGCTGTTTGGTGCTTAAGGATTTAGCAGAAGTTGTCAAATGGATGGGAAGGAAGGATATTTAAGATATGATCAAAGTTATCAAATCACCTTGGTTAAACTTGAAGAGTGCACGTTTTTGTTATGGTGGAAAGGTTTGAGAATCTTTAACAATAGAGATACTTTTAAAATCACTTTTTCCCTTTATATCTTTACAGGCTATAGATCACTTTAATCTTTTAAAACTTTGTATTTCCTCAGTTCCATGTGTTCTTATCTTCTATTTAATTGTGTGTGTGTGTGTGTGTATGTGTGTGTGTGTGGTTTGAACTCAGGCCTTGTTCTCTTGCTGGTTTTGCTTGCTCACATCTAGTGTTCACAAAATGGCCATTCCTCTGGTATGATCATTTTGCTGGTTAATTGGAGATGGAATCTTGTGGACTTTTCTGCTTGGGCTCTCTTGGAGCCATGATCCTCTGGATCTCAAACTCCTAAATGCTTTGGATTATAGGTGTGAGTCATCAGTACCCAAGTAGAACTGTTTGTTGATTGTGACTTTGTGTTTCATCTTTTACCTTTTGAGATTTAGTTTATCTAGCAAGTATTGTTCTTAATCAGAACCAGTGTTTATTGAATGCTTTGTGCTAGGTACTATGAAGTGGTTTATGACATTGACTTATTTCATGAAGGACTTGATGATGTAGGTGCTCCTTGTTCTTTACTATATAGTTCAGGTTGATCTTGAACTGGTGATCCCCTTGCCTTAGACTTCTGAGTGCTGGGTTTACAGATGTGTGCCACTACACCTGGAAATTAGGCAAGCCAAGTGATTTGCCCAAGCAAGGTACACAACTAGTTGAGTTGAGTCCAAGCAGCCTAGCTCTGATTCCTAAATTATGCGGGTTCTAATCTGTTTTACATAGTTCTAAATTCTCGATGGCCACTATAGTAAGACAAGAGTGAAAATAAAATAGATGGTGTTTATGTCCTTATAGAGATTATATTCCAGTGGGCCGGCAGTAAATAGGTAATTAATTACACCATGAAATGTGCAATCGCAGCGTATGTTGAGTCTGATGATAGAAGAGTAAAAAATAGATTGGAGTAGGAGAGCCTGAATTATATTGGAGGTTTGGTGAATATTTCTCTGAAGGAGTGATATTTATGCAGAGACAGAAGGATAAAAGGGAAAGACCAAAGAAATAACATATATGAGAATCCTTAGTTGGGGGAAAATTTGGCACATCTGAGAAACTGAAAGAATATTGGTATGGCTGGAATCCAGAGAAAGAGGATGGAGATTTAGGCAGGACTGTGTAAAGGCTTTTTGTTTGTTTGTTTTGCCAAGTAGGAAATAGAACCAGGACCTTGTGCGTTCTAGGCAATTACTCACTACTGAGCTACATTGCCAGCTTGGTATTTGGATATATCTATATCTATATCTATATTTATTTATTTATTTTGGCCAGTCCTGGGGCTTGAACTCAGAGCCTGAGCACTGTCCTGGCTTCTTTTTGCTCAAGGCTAGCACTCTGCCACTTGAGCCACAGTGCTACTGGCCATTTTCTGTATATGTGGTGCTGGGGAATCGAACCCAGGGCTTCATGTATATGAGGCAAGCGCTCTTGCCACTAGGCCATATTCCCAGCCCCGGCCTTTGGATTTTTATCCTAAGTATAATTAAAAGTCATTGAAGATTTTTTGTTTGCTTGCTTGTGAGTTTAGGGTGAAGGTTATGGTGCTGGGATTTGAATTTAGGTGCTCTAACACTTGAGCCACTCCATCAGTTTGTTTGTTTGCTTATGGTGGTTTTTTTGTTTTTGAGATGAGTATTTAACTATCTCACTGTATTGCCAAGGTTAGCTCTGAGTACTCTCATAAGTAGCTGGGATTCCAGATGGATGCCATCCTGACCTGCTTCTGAAGGTTTTAAGCATAAGTGTAATGAACTAATACATGCTTTTTTGTGTATGTGCTGGTATGGAGCTTGAACTTAGGGTTTTGTGCTCCCCCTATATGCTTTTAAAACACTCTGGATTCATTGTGGGGAGGGAGAAAAGATGAGGGAAGTATAATGATCTGGGCAAAAGATGATAGTTTAGATCAAGATGTAGACTGGATGTAGAGAGAAGTACAAAGATTCAGTAGATATTTTAGAATCAGACAGACATAACTTAATGATGGATTGGATGTGTGGCAAGAGGAGGTGTCAAGTATGATCCAGATTTTTAGCATGAGCATCTGGATAGATGAAGGTGCTGATTCTGAGATGGAAACATTGGAAGAGGAACAGATTTTGACTAGAATTGAGGGGTAGATTGAAGGCCTCAGTTTTAGTCGTGCTGAGTGTGAGATGCCTGTGAAAAACATACAAATGTATGTATTAGGCAAGCAGTCCTTGGGCTGATGCTAGAAAATGGCACAGGAGATAAATCTGGACAGTATTGCTACATAGATGGTATTTACGGGCAAGGAAATAGATATACTCACTTAGTATTATATTTACAATAAGAACAGTGCCTAGGACCAAATGGTCTAAGGAGTTTAAGGGAAAACCTGAGAAACAGGACGTAAGCAGGGTGTAATTAACTTTTTTTGTGAGTCTTCTTTCTTTTCTTTTTTTTTTTTTTTTGGCCAGTCCTGGGGCTTGGACTCAGGGCCTGAGCACTGTCCCTGGCTTCTTTTTGCTCAAAGCTAGCACTCTGCCACTTGAGCCACAGCGCCACTTCTGGCCATTTTCTGTATATGTGGTGCTGGGGAATGGAACCCAGGGCCTCATGTATACGAGGCAAGCACTCTTGCCACTAGGCCATATCCCCAGCCCTTTGTGAGTCTTAACAGCACAGAAATCACAGCAATATTAATATTGGAGTAATTTAGGGCCAGGAGCCAGATTGAAGGAATGGGGAAGGGAGGAGGAAGTGGTTTTTAGTGATTATTAGTTTCTTTCTGTAAGAAGTAATACTCCTAAGACGGTAACATCTGTAAAAGTAGAAACCTTTTCATTTTGTATTTTTGACTAAGTTTGGCCTTGGTGGTTTGTCATGAGGCTGCCAGATTGTGAGAGAAATTATTCTTCTGGTCTTTAAATGTTGGCCTGGAGGTTAAAGGTTTATACTTTGTGTACTTTTTGTTTATTTGTTTGTTTGTACTGGGATTGGACTCAGGGCCTTGTACTTGTTAAGCAGGTGCTCTACCACTTGAGCCACCCCATCAGCCCCACAGTCTCCTTATTTTTGGTGTTGGTTACTTTTTTTTTAAATTAAATTTTATTGACAAGGTGATGTACAGAGGTGGTACAGTTACATAATAAGGTAGTGAGTGTATTTCTTGTCTTATTTGTTACACCCTCCCTCATTTTTCTTTCCCTTCCCTAGTTCAGATAAGCATATATACAATATCCAGTGTACCAAAATCACATACAATGACCACAGGGCTACACCAAAGGAAATTTACCTAGTACATTAAACATAACGACAACAGGGGCTGGGAATATGGCCTAGTGGTACAGTGCTTACCTCATATACATGAAACCCTGGGTTCGATTTCTCAGCACCACATATATAGAAAAGGCCAGAAGTGGCGCTGTGGCTCAAGTGATAGAGTGCTAGCTAGCCTTGAGCAAAAAGAAGCCAGGGACAGTGCTCGGGCCCTGAGTCCAAGCCCTAGGACTGGCAAAAAAAAACCCCAACCAAACAACAGCAACAAAAAACAACCCATAACGACAACAATAAAATCCTCCTATTTCCCTCTCTTGGAGTTCATTTTGCTTAGCCTCATCTTATATAATCATATTTACCTAGCTAGCTGTTGAGCTATTGTGATCCTCTGATAGGTCTATCCTAGACCTTTTTATGTTTGTTTAGTAATTGGTTTTAGAGACATACTGTAAAGCCACTAACCAAAACATGTGGAAATACCATTTGAAAAGAAGTTTGCTATTTTACAGACATGATCTCTACTGTTCTCCCCCCGACCCCCAAACAACCACATATCAGGGAGACTATGCACCTTTGTTCTCTGTGTTCTAGGCTTGTCTTGCTCAACATTATTCAAGATCTGACCATTTCCCTGTGAATGCCATTATTTTACCATTTCTCATCGCTGTGTAGTATTCCATTGTGTACAGGTACCACATTTTTTGGATCCATTCATCTGTAGTGGGGCATTTATTTCCATATTTAGGCTGTTGTGAATTGTGGTGCTGGTTACTTTTGAGATAGGGAGTTGTTTTATGCCTGGGCTGTGATCTTCCTATTGTGCTTTCCCCAGTCACTGGTTGAGATGGACTCTTGCACACTTTTTTTTTTTTTTTTTGCCTTGACTAACTTTGAACCACAATCTCCCAAACTCTACCTTCCAAGTAGCTAGGATCACCAGCTTGAACCACACCCACCTTTTTCTATTTTTAAAGGAAAGGACTCACTCTATAGCTTGTGCTGGTCTTGAATGATCTGTTTGCCTTACTTTGACATTTCATATAAATGGAACCATACAATATGTGAACTTTGTAATGAGTTTTTTTTAACTTAGTGTAATATTTTGGGAGCTTATTTATCCATATTGGAGTATGTATCAGTACTTTAATCCTTTTTGTGACAATAATCCATTGTATGTATACAATACATTCCATGTTTGCATCATCATTTGCTTATTTATTTACTCCTTGATAAACATTTGGACTTTTTTCTTTTGCCTTTTGACTCTTGTGAATAGTGCCTCTGTGGACATGCATCTACATGGATTTTCATTATTTTGGGTATATTTCTAGAAGTGGAATTATAGTGTGTTATGGTAAAGTATTATTAATGTATTGTTAAGATTCTTCCAAAGATCAAAGCCAACACCTGTTTTCATTCAGTATGTGAATTATATGTAATTATAAGCCACTATAACCAAGATATAAGTATGAGAATTATTGGATATGCTTAGATTGGGACTCATAATTCCTTCCTCCCTCTTTCCTTCCTTCCCTCCCTCTCTCTCTCTCTGTTTCCCTTTTTTCTCTCCTTTTTTCCCTCCCTCCCTCCCTCCCTCCCTCCCTTCCTTCCTTCGTTCTTCCCTTCCCTTCCTTCCCTTCTTTCCCCTTATTCCCTTTCCTTCTTGCCCCTCCCTCCCTCCCTTCCTCCCTCCCTCCCTTCCTCCTTCCCCCTCCCTCCCCCCCTCTTTCTTTGTAGTGGAGTTTTGAACTCAGGGCCTGGGCTTGCTATGCAGGAGCTCTACCAGTTGAACCATAAGCCCAACCTAGCCCAGAATCTCTTTCATGCATTTTTAACTTTTTGAGTAACTAAATTCTTCTAACATTCTTGTTTAGCTATTTTCACTTTATTGATGGGATAGTTGATGTATAACATATGTATGGTTTTAATTTCCTGGCACCCTTGGAGCAAGTCAGTGAGGAAATTAGGAATTTAAGACTCTTACTCGTGTTCTTTATTTAAGGTGACCCATATATCCAAAATCTCATTGACATAAAGTTGTTTGATATGGGTTGCCTATATTTTATAATTTCTTTTTTTTGCCTAGTTTTTAAATTTATTTATTAATTGAACACAATTTTTTTGACAAGGTGTTGTGCAAAAAGGGTACAGTTACATAGTAGGGCAGTGTGTACATTTCTTGTGATATCTTACGCCCTGTTTTTCTTTCCCTTCTCTAGGTCAGGTAGACATATATACAATGTATCAAGAACATATACAGTAGCCACGTGGCCAGGCCCAAGAAAATTCGCCTAGGGCTTTAACTGTAATGTCGATATTAGACAATATGTCGACAGTAGTCTTATATGCATGTACATACATAGCTTTTGAGCTATTGTATTCCACTGAGAGGTCAATTTTTGACCTCTCAATTTTATATATAATTTCTTTTTTTTTTTCAAATTTTTATTATCAAACTGATGTACAGAGAGGTTACAGTTTCATATGTTAGGCATTGGATACATTTCTTGTACTGTTTGTTTATATATAATTTCTTTTTTTTTTTTTTTTTGGCCAGTCCTGGGCCTTGGACTCAGGGCCTGAGCACTGTCCCTGGCTTCTTCCCGCTCAAGGCTAGCACTCTGCCACTTGAGCCACAGCGCCGCTTCTGGCCGTTTTCTGTATATGTGGTGCTGGGGTATCGAACCTAGGGCCTCGTGTATCCGAGGCAGGCACTCTTGCCACTAGGCTATATCCCCAGCCCTATAATTTTTTTAAGAGAAATTTTTCAGGTGGTATTAAGTGTATGTTCTCTTTACTTGAGAATAGAGTAAGAGGGAGTTTATTTTAGTTATGATAGAATGAATATAGAATACATGTTAGAAAGACTTCCTGATGACAAAACAGGAATGTTACCAAGGGTAGTTGTGAAATATCTTCTCTAACTATTTAGTAAACATCTTTTGGGGATGATGTAGGTGTAAGCTTGTTGAGAAATGAAGGAGATCACAAAGATGACTTAGCAGAGCTCGTTATAACCCAGGACACAATTGTTTGATAGCTAAAACAGTGTCACTGGCACTTAACTCACACACACACACACACACACACACACACTCGTTTTGCTAGTCCTGGGGCTTGAACTCAGGGCCTGGCTGCTGTCAAGGCTAGTGCACCACTTGAGCCACAGCTCCCATTTCTGGCTTTTTGATGGTTAATGGGAAAAAAAGTGTCTTATGGACTTTCCCTTCCCAGCTGGTTTTGAACTGTGATTCTAAGATCCCAGACTCCTGAGTAGGTAGGATTATGGCTGGCGCCTGGCTCATCTGGCTTTAAACCATGTTCCTCAGATCTTAACCTTTTGACAAGTTAGGGTTACAAGCATGACCCTGGCTTTAACTGGCTAGTAACTCAGCGCCTGGGCACTGTCCCTGAGCTTCTTTGCTTAAGGCTAGCATTCTTCCACTTGAGCCACAGCTCCAATTGCAGTTTTTTGGGAGGTTAGTTTATTGGAGATCAGAGTCTTAATGGACTTTCCTGCCTAACCTGACTTCAAACTGTGATCCTCAGATCTCAGCCTTGTGAGTAGCTAGAATTACAGGTGTGAGCCACTGTCGCACAGCTTTCAATGATTTTTTTTTGCCAGTCCTGGGGCTTGAACTTAGGCCCTGGTGCTGCCCCTGAGCTGCTTTTGTTCAAGACTAGCGCTCTACTTCTTGAGCCACAGTGCCACTTCTGGCTTTTTTCTGAGTATTTTATTGGAGACTCTCATAGACTTTCTTGCCCCAGCTGGCTTCAAACCTCGATCCTCAAATCTCAGCCTACTGAATAGCTAGAATTACAAGTGTGAGCCACTGGCACTGGGCTTTTTAATTGATTAATGACTAGTTTAGGAAAGGACCAGGCTGTAGTTGCTTGGGTGAAGGTACACATATAATAAATGTATTTTTAGTTTGTTGTGCTTGGAGAAATTAAAGCCCTGTAGATAGGAATATGAACATTAGATAAAGATAACATTGTAGAACCTGGGACTGTTGGGGTTGCTCAAGTGGTAAAATGCTTGCTTAGCAAGTGCAGTATCTTGAGTTCAAACCCTACTAACTCAAAAACAACAAAATAACCCCTCCCCCCAATACCCCCTAGACTATTATAAAACATGAACATAAACATAATCATGCTGGGCGTTAATACAACCCTAGCATTCCAGGGAATGAGGTGGGTGGAGAAAGAACTTCTGGCTTGCCTGACTACATAGCAAGACCCTGTCTCAGAAACAACAAAATATTCAATAAATGCCAAATTAAGTTGTCTGTTTAAATGCTCAGCTCAGGAAATGCTAAAGTTAGGTACTTAGAACATTACTCATCTGCCTCATACTTAGAATCTACATTAAGATATCTTAAAGTACCCTTTGTCAATTATGAAAGGGTTTATGACAGACTGGCTTGCTAAGCTGAGAGTGCTGTGGTCCTAAGTTTTATATCTACCTGGATGCCATCTCCATACCCAGACTTCATCTCCGAATGTTGACATCCTCATCCATCAGGCGATGGTATTAGTAGGTGTGACCTTGAGAAGTGATTAGATTTTGGGGACAGACTTCATGAGTGAGATTAGTTACCTTTAAAAAGAGGTCTTGAAAAATGAAAAAGAAGCCTAATCATTCTCATTCCAGAACTAATTTGCTTTCAGTCTACTGAAAGGTTTTCTTTCCTGTTACTTTCACCACTACCTCCCTCTCCCTCAACCTAAAGAAACCTCAAACTTTCAAACATGAGAACACAGCAAGAAAGTTCTATGAACCAGCATTCAGGCCTTTAGTAGACAGTGTATCTGTTGGCTTCTTGTCCTTGAACTTTCCAGCTGCCAAAACTGTAAAAAATAAATCTTAGTATGTACTTCCTAGCAATCAGGAGACTGAGGCATGAGGATCTTGAGTTAAAGGACAGCCTGGGCTATGTGTGGTATAATTAATGCATTTACTAGTTGTTTTTTTTTTTTAAACTGGGACTTGAACTCAAGAGCCTAGATGCTACCCCTGAAAACTTACTGAGTTTTAAGGTGCATTATGAGAATAGGCTAAATTTCAAACTAAAGACTGAAAAGATGGGACTGGAGGTATGACTTCTGTGGTAGAGTGCTTGCCTACCATAATTGGTGAGACCCAGGGTTAAATCCTCGGTATATTAAAAAAAAAAAAAAAGGTTGGAAAAATGGCTAGGTTATACCAAATCAAAGTTTGAACTGCTGACGGATCACTCTGGGAGTGAAATTCTGCCTTAGAGTATTGTAGGAAAATACCGTGGATCCCAAAATTTAATTCTAGTCCAATTCTAGAGTAGTTGTGGGATCTGGGAATATTGTTATAAACCTAGAGGCTATGAATGCACACACTTTTTTTTTTTTTTTTGGCCAATCCTGGGACTTGGACTCAGGGCCTGAGCTCTGTTCCTGGCTTCTTTTTACTCAAGGCTAATGCTCTACCACTTGAGCCATTGTGCTACTTCTGGCCTTTTCTGTTTTTGTAGTGCTAAGGAATCAAACCCAGGGCTTCATGCATGCAAGGCAAGCACTCTACTGCTAAGTCATCTTCCCAGCCTGAATGCACACACTTTTAAAGAGTGGTTATAAAGATCAGAAATTGCATGGTAAATTCCTAGCTCTGAGCACACCCCCCCCCCCTTCATAGTACTAGTTATTAGTAAAATGTTGTTGATGGTACCACTCCTGGCTTGCTGATAGCAACTTTTTTTTTTTTTTTTTTTTTGGCCAGTCCTAGGCTGTGAACTCAGGGCCTGAGCACTGTCCCTGGCTTCTTTTTTGCTCAAGGCTAGCACTCTGCCACTTGAGCCACAGCGCGACTTCTGGCCATTTTCTGTATATGTGGTGCTGAGGAATCGAACCCAGGGCCTCATGTATACGAGGCAAGTACTCTTGCCACTAGGCCATATTCCCAGCCCTTGATAGCAACTTTTAAAGTATATTGAAGAATGCCTATGAGCTTCTGCCATATCAAGGCTAGGTGCTTTTAGGTGGGCATGGTGGTATACCCTTGTAATCCAACATGAGGCAGGAGTATGTAGATTGGGCTAAGCTGGGCTCTATATCCAGACTCTGTCTCTGTCTCTGTCTTTCTCTCACACACATATACACAAACACATAATGACAGTCTTTTACTTTATAGTAGGTGCCAAGCTATGAAAATATAGATATGGAAATATAGGTCTGTGGTAGAGCACTTGCCTAGCATATGGGAGGCCCTTGGTTGGATCCCCACCACTGCAAAACTAAGAAACAAACAAAATGCTATGATTATTTATGGGTGCACTTTTTATTGATGAAATCAGAAAAAGAACTTCATTTAGTTTATTTTTGTTGGACCTAAAAGAAAGAAGCAGTAGTGGAAAGGAACCCCATATAATGTGATAAAAGAGACCAGTTTATTTTAGAGATGTTCTTATTGAGCCTTGTAATAATGGCTAAATGATTTTAAGGTTTTTCAATTTTATGTGTAAGTAATATTCCAAGTCATATTTTACTCTTGCACATTGTGATTTGAAGTTGAATTTTCATTGTTGGAGTTTCAAAAAAATTGCAGCATTACTTTGGGGAAGGAGGTTTATACTGGATTGAGCTGGTAGGCTTCTGTTTGTGCTTACTAAACATGTCCAGTGTAGTTTTTTGTACATTGGGGAACTTTTACCCAGGGATGAAGAAGAGAAATATGTTGTTTATTTCAGCAGAACTGAAACTAGGACATATGTAAGGAAACTAATGTGAAGGATTATCTTTTACTTTGGAGAGGGTAGCTGGAGTGTGTGTGTGTGTGTGTGTTTACAGATGAATGGAACGTATGTAAAATGATCAGCCCATTTTGCACTTCTGCCCAAAGGAAGAATATGTTTTCAGAGAGGTTTGCTATAACTTGAGAATTATTCTGGCTTGCAATTTTCTGCTGAAAAGAAATCATTTGACATTTCTTCTTCTTGGGGCCTATAGATTAGTTTCTTGGAGGCATGGAGGAGGATGGGATCCTACTTGAAGGCCTTACATTTTTGCAGAACTCTTTAGAATGCTACTTCCATATTACACACATTTTTATTCTGACTGGATGGCTGACTCAGCTATCCTACATTAGCATGGGAAACATCTGCCAGGTTTGGCCCAGGCAAAAAGTATACTTTACCATCTTGCTTAGTGCTTAGAAAAGATTAAAAACAACTTTTTTTCATGCTTTCTATGGTTTGTGATAATAAGTGAAGAAGATAGGATGCAGATTAATAGGTAGTATGTATGATCCTGTTTCAATACAGAAAATAAAAATTTATAAGAACATGTATTGTATATTTATAAGGTAGTAGGATTACTTATTGTAAAAGGCTTGAACTCAGGGCTTTTTCTGACCAAGGGCAGCACTCTACTATTTGAGTAACACTCTACTTCCAGCTCATTATTGGTTAATTATAGTAAGAGTCTCTTGGGTTTGTCTAGTCTTGGATTCAAATCATGAGCCTCAGATCTCCACCTCCTAAGTAGCTACAGTGAGGCTAATAGGGCTATTTTAGGAGTATATCTTGTAGAGTTTGGAGGAAGATGAATCACAGAGCACTGTTTTATTACAAGGAACATGTGTTATTTTTTTAAATTCAACTTTATGAGGATAAATATGGTCTAAGTAATTTGTTTGCATGCATGAAAATAGAACAATAAAACATTAACTTTTTTGTGTGTATACCAGTACTAGGGCTTGAATTCAGAGTCTAGTTATTGTTCCTTAGCTTTTTCCACTCCAGGCTGGCACTCTAGAGTCATTTGAGCCACAGCTCCACTTAAATTTTGTTGGTTTATTGGAGATAAGACTCTTACAGACTTTACTTCCCTGGCTGGTTTCAAATCATGATTCTCAGCTCTTAACCTCCTGAGTAGCTTGGAGTACAGGTATGAGCCACTGGTACATTGTGGAAACATGTTAATTTTTTTAACCTTAAAAAGGAAGAAGGAGCCGGGTGCTAGTATGTTTTTGTGTTTTACTTCTTCCTTAAGTGTTTTTTTATTTAGAATACTAGGAAAAGTGAATCCAGTTTCTAGTCAGAGCTTAAAATGACTGGGTTCTTAAATCCAGTGCCTATTTTGACTGGCTGAGAAATGTGATTGGCAAGATAGAAGGGCATCTGGGCCTTTTCACCTAAGAACTCTGAATTTAATAATTTGACTTATTTTCCTGAAGGCCTGAGGAAAATTTTTCCTTTCTCTACTCCAGTCAGCCAAGAATCTGACCTGGGCTGACTCTGAGATTGGCTACTTTTAAACACTGAACTTGAAACTGGGGTTTTAGACCTTAGGCCTAAGTCACAAGACTTTTATATGTTACCATCAATGAGAGGACAGCTTTTACTATTATATCTACAAATGGATTCTCTCTAAACTCCTCACTGATAATACCAATTGCTCTGTTTCCCTGAATTTCACATAACTATCACAGACTACACTCCTTGTATATGAGGTGAACCTTGGCCAGAATTCCTCCTACCCACACTTAAGTACAGGTAGATGGTGACTCATGGAGGCTTCTGGTAGCCCAAAAAGGATGATCTTAAGTAGAGCTGGGTTGAGATGAGTTCATGCATTCTTTTCTGCCACTGTAGGAAGACTAGTCATTGTACACATTGTACCCTGTCCTATGCTTTGCAATGCTTTCACTTCAGCTTTGTTTCTTAAAATTTATTTCAGGTAGATATCCTTTACATTAATAATATTTACTGCTAAAATTTTTTTTAAAATTTATTTTTATTTATTTTTTTGCCAGTCCTGGGGCTTGGACTCAGGGCCTGAACACTTCCCTGGCTTCTTTTTTTGCTCAAGGCTAGCACTCTTCCACTTGAGCCACAGCGCCACTTGTGGTCGTTTTCTGTATATGTGATGCTGGGGAATTGAACCCAGGGCTTCATGTATACGAGGCAAACACTCTTGCCACCAGGCCATATTCCCAGCCCTAAAAAAAAGTTTTATATGTTATTTTTGGCCACTTGCCCCTGTATGTTGAAGAGACATTGTGAAAGTCAGAGAAAGGTATATATTACATGGGTCCATGGAAACATAGCCCTTTATGTTTAGCTCTCTTTGGAGTATAGACATGAGTTATAGGTTTAATATACAAAGAATTAGGAGCAAGGGCAAATGGTTATACATAGTTAAACAGTTTACCTATAGGTTTGTGGTCAGAGGTGTCCAGAAGTGGCGCCAGAGGGTCATCTGAGGATTTGTTAATTAGAATCTTGTTGACCACTATTTTAGTCCTTGCTTCTTGAGGTTCTGGGAAGTGGTTACTCCTTTATACTTAATTGGAAGCAGACTGGTCAGGATACTTATTGATACCTGGCAGGTGGTCCAGGTCATTCCTGGATTTAAAACTGGCTATTATGTGATTATAAGAGAGAGTGGTTCAGGACAGAGGATACATACATATATGGAGGAAGCTGCAATATCTAGTTTTCATCCTGCTTTTAGTTAATTTGTGGGTCCAAGTAAGGAATCTGCTTTATACCAAAAACTACATTTTCCTTTTTTTTTTTGCTAGTCCTGGAGCTTGAACTCAGGGCCTGAGCACTGTCCCTGGCTTCTTTTTTTTTAAATTTAATTTATTTATTAATTGGACACAAATGTTTTTTGACAAGGTGTTGTACAAAAAGGGTACAGTTACATAGTAGGGCAGTGTGTACATTTCTTGTGATATCTTACGCCCTGTTTTTCTTTCCCTTCTCTAGGTCAGGTAGACATATATACAATATACAATGTATCAAGAACATATACAGTAGCCACGTGGCCAGGCCCAAGAAAATTCGCCTAGGGCTTTAACTGTAATGTCGATATTAGACAATATGTGGACAGTAGTCTTATATGAACGTACATACATAGCTTTTGAGCTATTGTACTCCACTGAGAGGTCAATTTTTGACCTTTATATGTTGAGTAGTTGTTTGGTTTTAGTTACATACTGTTGGGTCGCTCCCCCAATCCTGTGGGAAATACTATTTGACAAGCAGTTTTTGGTTTCACAGACCTAGTTTCTACTGTCTCTCCGTCTCCCTTTCTTAACAGTCATATATCAGGGAGATCATGCCCCTTTGTTTTCTGTGTTCTAGGCTTGTCTCGCTCAATATTATTTGTTCGAGTTCTGACCATTTCCCTGCAAATAACAGTGTTTCACCATTCCTAATCGCTATGTAGTATTCCATTGTGTATAGGTACCATATTTTTTGGATCCATTCATCTGTGGAGGGGCATCTGGGTTGTTTCCATATTTTGGCTATTGTGAATTGTGCCACGATAAACATGGAAGTACAAATGTCTTTTTGATATCTTGGGACTTGCTGTTTAGGATAGATGCCTAGGAGTGGTATGGCTGGGTCATAGGGTAGGTCTATATTGAGCTTTTTGAGGAACCTCTATACTATTCTCCAAAGTGGTTGTACTAATTTGCACTCCCACCAACAATGGAGAAGGGTTCCTCTTTCCCCGCACCCCCTCCAGCATTTGTTGTTGCCTGAGTTCAGAGTATAGGCCATTCTAACTGGGGTGAGGTGGTAATCTCAGAGTTGTTTTTATTTGCATTTCCTTTACTACCAGGGATGTTGAACATTTCCTCATATGTTTCTTTGCCATTTTTATTTCTTCTCTTGTGAAGTCTCTCTTTAGCTCCTTTGCCCATTTCCTAATTGGTTTATTGGGCTTGGAGGGGCTTAGTTTTTTGAGTTCTCTGTAGATGACCGATATTAGGCCTTTGTCTGTTGCTGTGCTGGTAAAGATCTTTTCCCATATGGTTGGCTGTCTTTCTGTTTTGGTGGCTATGTCCTTAGCTGTGCAGAAACTTTTTAATTTGTAGTAGTCCCATTTGTTGAGTCTTTCCCCTATTTGTTGTGCCCCTGGGACTCTATTCAGGAAGTTCCTTCCTGTGCCTATAAGTTCTAGCGTCTTTCCTACTCTGTCCTTCAGTAGTTTCAAGGATTCGGGTCTGATGTTGAGGTCCTTGATCCATTTTGAGTTGATCTTGGTGCATGGTGATAGGCTTGGGTCTACTTTGAATTTTCTGCATATGGCTGCCCAGTTCTCCCAGCACCCGTAGTTGAAGAGGCTATGTTTATTCCATTTTATGTCTTTAGCTCCTTTGTCGAATATCAACTGACTGTAAGAGTGCGGTTTTATTTCTGGATCTTCAATTCTAATCCTTGGTCTTCCGATCTGTTTTTATACCAATACCAGGCTGTTTTTGTTATGATGGCCCTGTAGTAGAGCTTGAAGTCTGGTATTGTGATACCTCCCGCACTGCTTTTTTTTGCCTAGAATTGCTTTGGCTATTCTAGGTCTTTTGCTCTTCCATATGAATTTATGGATTGCTTTCTCTATTTCAGTGAAGAATGTGACTGGGATTTTAATAGGGATTGCATTGAATTTGTATAACAATTTGGGCAATATGGCCATTTTCACTATATTGATTCTGCCTACCCATGAGCATGGGAGGTCTTTCCATCTCCTTGTGTCTTCTTTGATTTCCCTTATTAAATTTTTATAGTTCTCATTAAATAGGTCCGTCACGTCCTTGGTTAAGTTGATCCCTAGGTACTTTATTCTTTTTTTGGCTACTGTAAATGAAATTGTTTCCATAATTTCCTTTTCTGTTTGTACATTGCTGGTGTACAGAAAAGCTGCTGACTTTTGTGGGTTGATTTCGTATCCTGCTACTTTGCCTGGCTTCTTTTTGCTCAAGGCTAGCACTCTGTCACTTGAGTAACAGCGCCACTTCTGGCCTTTTTCTATAGATACAGTGCTGAGGAATTGATCCCAGGGCTTCATGTATGAATACTAGGCAAGCACTCTTGCCACTAGGCCATATTCCCAACCCCAAAAGCTACATTTTCTTGATGGTTGGTTGATAGAATTGAAAGCCAAGGTGCTTTTCTTACCTTTTTTTGCTCAAGGTAAGCATTCTTTCTACCTCTTGAGCCAAAGCTCCACTTAGATACCTTGCTGGTTAATTGGAGATAAGAGTCTTGTGGACTTTCCTACCTGGGCTGGCTTTGAATCATGATCCTCAGATCTCAGACTCCTGAGTGTTTAGAATTACAGGTGTGAGCCATTGGCATCTGGTTAGTAAAAGCTAATGTTATGGGGCTGGGAATATGGCCTAGTGGCAAGAGCGCTTGCCTTGTATACATGAAGCCCTGGGTTCAATTCCCCAGCACCACATATATAGAAAATGGCCAGAAGTGGCGCTGTGGCTCAAGTGGCAGAGTGCTAGCCTTGAGCAAAAAGAATCCAGGGACAGTGCTCAGGCTCTGAGTCCAAGGCCCAGGACTGGCAAAAAAAAAAAAAAAAAAAAAAAAGCTAATGTTATAATGAACTGTTGAACTGTTGAGTCAAGGACTGGGACTCAAGCCTTAATACTATCTGAATGCAAGGCCTGAATTCAAATCTGCTTTGGCTATGGATTCATCTTATGAACTTAAATGAATTTCTGAATTTCTTTTGGGCTTTTTTTTTCCTATTTGGTGAGTAATTCCATCCGGTCTGGGGCTTATGAGGATTTCTGGAGTTAATGATATCAAAACTTTTTATAACACTATTGCTGTAGGAGTTCTAAGAAGAATTAGGGGCAGTATATGAAGACTTGGATTCTTTCTCAAATGTTGTACAGGATACAGAAAGATGCATGATTTGAAATCGGTTCTAATATTGTTGGTAAATAAAAGGTATGTTGCTGTCCAAAGTCATTTGGTCTGTTTGTCTGAGGCAGCTGGTTTCAGTCCTCATTTCTGAGGTTAAGTTGTTTATGTCTCTGAAATTCTTCCATTAAAACTATTTTTTCTCTTTTTGCTTGCAAATAGAAAATCTTTTGCCTTTTTTTTTTTTTTGTATATTTAAGGGTAGACTTCTTGGTTTCATTGGTTCTTTTGATATCTCCTGGCTAGACGAATTAAGCTTTGATTCTTCTTGGTTCTTTGGTTTTCTCCTTGTTCTGCCTTGTTCTTTTGGCGTTCTCCTTGTTCTGCCTTGCACACTGTTTTCTCCAGAGTAATTTCCAAAGAAAACTTCAGTTCTCTTTTCTTCATTTTTTTTAAGGTAAGTGGGAGTAAGGAAGATTATCAATCTTAAATTGGATTTTATGGCTTTCTATTTCCAGTTTTGATCAGTTTGTTTTAAGCAGAAGCTTTCTTGTGTTTCACATGTTAGGTGACATCATTGTAAGTTATTTAGGAAATTCTCTAGTAAGCATAATCTGTAGCTGAAAAACTGGTGCTTCACCTTATCTCTCTCCTTACTGTTTGTATTAAAACAGCAACTAGAATTTAGTTTGTATTCCAAAACATTTTGTAAAGTTTTTAGTCCATTTGTGATATCCCTGTAGATATTTGCCTTATGCTGAGTTTATGTATATAAAAGCAATGTAAGCTAGATGCTGGGGGTTTATGCCTGTAATCCTAGCTACCCAAGAGGATGAGATCTGAGGATTGTGGTTGGAAGCCAGCTGGGCAGGAAAGTCCACAAGAGTCTTATCTCCAATTAACCACCAAAAAGTCAGAAGTGAAGCTGTGGCTCAAGTAGTGGAAAGAGCATCAGCCTTGAGCAAAAAAGCTAAGAGTGTCCAGATCCTGAGTTTAAGCACTGGTACTGGTACCAAACAAACACATTGTATTAGGGGTGGATATGAGAACAACAACAACCAAAAAAAAGTTGCATTAATTGTTCAGTTCTTGGTGACTTGGGGCTGCAGCCTTTGTGTCAGATTCTTTTTATATAGCCTCTGCTAGCCCCAAACTCTAGATCTCAGCCTCTTCAGTGCTGGAATTGTAAGTGTATACCACTATATTTGTTGTATACCAGGTCCTTGTGTGTGTGTGTGTGTGTGTGTGTGTGTGTGTGTGTGTGTGTGTGTGTACACTACGGATTAAATTCAAGGCTTCCTCCTACCAGTAGAGCCATGCCCCAGTCCTTTCGCTTTGTAGTGTATTTTTCAGATAGGAGCTGACAGCTTTTACTCAAACTGCATTTAGGCCTCTGACTAGCCTAATGCCTCCTTGGACAGCCATCCTCTTACTTTCCTCCATCAGGAATGTACTACTATGTCCAGCTGTACCAGCTCCTTGATCTAATACCCTCCTAGTCTGACTTTCTATAGATGCGTATTAACTTATTGTATTAGAACATAAATACCAAACACAAATATTGTTACTTTTATGCATAGAGGCAGGCTCGATTACCAGTTTATTTCTGGACATTTGGCTTCTTAGAAAGGGACTGTGGATAATTTTGATTTATTGATCTGGGTTCTTTCCAGTCATTTGCTTTCAATTTGTAGGTGATTGACTAGAAATAGTACCTGATCCAATTTTGTAATGTTTGCATTCATTCTTGAAGAACTATTAGTCCCGGACTTCCTTGTACTAACCCGCATCCATTGTGTTCTCTGACTATTGTTTGTTTTCCACTTGATGCTGCTTAGATTTTTTTTTCTGATTTTCAAGGTACCTATGCTTTAATGGGAAAGAAGTCGTGTGAGCATAGAAATAAAAATGACTAAGAGTCAGCTAGGCAATAAGTTTCCAGAAAGAGATAACATAAAAACTAACATGGTTGCAGAAGGTTGTCAGGGGGCGGGCGGGGAGGATAGTAAAAATCCTTTTGTGAGCCTTAGAGATTTTGCTGATAGAGATTAAATTGCTGCATAGACATTGTCAGGAATGAATGCAGACGAAACAATTTTTGGAAATTAACAGTACCTTACATAGTTTTGAGAAATACCAGATTGGGTATTTTGTCTCTTGACCTTAGTTAGACATTCCAGTGGACATATACAATTTATAATCGCTCTTATTTATATCAGTTTCCAGTTGTTGGACTTGATAAAAGCCCAAGTGCACTTTCCTCCCATGGAATACTGATGTTGTCTGACTGAGCCTCTATTCTCAATTTGCATATCTCTCTTGCATTTTGGACTTGGGTTCTATTTATAATGTAATTTGAATTACCTGTAGGGAAGGTTTTGTTAATTAAAACAATGCAGGTTGGGGCCATGGTCAACGGTAGAGTGCTTATGTAGCATTCTTGATGCTCTAGGCTCAGTATCTAGTAATATAACACAACAAAACAAATCATCTCCCCCCCGCCAAAAAAAAAACCCTTAACAACAACAATGCTTCCAATTATAGAAAACCTTGTGTGTAGAAAATTCCACCCACATGGATTTTTCAAAAGTACCAGACCATTTTCAGGTTTCTAATTAAAGGCCTGACATTTTATATCTTAATTTTCTAGTTGTTGAGAGAATTTAACTTATGCAAGTGATTTTAGGCTTATTTACAGAATTTTTTTTTTCCTGTGCCAGGGCACCAACCGAGCGTCTCATGCTTGCCAAGCATGTAATGTTGAAGTTCAACCCCAGGAACTTTTTTTCTCTCTCTCTTTTTTTTTTTTTATTTCTTTTTGGCCAGTCCTGGGCCTTGGACTCAGGGCCTGAGCACTGTCCCTGGCTTCCTTTTGCTCAAGGCTAGCACTCTGCCACTTGAGCCACAGTGCCACTTCTGGCCGTTTTCTGTATATGTGGTGCTGGGGAATCGAACCCAGGGCCTCATGTATACGAGGCAAGCTCTCTTGCCACTAGGCCATATCCCCAGCCCCTTTTTTTCTCTTTCTTTATGAAACAGAGACTGATTGTTTAGCCAGTCTAGACTAGAACTTAATATGTTACCTAGGCTGACCTTGAACTCATCATCTTCTTGCATCTACTTCTTATGTATCAATGTGCTAGCTCCAGGATTTTTTTTCCTTTTTAAGTTATTATAGTTTAAACTCAGGCCCTCATGCTTGCTAGGCAGGAACTCAGATTTCTTTTTTTTAACATTACAAATCAGAATGCAGTAAAGACACTTGCCACATCCATATTCATTGATTGTTGCAGTATTCACAACAGCCAAGTTATCGAAACAGCCCACATTAACTTAGAGTAGATGAGTGGATCAAAAAAAGTGGAATATTATATATTATACAATGGAATTTTACTCATTCATTAGAGAGAATATTATGTCATTTGCAGGGAAATGCATGAACCTAAGACAAAATCATGTTAAGTGAGATAAGCCAGGCTCAGAGAAAGAATTGGTGCATGTCTCTTCTTATATGTGGAAGGTAGATCTAAAATACAAATGGGCATTGTTAACTTACAGGATCCTAGACATTCACACACAATCAGATTGAAAGAGGAATCCGAAGATTTAACTCCTCTGAACATTTAAAATGCTATTTATTGAAATGATATATAGGAAATGAAAACATGTTTTCTTTGTTATTGTTTTTGGTGGTGGTGTTTGTTTTAGCTTTGGGGTTTTGTTTTTCTTTTATCTTTTGGGGGCAAAAGGGGATGCAGAAATGGAGGTGGGAAGGGTAAACAAATGCAGTCATGGTAGTCAGTATACACTGTGGAAAATGTAATAAATGTGTTATATTCAACTTGTAGGAGGAATGGGAGGGGGAAACTAGGGGAAAGTGAAGGAAGGAATTATACTCATTACCTGACTTATGAAATGTAATCCCTCTGTATAACATCTTTTTTTTTTTTTTTTTTTTTTTGGCCAGTCCTGGGGCTTGGACTCAGGGCCTGAGCACTGTCCCTGGCTTCTTTTTGCTCAAAGCTAGCACTCTGCCACTTAAGCCACAGCGCCCCTTCTGGCCATTTTCTGTATATGTGGTGCTGGGGAATCGAACCCAGGGCCTCATGTATTGGAGGCAGGCACTCTTGCCACTAGGCCATATCCCCAGCCCTGTATAACATCTTAATAATAATTAAATTATATTTTTAAAAATCCTTAGGAGCTGGGTGCCAGTGGCTCATGCCTATAATCCTAGCTATTAGGAGGCTGAGATCTGAGGATCTAGATTTGAACTCAGGAGGGTTGGAAAGTCCTTATCCTCTTATCTCTAACTAACCACCAATAAAAGCCCAAAATGGAGTTCTGGCCCAAGTGGGAGGGCTAGGCTTGAGTAGAAAAAGCTCAGAGAGCATCTACGCCCTGAGTTGAAGCCACAGGACTGATAAACATACACGCAAAAAATGCTTAGGTTAGTTTTAAATCCTTTGTGTCATGAATGATTTGATTCCTAGATTTTTTTTTCTTCATCAACATATTGAAGTGGAAGAGAGATAATTGTAAGGTCCACTCCTGGGAGGGCTCCATGCAGATTCACCCCGCTCTCCCCGACCTGTTTAAGTCTCTGCCCAGTTACCTCCTCCTTCTCTGAGGTCACATCCTAATCCACTTGGCAGCCCCCCTGTCCCCCCCATAAGGCATTGGGCAGGGGTGACTCGATCTCTTGCCCACAACATAACATGCGCCTTAGACTTGGCAGCAGGCCAGCCGTTCAGCAAAATAAAGTTCTCTCTTCTGCCTGAATACTGCATGGTGTTCTCCATCATCAGCTGCCTACTTTATTGGTTGTTTTTTTTTTTTTTTTTTGGCCAGTCCTGGGCCTTGAACTCAGAGCCTGAGCACTGTCCCTGGCTTCTTTTTGCTCAAGGCTAGCACTCTGCCACTTGAGCCACAGCACCACCTCTTGCCTTTTCTATATATGTGATGCTGGGGAATTGAACCCAGGGCTTCATGTATACAAGGCAAGTACTCTTGCCACTAGGCCGTATTCCCAGCCCCAGCTGCCTACTTTAATAACTGTTACATATGGTGCTATGACTTGGATCTTACCGTAATTAAATAAAAGCGGAGATTGTAAACTCCATTTTAACAGTTGCTCGTAAGTCATAGTTTTCTAAATCATAGCTTCTACAGCTATAGGAAAGGAAAATTTGAGGTCTGAATGGTCAATCACACAGTACATAGGGCTCTAATTATTTTTGGTTTGGTGCTGGGTATTCAATCTAGCACCTTCAACATGCTAAATTATGTGCTCACTACTGAACTATATCCTAATCTAGGTCTGATCTCCTTTCTTTTCTTTTTCCTTTTCTAATTATTTTTTCCTCTGGTGCTGGGGATTGAACTCAGGGCCTCTTATAAACACTCTTACCACTTGAGCTATGCCCCTAGTTTTTTTGCTTTTAGTTTCTTGTTCATTAGATCCTGTGTTATCTTTGCCTGGGTTGCCTCACTTTTCCTGCCTGCATCCAGAACAGCTGAAGGGATGAAGGGTAGAGTGCAGATTATAGGTATGTGTTATCATACCTAGTCCCTAAATTCTGTTTTTTAATTCATATTACTTACACAGAGGTAACCCAAATCACATTTAATTTTGGCTACAAAAACATTTTACATTTTTCCTTTGTTGTTTGCTAACTGCTTTTGGACTGTTTCTTAGAAACTTTAAGGATTGTGGCATCCCTAGTCTCTAGGGTTTTAGTTGGCCTTGTTGTTACTTTGTAAGGGGAACTACTCTGAACTTCAAAGAAGAGTCAGTAACAATGACAATGATACTTATACTTCTACACTTCCCTTTCCCTTCCCTTTCCCTTCCTTCTTTTTCTCTCCCTTCCCCCCCTAACCCCCCTCTGGCCCCCCCCCCTGCCATTTTCAGTGCTGGGGTTTGAATCTAAAACTTTGTATGTTATAGATTCTATACTGAATTATATATGTATATGTATTTAATGATGGTGTCCTTATTATGTGACCAAGTCTGGCCTCAAACTCTCAATCTGCCTTCCCCACCCTACCAGGTGCTGCTACCTCGCAGACCTGTGCCATCATGTTTGCCTCACAGCTCTTTTCTTATTGCAGCTTTACAAAAAAACCTCTGAAGTAGATAGTATAATTTTGGTTTTACAAAGAAGTATACTAAGTTTCAAAGAAATCAAGTAATTTGTCCAATATCATATAACTAGAAGAAGGAGTAAAATTGCTGGCACAAGGATTGCTGCAAAAGGAGTCTATACAACTAACTCAGTTCCCTCTGAATTGCACTGTATTTATATTCTTAGTGATTTGTTTTTTTTTTAATTATTATTATAAAAGTAATGTACAGAGATGTTACAGTTACATAAGTCAGGTAATGAATACATTTATTTTTGGACAATATCACCCTTCCCTCACTCTCAATTTTTCTTTCTTGTCCCCACTCACAAGTTGCATAGTGCATTTTCAACATAGTGCCTAGTGAGTACCACTGCTGCTTTTGTTCCCCCTTTGTCCCTCCATTTCTGTGCCCCTCCCCACCCTCCCAAAGCCAGATAAATGAACAAACAAGACAGAAAAAAAAATCCCAAACAAAAATAAAGAAAAAACATAATATCCGTTTCTTGGAGTATTCTTAGTGATTTTTTTTTTTTTTTTTTTTTTTTTGCCAGTCCTGGGCCTTGGACTCAGGGCCTGAGCACTGTCCCTGGCTTCTTTTTGCTCAAGGCTAGCACTCTGCCACTTGAGCCACAGCGCCACTTCTGGCCATTTTCTATATATGTGGTGCTGGGGAATGGAACCCAGGACTTCATGTATATGAGGCAAGCTCTCTTGCCACTAGGCCATAATCCCAGCCCTCTTAGTGATTTTTATGAGTAGGAGTTATATGTAATAATTAGAATTAGGCCAAGAAATTGTGTAAATGTCCTCATCTTTTTGGAGTGAATAGTTGTGTGTGTGTGTGTGTGTGTGTGTGTAAAAATGAGGTGGAATCTTGGCTATTGTCTTGTATACATCATCACAGGTAAGTCCTTTTCCTTCTACTTGCATAAGGCTTTGGCAACTGAACATTGATTTGGGGACTGTAATGGCGTCACAGACTATTCTTGGCACCCTTTTTCTCAGTCTGTTTTACTTTTAAGGGACAGATTGGGAAACTTGTTTCTTCTTCTTTTTTAGAAAAGGAATGAAAAAACACACTTGAACTTCCTCTTTAGCCACAGGACTGTCTGACCTCAGTTTTACTTAGCTCCTTAGTTTGTAAGAAACTCAGAAAAATGCCTTCTCAGGTGGGTATTAAGAAAATTTTTGTGTCTTTTTATAGCAACAGGAAATATTTTTCTTCAGATAAAGGAGAGGAAAGGAAGGCTAAGTGCCAGTGGCTTATACCTGTAATCCTAGTTTTTCAGGAGGCTGAGATCTGAGGATCTTTATTTGAAGCCAGTGTGGGCAGATAAATTCAAGAGACTATTTCTCTTCACCAGCAAATCCTGGAACTAGGGGAGTGACTCAAGTGGTAGAGATCCAATTGTGAGTGAAAAAAGCTGAGTAAGAGTGAGCAACCCTCAGTTCAAGTCCCAGTACAGTACTGGAGCGAGAGAGAGAGAGAGAGAGCAAGAGAGATAGAGCAAGAGAGAGAGAGAGAGCAAGAGCGAGTGAGAGAGAGCATGAGAAAGAGAAAGAGAGAGAGAGAGACACACACACACACAGTTGGACATATCAGTTAGCCTTTCTCTTGTCTGAACTCAGTGTGTTTAAGTCTCCAGAAATGTGCATTTTGGTTATCTGAGTTTTTTAGTTGTCTTTATATTCATATTTGTGACTCTTTTCTCTTCCTTCTGATTCCCATGGGATTTTTTTTTGTTGTTGTTGGCCAGTCCTGGGGCTTGGACTCAGGGCCTGAGCACTGTCCCTGGTTTCTTTTTGCTCAAGGCTAGCACTCTGCCACTTGAGCCACAGCGCCACTTCTGGCTGTTTTCTGTAAATGTGGTGCTGGGGAATCAAACCCAGGGCTTCATGTAAAAGAGGCAAGTACTCCTGCCACTAGGTCATATTCCTAGCCCCACCATGGAATCTTAAAATTGGTCATAATTTTCTTTCTCTCTTTCTTCCCTCCCTTCTTTTTTTTCTATGTTAAGTATTGAACCCAAAGGTCTTGTTCATGCTAGGCAACTAATATACCACTGAGTTACATTGCTATTCCTGGTGTTTTTTTTTGTTGTTGTTTTTTTGAGAAAGATTTATTTCACTTTGATTTCTGAGGCTGGCCTCAAACTGGAGGTCCTCTTGCCTTAGCCTCCTTAGTGCTGGGATTATTAATTTTCCCACTGCTTCTGATTGTCATGATGTTTCTGAACATACAGTGTTCACGATCTATATTTTCTTTTTTCTCTTGAGTTATAGGATGTCAGAATATTCACTTTTTTAAACTGAATGATATTGCTACTGTTTTTACCGCTCATTATAAGATTACAAAAAGTTTGTTCCATGAAAGTACTTTTATGTTCCACTGATTGGTAGAACAAAGGATCATCAAAGTGTTTCTTGTGAACTCCTCTATATTAGGTAAGAAAATTTTAGACCCAGTAGAGGGTAAAGGTAAACTGCTAGGAACTGTATTTCTGGCACCTTCTTGGTTAGTAATAACGTAATTACTTAATAGTTCAACTAAAGGGTAACCTGGGACAAATTCATGTCTAGATTAATCCAGGATTTACAAGGGCTACAATGGAGATTATTTCCTTCCATTATTTATCTTTAGCCTTTTCTTACAGTAAGTTGATATGTGCCCCTATTGTTGACAATTTCCTGATGTACATATTTATATCATTCAATAAAAATTGACAAGGGGTTGGAGGTATGGCTCAGTGATAGAGGATATACTCAGCAAGCTTGAGGTCATGGGCTCAAGCCCCAACACTTAAAATAAAACAAGTATGATGAGAATGGTATCATGAAGTTACATCTTGGAAATTTGTTCCTTGGGAATAGGAAGTTGGGAGTTCTCTTATGGAAGCTTTGACTTTTTACATTTTAATACTCTAAGGAGAAAGCTCCTTCAGCACAGGCTATAAATATTTTTCCTTCTGTTTGTTTTTGTATGCATCTTGTTGCATACTTTAGGTTGTAGCTTTTTGGGAAATTTAAAGAACCAGTTATTGTTTGGCTTTTTATAGTAAGTTATTATTGCGCTTTTTTTTTTGTCCATAGTAGGGCTTGAACTCAGGGCTTGAGCACTGGCCTAGAGCTTTTGCACTGAAGGCTAACGCTCTACCACTTTGAGCCATAGGGCCATTTCTGGTTTTCTGGTGGTTACTTGGAGATAAGAGTCGCACAGATTTTCCTGCCCAGGCTGGCTTTGAATGGAGATCCTCAGATCTCAGCCTCCTGCATAGCTAGGATTACAGGCATGAGCCACTGGTTCCCAACTATTATTGTTTTTAAAATGACTAGATCTCTGATAATCTCACAACCCAAAGACAGAAATGACATTTGTTTTTCTTTTGGTAGCACTGGGGCTTGAACTCAGGCCTTGTACTTGCCTGGCTTTCTTGCTTGTGACTGGTACCCTACTGCTTGAGCTATGCTACCAGCTCAGCTTTTTTTCTGGTTATTTTGGAGATGCAGTCCCAAGGACTTTTCTGCCAAGGTTGACTTTGACCTGAAATCCTCCAGATATTAGACTCCTGAGTTGCTAGGATTATAGGTGTGAGCTAATGGTGCCTGGTCCTGTGTTTTGTTTTGGTAGATTTTTAGGCATTTTTATTAGGAGCAAAAGTTATTCCTACCCGATGAAAAAATAAACAGAATAGTTGCTTCAGAGAATGATCTGTTCTTTGGATTTAAAGTAGAGCTTTAGAAGATAATGAGAGTATGAAATATTTTTGTGAGAATAATTCTGGGCGAAAGGCCTTTTCAGAGAGGCTATCATCAAATAGGAAAAGAATACTTTTGCCTTTGCAGTGAGAAGCATCTCAGGATGCAAAATAGGCTTCTTTGACATTGTTCTCAATTCCTTAGATTTCCATGAAGACAACTTACAAGGACCTGAATGGCTTCGTTTTAGTTGCTTCAGTGTGTGGAGCTATTACTTGCTCCTTCATTTTTTGTGCCTGGTGTGACTGTGGCCACTAAGCACCATGAAGGTTGTGCCAGAGAAGAATGCTGTCCGGATACTCTGGGGCCGAGAACGGGGCACCCGGGCCATGGGAGCTCAGCGGCTTCTGCAGGAGCTGGTAGAGGATAAAACCCGGTGGATGAAATGGGAAGGCAAAGTAAGAAAATGGGTGCTTTTTGACACAGGATTTGTGGGAATGACAGTAGAATGGGATCTTAGGATGTTACTGGCAGAATTGGGGTGCAATTTATCTTGCCCGAAAGAATTGATATGCCAATGTGGGGAGTTGTACAAATTTAAAAGTTAGAGCCAGAGGGCTGGGGATATGGCCTAGTGGCAAGAGAGCTTGCCTCGTATACATGAGGCCCTGGGTTCGATTCCCCAGCACCACATATACAGAAAACGGCCAGAAGTGGCGCTGTGGCTGAAGTGGCAAAGTGCTAGCCTTGAGCAAAAGGAAGCCAGGGACAGTGCTCAGGCCCTGAGTCCAAGGCCCAGGACTGGCCAAAAAAAAACAAAAACAAAAGTTAGGGCCAGAAATATATATATTATATATATATATATATTTTGCTTTAGAGGTAGACATTTTTTCTAAAGGTAATTTGAATTTATCTTTCTCAATTTGTAACTCAATCATTGCCTCTAGTCTTTTAGTCTTAAGCCTGTGACATAATCTAGAATGATTCATGTGCTTATGCAATAAAGTCAAAGTTTATGAATAATATATTTTGTCTTTTTGTTTTGTTTTGTCTGCCAGAGAGTAGAACTGCCTGATAGTCCACGCTCTACCTTCTTACTGGCCTTCAGTCCTGACAGGTACCTAATACTTATCTGTAACTTAACCTTTAAGATATGTGGTAATATTGCTGCCTGTTTTGTTAAGCTTGATCTTCCCAGTTAATCCCTAGTGGCTCTCTGAAGCACTGTATAAACAAAGCTTTGTCAGTATATCAGAAAAGGAAAGAAAGTTGATAAACAGTGCCAACCAGAAAAATAGAGGGAATAGTAAAAAACTATGAATAGCAAGGATCACAGCTTGGAAAATTTCTCAGTGACAGTGTCTACTTGAGTGATATGATATAGGTCATTAATGGTATGATTGCTTTCCCAGCTGAGAAAAAAAAAATTCTCTGAAGGCAGTATGTGTCATTTGGGAACAGCATGGAGAAGTATTTATTTAATTTACTTATTTTTGGTGCTGGGACTGAACTTAAGGCCTTATATTAATGCTCTTCCATTTAGCTAAATCCCTAGCCTCCAAGTCATAAGCTTTTAAAGATGAAAATATTCTTGTTGTGTGTAGATTTGCTTCCTAATGTTCAAGGCTTAATTTCTTTCATGCTGGTATGAGGAATGGTATCCAAAGCTGATGAAGTTTGTTACTCTCTACATGCTTCTTAATTTACTCCTGCTCTTTTTGATTCCCTAGGACTCTTTTGGCCTCCACTCATGTGAACCATAATATCTATATTACGGAGGTGAAGACTGGCAAGTGTGTTCATTCTCTAATTGGGCACCGCCGTACTCCATGGTGTGTCACTTTTCATCCCACCATCTCAGGCCTTATTGCTTCTGGCTGCCTAGATGGGGAGGTTAGGATTTGGGATTTACATGTAAGTATTTTCTTCAGCTGTTCTTTCTTTGGTATTCTAAATACAGAGAAACTAGGTGGGTTCATAGGACTCAACTAGGTAGGCAGTAATTACCCTCTTGATTGGACATCTAATTCATAGTCCTCCATTCTAAAATGATTACTTTCCTTTTACATACTTATTGTACAGGAAGCTCTAAGATGTGTTTAGATAAAAGATTATGCTGGTTGCTCAAGATTGGCTATTCTGTACCATGTTGTACACTAAGCTGGAGGTTTTTGTTTTTGTTATTATTTTTTGTTGTTGTTGGTTGTGGAGCTTGAACTCAGGGCATTTGTGCTGTCCCTGAGCATTTTTACTCAAGGCTAGTGCTCTACCACTTTGAGCAATAGCTCCACGATGGGGTTTTTGAGTAGTTAATAGGAAATAGGAGTCCCACAGGGAGTTTTCTGCCGGGACTGACTTCTAATAGTGATCCTGAGATCTCAGCTTCTTTAGTAGCTAGGATTACAGGCATAAGCCACTGGTGCCCGCTTAAGCTAGAGTTTTTTTTCAGACGTCAGAAATAGGAACTGGCAAAGGCTGCCTGCTTGTAGATTGTATGTGACTTGGAGAACTGAGCTGACAACTGACAGTAATATTTATAAATTAGTGGTACTAACAGATCACTAATCTTGTGCATTGTTTTACAGAGCACATATTTAAAATGTCCCCTCTAAATAGTCATTTTATTTTAAATAGAATGCTCTTGAAGATGTCTTCCCACTCTATTAGTAGCTTATAACCTGAGAATATTTGGAATTCATTTGCAGGGTGGTAGTGAAAGCTGGTTCACAGATAGCAACAATGCCATCGCCTCCCTGGCTTTCCACCCTACCGCTCAACTCCTACTCATTGCCACTGCAAATGAGATCCACTTCTGGGATTGGAGTAGAAGGGAGCCCTTTGCTGTGGTGAAGACAGCTAGTGAGATGGAAAGAGTCCGGTGAGTGCTCTACTCTTCCAGCAAGGTCTGGGAACAGTTTGACATAACAAAACATTTGCACTTTTGTCACCTCAGGTAACAAGTTGTTATCCCTGCTTAGGGCAGTTGTCATTCATGCTTAAGGCATGTTATTATCACTATAGCTGATGAGCCAAGAAATAGTTGATTGTGTTCATTTCATACATTGTTTATTGCACACCAGGATCACTAGATAGAATCTAGTGATAGGTCCAGAAGTATTTGGGTTTAGGATTATCCTTCTTTAGGAAAACAAGAAAGCAGTTTGGGTAGGATTTTCATGGTTGTTGGTTCTCCCTTGGCTGTCTGTCAAATTAGAAGATGAAAGTTTAAACATATATCAGATCGGCATTAAATTTTTTTGGGGAGGGGGGCTGGTTGTAGGGCTTTGAACTCAGGGCCTGGGCACTGTCCCAGATCTCTTTTTGCTCAAGGCTAGTGTTCTACTACTTGGAACCACGGCACCACTTCCAGTTTTTTTGAGTGGTTAATTGGGAGATAAAGAGTCTCATGGTTACTTTTCTGCCCAGGCTAGTTTTGAACCATCATCCTCAGATCTCAGCCTTCTGAGTGGCTAGGATTACAGGTGTGAATCACTGCTGCCCAGCTTGCTTTTTGATATTTATTTCCCCTTGAATATCATAACACACATGATGGTTGCTGGGTGTGGTGGTGGCTCATATGTTAGCCACTCTTGTGGCTAAGACAGAAGGATCATGAGTTTATGGCCTGGGACATATAGCACACTCAAGGCTGGCCTGGAGTTAGGTAGTAGGTTCCTATCTCAGAAATAGAACATATGGTAAGATGGGGATGTAGCTCAGTGGTAGTTTTTGAGTGGTATGCATGCAAACTTAGGTTGGATCGCTAGCCATGAAAAACAAAAAGATAATATTGCTTGTATTAAAGTAGATTTGTTGTCTTCTTTTGACCTTTCTTGATATTGTAGTTGGATATAGGCTTTTTTTTTTTTTTTTTTTGCCAGTCGGGCTTGAACTCAAGGCCTGAGTACTGTTTCTGGCTTCTTTTTGCTCAAGGCTACCACTCTATCACTTGAGCCACAGCACAGCTTCTGGCTTTTTTTTTTTTTTTTTGGCCAGTCCTGGGCCTTGGACTCAGGGCCTGAGCACTGTCCCTGGCTTCTTCCCGCTCAAGGCTAGCACTCTGCCACCTGAGCCACAGCGCCCCTTCTGGCCGTTTTCCATATATGAAGTGCTGGGGAATTGAACCGAGAGCTTCATGTGTAGGAGGCAAGCACTCTTGCCACTAGGCCATATTCCCAGCCCTAGCTTCTGGCTTTTTCTATATATGTGGTGTTAAGGAATCAAACCCAGGGCTTCAGGTATGCAAGGCAAGCACTCTACCACTAGGCCATACTCCCAGCAAGGATGTAGGCAATTTTTTAAAGCCAGCTATAGTCACCAGAATGCATACTTTTGGCCAGTGTAGGCTCATGTGTGAGAAGCACTGGACCTCTATAAGAGCATAGAACATTCTGTGCTTTACTATTAGGGTGGGCTCTTAGATATGAGCAAGTATTACTTAATGTATCTACTTCCTGTGATGCAAATCTAGGTGATTTTCAAAAATGAAATTATTATTTATTTATTTTGCCAGTCATGGCATTTGAACTCAGAGCCTAGATACTTTCCTTGAGCTTCTTTTGTTCAAGACTAGCACTCTAGGGCTGGGGATATAGCCTAGCGGCAAGAGTGCCTGCCTCGGATACACGAGGCCCTAGGTTCGATTCCCCAGCACCACATATACAGAAAACGGCCAGAAGTGGCGCTGTGGCTCAAGTGGCAGAGTGCTAGCCTTGAGCGGGAAGAAGCCAGGGACAGTGCTCAGGCCCTGAGTCCAAGGCCCAGGACTGGCAAAAAAAAAAAAAAAAAAAGACTAGCACTCTACCACTTGAGTCATAGCACCACTTCCAGCCTTTTCTGTTTATATGGTACTGAGGAATCAAACTCGGAGCTTCATGCATGGTAGGAAAGCACTCTACCACTAAGCCACATTCACAGCCCCCCCAAAGTGAAATTATTATTGGTGTGCATTATTGTTATAGTTGTTACTTTAAGACAAGGTTTTGTGGTATAACTTGGGCCATCCTCAAACAAGTTACGTAGCCCAGGCTGGCCTTGAGCTCAGTCCTCCTACCTCTACTTCTGGAGTGCTGGGATTATAGGCATGCACTGTGATGCCTAGTTTAAACGTTATTAATTTCTTTTTTTTTTTTTTTTTTGGCAGTCCTGGGCCTTGGACTCAGGGACTGAGCACTGTCCCTGGCTTCTTTTTGCTCAAGGCTAGCACTCTACCACTTGAGCCACAGCGCCCCTTCTGGCCGTTTTCCATGTACGTGGTGCTGGGGAATTGAACCGAGGGCTTCATGTATGGGAGGCAAGCTCTCTTGCCACTAGGCCATATCCCCAGCCCAACGTTATTAATTTCTTCAACAGTTTTGAAAGACTGATTCTAGCACTGGGAAGCTGAAGTAGGAATGGGAGTTCCGCACCAGCATCAGCTATATAGCAAAATATTGTTTCCAAACAAAACAAGAAAAAAATTGTGAAATAGACATCCAGATAATCCCATAACTACCAGTCAACAATTTTTTATGAACTTAAATATAATTTTTCTCTTCTCAGTTGACATAATTTCTTTGTGTGTCTATCTCTTCTGGATTTCAGTCTGGTGAGGTTTGATCCACTTGGACACTACTTACTCACAGCAATTGTTAACCCTTCTAATCAGCAGGTAAGAATCCAGCAGTTCCAACTCCATCTGAACTGTGAGTTGTTTCCTAAATTAAAACTCTGATTCTGATTATATTGGATCCTAATTCTTAATACCCAAGTCTTCCTTTCCACTCAAGATTCAAATTGCTTCAGATTATATAGCCAAAGTTGCAGCCATAATCTTGGACAAGAGAGTCAATTCTGAAACATTTGAGTGATCATCTCACTGGAAGTAAACCTTGTCATCACCAGACAATATTGGATAGCTTGTCATTCCTGTCTCTGTAACTGGTTAACATTTTGTTTGCCCTTACTACTTCTATGTCATGAAGATGCCCTTTATAAGACATTGGTTTGCCAGCTATACTCATTAGGATGTATTGCTACTGGAAGTGAATAATTAATACCATTTGATATTTCTGAACTTGAAGCCAGTTAATTCTCAGTACTCTAGGGGTAGGGACTTTTGCCTGTCTATAAAGGTGGTTCTTGGATTGGATGATTGACAGTTGTCAGTTTTTTTGTATTTATTTGGAGGTTCTTCCTAATTGCTCTACCTGCTGCCTCATGCTGGTCCACATTGCAGGGTGATGATGAGCCAGAAATTCCCATAGATGGAACAGAATTATCCCACTACCGCCAGCGTGCTCTCCTGCAATCACAGCCAGTTCGCCGGACACCTCTCCTCCACAATTTCCTGCACATGCTGTCCTCCCGCTCCTCTGGCATCCAGGTGGGAGAGCAAAGCACAGTGCAAGATTCTGCTACCCCCTCACCCCCACCGCCTCCCCCTCAGCCCTCCACGGAGCGCCCCAGGACTTCCGCTTACATCAGGCTCCGACAGCGGGTCAGTTACCCTACCACAGCTGAGTGCTGCCAACACCCTGGGATCCTGTGCCTTTGCAGCCGCTGCGCTGGCACTCGAGTTCCTTCCCTCTTGCCACACCAGGACAGTGTCCCCCCTGCTTCTGCCAGAGCTACTACCCCTTCCTTTTCTTTTGTACAGACCGAGCCCTTCCATCCCCTGGAGCAGGCCTCGTCAGCGCAGCAGGACCAAGGCCTCCTGAACCGGCCGTCTGCCTTCAGTACGGTCCAGAGCAGCACTGCTGGCAACACGCTCCGCAACCTCAGTCTGGGTCCTACCCGACGCTCTTTGGGAGGCTCTTTGTCTAGCCACCCTTCTAGGTATCACCGAGAACTAGCTCCTGGGCTGACAGGATCTGAGTGGACCCGGACAGTACTCAGTCTGCACTCACGCTCTGAGGCAGAATCTATGCCCCCACCTAGGACCAGTGCTTCTTCAGTGAGTTTGCTATCTGTGCTGAGACAGCAGGAAGGTGGCTCTCAGGCATCTGTATACACTTCAGCCACAGAAGGGAGGGGTTTTCCAGCATCAGGTTTGGCACCTGAGTCAGAAGGAGGGAACAGTTCCAGCCAAAACAACTCTGGCAGCATTCGCCATGAGCTTCAGTGTGACCTGAGACGTTTCTTTTTGGAGTATGACCGGCTACAGGAACTGGACCAGAGCCTGAATGGGGAAACTCCTCAAACTCAGCAGGCCCAGGAAATGCTCAACAATAACATTGAATCTGAGAGGCCAGGTCCTTCCCACCAGCCCACCCCGCACAGCAGTGAGAACAACTCCAACCTGTCCCGGGGCCACCTCAATCGTTGCCGTGCTTGCCACAACCTCCTGACCTTCAACAACGATACCCTGCGCTGGGAAAGAACAGCACCTAACTACTCATCTGGGGAGGCTAGCTCCTCCTGGCAGGTCCCTAGCACCTTTGAGGGCATGCCATCAAGTGGCAACCAGTTACCACCTCTTGAGCGAACTGAGGGCCAAACACCTAGCTCCAGCAGGCTGGAGTTGAGCAGCTCTGCTAGTCCACAGGAGGAGAGGACTGTGGGGGTGGCCTTTAACCAGGAGACAGGCCACTGGGAAAGAATTTACACCCAATCCAGCAGATCTGGAACTGTATCACAGGAGGCCTTACATCAGGATATGCCTGAGGAAAGTGCTGAGGAAGATTCCCTTAGGAGGTAAGTGGTTGCTTTCCTGTCATCTTCTGCAATCCTACCTCTTCTCTTTGTATGTCTTCTTTTAGTCCCATGGACTTGTGACTCTCTCTGAAATATCTAGGGCCCACACATCTGGTTCTGACCATTCCCCCCTGGAAAATTTTGTTTTGGTGGCAGAGAAAGAATCGAGCCTAGTGCTGTGAATCAATTGCTATGCTAGTTGTATTTTTGGCTAAACTCAAGGGTCTGGCTTTAGCCTTGAAAGGAAAGTGTAGATTGTGTTAAAGAGGCACGAGGAGATAGAATTACTGGCTTTCTCTGTCCTGCTATTTTACCTTCTTGAAAGATTGTATGTGTAGGACTAGTAAGAAAATGTCCTAGAGTGCCAAGGAAAAAGTAGTGAATGAGCACCTCTCTTGATTTCAGAGTAGTATATCATACTGGCTCTTCTTTGATTGTGTTACTTTGAACAGCTGTGTTCATTTCCTAATTCTTACCTTTTCAAACATTGCAACATGACAAAGGACAAAGAATTTTACACACACACACACACACACACACACACACACACAATCTCTTCATTGAAAATTCAAACAAAAAAGATTTTTTACAGATAGGTTTTTGTATAGCACCTTAGTTGCTCAGCTAAAATTCTTTGTTGTGGGCTTTTGTTCATTGAAGCATACTACCACTGTATCACATTTCTAGCCCCAAGGTTCTTTAAATGGATCTTCCAAATGGTTATGCACTTTGGAGTGGAAGAAAAAAAATTATGGAAGGAAGGCCTCTACATGAATTGATATCATAGCCAACTTTTTTGTGAAAGAGTTAGAATGGTTATATTTGACGGTCTACTGCATGATTCATGTATGGCTATGTGTACATCTAACTTGATTTTTTTAGGGACTTGTTTCTGAAATCTACAAAGGTCAACTTTAGTCATCAACTCCCAGAATATGCCTGATGGATCTAAACAGTATAATGCTCTGATTATCTCTGTTGAAACAAGTGAAATTTCTCTGACATAAGCTAAAAAGGGTGGGAGTATGGATTGGCACCTAATATTCTTGTCATTTTGGGAGGATGCGTTAGACATCACTCAGTAAACATTAGTTGAATGATTACAGTTTTTCAGCACGGCTCGGTAGGAATTGTGCCTACTGGAATATATAGTGTTATTGTGGAGGCAAGACATATTTACATGATATTTATCAAATGTGTAAATGATCAAGTGCTTCCTTGTACAGCACCGATACTAAATGTAGTCTAAACAAAAACCAAACACCATAATTTTAAAAAGTCTTAACATCAGGCTGGCAATGTGGCTTAGTGGTAGAATGCTTGCCTAGCATGCATGAAGCCCCAGGTTCAGTTCTTCAGTACCACATAAACAGAAAAGGCCAGAAGTGGCGCTGTGGCTCAAGTGGTAGAATGCTAGCCTTGAGCACAAAGAAGTTCAGGGACCATGCCCAGGCCCAGAGTTCAATCCCCAGGACTGGCAAAAAACAAAACAAAACAAAAGTCTTAACATCAGAGAAAGGGAAGTATTACCAAACAGTGTTTGCTTCCAGGATATTTTCTTTTGCTGAGTAGCCTGACTCAGGGATCTGCAACTCTGTTCTCTTCCTTATCAAGATAGATGAGAAAGCAGCTAGCAGTGCCTCACATATAGTCAGCACTCAGTTTATTAAAATAGGGGACTATCTTCAATCACTGCCCCTAGAAATCTAGCATTTCTCACCTGTGGGCATCTGATCAGGTTCTGACCATCCTGCTCTAACAGTACCTCTTTGTGTGGTACTTTTGTAAGCAGTCACCAAGTGGTAGCAGTGGGGAACATCCCCACAGAATCATTTGGTATGTGATGGGACACACAGTGTTACTTGGCAGATGCCTATATTGATAAATTTATATGGCCTGTAATGGTATTATAAATATCCAAGTGGCCCTTGGCAAAAAATGTGTACCCTACCCTGCTTTACAGTATGGTGATAGAGATACCAGTTACTGATTGAGATCTGTGTATTAGATATCATTTTTAAAAATTATTATTGCTTTATTTGTATATGTAAGCACTAGGGCTTGAACTTGGGGACCTTGCAGTCTTGCTTTAGCTTTTTCACTTAAGGCTGGTGCTCTGCCACTTAAGCCACACTTCCACTAGCAAGAAGTCTATGCCAGCAAAATGCCACATTAAGAGTCATGGCTCAAATGAGAGAGCTAGCTGTGAGCTAAAAGCCAAGGGAGAGCTTAGGGCCCAGAGTTTAGGCCCCAGTACTTGCACAAAAAGGAAAAAAGAAAATAGAACAATGAAGCTTGTTGAAATTATTTAAAGACGGGGGACTGGAATGGGGAGAGGTGGCTCCCAATGCATTATTTACATGTGGAAATGTCACAATGAACCCCTCCCCCCATAAACTGTTGTATGCTAATAAAAAATAAATGAACTTCTATAAACCTGTCACCTGACTTCATTTATCAACGCTTGATCAGCCTTCTTTCATACTTACCAACTGCTGTAACCCAGGCATCATATAATTTTGTCTGTACATATTTCACAGTGTTTCTCTGGATCAAGGCTATCCAGTAAAACTTTCTGGATGATGAAAATGTTCAGTATCTGTGCTGCCCATTATACTAACCACTAGTTACATGTGACTATTGAGTAATTGAAATATTAAGTTTGAAAAGTTAGGATCTAAGGAGCTAAACTTAATTTAAAAATTTTTTTTAGCTAGGCACCAGTGGCTCATACCTATAATCCTAGCTACTCAAGAGGCTGAGATCTGAGGATCACAGTTTGAAGCCAGCCTGGATAAAAAAGCCAGAACTGGAACTGTGGCTCAAGTGGTAACCTTGAGCAAAAAAGCTAAAAACAGCATCCAGTCCTTGATTTCAAGCTCTAGGACTGGTACAGAAAAATTATACATAAAAATATTAGTCATCATTTCTGTAAGTAGACCAAGACTTAGAAACTACTAAGATTGCACCAAAAACGTTTAGTTTTTTCTTTTTCTTCTAGGAGTATCAAGTAGTTTGTTTTGTGATTTAAACAAAGTTTAAACATTTGGGTGGTTAATCAGGATACATTGTGTGGGAAACTGACAGTGAAACCCCTCTTGTACAACTAATTGTATGCTAATAGAAAAAAGTTTGTGTTGGGAATGTGGCTTAGTGGTAGAGCGTTTGCGTAGCATGCATGAAGCCCTGGGTTTGATTCCTCAGTACCACATAAACAGAAAAAAGCAGGAAGTGGCACTGTGGCTCACATGGTATAGCACTAGCCTTGAGCAAAAGGAACTAAGGGGAAATGCCCAGACCCTGAGTTTGAGGCTCAGGACTGGCCAAAAGAGGAAAAAGAAAAGAAAAAAGAAATTTTAAGCCTTTCAAAATAAATATTGTAGAGCTAATAGTTAGTGATAGAGTGCTTGCTTAGAATGTTGTACCCCAGCATTGAAAAAACAAATGTATAGTAGAAAATAAAGTTTCTTGTTAACTGTTTTCTGTTTTTCTTTAAAAAATACCAATAATGCATAGTTCTCATAGTGAAACAAATGATCATGTATGCAGGGCTGCTCCTAGGTCCACAGCATATCATTCTTACTTTAGCCATTTAGCAAGGGGTCCAACTTTAGTAGGTTTTTTTTTTTAATGCTATTGACCTAACTAGGTCTAAAGTAAAACAGTATCAATATGGTAGTTATTTGTGGAGTTACTTTTACACCAGCCAGGCTATAAAGATTGACAACAGTTTTAAAAATGAAGTACAGTGAGGCTGTGAGTATGGCCTAGTGGTAGGGTGCTTGCCTCACAAACATGAAGCCCTGGGTTCGATTCCTCAGCACCACATATATTAAAAACAAAGCCAGAAGTGGCACTATGGCTCACATGGTAGAGTGCCAGCCTTGAGCAAGAGGAAGCCAGGGACAGTGCTCAGGCCCTGATTTAAAGTCCCAGGACTGGCAAAAAAAAAAAAAAAAAAAAGTAAAATAAAAATGAAGTACAGTGCCAGGCATGTGGCTCATATCTACACTTCTAGCTACTAAAGCTGAGATCTGGCACAGGCAGAAAAATCTGTGAGACTCCATCTCCAAAATAACCAGAAAAAGCAGAGCTGGTGGTATGATTCAAGTAGCAGATTGGAGACTGAGCAGTCAAGGAGGCTGAGAGTTCAGACCCCTATGAAGTATATTGTAAAATACTGTAAGTGAATACGTGTTGAAGAAGGACCACCACTTGAATGGCTGGCTGCATTCTTGTATGGATATAAATGGGCGCTAATCTACCTTCTGAAGATGTTGATAGGAGGAGGTAATACTGTTCAGAAAGAAATGTACTGGGCTGGGAATGTGGCTAAGTGGTAGAGTGCTTGCCTAGTATGCATGAAGCCCTAGGTTCAATTCCTCAGCACCACAAAACAGAAAAGGCTGGAAGTGGTGCTGTGGCTCAAGTGGTAAAGTGTTAATCTTAAGCAAAAAGAAGCTCAGGGACCCCTCTTTATAATGATAATTAAAAAAATCGGGGAAAAAAAGGTGTCAATAGTTTCTAGCTGATGGAGTAGCCCTTGCTTTTATTTCTCCAGCAGGTGTCACTGTTGGGCTGCTGCTGCTGCCGCTGCCAGGCTAGATGGCAGGGAAGGAAAGGTGTTCTGTTTGTGAAGGCAGTTGAACCTTACAACAAAGCCTGTTTTTTTGTAGGTAACTATTGTTACTAAATGAATGGAGTTCACAGAAGGTGATTGTGCTTGAAGGGAGTGGGTTTTGTTCATTGGCTCTGTAATGGAAGATAGACTGCGAGGTATATTTTGATCCTTTGGTAATGCAAGGATAATAAAAAGAGCACCCTTTCTTTTACATTATTAGAAATTTCTGCTTTCATACAGTACTTTTCTCTATCAAAATATCTCATATGCTAGGCACTGGTGGCTTATGCCCATAATCCTAGCTACTCATGAGGATGAGATCTGAGGATCATGGTTCAAAGCCAACTTGGGCAAGAAAGGCCATGAGACTCATCTCCAATTTACCAGAAAACCTTAAGTGAACTCTCAGTTTAAGAAATTGGAGGTCTGGCTGGAACGCCAATGGCTCACACTTATAATCCTAGCTACTCAGGAGGCTGAGATCTGAGGATTGCTATTTGAAGCTAGCCTGGCCAGAAAAGTCCATAAGACTTGTATCTCCAATAAAATACTCAGAAAAAAAGCCAGAAGTGGCTCTGTGGCTCATTGGTAGAGTGCTAGCCTTGAGCAAAAGAAGCTCAGGGACAGTGCTCAGGCCCTGAGTCCAAGTCCCTGGATTGGCACACACATACACAAAAGAAATAGGAGATCTGATAGATAATTTGCAATTGGTGTGGGAGGGAGGCAGAAATGTAACCAACACAATGTTTCTAGGAGAAATACTGTTTTAGTTATTTGTTTGTAGAACTGCATTGATGAGTTTTATAATGAACATCTAACACTTAAAACTGAACATTTTAGTAGTGCTTTGGAGTTTGGCACAGACTAGAGCCTTGTGAAATTCCATGGACCACCGAATTTATTTAATCCCATGGTTCTAGTCAAATGGGGATTCTCCAGGTAGCCCTGAGCCAAAACACTATTGAGTGAAATAAATGATTATGTATGCAGGGCTGGTCCTAGGTCTACAGCATATCATACTTAGCTATTTAGCAAGGAATCCAATGTTAGTAGTTTTTTTATGCTATTAACCTAACTGGGTCTAAAGGATGTGTATATATCAAAAATCCTTTTCAGCTTCCTTGGTTGGGTTGTATTCTTTCTTTCTTGTTTTTTTTTTTTTGTTTTTTGTTTTTTTTTGCCAGTACTGGGGCTTAAACCTAGGGCCTGGGTACTGTCCCCGAGCTCTTTGTGCTCAAGGCCAGCACTCTATCACTTGAGCCACAGAACCACTTCTGGTTTTTTTTCTGAGTATTTTATTAGAGATACAAGTCTCATGGACTTTTCTGCTCAGGCTAGCTTCAAACATCGATCCTCAGATTTCAGCCTTCTGAGTAGCTAGGATTACAGGCATGAGCCACTGGCATGTGGCTTAGGTTGTTTTCTTAAATTGCTATTCAAAACCTGGCGCAACTTTCCTTTAAGAAACCTCCTCTGAGTGCCCCAAATCATTACATCTTCCCCTTTGCTCCTGAGTACTAGATCCTTTTTATTTTTGGTGCTCTTTCTGGGCCTTGAACTCAGGGTCTTGGTGCTTTTTTCCCCCCTTTTTGCTCAAAGCTAGCACTGGACCACATTAGCCGCAACTCCATTTCTGGTTTTTTCTTGGTTAGTTGGAGGTAAGTGTCTCATGGTTTTTCATGCGTATGATGGCCTCCTGAGTAGCTAGGAATATAGCCATGAGCTACAGGTGCCCCTCAGGATACATTTATTTTTCTTTTTAAGATATTACACTGGTAACCGACATTATTTGTCTGCTTTTCTGTCAGTGAACACTCCAAAGGTAACAATTATGTCTGTATGCTTGATAAACCTTGAATACTTCCTAACACAGTACTTGTTCAATAAATGTCAACTGAATTGAATAAATGGAATTGAAATTACATTCCTTATGATTTAGTATGATTACTGATCTTATTTTTCCTTTTAAAAGATAAAAAGACACATAATGTCATGTCTTTTAGTCTTATGGGAAACATTGGCTCCATGAGTACTTGTTGAATAAATGAAGTGGCATTATCTACAATTATACAGGGAAGACACATATTCCATAATGAGCTCAGGAACTAGAATTGTTCCTCTGATGTTTCAGTGTGGGGTCATCATCACAACTTGTGAAATGGTTGTCTGAAGCCTATAAAAAAGTTTCTGGCATGTGTACCTTTTACTTTGCCTATCCATTGACAACTTAGGGTCTATACTATACCTTCCTCGAGTGTCATGGCATGTCATGTATTTTTCTTTTTTGCCAGTCCTGGGGCTTGAACTAAGGGCCTGAGCACTGTCCCTGGCTTCTTTTTGCTCAAGGCTAGCACTCTACCACTTGAGCCACAGCGCCACTTCTGGCTTTTTCTAGATATATGGTGCTGAGGCATTCATGCATATGAGGCCATATTCCCAACCCTGTCATATATTTTTCATGAGACTATTTTGTTGGTATGGAGTATGGTATCTGAATATTGTTATCATTGTCAGTCAGTTCTGTTGGTTTTTATTTTCTATTTAAAGATATGCCTGCAGTCCTAATTTGATACAATTAACACTAGATGTGAATAATCAAAACTAAATGTATGAAAGTTATATTTCTCATTAGTGCTTTATTTTCTCTTTTAATTTCTGTGGAAGGCGTTCACTGAATTTGTTTAGAAGTAACCTGTTACGTGCTGGAGTGAATTTATGGTTCACCTTTTTTTCCCCCATCATTAGATGAATCTTCTCTTTCTCCCTTTTCTTCCTAGGGCCTCTGGCATGCTAGACAAATGCTGTGCCACTGAGCTTATCTTTCCAACCCTTCATTTCAAATTTTGAGGTGATTTTAGGCTCCTTAAAAAAAAAGAAAGAATCCTTATATTAAGAGAAATTTTTACTCCAATAATATAAGATGTAACTAGTTTCCCCTTAAAGACCCAATGGAGGGGCTGGGGATATGGCCTAGTGGCAAGAGAGCTTGCCTCGTATACATGAGGCCCTGGGTTCAATTCCCCAGCACCACATATACAGAAAACGGCCAGAAGTGGCGCTGTGGCAGAGTGCTAGCCTTGAGCAAAAAGAAGCCAGGGACAGTGCTCAGGCCCTGAGTCCAAGCCCCAGGACTGGCCAAAAAAAAAGACCCAATGGAATTGTTGTCACTGATATTTAAGATACAATAAGCGCTTATAAACTTTTGAATAGTTCTTCTCTGAAGAACTTCTCAGATGTTTGACACCTAGAGGTAAAGAATAGGAAAGAATCCTCAGTCAAGAGAATTTCATAGTCGTATCAACAAATCAATGTTATACAGGAAGAAAACAGAAAAGCCACATTTTGAGAGGTCAAATTGGGAGTCTTTATTGGAAAGCAGGCAGACTCTTGTTGCAAAGACCTGCAGTCCTGCAAATACACTTAATACTGTCAGAAAACTGAGCCATGAGAGCCAGAGAGGAAAGAAAAAGCAGAAACACAATACCAACAAACCAGATCAATATCCATGGAGAGCTGAAGTGGGACACCATGGTGACTGGACAAGGGCCAGGAAACAAGACACAGGACACGAGGCATGGCGTATCCTAGCCTGAGCTGGTTCAGGCTTCAATAGGGTCAGGTCAGGGGCACCGTCACAAGGAGCTTAGGTGGTCACAACCCAAGACTGGCAGGTCTAGTAACCTGCTCCTGCCTCTAGGAATTCAGGTACACCCATCACCTGGGAGGTGGGACTTCTCTGTCTTCACCATGAAGACAAGATGGTGCCGGTTAAGCCCAATACCCTATTATCTACCGCATAGCCAAGATAGTGCCAGTTAAATTCAGCATCCCTACTTCATCATGACTTTTTTCTGGAGGCAGAGAGAGACCACGTGTTGAGAAACGTAAAAGAGGGCAATGTTATGGCAGAGGTAAGCATATTGGTTTACAAAGGCAGGGTGAGTTTAAGGGAAGGTTAACTTAGAGCTTCAGGGTATGTGAAGGGCTTGCCTTATGTGTGACTTTGGTTCTTACTAAAATCCTGAGGGTTGGACTTATAAAATAAGTACTGTAAGGTTTAATTAAGTAACCAAGAAGAGACTACCACGTGGTCTTCAGGCAGGAGAGAAAACTTTATTCCAAACTGCTGCCCACCCTGTATGGTGGAGGCACACATGGCCGGAGGGTGGGTCTCTGTCTGACAGCGGTTAAATAGGGCAGGGTGGAGAGAAGATGTGGCCAGGTGCAGGGAAGGTGTGGCTATGCCAGTTGGATGGGACCACAGAGCTTGGGACCCTTCCTCCCAAGGTCTGATGGGAAGCATGACCAGGGTGGTCCAGGATGTGACCTCAGAGAAGGGGGAGGTGACACATCCAGGTGTGACAGCTACCTAGGTAAAGCAGGTACTGTGTAGAGACTTAGGCCTGCACAGCCTTCCTGGGCAGGCCTTACAAGTACTCTGATTTATGTATTCATTCAGCTAATATATGTTTACCAAGCATGTCCTGTGTACCAGGTACTAGCATTAACTTCTCATTCTAACGGGAGAAAGACGATAGATAAAATTATTGTGTGGTATGCTAGATAGTTACAAGTTTTATGGACAAAAAGAGAAACACGTTAAAAATGTATGGAATGCTTGGATGAAACTTTGTGGTTTGGGATGATTAGACAAAGTTTGATGTAGTAGCATTGGGGGAGAGACCCGAAGGAAGTGCAGAAACAAACCCTGTTAATATTAACATAGGGTACAAGAGCATCATCTCTGAAGTGTTTGCTTCAGTTGTTGGTATATCTGTAGTACAGCAAAGGATAGATAGAAAATGAAGTAGGAGAAGGGACAGGGATGAGATTAGGGTCTTCTAAACTACTTAAGTGATTTTTATCTGAACCTTAGTGGTAAGAAGCCATTAGGTTGACAAGATTTTACATCACCACCACCACCACCACCACCACCACTACCACTGCCACTGTTCTGAGGAAGGAACCCAGGGTCTTGTACATGCTAGAAAAACACTCTACCTCTGGCCTACACTTCAGCTCTGAAGATCTTATTGAAATGCTGCTGCTTAAGACTACATTGAGGAGGCTCTGCCAAGTGGGGCAAAAGCCAGTCTCAAATACTTTTAGATAAATTTGTTTCTTAAGACTGTGGGGAAAACTAAGAGGGAAGAGTCATTGATGCTGCCAGAATAAGAAAATGTTTGTAAGGAGAGCTACAAATGAATGAATCAATAAATGAATCAATCAGCCTGTCATAGTAGGCATATTACCTACTACAGCTTCCCACCACCACCCCAATCCTCAAATCAGAAGGTGGGTTATTAGAAACTGTGAGAAAGGAAGAGTCTGAACAACTTATATTAAACCAGGGATCATAAATGGAAGTAAAATACCTGGATTTTGCTGCTTACAAAACTAATGTAATTAAATTTGTGAATAACCAAACATTTCAGATGTGCAAATCTCCTTTCCAGAGTCATTGGCTCAGAGTTAACCTCTGCTAACAATTTATATGTAGTAAATCCAAAATTTTTTCTATTTTCTTTATTTTTGTTTTAAAAAACCTTTTTATTTTTTGCCAGTCCTGGGGCTTGAACTCAGGGCCTGGGCACTGTCCCTGAGCTTCTTTTACTCAAGGCTAGCACTCTACCACTTGAGCCACAGTACCACTTCTGGCTTTTTCTGTTTATGTGGTACTGAGGAATCGAACCGAGGGCTTCAAGCATGCTAGGCAAGCATTCTATCACTAAGCCACATTCCCAGCCTCCTCCTTTTTGAGATGAGATTTCACTGTGTAGCTCATGCTTGTCTTGAATTTCTGATCCTCTTGCTTTAGCCTCTTGAGTGCTGGAATTAAAGGTGTAGACCACCATCTCTGGCCTCATTTTTCTTATTTCACTTACATATCATAGACATTTCTCCTTATTCTGTTTTACCATGCCATAGTATTTCAACTATTAGATACTGCACAATAATTAACCAGTATCTTAGTGATAGAATTTGGTTAGTTTCTGTTTTTCTACCTCATAAAACTACAGCATTTTTGTATACTTGTATGTTTCTAGAGGATGAGATTTCTCTCTCTCTCTCTCTCTCTCTCTCTCTCTCCCTCTTCCTCTCCCTCTCCCTCTCCCTCTCCCTCCTTCCTTCTTTTTCTTCTTTCTCTACTTTCTTTTCCTGGTACCAGGGCTTGAGCTCAAGACCTTGTGCCCATGAGGTACTCTGAGCCACACCTTCAGCCTAGTATTTTGCTGATGATTTTGGAGATGCAGTCTTGCAGACTTTTCTTTCTGGGCTGGTTTCAAAGATTCATCCTCTGATCTCAGCATCTGATGTAGCTCTAGAGCCAAAGAGTATGAATGTTAGTGTAAATGAAAATTAACTGTGGAATATAGCACAAAGATGTCCTGTTTTATTTTAATGAACATAATACCATAATTTTAAATATTGGGACTCCTAATCCTGTAGTACAATACAGTAGTACAATCTCCCACCATTGACAGAGTTCAGGTACATTCCCTTCAAAGTTGAGAAAAGCCTGTTATATTAAGTCTAAATATCTACCAACTGGAGATGTTCTGTGTTTTCCTCCTCCCTTGTCTCTGACATTAACTTACATACTAGCTTTAGACTACTTAGTCTTCTGTGCCCTATTAAACAATTGGGGAGAATTCAAGCAGCTCTTCTCTGATCATAAGACAGTAACCTTTGCATATTTGACTTACTTGCTATCAGAAGTGGTTAGACAATCAATTTCTCTCTGGCAATATGGGGTTGAAGATAAGATGGAGTATCATTGCTTTTAATCATTCTCATGTTGGTTGCTCATTTGCCCAACTAGATTACTCTTTATTGGGTGAGGGTGTGTTGCCCGGACGTTGACTGGACTGGCTTCTAACTCGAGATCCTCCTGCCTCTGCCTCCTGAGTACTTGGGATTAGAAGTGTATACCACCACATCCGCTTTGCATGAGGTTTTTTTTTGGGGGGGGGTGGGGGCACTGGGGTTTGAACTTGTTAAGCAAGCATTCTACCACTTGAGCAATACACCTAGCTCTTTTTGCTTTAGATAATTTTTGAATAGGGTTTCCCTTATTACCGCGGCTAGACCACAATCCTTGTACATATACTTCCTGAGTAGCTGGGGTGATTGACATACACTACCATACCTAACTTACTGAGTTGAGATGGGGTTTTCTGAACTTTTCTTTTTTTTTTTTTTTTTTTTGCCAGTCCTGGGCCTTGGACTCAGGGGCTGAGCACTGTCCCTGGCTTCTTTTTGCTCAAGGTTTGCACTCTGCCACTTGAGCCACAGTGCCACCTCTGGCCATTGGTGCTGGGGAATCGAATCCAGGGCTTCATGTATACAGGACAAGCACTTTTGCCACTAGGCCATATTCCCTGAACTTCTTTTTATCCTGGCTACCGTTGAACTTTGATCTTCCTGATCATCAAATAGCTAGGATTACAGGCATAGCCAGGTCCTATGAGGCTGTTATTGGTTTTTGTTTTTTGTAATAATGAAGAGTGTTGTTTTCTTTTTTTGTTTGTTTGTTTGTTATGTCAGTTATGGGGCTTGAATTCAGGGTCTGGGTGCTGTCCCTGAACTTTTGTGTTCAATGCTGTCACCCTACCACTTAGAGTTAATAAGATTCTTACTGACTTTCTTGACTAGGCTGGATTTTGAACCACAATCCTCACATCTCAACCTCTTAAATAGCTAGAATTACAGGAATGATCCACCAGTGCCCGGCTTGAAGAGGTTTTATTGTGATGATTCTCATACATATTCTCTGTCTCTCTCCTTTGAGTCCTTTGATGGTAAAGAACAGGCATAGATACATAGTTTGTTTCTTGAGCGGTCTCCCCTGAAGTAGTTCTCTAGGTCCTCTTGGCATTGTGCCTGACAGGCAGTCCTTCCCTTGATGCAGATCAAATTAGTACCTGTTAGGTGGAGCTTAATTATCCCTCATGACTCTCTGAGCTAAATGGTTTAAAGTGGGTTTTGTGCTTTGTATACACACTGAAACATGAAAAGATGTAATCGCTCTGTCAGTATTGGGAGGTTGGATGGAATGCTGTGGTGACTACAGCAAAATCTGCATGTGTGCTGAAAATATTTTAAGAGCATTTTCCTCTAAACTAATCCTTTTCCCTTCTTATCTCCTCTCTGTAGTACACAGGATAGTGCTCTAAATGGTATGTTGGAAATTATTTGAAGACAATAACACCAGTTTCTGTTTTGCTTATTATGGTTGGTCCTAGCCCCCAGAGCTGTGTATTAATTTCCCTTCCTCCTCCTGGATTTCTTTCCTTTTCTTTTTTTGGTCAGTTGTGGGACTTGAACTCAAGACCTGGGTGTTGCCCCTGAGCTCTTTTGATTAAGGCTAACTAGCACTCTACCACTTTGAGCCACAGCACCACTTGCAGTTTTTGAATGGTTAATTGGAGGTAAGAGTCTCACCAGGACTTTTCTTCCTGGGCTGGCTTTGAACAACAGTCCTCAGATCTCAGCCTCCTAAGTAGCTACCTGTGCCCAGCTTGGATTTCTTATTATTTAGTGGAGGGCATTAAGCCCATCTTATTTCTGTTCCTTCTTGGGAATACCCTGACAATATGCTTGAGTGAACAAATTCTGCTTTAGTGAGTGAAACTGTTATTCCAGACATTATGACTAGCCTTCAGATACGTTTGCCCCAAACATTGTTTCAGAAATTTTTAGTAGTTCCGCATAAATTCATACTTTGGGGTTCTTTTGAAAAAAAAATTAGAAAATCTGACATTTGCTTGAATTTTGCCTCATCAATCAATCAACAGGGATTAAGTAATTGTTGTTCCTTTAGTCAAGGCATGGACTTTTTAAAAAAATTTGAGGCAGGTGTAAGATACCACAAGAAATGTACTCACTCATTGGGGCTGGGGATATAGCCTAGTGGCAAGAGTGCCTGCCTCGGATACACGAGGCCCTAGGTTCGATTCCCCAGCACCACATATACAGAAAATGGCCAGAAGCGGCGCTGTGGCTCAAGTGGCAGAGTGCTAGCCTTGAGCGGGAAGAAGCCAGGGACAGTGCTCAGGCCCTGAGTCCAAGGCCCAGGACTGGCCAAAAAAAAAAAAAAAAGAAATGTACTCACTGCCTTATTATGTAGTAAGTGTACCCCTTTTGCACAACACATTGTAAACAAAATTTAATTAATAAAAAATAAATTTTAAAAAGTGCTACAAAGAAACTGGAAAAACAAGTGTAGCTGACTCTAGAAAGCAGAAAATTACAGGCTGTTTTGTCTTCACTTCTAAAAATTTTAAATGAGCAGAAACACTTATTATAGACATACATTTTTCAAATAACCAGTTAAAATCATTAAAAGAAAATGAAGATGAAAAATATTTTAAAAGAATACTTGCCAAGGGGCTGGGGATATGGCCTAGTGGCAAGAGTGCTTGCCTGGTATACATGAAGCCCTGGGTTCAATTCACCAGCACCACATATACAGACAACTGCCAGAAGTGGCGCTGTGACTCAAGTGGTGGAGTGCTAGCTAGCATTGAGCAAAAGAAGACAGGGACAGTGCTCAGGCCCTGAGTCCAAGGCCCAGGACTGGCAAAAAAAAAAAAAAAAAAAAAAAAAGAATAAAAAAATAAATAAAAATACTTGCCAATTACAATAGCTAATATCACACACACAAAAAATTGAGGCAGGGTCTCACTGGTTAGTCTGGCTCGGCCTTTAACTTTAGAATCTCCAACCTCTATCTTGCAAGTGCTGGCATTATAGGCATGTGCCTCCACTCTTTGGCAAGGCATAGTGAAATTTCCCTCCTTCCCTCCTTCTCTCCCTTTCTTCCTTTAATCTTGCTTTCAATAGTGAGGTTTGAATTCAGGACATTGCACCATCATGCCTAGCTTTTTCTATTGAGATAGACTCTAGTGGACTTTTCAGCCTTGGGTGGCTTAGAACTCCTGATTTTAGCCTCATACATATCTAGGATTGCAAGCATAAGCCACTGGTGCCTGTCTTAGGCATGAATTTCTTAATTTCTTAGTCTACACTAGGCTGATGCCAAGGCTCCTATTTAAATTAAATTAAATTTTGTGTATATGGTCATTACATTTGTTCCAGCAAAAGGTGTTAATTAGGTATGGACTAGTACTTCCTAGGTGCCCCGCCATGTGGTTCCACTAAGGGGAGGCACTGGACATTGCAGTACTCTGGCCCCCACCCCTTCTTCCATCTTGCTTCACCCAAAGAGGCTTTCCTGCTGGCTGTGGGCTGACATATTGACAGCCCCCTCACCCGAGAAGCTGCCTGATTTTCTGACTTTTTTTTAAAATAGCAACGATTAGCAAACTCCTCCTCTGTTTCCAAAGGGGGAAAGAGGAGGCTTCAAGCTAATTTTCTGGGTGGGGCTCACCTTAGGAAAGCAGATCTCCATTTTTGTCAGGTTACATAGTGTGAGAGCAACCTTCTTTTGGACTATGCAAATGGACTATGTAAAACTTTTCTCTATTTGTAAGCAGAGCATCTTGGACAGAGGTATGAACAAATGTTTTTTGAGTGTTACCATCCAGGAAAGTAAAATCAAGCTGGAGCAGAAGTAAAACATTAACAGCTGGGTGTCAGTGGCTCATGCCTGTTATCCTAGCTACTTAGGAAGCTGAGAGCTGAGGAGCATAGTTCAAAGCCAGCCAAAGTCTGTGACACGCTTTATCTCTAACCATGAAAAAGCCGAAAGTGGAGCTCTGGTTCAAGTGGTAGAGTGCTAGCTTTAAAAATAAAATAAAAACAATAATGCAGGGACAGCACTGAAACCCTGAGTTCAAGCCCCAGGACCAGCAAAAATAAAGCAGAAACATAAAAAAAAATTATAACAAAGGCTGAAAGTTTGATCTTCTACAGAGAATTTTAGCTTCTTGACATTGTTTTCTTAAGTGCATCAGAGAAGACATGAATATAACTCTTTTTGCTGTCTCATTTCTCATCTATACATTTTCACATAAGTATTTCCACCTTTCTTCTTTCTCTCTCTCCTCTTGGCTCACTGTACCTAGTAAGGTGGCTGTTTTGTGTTTTGTTTTTTCTGGTAACAGGTGCAACCTTTCTTTTTTCCACATGTGTTTTATGGATTTACTTTCAGCAATCTTTCAAGTATATAATACAGTGTTACTAACTATATGCAGCATGCAGTGTTACTGAACATTGTTGTGCAAGTAAATAGAAGTTTTTTATCTTGCATAATTGAAACTCTACCTCCATAAAACAACAACTTAAGGGGTCCCTGGCCACCGCCATTTACTTGTGTTTCTATGAGCTTAAGTACTGCTTTAAAGTGTGATTACTTATATATTTATGTTATTTTCTTTTTGCAGTGCTATGGGCCAAACCCAGAGAATCACACTACCGCATAATTATCCCTCCAGCCCCTAGATACACACATGCATGCACATGTGTGCGCACGCACACACACACACACACACACTTTTTTTCTTTTTGTTGGTTGTGGGGTTTGAACTCTGGGCCTGGGCACTGACCCTGAGCTCTTTAGCTCAAGGCTAGCACTCTACCACTTGTGCCACAGCACCACTCTGTTTTGCTGGTGGTTAATTGGAGATAAGAGTCTCATGGATTTTCTTGCCATCCTCAGTTCTCAGCCTCCTGAGTAGCTAGGATTACAGGCGTGAGCCACCAGCACCTGGCCACTTTTTTTCCTTTAAAACAAGTACTGGGATTTTGAACTCAAGGTCTCATGCTTGATCAGCTTTCTTTCTTTTTTTTTTTTTTTTTTGGTCAGTCCTGGGGCTTGGACTCAGGGCCTGAGCACTGTCCCTGGCTTCTTCCCGCTCAAGGCTAGCACTCTGCCACTTGAGCCACAGCGCCGCTTCTGGCCGTTTTCTGTATATGTGGTGCTGGGGAATTGAACCTAGGGCCTCGTGTATCCGAGGCAGGCACTCTTGCCACTAGACTATATCCCCAGCCCTTGATCAGCTTTCTTAATTGGCTGGTGCTCTACCACTTGAGGCACACTTCCAGTTTGGCCTTTTGCTGTTATTTTGTAGTTGGAATCTAAAAGACTTTTCTGCTCTGGCTGACTTCAAACCACAGTCCCTGATTTCAGCCTTCTGAGTAACTAAGACTATAGACATGAGCTACTAGAACCCGGATCCCAGATAATTTTAATAAATGGAGACATTTAGTATTTGTCTTTTAATGTTTGAATTAGCTACCATAAAAACCAGTCATCAAAGATTCATCCATGTTGTACTATATTTCAGAATTGCTGAATTTTATTTATTTATTTTTTTTGCCAGTCCTGGGCCTTAGACTCAGGGCCTGAGCACTGTCCCTGGCTTCTTTTTGCTCAAGACTAGCACTCTGCCACTTGAGTCACAGCCCCACTTCTGGCCATTCTCTCTATATGTGGTACTGGGGAATCGGACCCAGGGCTTCATGTATACGAGGCAAGCACTCTTGCCACTAGGCCATATTCCCAGCCCGAATTTCTGAATTTTTAAAAGCTGGAGCTGGGGTCAAAACTCAGTGGCAAGGTGATTGTCTAGCATGAACAGGCCATTTGTCAGTTTGTAGTGCTAAAAAAGCAAAGACATTTTAAAGACTGGGTAATAATTTTGTTCTGTGTACATGCTGTATCTTCTTTTTGCCTATTGTAAGTATTGCCAAAATGAACGTGGGTATACAAATACCAATTTGAGATCCTGTTTTTAATTCTTTCGTATATCTACCCAGTGAAGTTGCTGGATCATGTAGTTTTTTTTTTTTTTTTTGGCCAGTCCTGGGCCTTGGACTCAGGGCCTGAGCACTGTCCCTGGCTTCTTCCCGCTCAAGGCAAGCACTCTGCCACCTGAGCCACAGCGCCCCTTCTGGCCGTTTTCCATATATGTGGTGCTGGGGAATTGAACCGAGAGCTTCATGTGTAGGAGGCAAGCACTCTTGCCACTAGGCCATATTCCCAGCACCCTGGATCATGTAGTTTTCAAGCATGGAGCTACCATGCTGTTTTCCATAGTGGCTGAGCCATTATATTTCACTGTCAGTTTAGAGAGTCAGGACTTATTCACATCCCTCTCCCTTAGTGACTGTTTCAATGGGTCTCGGGTAATGTGGGTGTTTTTTTTTTATCTTGTTTTCTTTTCTTTTGTTGGCCCTCATGATTGAATTCTGGGCCTAGGCACTGTGTCTGAGCTTCTTTTGCTCAAGGCTAGTACTCTACCGCTTGAACTACAGCATTGCTTTGGGCTTTTTCTGAGTAGTTTATTGAGGATAAAGAATCTCATGGACTTTCTTGCCTAGGCTGGCTTCAACCTCCAGATCCTTAGATCTCAGCCTCCTAATTAGCTAAGATTACTGAAATAAGTCACTGGTGCCTGGCTTTGTTTCTTTACCAATCCAGTCATCCCTTGCTATATCACGGTTTACTTATTGGGACTTCACTGTATCATGAGTTTAAAATGAAATGTAAATAGTGATCCCTTACCTCATGTGAGTTATGTTCCAGAGACCCCCGCGATAGATGAAAATTTACAAAGTGGCAATAAGTGAGCTGCCATATAACCAGGTACAACAGTCCCAACTTCTTGGTACAGATAGCCTGTAATACTGAGAAATTGGGAAAACAATGGTTCATGACAAGCTAGGGCAGACCTTTATAGAGAGCAGTGGTGTGCATCTATTATTCTAGCTACAATAAAAAGTTACTGGTGCTTTTTAGTTTAATTTCTCTGATGATTAGTGATGTGGATTATCTTTTCATATGCTCATTGACTATTTGAATATTACGGAAAAAATATGTAGTCCTTTCCCCTGTTGTTCACTGATTTTGTTATTTATATATTCTGGATATTAAATCTCTCCCTCTCTTCCTCCCTCCCTCCTTTCTTATCTTCCTCTCTGCCTTTTTCCCTCTCTCCTTCTCTTCCTCACCCCCCGCCCCCCGCTGCCATCCTGTGGTTTGAACTCAGGGCCTGGGCACTGTCCCTGAGCCTCTTTGTGTTCAAGGCTAGCCCTCTACACTAGAGCCACAGCTCCACTTCGGGCTTTTTTTGTAGTTAACTTGGAGATAAGAATATCATGGATTTTCCTGCCAAGGCTGGCTTCAAACCACAATCACATATCTAAGCCTCCTCAGCTAGGATTACAGGTGTGAGCAACCAGTGTCAGGCTTGCTTGCTTCCTTTCTTCCTTCCTTTGTCTTTCCCCTCTCTTCCTCTCTCCCTTCCTCCATTTCCCTTTTTTTAATATTCCCTGGTGAAAATTTTCTGTCTGCCAATGTCAGTTTCTGTGCATCAGGCTCCTTAGGGTATTGCAGAACTCACCAATGAAAAATTGGAGTAAATTAAAGAAAATAGTAGGGTGTGTGTGTATGGGTGTCCTAGGGCTTGAACTCAGGACCTAGGTGCTACCCCTGTGCTGTTTTTGTGGGTTTTGTTTTGTTTTTTTTTTTTTGCCAGTCCTGGGGCTTGAACTCAGGGCCTGAACAGTGTCCCTGGCTTCTTTTTGCTCAAGGCAAGCACTCTACCACTTGAGCCACAGCACCACTTCTGGCTTTTTCTATATATATGTGGTGCTGAGGAATCGAACCCAGGGCTTCATGTGTAGGAGGCGAGCACTTTACCACTAGGCCATATTCCTAGCCCTCCTGTGCTGTTTTGCTTAAGACTTATCCTCTACCACTTCAGCCACAGCTCTACTTCCAGCTTTTTGAAGATTGATTGGAAGGCAGTCTCATGGATTTTCCTGCCTAGGATGACTTTGAACAGCAATACTCAGATCTCAGCCTTCTGAATAGCCAGGATTATAGGCATGAGCTACCAGCACTCAGCCAGATAGGTGTTTTTTCAAAGGGTAAGTCCTGGCTATCAAGAATAGTTACTCTGAGCGTGCCTAGCATGCATGAAGCCCTGGGTTTGATTCCTCAGTGCCACATAAGCAAAAAAAGCCAGAAGTAGTGCCATGGGCTCAAGTGGTAGAGTGCTAACCTTGAGCAAACGAAGCTCAGGGACAGAGCCCAGGCCCTGAGTTCAAGCTCCTGGACTGATAGAAAAAAGCTCTTGGAGACTGGAGGTATGATTCAAGTGGTAGAGCACTAGCCTTGAGTGAAAAAGCTAAGCAAGAATGTAAAGCCCTAAGTTCAAGCTCTAGTATTGGTGAAAAGAAAAGTTCTCATTGATAAGGTTGATTATATATCAGTGAGATGCTCAATGTGTGTACACACACACACACACACACACACACAAATATGGTATAGCTTTGTTAAATAGGACAGAAATCAGTGCAGGTGCAGCCAAGTGGAAGATATATGAATTAGCCTTATGGACCAGGGTTGGCAAAGCAACTGTAGTTACTAAATAAAATAAAAGTATAAAATTAAAAAAAAAGAATAGTTACTCTGAATAGTCATTTTGAGCAGACAAAAGTACTTCTATTTTAAAACTTAGTATAGAGTGTAATTTGGTCCATAGCAAACAAATTAGGATATTATCCTAATTCTTTCTACTTTTTTTTTCTTTCAAGGAGACAAGGTCTTGCTCTGTTGTCCAGGCTGCTGGCATTGAACTTCTGAACTCAAGTGATCCTTCCCCTTTAGCCTCCCAAGTAGCCAGACTTCTAGCATTCATCACTGCACCCTCTTCTGGCTTCCTGTACTCTTTTTAAAATGATTTGTCCTACCTCCAAATAAGGAAAAAGAGTATAGAGAACCTTAATTTTCCAAGTTCTAGTGCCACACTTTACACTGAGAGGAAGACAACTCATGGCTAAAGTGTTTTACTGATAGATGCAGAGCCTAATTAGGATAGGTAGAAAAGAACAGCAAGTCTGTCTCAATTGATATTGACTCTCTGGCCAATATTGGGGTCTCATGCCTTTTACATAGTGAGATAGTTTGTACTATTATAATGTTACCATCTATTTTAGATATCCTTCCTATTCATCACTCTCTTTTTTCCTTTCCTCTCCTCTCTCCTTATTCTCCCTCCCTTTTTCTTTCCTCTCTCCCCTTCCCTTCCCTCTCCTCTCCCCTCTCTATCTCTGTAGTTAACCTTTCTTTGAGGACATATGTTATTTTGGGGCTGTAAGCAAACTTGGTTGTCTTCATTTTGTTGTGGCAGTACTGGGGCTTAAACTCAAGGTCTTGCACATACTCAACTTTCTTACTCAAGAGCAGCACTCTTAACACTTGAGCCATAACTGCAGTCTGGCTTTTTTTTTTTTTTCTGGTTAGTTGGAGATGTGGTCTCAAAGACTTTTCTGTCTGGACTGGCTTTGAAATGTGATTTTTTTCAGGTCTCAGCTTCCTTAGTAGCTAGGATTATAGGCATGTGCCATTAGTGCCTAGCTTGTGGATTCCTTCCTTCCTTCCCTTTTTTTTTTTTTTTTTTTTTTGCCAGCCCTGGGGCTTGAGCTCAGGGCCTGAGCACTGTCCCTGACTTTTGCTCCAGGTTAGCACTCTACCACTTGAGCCATAGCACCACTTCTGGCTTTTTCTATATATGTGGTACTGAGGAATCAAACCCAGGGCTGCATGTATACGAGGCAAACACTTTACCACTTTACCATATTCCCAGCCCCTTGTGGACTTATATTTAATGTTGGTGTTGTCATCAGATTGAAAGTTGTACAAGGTGAGCTGTTTCATTGGTATATGGTATTGATATATATCAGGGAATATACAGAAACTTAGTGATTGAAATTAATTAATCATCATTCATACTATTTTGGATAGTCTTTGTTCAATGAGAAGTTCTGTTGGTCTTGCTTGGGTGCTTAGCAATTGAGACTCCAGGACCTCATGCCTTCCAGAAGTAACAGTGTATCATGTGCTAGCTCTGTATTTTTTTTTTTTTTGGTAGTATTGGGAATTGAACCCAGAGCACAATAGGCGAGTGCTATTCCACTGAGTTATAGCTTCAGTCCTACAATGTGTTCTTTCCTCCCCCCTCCCCTTTTTGAAGATATTTTGGGGGCTGAACTCAAAGCCTTGTTCACTGCTGCTCAGCCGTAGTGCTCTGTCACTTGAGCCATGGCTCCAGATTGGCTTTTTGCTTGTTATTTGGAGATAGTCTTGAGGTCTTTTCTCTCTGATCTGGCTTCAAACCTTGATCCTCAGATCTTAAGTCTTCTGACTAGGTAGGAGTATAGACATGAGCCGCTGGTTCCTAGCTCATACGTTCTTACTTAATCATAAAGATTGTGCTGGCTGTGTGGTGTACATCTGTAATTGCATCCGGGAGGGGAGGGGAGGTCAAGAGGATTGTAGTTTGAAGCCAGCTCAGCAGAAAAGTCCTCGAGATCCTCTCTGAATCAACAAGCTGGGTTTGTTGATAAACCTGTGATCCCAGCTATTCAGAAGGCCAAAGTGAAATAGGAAAACCTAGATATGTGCTCTATTCTAGGCAAAAACTTGATAGCCTGCTTGAAAAATTACTAAAACAAAAGAAAAATTTATCAAAACTCTCAAGGCCCTGACTTCAAAACCCAGTTCCACCAAAAAATAAAAATAAAAATCTTGTGAGATGGGAAGTTTCCCCTTCCCTTAAGTGTGGTGTTGTGCCAAGTCACGAAACTACCACCAAGAAGACCACCGAGGGGCTTCCTTGAGGATGGCCTCCCCGGGTCACTTACCACACGGGGCAGCGCCAGCAGCCCTGGTGGTGAGTTTTCCCCTTTTATATGTGCACTACTCTGTTCTGTGTGGTTCTTAAAATAAATTTATTATTCCTGTGGAAAAAAAAATTTAAAAAAAAAGAAGACCACCAAGACTCAGACATTCTGAAATGCAAAAGCAAGGCAAGGCTTTATTTAAGCGAGCTGCAACTCGGGCCTCGTCCTCCCCACCGACACAGCGGAGGTTAGGAGGGAGCTGCGGCTTACAGGTTCGACTGTGTCTCTCCTGCCCCTGTGAGGGGGCAGACCACACAGTCTTGAGGCTCTCTCTCTCCCATTCCTGTGTAGGAGCGGACCAGACAACTCCAAATATAGAGTGGACTGGACGGGCACCCGTTAGAAGGGCCTCCCGGTCCAGTCCTCCAGGTTCAGGGTGGTAGTGGGAAGCCTGAGACCCCTGTGGAGGGCTTGAGGTGTTCCCCAAGTCCACACAGAATGAACAGTGCTGTTTTCTCACCTTCGGAGTATGGGGTCTTGGGGGTCTCTGGGGCCATCCCGGACGAGCCCCCAAATGTTGTGCCAAGTCGCAAGACCATCACCAAGAAGACCACCGAGACTCAGACATTCCGAAATGCAATAGCAAGGCAAGACTTCATTCAAGTGGGGCCGCGGCCCGGGCCTTGTCCTACCCACCGACACAGCGGAGGTTAGGAGGCAGCCCCGAGCTGTGATTACACAGGGCTTATAAAGGCAAAGAACAAAGTTACAACAATCAGGTGTTCAAGCAAGCAAGATTAGAACACAGGTACAAATCTGATTGGCTCAGGGTTCGAGGCATTCTAGGGGTGGTCAGAGTTAAGCATTCCCAGCGGTTAGAGTTCTAGATCAACTGGGCCCTAATGGGCTTGTCCTGGGTCTGCTCACAGGGCCTGCTTATCTCAGGTTCGCGTGGTAAAGTGGGGTTCGCGTGGTAAAATGGGGTTCACGTGGTAAAATGGGGCCTGACTTCAAAGTCTGGCACTTCCGTGGAAGCTGGGATTAATGGACTTGGCCAAGATAGTGTTACACAGGATGGAATTGAAATATATAATATGCCTGATTCTAAAGCTCAGATACAGAATTGCTTCCTATTTTAATTAATCAGTGTTTCTGTTGATTAGACTTAGACCGTTAAGATCTATCAGAACAACAGTTTCTCAACAGTACTATTGACATTTGGGGATGGATAATTCTTGTTACTGTGGGAGACTTTCCTATATATTGTAAGATATTTAGTCATATTCTTACCTTATTTATCAGAAGTCAGTAGCACTCACTGAACCCTGTTTGAAACAACCCAAAATGTCCCCAGAAAGTGTCAAATGTCTCTTTGGGACTCTCTTCTTTTTTAATTTTTGTCAGTAGTGGGGCAGGCGTTTCACAGATTTTCTTGCTCAGGCTGGCTTGGAACTACCGTCCTCAGGTCCTAGCCTCTTGAGTGATTACAGGATAAGCCACCAGCACTCAGCTTGTAACTCTCTTCTTTGTTAAGGTATTTTGTGATTTTCTCTCCTTTGATCTTGCTGGGGTTTTTTGTTGTTTGTTTTGGTTGATCCTGGATCTTGATCTCAGGCTTGTGCCCTGTCCTTGAGCTTTTTCTGCTCAAGGCTAGTATTCTACCACTAGGAGCCACAGTGCCACTTCCAGTTTTCTGGTGGTTAGAGATGAGAATCTCACAGACTTTCCTGTCTAGGCTTGCTTTGAACTGTGATCCTCAGATCTCAGCTTTCTGAGTAGCTAAGTTGACAAGCATGAGCCCCTGGTGCCTGGCTTCTTGTTGTTGTTTTAATATGATACTTTGAAAGGAACTGACAGTGGCTTCAAACCATCTTAATTTTTCCTTTTTTTTTTTTTTTTTTTTTTTTTTTTGCCTGTCCTGAGGCTTGAACTCTGGACCGGGGCACTGTCCCTAGCACTTGAGCCACAGCACCACTTCCAGCTTTTGTTGTTTATGTTGTATTGAAGAATCAAACCCAAGGCTTCATGCATGCCAGGCAAGCACTCTACCACTAAGGCCACATTCCCAGCCTCCATTTTAATTCTTAATAGTTACAATAGTACTGCCTGGTTCTTATGTTCTTAAATCATACCTTTTATTACCTATTCCCTTTTATGCATTGTTAATTGTTTTTTCTTTTGTCTGTGAACTCCCTAAATAAAATGCAGCTGGATAAAGCTGTGTAAAGGTATCGATTCAGTAAGCATTCACATCTCTGCGATTATAGCCATTAGTGGTAGTTAAAAGAAGACAATTTACATTTTCTAAAAATAGTAAAGGGGAGATCTGCACAGTTTTTAGCAAGCTGGGAGTTAAATGCTTTCCAGACTTAGCAGAGTTAATCTTCATCCAGATAGTATTGGTTGACATGCTGGGGGACATTAATGTTTAACAAGTGATTTTTTTTGAGGAGTGGGAGAGGAGCATGGAAATCACAGTTGCTTTACTAACATGTACTTTTGTTATCACTTAGGACAATTTTATGTTGTCTAGACTGAGGGAAATGGGAGAGAAGTTATTCTAGTGGAGTCTCAGATGCTGAGTCCAAAAGGAATCAGTAGTTGCTGAAGTTAAGATTAGGTCAAATGACAAGTAGTATATACCCAGAGGCAAATCAGTGAAAATCAAATGTTATTCAGAAGCAGTTCAGAATGAACCTTGGATATAAGAAAAATGATTGTACTTGGAACTTTGTGTTAGCTTGAGGGCTAGGTGTAGTTTGTTTGGGGGACCCAGCTGGTTTTTGCCCTTCAGTTTCTATAGACTCCAGAAGCCTCTTTACATGAACAGATTGGAGCTAGGAAAGCTGCCTATTTGCTTCTGATTAATAAATGTTTCAGCTCACTATGCTTTCCTTTTTCCACATTCTCTTATAAGGCCTCATTTACTTCTCTTTGCTTTCCTCATAGTGGCCCTAAGATTTAACTTCCTATTATATGATATTTGCTTTATGATAGGGTCAAGAGCCTATCACTTCTCAATGACATTATAGGCTCTTTTCATAGTATGTTGTTCCCACCTTCAGTTTAGCCTTTTAGAAGTGTCACTTTGCCTTGGTCTGTGCCTCAGCAGGAGCAGGAATTGCCTGCCAGTCTTTACTGGCATGTGCACTATGTGCTCTAAGTGTACCCCTAGAACTGGGGGGCCCTGCAGAGATCAGATGAGTGCCTATCATTGGTTAACTTAAGCGGTAATTGCTAGTGTATGAAATGGGGAGGTTCAGATACTTCTGCTTTAAAGTGGAGATGTCAGTTTGGAAATCATAATAGAGGTGTCGTTTCAGAACACACAATTATTTTTAACAAAGAATAAGGGCTTGTCATCTCCCAGCCCAGGCATGCGCCAAGACAGAGATCTGATGCTTGCAGAGCAAGATTCAGAAATGAGGAAAGTACAGTACATCCAAGGTTCTTTAGTGTCTTTCTCCCTTTCTCCCTTCCAAAAACTGACCTCTTTCCTTTCTGAGGTCTTTTTGCAACACAGTCTAGGCACATTGGTGATAATTTCCCCAGCAAGTATCCAGCCTCTGACTTTATATTATGAACCTCCGAGGGACAGGCTGCATTCCACTTATCAGGATAGCTATGTCAGCACTTTAACCTGAGTGGCTTAAGTGGCCAGAGTAATGAAGGGTGATATAAGCATTTTCTGAAAACCTTGTTCCTTAAGGAATTTTAGTATGAGTTTTTTTATACCTAGCATCCTTAATTGAAACCAAGAAGATATGCCTTCTTGGTTATTCTTTTCAATTTAGTTAAGCCTGATGATTTATTTGCTTAGGTATTTAATGGTTTCCTATTAAATGTTAATCAGAATGTGAGAGTGTTTTTTTTTTTTTTGTTTTTGTTTTTTGGTTTTTTTTTGGCCAGTCGTGGGCCTTGGACTCAGGGCCTGAGCACTGTCCCTGGCTTCTTCCCGCTCAAGGCTAGCACTCTGCCACCTGAGCCACAGCGCCCCTTCTGGCAGTTTTTCATATATGTGGTGCTGGGGAATCGAACCGAGAGCTTCATTTGTAGGAGGCAAGCACTCTTGCCACTAGGTCATATTCCCAGCCCGACAGTAGTCTTATATGAATGTATGCATTTCTTGTGCTTCTTAATCTTAAACTGAGCCACAGAACCATTTTGCCCCACCACCTTCAAATTAATATGATCATTGTTCTCAGTCTCGACTCCTTCCTTGGGCTTTTCATCAACCTTGTCCAGTGCCAAGTCTCTTCATCTGCTTGCCAGATTACAAAAGTGATCCCCAGTCCACACTAAATGAGCACATAGCTGGATGTGAGTTTTGATGGGTATAAAAAGCTGTCTTAGCTGTTAACAAAGGGAGATGGAGAGACAGTAGAGACCAAGTCTGTGAATACTGTATATGTTCTTGATACATTGTATATTGCATATGTCTACCTGACCTAGACAAGGGATAGAAAAACAGTTCGTAAGATATCACAAGAAATGTACACACTGCCCTACTATGTAACTGCACCCTTTTTGCACAACACCTTGTAAAAAAATTTATGTTCAATTAATAAAAAAAAAGATGTCTTAGAACAAGTATACTTTTTCATGTAGCTTATAATCTTATCAGTAAGGACAAGAAAGACATGCTTATAAGATTACTTGGAAGCAAGCTTCTTAAGAGGGGTACAAAAGGTACAGAATACTTTGGACATATTGAGAGACTTAAGTTTCTAGTTGGGGGAGTCAGATATTTGAACTTTTAAATGTTTTATAGGTGGAGACAAGGGAGAGGAATTTTCGAGAAAGAAGAAATGGCCAAGATAAATGCTGCTGAAGCGCCATAGTCATGGTGTTTAGAGCAATGGCTCTCCCAAGTGTGGTCTGGAGTCCTAGAAATCAAAGCTAGTTATTTATTTATTTTTCTTTGCTAGTTCTGGGGCTTGAACTCAGGGCCTGAGCACTGTCCCTAGCTTCTTTTGCTTAAGGCTACCACTCTACCACTGAATCACAGTGCCACTCCTGGCCTTTTCTGTGTATGTGGTGCTGAGGAATTGAACCCAGGGCTTCATGCATGCTAGGCTAGTACTCTGCCACTAAGCCACATTACCCACTCTGTCAAAGCTGTTTTTATAACAATGCTAAAATGTTCTTTGTCTTTTTTTATTCTTATTGTTTCATGGTTGTATAGTGGAGTTTTCTATAGAGGCTTCATGACATGTAATAAGATTATCACTCTGATGACCAATTGATTGTATGCTCATTTGTTAAAAAAATTTCTCAGCTATGGGGCTGACAGAATAACTAGCCTAGCAAGAAAGAGGTCCTGTATTCAAACCCAGTACCATAGACACAGAAAAGAAAAATCTCAGTTTTACTAATTTTGGTTTTAAATATGGTAAACATTGGTAAAATAGAGGCCATATACACAAAAGCTCTTTAGGATCATTAGTAGTCTTTCTCTTCTTCTCCTTCCACCACTTTTTCCTCCTCTTTTTTCTCCTTTTTCTTTTTGTCCATACTGGGGTTTGAACATAGGGCTAGACACCTGAGTAACATTTCCAATCCCTTTTCAACCTGTAGTGGTGAGATAGACTCTTGCTTTTTGTCCTGGGTGGTAATTCTTCTGTTTTTGTTTCCTGCTGTAGCTGGGATAACAGGTACATACCATCATGCCTAGCTTCGTCTGCTGAGATGGGGTCTTGTGAACTTTTTTGGTCAGGCTGACCTGGAATTATGATCCTTATGATCTCTGCCTCCCAAGTAGCTGGGATGAAAGATATGAGCCCTACCATGCTTTGTATTGTTTGAGAAGAGGTCTTTTTGCCAGGGCTCTCCTTGAACCCTAATCCTCCCAAGTAGCTAGAGTTATAAGTGTGAACCACAGCACCTGGCAGGGTTCATTCACATAGTGTTTAAGGAGTCCTGAGACCAAAAGTTTGAAAGCCTCTGTGGTAGTACATATAGTATATCCAAAAGTAGTGAGAAATTTTGCTGCAAAGCTTTAGGTGCTAAGATGAGGAACTTAGATTTTATCTTCTAAGCTGAAGGGAATTGGGTTTGGCTGTCTTGAGTTGTATAGCAGATGCCACCTAGTCACTCATTGGAACCAAGTAAGGAAATGATGCCTTAGGCACAGGGCACCAGTGGCATCTTAGTTCCTATAATGAGGCCATTGAGTTTTGGCAGTTGTTTCCACTGGTTGGAGAAGGTCTGAACAAGTTTGTTTGCTTTAGGGAATTGATTTTCGCTGTGATCTGACAACCAGTAAGAAGCATGTCTTCAGGGTATAATTGTTTACTAAGGAGAAGTTGTCATTGGCATGTTTATTCTGTGTAGACTAACACCCGGACTTTGTGCTCCTCAAACCCTGATTACATTTGAAGTGAAAGGTTTTTTCTTTTAGATGATCTATCTCTTTTGCCCTGACCATGTTTTCTTCTGTTATCGTTGTCTTTCTAGTTATTAAAGTAATAGAGAAAACCTTGAAAATACTTGAAGTATAAGTGGAGGGAACAAATAGTTATTATGTTCAATAAAGCATTAGGAATTTTACAATTTAAACTGTTTATTGCTTTATTATTTCAACACACTTATGATTTTAATAATCTTTTGCCATTTTTGTCAACATGTATAGGATAAACCCAGGGCCTTGGGCTCGCCAAGCCACTCTCATACCCTCTTATGAGACAGGGTCTTGCTATATTGCACAGGCTGGTCTTTAGCTCTGATCCTTCTGCTTTAGCCTTGTTACGGGTTCAAGGGAGGGGAGTCCCTGTCCCTCCAAGAGTCCACCACTCAGAGACAGTGTCAAGCAAAAAGATGGATTTATTGGGGAAGCAAAAAGCAAACTGACCGGTCAGGGACGCAGCACAGACTGGGGAGCTGAAACTACGCCAGTGAAAAGCAGGCTGACCGGCCAGGGACACAGTGCAGACTTGGGAGCTGCCACCATGACTTCCAGCAGTCATCAAATTGGGGTTTATAAAGATTAAAGCATAGCACAGATGTAGGGGCTTGACGCAGGGGGTAGAACATGCAATAAGTTCACAGATGTAAGAGGTTGACGCTAGGGGTAGAGGACACAACAAAGCAAGTGTGGCACGGATGTAGGAAGTTGACACAGAGGGTAGAGAAAGCAACAAACAAGTTAAGCAAGCCATTTACAGAAGCAGAATTCGGGGGTCAGGTTGGCCTAATAATCAAGATGGAGTCATCTGTAACTCCCTACAACAGCCCCCCAAGTAGCAGGGTTACAACTATGTGCCAGCTACCATGCCAGCTTCCTTTCAAGGAATTCTACTTTTCTTTTCTTTTCTTTTCTTTTCTTTTTTTTGGCAGTTGTGGGCCTTAAACTCAGGGCCTGGGTGCTATCCCTGAGCTCTTCAGCTCATGGCTAGCTAATGCTCTACCACTTTGAGCCACAGCTCCACTTCCGGTTTTTGAGTGGTTAATTTGAGATAAAAGTCTGACCAGGACTTTTCTGCTCTGGCTGGCTTCCAACTGTGATCCTCAGATCTCAGCCTCCTGAGTAGCTAGGATTATAGTTGAGTATTTTCCCCCTTTGGAGAGATAGAACAGGGACTTTAAACTCAGGATCTTGTACTTGTTAGGTAGGTGCTCTACCTACCTCTTGAAGTGCTCTACTACTTGAGTCATGCCCTCACACTGCTTTATTTTTCTTGCATTTATGTCACTGCTGGCCTAGACCCTGGGTCTCCTGTTTACATTTCTAGTACAGGTATGTGCACTATATCCAGCTTTTGTTGATTGAGTGGAGTCACATATAAACTTCTGGACTGCCTTGGCTGATTTTAAACTGCCACCTTCTCAGTCTTCACTGCCTCTGTTACCCAGAACAATACCCTGATTTTAAATATTTAAAAACAACTTTAAGTTAGAAAAGTTCCCATGACTATGATTTCTTGTTCTGGTTTTTTTTTTGCCAGGCCTGGGGCTTGAACTCAGGGCCTGAGCACTGTCCTTGGCTTTTTTTTTTACTCAAGGCTAGCACTCTACCACTTGAGCCTCAGCACCACTTCCGGCTCTTTCTATATATGAGGTACTGAGGAATCGAACCCAGGGCTTCCTGTATATGAGGCAAGCACTTTACCACTAGGCCATATTGCCAGCCAGAATTTCAATATTTTATCTTTAGATTTTTGTGTTAGAGGGTTGTGGGGTTTTTTTTTTTGCCACATTCCCAATTGTTAACATTTTATGACATCTACTCCATCATTTTCTTCTGGTCTCTACATAGGTATGTTTATATATAAATATATCTATTTTATATGTTAATGGTTAAGTTTCTTTCTTTGATATTTGTGGTTATTATGTTTTAGGTATTGAATGCTTTTGAATATTCAATACTTAAATATTCTTACATATTCTATATACAAAGTAGTATACAATTTGATATAATAGAAGTACAGACTTTTACAAAATACTTTTTTTGATAAAAGGCTTTTGATTATTCCTCCTGCTTGTCAGCAAATCAAAATAGTATAGCTTTTTACTTAGACATTATTGGTATAGACAATGAACCAGATAAGCTGGTAGTGAAAAGAGTGGAGGTTGTTTTTTTTCCCTGTCAGAGCTTCTTTAAAATATTTCTAAATTGAGATTATAGGTCAGAATTAAATGTTAGCTTCAAGCCCGAACAAGTTTGTCTAAGGCCTCCTTCTGCCCTTCCTGATTTCACATTATCAAATTGCATGATAAATCATTAAGTCAAATTCCATTTGTGGGGGCCAGAGCAGAGGGCACAGGGCTGCCAACCCATTCCATTTTTCTCGTGGCATTTTTCATTAGATGGCTCTCTACAAGAAGCTGACATAGAAGAGAAAGATCTTTCTCCAAGGTCCTAGGAGTGGTGGCGGTGGTGGTGATGTTTACTGGTCTAGTAACTATAGTTCTTTCTGTATTTGACATCAGTTGGAGAAGCCTATTTTAACTTTACATGATACTTATAGAGCATTTGTGTTTTCATCAGTGATCTCTATATGTGGTGTAGTACTATCCATCCTCATTGGTTTTCTTGATTTTGTGTATTAGCAGTTAAAATGCTGTATGTGAGGCTTGACAGTCCCACTACATTGCCTGGGGAGCAGTTGGTGCCGAAAGTTTCTATAGGAAGTAGGCACAGGGAATTCATGTTCCAAAAGAACCTCATCAAGGACTCCCTAGAGACAAAGTTTACTTAATATTTTGATTTTACTCTGATTTAAATGTCTTTCTAATTAAGATAGGAAGTTAGGGTGGAAGTAGATTTTGCAGGAATATCAAATGGAATCATAGAAATGGAAGTTATTTAAACACATTCAGTTTAGGAATCTCCTTTATAGCCTCCCTAATACAATTCTCTCAGAATCTCTTAGTGCTGTCACTGCCTTGATGTAGTAAGCCTCCCAGCTTAACATTTTCAGGCCGAACCACTGCATAAGACTGTGTTCTGGTTATTCTGGAGGATGCCTCTCATCAAAAGATCTCTACTAAGCAGCTATTTAGGGAGCAATACAACAGGGTTCAGAGCTAGTCAGGACTAAATCCAGAGAACTTTGGATTAGAACAATCTTACAAGTATTTTAGGGTAGGCAGCTGTTCCCAAACCTTCCATTCTTAACTCTCACATAGGTCTTTTATTTATTTTTATTTTTTTGCCTGGTCGTGGGGCTTGAACTCAGGGCCTAGGCGCTGTCCCTGAGCTCTTTGTACTCAAGGCTGGCGCCCTGCCACGTGAGCCACAGCGCCACTTCTTCACTTAGATCTTTAAAAACTTTAGTAATGAATAAGTACTGTAGAAAATGAAATTGTTTGATCAATGAATAAACTAAGTTATAATTACTAACAGGAAATTCTCATTATTGTTGCACATTAGGGTGACTATTCAGAAAGTTAGATTTTAACAGCTTTAGACCATTAAAAAATGATAAGTGTTCAAAGAGATAAGTAGTTTAACCTAACCCAGACATTACATAGTATCCATATATTGAAATATTGCAAGGTGCTTCACTGACTATTCACTTTAATGTTTTTACATACCAGTTAATTTTTAGTACTAAGTGTGCACTCTACCACTTGAGGTAGGCCTGTTAATTCTCTTATTAGTATTTTCTGCTTTGGCTAGGATGACAGGCATACACCACTGATCTCAATTGTTAAGAAGAGGTCTTGCAAACTTTTCTGCTAGGGTTACCCTGGAACCACATTTCTCCTGACTTTAGCTTCCTGGTTGGCTGGGATGACAGGCATACATCATTGCCCTCAGATGTGGATGAGAAGGTGTCTCATGTGCTTTTTTTCTAGTTGGCCTCCATCTCCAGTCCTCGAGATCTCTAGATCTCTGGTAGTTAGAATTACATGAATGAGCCACCAGCACCTGGTTAAAAATAAACTTTTGAAACGTGACATAGATAGATGTATGTGAATAGATATTCTTTAAAAGTTTTTCTTCTTTCTCTAGTCTATGTGTCATTTTCCCCTATGGCAAACATCTTAATTTCAAAGGCTGAAAGATATGCGTTATTTTGTGTCCCCAAAAAAGAAAAAGTGGCAGTTACACAATTACAAGGTTCAACCCAAATTATGATACCTTAGAATGTGAATACGTATGCTTTAGAATTGATTAAACACAACTTTTTTTTTTTTTTTTAAATAATACTGGCACTGGCCCAGCCGGCGCTGGTGGCTCACGCCTGTAATCCTAGCTACTCAGGAGGCTGAGATCTGAGGATTACCCCGTTAAAAGCCAGCCAGGGCAAGAAAGGCCATGAGACTCTTGTCTCCAATTAACCCACAGAAAACCAGAAGTGACACTATGGCTCAAAGTGGTAAAGCATTAACCTTGAGCAAAAGAGCTCTAGGACAGATAGATCTCAGGCCCTGAGTTCAAGCCCCACAAGTGACAAAAAATAAAATAATGCTGACACTTGGGGTTAGAGGCATGGCTCAGTTTGTAGGGTGCTAGCCAATGAGCAAAAAATCAAGTACTAAATTCAAGTCTCAATCTCAAACTAAGAATAATACTAACAATGTTGGCACTGGACCTGGCTTGGCTTTTCTCACTAATGGCTGGAACTCTACCATTTGAGTTACACCTTAGTTCCAAAGCACAACCTTTCTGCTCCTTAGTGATATTACTGAGATTTAGGCATTCAGCTAGGGAGGTGTATTTTATTACTTTCTTCTCTTCCTCATTGGTCATATTGTGCTGTTTTCATTCAGTGCTTGATTTGTTAGAAGTGTGAACATATATATAGGTCTTGTTTTTTGCAGGGTTTCCCCTGCAGAAAAAGTTGAAAAGCCAAGTTCTTAGGGCCTTGACTGTATTTCTTCCCTAGTCTGATTTGGGAAATGCTATTTCATGCCAGTTGCTGGGATAAAGTGACTGCACATGACTATACCTAAAGTCTGCTGGTTTTAGTAACACCAAATTGAATTAACTCAATTGAAAATGATTAGTAGCTGCTGTCCTTATCCTGCAGATCTCACTTAAAGAAGAGTTTGACCAGGAGCTGGAGACCTCTGTTCCTAGCAGAGCCAAGCAAGATGCTGCTAGAGAGGAACAATATGCATTTTTTTTTCTGAAACCACTTCCTTTGAAACATGTTTTAAGACAAGAGCTTAATTGGCTGCCAGTGCATAAATATATTGGGAAGTAGGACAGCAAACATGGTAGACCAGGAAGGTCATAGATATGAGGTGTGTTTTAACTGATTCTTATTTTGTAGCCAGAATTTAATAACTAGACGATTTCATACAGAAGTCCAGATTTTAGCCGGTTACTAGTGGCTCACTCCTCTAATCCTAGCTACTAAGGAGGCTGAGATCTGAGGATTATAGTTCAAAGCCAACCTGGGCAAAAAAATCAGCGAAACTCCTATCTCCAATTAACCACCAGAAAACTTGACATGGCTCTGTGGCTCCAAGTGATCCAGTACGAGCCTTGAGCAGAAAAGCTCAGGGACAGTGCCCAGGTCCTGAATTCAAGCCCCATAACCGGGAGAGAAAAAAAGTCCAGATTTCTGGTTACCTTTATTTATGTATGTATTTATGTAGGTTTATATGTATGTATATTTATTATTTTGTCTTTTCTGGCTATCTTTACAGAGTAGGAAGAGCCAGCAAGCCTACATTGTAGCTTTGGAACAGCTGGCTGGAGTTGAGTGGTAGAACATCTCCCTTTGTCTTTGCTAGTGTCCGTTGCTCAGCAGGGATAAATTACAGTTAAACTGTGGGAGGTCTTGAAGTACATTATAGAGATTCAAAGATGGGCCTTCACTGGAGTCCTGGCACTGATATGCAATAGATATTCCAGAAGGCCATATGTTTTAGCTTCTAAACTCACTGTTCTCATGTATTTAATAAAATCTACTTTTCCAGGTTTCAGTGAGCTCTAAAGAAAGAATTACATGTGAAGTACTTGCTTAGCATATTACCTGGCATCCAAAAAGTGCTCTATGAAAAGTGTGTGTATTACATTTTGTTGTTAAGAGAGCCCTAAGAGTACTTTTCCTCACAAAAGGGGTATAGGTAGAGCACAATGGAAATATGGATTTTGCTGGTGTGTAGGAGCTAAATATTAAGATAAATGTTGGCGTTACATGGTAATCTCTATGTGTTGCCTACTTTTCCCTCCTATGTTGATCTAGCCTTGTATTTGTCTAACAGTGGTACTGTAAGCAGAAATAAGATCATATTTCTAAGAAATGATTTCTCACCAAAGAGTACTATTCAGCACAATACAAGTAGACACATCAAATATGGGAGCTCTGTAGCTCTTTATGTTTTTACATATTTAGCTTATAGAAAGGGTAAGCTTCCAGATAATGGATGTTAGCTGGCTGCAAAGGGGGATGTTATTTACCTCTCCCCCATTTCCCTTGTGAATGACCTCTGAGTTGGTAATTGACAGGGATTATTGCCATTTTTTTAATCTCTGCTAGGAGGCTGCTGGAGTCTTCTCTCATTTCATTATCCCGTTATGATGGAGCAGGATCCAGAGAGCACCCAATTTACCCAGACCCAGCGAGGTAAGGCCAAAGTGAGAAATGGCACTAGGTGGGAGGGAGGGGCGGCCCTTGGGGTTGCCAAGCTGTTGGAAGCCCTTCCTGTGCCTCTCTGGTCCTGGTGCTCTTTTACTCTTCAGTTACAGTTTTAAGACAGGTATTCAGGTGTTTGGGAAGTTTGCAGGTAAGTGAATAGCTCCTCTGGTACAGAGGATTATGACCGAGCTCTTGTACTTTGGGGCTCATTTCTGTCTGACGGGGTGGGGGGGGCTATAAAGGCCATAGGCCATCTCACAGTATTCTTCCCCAGTGGCTCAAGAGGCCATTGCTAATCAAATGGACAGCCAAAGGGGAACTGAAATTTTAAAAATATATGCCAATAAGGAAATAATAATTAAATAAAATAACAAAATAAACCCACTTCTATTTGTCATTTAGGAAATTTAGAATATCAAAGGGTAGAAGTCAAGCTCTTTCGCTTACTATTTTGGAGACTCCTTGTAGGAAGAGATGAAAAAGAATAACTGAATGAAACAAGTTGTCATTTTACTAAACCGCTTGCTTTAAGTTATTAGATGAGCTCAAAGCCCATCCTTCCCAGATGTGGGTGTCAGAAGCAAGGATAGAATATTGAGTTATTGGATTCCATTTATTGTGGAGAGCAGCCCCTTGTGATTTTCGCAGCTGGATTTGTTGATTCTGCTAATGATCTAAAAAGGATAACTGCACATTATTTAAGTAATACCAGAGCATGTTTTGAGATTTTGAAGAAAGAAAAGAATAATTTTATAACAGTTGGGTTACCAAGGTAGGTCAGATAAAATTAAAAGAGCCTTGACCAGATTGACTGTCAAATCTACTTAGAAACATCTTTAGCTCAAGCTGATTCCAGAGATATTAAATAATTTTGTTTTTGACACAGTTATGATATTATACAACATTCTTTCTGAGATACTAGTGAACAGAATTTTTAAGTTATCTTCTTACTTCATTTTCCATACCAAGAAATGGCAAATCCAAGCACTCAGGAATAACTTTAAAAACATTTAGGCAACTTAACATGATGACTGAAGCAAGGATGTTTATGTTAGTCTCTATGTTGAAGAGTTATGCGATCTTAGTAAGGGAGAGAAATCTTATCATAATCAAGTGCTTTCAAACACTGGGATAGAAAACTTAGAAATATAAAAGCTTCTTTTAGGACATAAATGGAAGTCTCATTCCCTGACAAAGTTCAATGGTGATGTTTAAGGAGCATTCATTATTTGTCCTCTTTTCATCTATTCCATTATTTACCCATTTTCTGATCTCTTGATTAATGAAAGTGTCATACTTTGTGATAGTGGTATTTTTATATGTTCTCTTTGAACATAGTATAGATTTTTCTTTGAGTGATAGGTATTTCTTCCTTGAAGGAAACTTGAGGATTTATTTAAACACTTAAAAATTTCACTTGGAACACTTTAGAATTGTTTGATGAATTGTCAGCTCTTTGTTGCTGTCATTTATTTTCCTTTTCCTCTTAACATATGGATAGGTCAAAGCCTTTGTGAGACATTTCCTTAGCAAGCAGAAACCTCTAAATAGAGACAAGGATAAGTCCAGGGTGTTAAGAATTTTCTCTTCTGTTTTTCTTCTTTGTTTTGTTTTGTAATCATTGATACATAGTTTCATAGTTTAGGGAATTCCTATCCTATAGTAAAACAACTTTGGTTACCTAGTGCTGAATTTATATCCTTGCATAAAAAGGCAATCTTTATTAGCATTGCCATTATCAGTAATATTATAACTTTTCCCTTTGACAGTAGGCTGTCACAGAGGAATGAATGTATGTGTGTCACTTAGGGTCACTTTTCAGGATCAGTTCCCCTCTAAAAACATTTCTCCTTTTGCATTCTTTTCCAATATGCTTGACTTGAAAATCTAATTGATACTTGATTTCTTGCAGAAGATTTCTGTGTATTTGGTAGCTGTAAGAACAAATGAATAGTATTGACTTTTGTCTGTTTAAATTTTAGTTTTCTGTGATGAGTCCTTATTTTAAAAACAAAAACAGCAACAATAACAAAAAAGAACAAAACATGGGAATAGGGGCCCAAATGGATAATGAGAATTCCACCAGTTGAGACTATTAGCAAATGGTTTTCATACTCAGATGATCTTGGCCTAGGTGTCTATATGTCCAACTTACTATATTTCACTTGTGTTCAGTGATGCTAAGTACAGCATATTATTCCATGTCACAGACCTTTGAATTCCAAAGATCATTACCTACCTCCTTGTGAATTCCATTTAGCATTTGGCAGAAGGATGCTACCTCTCATGACAGGCATTTCAAGACAGGCTCACTTCCTGTTGCAGTTGGCTGCAGGATCTCCTTTGACCTGTGTCAGTAGATTTACTGAGGACAAAGTTTCAGGGCCCTGGAAAGCGTAAGACGTGTGCAAACAATTTTTCTTTTTTGTTTTTTTAAAGCTAGATCTTGATACCTAGGCTGCCTCAAACTTTCATCCTGTCACTATCAGTCCTTCACCTCAAGGCTCTTAAGTAGCCAGGATTATGAAAATGTTCCACTGCTCCCAGCAATAAATGCCTTTTATGCCATTTGGATACAACTATTTCTATTCTTGATCAGTTATTTTTAGATTCCCACTAAAAAGTAGCAGAAGATATGAACTTTTTTATATTCAAACATTTATAGAAGTATATAAAATAAAAAAGTCCTTAAGAGTCCTCAATTGGATTGCTGTCTTTAGTTTTTTCCCTTAATTACAGAGACATATATTTTTATACATATTCATATATACATACTATCCTTTATTTCTCCACTTAAAATTTGTATCTTAGAGCCTTTTCCTTTTGAGTATATAGGGATTATTTAGTCTTTTTAATGATTTCATAGTGTTTCTTTGTAGGTATAATTTATTTAATTTGTTGCTATCTCTTTGGTTATTTCCCAGCTTTTCACTAATGTTAATGATGCTTAAGTGAACTTCCTTATGTGTGTATATGTACATAAATACATGCTTACATATACATATTTGTACTTTTGCTTGTTTCTGTATGATAAAATTCCTAGTAGAATTATTAGATTATGTGCCTCAAATTTTAAGTTGAAAAGTTTAGCAGTCCACTTAATATTCTCAAAAAACATTTTTCTGTTATTCTTCTTCTCATGTTCTCAGTTCATAGCCTCAAAAATTATATAACTGTTGTGAGAGATGGAGGAAAATTTGAGAACGAAGGGAATGGAATGTGGGGAATTGTATAATGCACTAGAAGTTATCAGGAAATAGCAAGATAATTGAATCTTTGGTTTGAAGAATGAGAGTCTAGACTAATCATTTTTTGGAATATCCTAGTAAGAAAGATACCTATGTGTTGCCCATATGCTCTAATTTTTAGAGTAGAAAAAAATATTTTTTTCTTTAGATTTTTCTCCAGTATGTATTACTCTCAGTCTTTATTCTAAATATCTTTTGCATGTTACAAATATCTATGATTAATCTATAAAAGAAAAGATAAGTATGAGGGACGAGGTAACAAACAGTACAAGTAATATATCCAATGCCTAACGTATGAAACTGTAACCTCTCTGTACATCAGTTTGTTAATAAAAATTTGGAAAAAAAAAAGATGAGGCTGAAAGATAAAGTTATAGGTGCTAAGTGAAATTTGGATTTATGCACATTTGCTAGAGAAAAGAAGTTCTAGTGAAAATGATACCTTGGATGATACCTGTGTTTGTAGTGTTTTTGGGTGATCCAAGACTTAACATTCCTGGGCCTATTTTCTCATATGCAAAATGAAAAGAGTACATGAATGCTAAGGCCTCTTTTGTTTCTTACATTTTTGCCTGTGGTGATCAACGTGATCAAAGAACAGCTGTGAATCTGTTTAAGGGCACCCTAAGAAGCTAAGCCAGGTTAAGAAGCTGAGAAGAAAGCCCAGTGTTAATCCTCTTGGGAAAGGATAGCCCTTCATCAGAAGATGACTGATTAAATTCTTATTTGCCTTAGAACAGAAGCACTGGTGATAGTCTGATAAACATATTCTGCAGTACATACCTCCTGGTGAGTTAAATGTCCTGTATTTTTCATACATCCGGAATTTGCCTCAGCAGGGAGATGCCATGGGAGAGCTGGATTTACTGTCCTTCGTAATATTCCTTGAATTAGTGCTAGTTTTGTTTGTCCATCTCTCTCTTAGATTATCTCCTGCTGCATACTACGCCCAGAGGATGATCCAGTATCTCTCACGGAGAGACAGTATTCGCCAGCGCTCCATGCGCTACCAACAGAACCGTCTCCGTTCTTCCACCTCCTCCTCTTCCTCAGACAACCAGGGTCCATCAGTAGAGGGAACTGACTTGGAATTTGAGGATTTTGAGTAAGTACATACTTGACCTGCCTTCTTCCCCTTTCTCCCTAGCTGTGCATGCTTTCAAGTTAGCCACTGTCTATCCAGCAGTGGTAAACATTTCTTGCTTCCAACCCCAAAATTATTATTTATAATAACAGGATAATGGGGTGAGGACAGAGAGCTCAAATGCTTCGGAGCACCCCCATCTCTGGCATTACTATTGCTGATTCACAGGCACCCATGGCAAGGGACAGCCCATTGGGCCCTAGGCCAGAGTGGAAGAAGCTGGCTGCAACTCTTTAGGCAACATTTATAAGCTCCTTTTGTGTGTATAGTGGAAATTATTCTTTCCCTTGGTCTTTTCTCTTCATGGCACCAGGCAGGCATGTTTGGGTTCTTTGCCAAAAATGACTAAGTGGGACAACCTTTGGCCAATTTGTTTCATTGATGTGTTTGTTAAATATATTAGCATTTGCATTCTTGGAAGCAAAGGGAAGAACATAGGTTTAATGGAGGAAGATTTAATTGTGCAAGAAATTCAGGGATTGCATGAAACAGCTGGTATGTAGCAAGTGAAATGAGTGTGGAGGTATTGTTGCCCCCTCAAATACTGGAGAAAAGACCTGCTGCATCTTTCTTTTATCTGTCCACTCTGTGGAAAGGTAATGCACACACTGGCAGTGAAGAGAAGGAAGTCCCTTACAGGTGTCATTACAGGCAGACCCCTGTAATGACATAAATTTCTCTGTAAATGTTACGATTTATTTTACCAGCATTAGAGTCAACTTAGGGAAGCAATTTAAGCACACATGCTGAGGTAGACAACCTTTGTTTAGCATGTGTGAGGTCATGGGTTAAACCTCCAGGCTGACGGGGATGAGTCTGAAGAAGCAAAAACTGCACATGTCAAGGCTTCTGGCACAGAGTGCTGCTGAAAAGCCTGGTTGACTTTCTCTCATTAATCCTTTGGTGATCTGGAGTCAGTGCTGTGGATTGCTTAGCCCTCTTTCCATGCATGTGTGGAAGGCTGTTTTACCTCTTTATAGTGCTGAAATGCGGGACTCATGTCTTTGAGCTGTACCCTGCCTCGTGACTTGTCCTTCACAATGGAGTTCTGGATTACTTTAAAATGTTCTGTTCTTATCTTACCTTCCCTTTCTTCTGCTACCGCCTCCTCACTCCCCCCTTTTCCCCCTCAATTTTCCTATGTCAGACTGCCTTTTCCCTGTGCTCCCCCAGCCCACCTGTGCTCTCCCACCCCACCCAGGGCTTCACTGTGACCTTATTTTACATCTTCATCTGATGCACTGATATATCAGGGATTTCCTTAGGTGTCTTGTTTAACAACGGCCTACTTCCTCTTAAGTCCTCTCTTTTGGGACTAATGTAGACCATAATCCTGTTTTTAAAAGTAGCCGTGGATTAATCACCTCAACATTAGTAGTCCAATCACACCTTTACCTTGCTTGTGACCATCTTTATGCAAAGACAGCTGCTGAGGACTTCAGAGGAGACCTGCTAACAATAGATTCCTAGATGTCCTGTTTGTGCATTGTGATAAACACAGGGACCTGACATCTCAGTCCTCACCAAGAGAGTGATGAATGGCAGAAGATGTCTTCTTAGGAGGATGGTCATTAATCAGTTTCTTGCTAGTGAAGGAAATTGCTGGCTGATTGGTACTGATTGCTCTTTGTTCTTACTTTTTCTTTGTCCTTCACCTCCACCCATTCACCAGACTTTTTTTTCCCTTTATCTCTAGTACTCTGAGGAGAGAGTGGGAAATTAAGGAATGCACCATCCTATTTTAATTTCTCTGTCCTAATCCTTTTCCCTTAGCTTTACTAACTAGTGGTTTGTACTACTATTATTAATAGTGTTTTTGGTTGTTTTTTTCCAGGAAAACATATAACATAGATGTAGCCTGGAATCCTCCTAACAGTGCAGTTAAGAGACACTGTTCTTCTTTTGGTTTTCCTTACTTTGTGTATTCTGGTTCTGCCTGTATGCCCTCAAGTTGCCCTCTCCACTCTCTTTCCATTTGCTAGTCTTAGATCATTTGGACATTTTTGAACAATTCCCACCAAGGTAGAAAACATTCCTAGAAAACCAAGGGAGCCATACTCAGATTCTGTCTTCTTTGATTCTCTTCTATCATCTATCAAATGAAAGGTGTTAGGTATAATAACATTTTTCATATACATGTTAACTAATAACTTACAAAATATTTTAGTATGTATGCTAAAGTTTTCATTTGATATATATTTACATACAAAGATAGATACATACTTTAAAATCTAGTTTAAGGTGGGTGACAGTGGTTTATACCTATAATGCTAGCTACTCAGGAAGCTGAGACCTGAGGATCACAGTTTGAAGCCAGCCTGGGCAGGAAAGTCCATGAGCCTTGTACCTCTAATTATGCACTAAAAAAGCCAGAAGTGGCGCTATGGCTTAAGTGGCAGAGTGCTAGCCTTGAGAAAAAAGCTTAGGACCAGTGCCAGAGCCAGTACCCCCCCCCCCCCGCAAAAAAAAGTGATGCATTTAAGCTCTTCCACAAGCTTGTTGTAGAGTAAAACTATCAAGATTTATCTCTGAAGAGGATAGCCTTGAAGTTGGTCAAAATGCAGTTAAATTTTCTATCCTTTTTTTTTTTTTTGGATTAATGACCATCCTCCTAAGAAGACATCTTCTGCCATTCATCACTCTCTTGGTGAGGACTGAGATGTCAGGTCCTTGTGTTTATCAAAATGCACAAACAGGACATCTAGAAATCTATTGTTAGCAGGTCTCCTCTGAAGTCCTCAGCAGCTGTCTTTGCATAAAGATGCCAGGGTAAAGGTGTGATTGTCTTTTGACATTGCTGTCTGCCTGTTTGAGAGCTCAGATTACCTACCAGAATATAAATGGCACATGTGTGTAAGGAAATGTCAGTTTTAATTTTTATTGTCCCTTTGGAGAAAGGCAGGTGGCTTTTACAAAAAGCCCAAGTTAGTTGTCCCTGTGGTTGCTAAGGCCTACAAAAGTGGTGCTATTGTGTGCCTTTATAACTTTCAGCTAGCTTTATACCTTTCTTTGTTTCATCTGTTATCCTAAATCTAAGTATAACTCCTAAGTCATTCATTGCTAACTCATATCCTTCCTCTTCTGTCTCTTTCTGCTTTTTCGCCTTCCAAGGCAAATGATACCTGAGCATATCCTTACAAATGGTAGGCAGATGCTTCAGATAAGATCAACCACAAATACCTCAATAGTACATAACAGCCACTGTGTAATTATATTCAGCTTTGTAAGGATTGTTACCAGCATGGAAGATAAGAAGCATTTCATTCACAGTTGTGACACTGGGTTGTACTGTGGATTTCTGCCTGGGAGAAATGTATCAGTGAGTCTCTTTATGTCAGTTACATTTCTACTTATCTTTCTCATTTATTTGGTTGTGTTTTGGGTTATCTTTACCCAGAAATCTATATTATCATCAAATTCACAAATGTGTTTAGGTATATGGTGATTTTTTTTTCTGGGCACTACAGATGAGTGCTGGTCCTTTTGATTGGCACGATATATTCTTGCAGTACTACATATATTTGAACCCATGAGCCTCCTGCAACAACGGCTTCTTCTTTTGAAATTTTCTTTTCCTTCCTTTCTTTCTTCCTTCTCTCCCTCCAAAATCTTCTCTCCTCTGCCCCATCTCTTCCTCCCTGTTCTCCCTCTCTTTCCCCCTTCCTCCTTTCCCCCTTTCCTTCCATCCCTCATTATCTCTTTTTTGTGTGTGTGTGTTTTTTGTTTTTTGTTTTTTTTTTTTTTTTGGCCAGTCCTAGGCCATGAACTCAGGGCCTGAGCACTGTCCCTGGCTTCTTTTTTGCTCAAGGCTAGCACTCTGCCACTTGAGCCACAGCGCCACTTCTGGCCATTTTCTGTATATGTGGTGCTGAGGAATCGAACCCAGGGCCTCATGTATACAAGTCAAGCACTCTTGCCACTAGGCCATATTCCCAGCCCCTCATTATCTCTTTTTAAAATGTGTTTCTTAAGCTTACTTCAAACTCATATGAGTTCAAACAATCCTCTTGTCCTAGCTTCCCAAATAGTTGAGGCTACACATGTGTATTCTACCTCACCTGGTAAGCTTCTCCTTTTTTCATCTTCATGCTAAGACTCTTTTTAGCAAGGAAGTTATAGGTCTTCTTGATGTCTCATGATGCTCAGGAGAGTTTTAAAGACTGTTGGATCTGACATCAGTTGGTTATGACTAGGAGAAACTGTTTTCATTTAGTTTGTAATTTAGCATTCTTCATCTGCCTTTTTTATGTAACTGAATTTTTTTGTGTGCCAGTAAAGGGGCTTGAACTCAGAGCTTGGGAGCTGTCCCTGGGTTTTTTCCCCTCAAGGTAGTGTTCTACTACTTGAGCCATATATCCACTTCTGGCTTTTTTAGCGGGGAGGAGGGACAGAGCAATTAATTGGAGATAAGGGTCTCATGGACTTTCCTTCATGGGCTGGCTTCAAACCATGATTCTCAGATCACAGCCTCTTGAATAGCTAGGATTATAAGAGGCATGAGTCACTGGTACCTGGCTGTAACTGGAATTTTAGCCCATGGCAAAGGAGATATGTTGAAATTACATGAGGCAATAATCCTAATGGCTTTGTGAGAGCCATGTTTATTTCAAGTTCCCTTGACTAAAAATCCTAGCAGAATGAAGCTACGTGTCCTTGATAGTACTTGATCATGCTTTGTCTTCTGCATCTGGAATATCTAGAACCTTTGAAGGATTCAATGACTAGTTTCTAATAATAAATACATAACTTGCATTCACAAAAGGAAAGAGTAACTATTGCTGAAATCTTCAGAGTGTTGTCTACTTCATTTTGAAATGGAATAGGCTTTATATCTTCCTTTGACTTACAAACTCTAACATTAAAAGTGTAAGAGAAACTTAACACTGTAAAGCTATTATTCTGTTTGCAGACTGGAGTCTGCTATATCAGCCAGGAAACTGCCAACTGTCTATATTTGTTGAGCAGTTCTTTTTTGCTTTAGTTTTGTTGTGAGACAGGATCTTGTTATGTAGCCCATGCTGGTTGGTCTCAAAGTCATGATTTTTCTGTTTCTACCTCCAGGGCTGAGAGTACCAATGTGTGCCACAATGTCTGGCCAGGCATTAGTGGAATGACATCAAAAACTTTCTTTCCTATCCAGGCACTAGTGTCTCAAACCTGTAATCCTAGTTAATCAGGAAGCTGAGATCTGAGGATTGAAGTTCAAAGCCAGCCTTGAGAAGGAAAGTACATGAAACTCTTATCTCCAATTAAGCACACACACACAAAAAAAGCTGCAAGTGGAGCTATGGCTCAAGTGGTAAAGTGTTAGGTTTAAGAAAACAAAATAACAAAATCCTTCAGGGACAGTGCTCAAGCACTGAGTTCAAGTCACAGAACAAGCATAAAAAAATCTTCCTTTCATATTTACCTAAGAATCTTAAATAATTAATTCCACTTACTTGGGTTTTATAGTAGTTTGGTTTTTTAACAAGATATGCTTAAGAGAAAAGTATGTCTTACAATCTTTTTTCTACCAGGCACCTGTGGTTCACACTAGCTACTCCAAGGATCTATTCAGAGACTATGAATAGATCTATAACAAGAGCTATGCAATGTTTGGGATACTAGAGTGATCCAAAATGTTCTGAATGTGGAGAGCCTGGAATGCCTGGCGGAAGCTTTTACTTATGGGGGCAGTGATTAGTTAGTATGAGTAGTTAAGGTGACCTAATCTGGCTAGCGTACTGATAAACAAAAAAATAATAATAATAATGGAGAACAGTAGGAATAGTATAGGCAAGGATATTCAGGATTGAATTTAAGTATCAGATATGTCTATGGTATTTTCTTCACTGATATCAAGTTATTATCATTATTGTGTGTGTATGAGACTGGGTCTTGTGTTGTTGCCCAGGCTGCTCTCTTAAGTGATCTAGTTGACACTAAGTGCCACCAAGCCCAATATCCACACTCACATCATACTTTCCAAATAAAAGCAATAAAGGCTGGCAATATAGCCTAGCGGTAGAGTGCTTGCCTCATATATATGGAGCCCTGGGTTCAATTCCTCAGCACCACATATATAGAAAAATGCCAGAAGTGGCGTTGTGGCTCAAGTGGTAGAGTGCTAGCCTTGAGCAAAAAGAAGCCAGGGACAGTGGCAAAAAAAATAAAAGCAATAAAATGCTTTTATTTTTGACTTTTACTAGAGCCAGTTTTCCACTAAGTTCGTAAATTACTAAGTGATTCCTACAGTAGCAGTGATTGGAATTAGGATGACTCTGTGTCTCCCACCTAGCAGTACTAGGGTTTGGACTCAGGACCTCATGCTTGCTAGGCAGTGTTCTGCCACTTGAGCAATCCTCCAGCCCTTTTCTTCTTTAGCTTTCATAGGGTCTTGTGTTTTTGCCTAAGAAGGGCCTCAGACACTTGTTCCCCCTCCTATACCAGTAGCTGGGATTACAAACAATACACCACCATGCCCAGTTGAGATTGTTATTATTGTTTTTTACCTGAGTGGCCTCAAAGATCAACCAGATCTCTATCTGCCAAGTAGCTGAATCATAAGCATGAGTCACTGCACCCAGTCCTGGATTTAGGAACTCATGACAATGCTTGCTAGACCCATTGCTAGGTAATTGCTCTACCACTTGTGCCCCCTCCCCAGCCCTTTTTGCTTTAATTTTATGTTTAGATAGGGTTTTATGCTTTTTGCCCTGGCTAACCTTGGATTTCAGTTTCCCTACCTCTATCTCCTTTCTAGCTCGGATTACAAGTGTGCCTCATCTAGCTTATTCTTTGAAATAGATTATCACTATAATTGGGATTATAGACATGAACACACTCAATATAGAATCAATTCTCTCTGTCTCTCTCTCTGTCTCTGTCTCTCTCTGTCTCTCTGTCTCTGTCTCTGTCTGTCTCTCTCTCTCTCTCTGTCTCTCTTTCTCTCTCTCTCTTTCTATTTGAGTTTTGAATTCAGGGCGTCATACGTGCCAGGCAGATTCTGTACCACTGAAGCATTCCTCCAGCCCAGAATTAGTACTCTTTCTGAGCACATAAAATCCATTTGAAGATTTATTTTTGGGAATGTAGAAGAAAAGAAGAAGGAGAAAAGGAATATATCTGGATTGTGCTTGGGCTTAAAATGGGAAAATACAGAAGGAAAGAATTAAACAGCCAGGAGGTGTGTGGAGGAAGACATAACCACTTAGATTTATATGTTTATTTTTCAGTCACAAAATGCCCAGTATGAATATGTATTTGCGTAATGTAGGCAGATAAAATTAAATGGTAGAATAAGAAAGAGAGAACTTTGTAAATGGTAATTATCTCATATTACTATTCCTTGGATAAAAAGGAATTGTACACTCTCTGCATTTTCAGGAGCCTCCAGCTCCACATTGGTAGTTCTTTCCTTTGAAGAACTGCAGCAGGGCTGGGGATATGGCCTAGTGGCAAGAGTGCCTGCCTCATATACATGAGGCCCTGGGTTCGATTCCCCAGCACCACATATACAGAAAATGGCCAGAAGTGGCGCTGTGGCTCAAGTGGCAGAGTGTTAGCCTTGAGCAAAAAGAAGCCAGGGACAGTGCTCAGGCCCTGAGTCCAAGCCCCAGGACTGGCAAAAAGAAAAAAAAAAGAATTGCAGCAGAAGTGTCCTTCCCTTGCAAAAAAAATAGAAGCTCTTGCACAAATGCAGAGTCCTTGGAAGTGGAGACTGGGCTTTAGTTTCCTACTAACAATGCATTGTAAGGAAAGGACTTGACCAAGATCTTTGACATCCAGGGATAGAAATAAAAACTAGGTACTCTGTATTCTTGTTTATAGGTTCAGTGAAAACTGGGAAACAAATATTTTTGAATTTTCATTGGAGTTAGCTGTGCACTGTCAAGACAGTGGCCTTTTGAGTTCTTTGGTTGAAAAGATTTATTTATAAGGTTCAAGTCAGAGTCATTTGTCATTGAGGAGCAATGACAACCTGACTGTCTTGTCAGGACTCAGACTGCAGTCTGTAGGTGTACTTTTCATTCCTTTAAATTACAGCTTCTCTCTGAGGCAATTAATCTTGGACATTTAGCAAGAGAGTTGCTGCTGTGTTTCTCCCTTGTTTGGGAGATACACCATTTTTTATTCAACACTTATCTTGGAAGCTTGATTGTTTAAAGGGTGTTTTTCCTTGTGAAAGCATTTATAAGAAAATTTAAATTTTTTCCTTCTCTCCTGCCAAATACCCCTCTGAGAATTAATCAGAAATACAGAATCCAACAACTGGGAAAGCCATTAATACTGCAGCCAGCTTCTATCCTGCTGACTTAAAATTGATGAGGCTTTCTCTGGAGTTTCCCTGAAAAGCATTCTTCCTTGCTCTAAGTACAAGTGCAGCACATTTACCTTGTTATTTTTCAAGCCCTCCCCTTTCCTTCAAAGGTTGTTGGCTATAGTGTGTTAGAGCCCAGTATTTAGCACTTTCCACTATTTGACAGGTAAACTGTCTTTGAGACTGCCACTGCTCATCTGGGAAGCACCCTCACATCCATTCATTCAATTTCTGTCTGACTTTATTTGGCTTCCTTGCAGCTCACAGAGACTTGCTTTATGTTGACCTGTCTCACCAGTGAAACAAATGGAATATTCTTATTTTCTGAATACATCATTATTTTAAATACATTTAATTCCTTTGCTCTTTCCCTATAATTCTTACCACTGTCCCTCTCACCTTGCTTCCACACTCACCTCAAATCTCCTCCTATCCATTGAAATTTGTTCCTGTCTCAACTTAATATGTCTGAACTCTTTCTAAATAGACTCTACAGAATCCTCAATTTCTCTTTTTACTGCTAGTTCCTTTTGGTCTGGGATTTTGTGTTGATAGCAAAGCCATACTTTGTCCTTTTTATTTGACTTGTTCTTTTTGTTGGTGATGGTGATCATGATGCTTGAACTCAGATGCTGTCCGTGTGCATTTTTCACTCAAGGCTAGTTCTCTACCACTTTGAGCCACTGCGCCACTTCTGGTTTTCTGGAGGTTAATTGGAGAGTCTCATGGACTTTCTTGCCTGGGCTGGCTTTGAACCATAATCCTCAGATCTCAGCCTCCTGAGTAGCTAGGAATTCAGATGAGAGCCACCAGCACCTAGCCTAACTTATTCTTTGTGAATTCTGGTCTTTGCCACCACAGTTCTTTCTTGTTTTAAAGCTTTTTCTGGTCAGTAAATGTTTGAACTGGTTTTCGATTAGACTGTTTTCTTCTGGAGGTTCTTGTCCTTTCTCTCACAGGCACCCTCTCACTTGTGTATTTGCCATGTTTCGTAATTTCCTAATTGTTCTGGTTCCTGCTGTGTCTTTTCTTCTTTGCTGCAATCCTAACACTTTGAATTTGAAGGCTTTTTCTACATGCTATTGAAATGTCATCCCGCTTCTGCTTTTCTTTCCTTAGCAAAGGTGCTAAGCTGAGGACCAGAACAGATACCACCACTCACTTAGTGTATTGCTCTTTTATGCTTTCTTCATCTAAGAATTTGCTTGTATGTCAGCCAGCTGATTTCATTCTTTAAAATTTAGTTGAGATAGGTTCTCACTATGTATCTCTTTCTGCTTCAGACTTGGCAAGTGCTAGGGTCATAGGCATGTACCACAATACCTGGCTTAATCTCATCCTTATTTCTGTGTCCTCCAACAATCTCTAAATACTTTAAATCTAATACTCTGACCATATTGGCACCCCTTTTTACTACACTTGCTTTAAATATTCCAGGGTTTTTGTTTGGTTTTTGAAACAGTGTGCTATATTGCTCAAGCTAGACAGCTGGTTTCAAACTGGAGATCCTCCTGCTTATTTCTCCCAACTACTAGCATTATAAGTATAGTCTGTTTTTTACCAATTGTTTTTGTTAAATTATGGTAAAGTGAATATAACATAATACGATTTTATGGGAGAAGAAATTCAACTAGAAAAAAATGGATTTTTTTAGGTTTTATAATAACAAAAAGAGGTTTGTGATATATTTTATAGGATTCTACATTTTTCTTGCTTCCCTCATATTTGTCCATTGTTCTAAGTTGTCTTCCTAGGTTTTCTTTTCAAGTTTTGTGTTATCTTTGGGCCTTAATATCTTATCTATACTATCTAATGCATTGGTGTTTCCCTTACTGCCCTTCATGTTTGCTAATACCAGTAGGGTATTTGTTGTTATTCAGAAAGAGATGGAACTGGGGCTGGGAATGTGGCTTATAGCAGTAGAGTGCTTGCCTAGCATGCACAAAGCCCTGTGTTCGATTCCTTAGCACCACATAAACAGAAAAAGCCAGAAGTGGCGCTGTGGCTCAAGAGGTAGAGTGCTAGCCTTGAGCAAAAAGAAGCCAGAAACAGTGCTCAGGCCCTGAGTCCAAGCCCCAGGACTGGCAAAAAAACAAACAAACAAAAAAACCCAGAAAGAGATGGATTTTTGGACTTGAAGGACAGCTTCACCCTGTGATTCTAAAAAGGCTAGGTCTCTTCCAAAGCTATAGAATGGTGTAATTGGACGTGGCTCATTATGTTTCTAGCTTAGTTGGCAATCTTCCTGAGGCTTAGAGGCCTCTCCCTGTTTTCTCCTTAGGAGAAACTTCAAAATATTTTCTAACTTTGGTCATGATAATAGGTTGTGCCCAAAAGTACATTAAATACACAGTAATGGAAAATTATTTTGAATTTAGTTGTATTTAAAAAGTACATATTTAAAGCTGAGCACTGGCAGCCCATGCCTATAATCTTAGCTATTCCAGAGTAGCTAAGATCCGAGGAATGTTGTTCAAAGCCAGTCCATGCAGAAAAGTCTGTGAGATTCTTATCTCCAATAAACTACTCAGAAAGGCCAGAAGTGGCACTATGGCTCAAGTGGTAGAGTGCTAGCCTTGAGCACAAAGAGGCTCAGGACAGCATCTAGGCCCAGAGTTCAAGCAAAAAAAATTTTTTTTTAATATATATGTATTTGTGTGTGTTTATGTATTTACTTATTTGGAAGTACTGGGCTTTGAACCTAGGATCTCATGCATGTTAAACAAATGAGCTACCACTTGAGCCATACCTTCACCTCCAGTTGTACGTTTAAATAAATTGATGCTTTAATCAGAAATTAAATCTCTTATGTATTTGAAACAATTGTATGTTTAATTTGTATGTTTAATTGTATGTTTAATTTGAGAACTATCTTATTTGATATTCAGCTTGTGTGCATGTGTAATAATTTGGGGGCTTTGCACTATGCACTCACTATTCTGTGGGTCAGGTAAATCTGATCTTATTGTTTATTTATTAATTTACTTTTCATTTTGGTACTATATTGGGGCTTGGATTCAGGGCCAAGGCAATCTCCCTTAGCTATTTCACTGACAGCTGGCACTCTACCACTTGAGCCTCCACTTCTGCCTTTTTGACCACAAAGGTTTGGGGTTTTTTTTGTTTTTCTTTTTTCCAGTCCTGGGGCTCGGACTCAGGGCCTGAGCACTGTCCCTGGCTTCTTTTTGCTCAAGGCTAGCACTCTGCCACTTGAGCTACAGCGCCACTTCTGGCTGTTTTCTGTATATGTGGTGCTGGGGAATTGAACCCAGGGCCTCATGTATACGAGGCAAGCACTCTTGCCACTAGGCCATATCCTCAGCCCCCACTTCTGCCTTTTTGTTGGTTAATTAGAACTAGGTACCTCTTTTCTGTCTGGGATGGCTTTTTTTTTTTTAAACAAAGATCCTCAGATCTCAGTCTCCTGAGTAGCTAGGTTTACAAACATGAGTTGCCAGAGCCCAGCTCTTATTTGTTTTCTTTTTTTTTTTTTTAATTTGTTTTCTTAAACTCCTATTTTACTATATGGTCTTCCCACCCTCTCCCCGCCCCCTGTATGGTGCTTGAACTCTGGGCCTTGGCATTGTCCTGAGCTTCTTCTACTACTTGAGCCATAGCTCTACCCCTGGCTTTCTCCAAGTACAGTGATCCTTCACCTGTCGTGGGAGTTACATTCCAGAGACCCTGTAATAGGAGAAAAGCAGCAAAGTAGCAGTGTTAGACAGTTGTCCCTCACTTATTGCTACTTGGCGGATTTTCACCTATTGCAGGGGTCTCAAACATAGTTTCCTGCAATAGGTGAGGGATCACTGTTTATTTATTAAAAGAAAAAAACGATGCAGTGAAGCCACAATAAGTGCAACTGTATTTTATTGGAGATAAGGGTCTCACAGACTTTTCTAGCCTAGGCTGGTTTCAAACTGCTATCCTCAGATCTCAGCCCCCTGAATAGCTAGGATTATAGGCGTGAGCCATCAGGGTGCTTGCTTTACTATGTGGTCTTCTATCTCTCTTTTCTTACCCTTCCTTTCATCTACTGAATTTCAAGTCAAAAAAATGTTATCTTGGGGAAATAATAATGTGCCTTCTCTTCTGGGTTTTTAGCCCAGTACTAAGTTCACAGATCCGTTTCCCATGTCCATGGTATTGATTTATCTTAGCAGCCAATTCTACCAAGATAAAATAGAATTGTAACCTTCATGGGCTTTTGTGTCTGGCTAGTACAGCTCCCCATAGCCCACTTAAAAGCCAAAGTGTTGTCTTAACTTTGCTTCCAAGATCAGTTGGAAGATTATCTCATTGGTTTGAAGATAATCCAAAGGGAAATTTCAGAAAATGTCCAACACTAAGCTCTCAGAGGTTCATTTATTTTGTGGAGTTGTTTAAGTAGCTAATTAACTGCTCTGTCCAGCTAGTGCCCTTTAACTTTTTGTTCTTTTGATGCTTTGGCAACTAAGCCACATGAGGTTCTTGCCATTTCTCTTCATTTCTTATAGGAATCAGTAAGGACAGATGGGTAGATTGAAGGAGCTCTCCCCTCTCCTCTCCTCCCTTCATTTGATTTATTTACCTATTTATGCCAATACTGGGGCTTTCGCTCATGACTGGCACTCTACCACTTGAATCACTCCTTTACTTCTGACACAATTCTAATTAATTGGAAGTAAGTATCTCTTGGATTTACCTGTCCAGACTGAATTGTGATTCCTAGAAATCAGCTTCCTGAGTAGCTAGGATTACAGGTGTGAGCCATCAATGCTCAGCAAAATCCAGTCAGAATTCTTTGAATCCTGCCTCAACCACCTAACTAACTAGCTGTGTAGTCTTACATATTTGCGCATCCACCTTTTAGTTTTCTTATCTGTAAAATAGAAGTAATACATCATGAGATAGCTTGAAGAATCAAATGGGATATTAGTAACCTTTGTATTGACATTTGAATAATGTGGTGGTTATTGCTATTACTTTAATAGTTCATAAAGAGAAAACCTGGGCGTTTTCTTTTTACCTAAATGACTTGGTTTAAGATTTCATTTGCTGATATTTCCCTATCAACAAGTTTTTAGTCTTTCAAAGAAGGGATGCACTAGTCTTTTTCTTTTTTCTTTGACTTATTTTTCCACCAAGGGAACCTAAACAGATTCATTTGAAAGTAATTGTTCGTCAAATGAAATAGATTTTTCTCCATGATCACCAAAACTCATTTTTCCTTGCATTTTTCAATACAACATGATGTGTTGTATGCATACATGCATGCATACACACGTCTTCATTCTTTTTTTGTTGAAACCAAAATTCAAACTCAGGGTCTGACAATTTTGTTCATTGGCTGGTGGTGTTCTTCCACTTAAGCCATACCTCCAAACCCAATGTCTTCATTCTAGAGCCCAAGATTTAAACTTGGCTTCAGTTTAGATACTACTGGGTTCAAAGACCATACTACTGACTGAAGAAAAATCCTATTCTTCTTACTTGAACTGTTGGTAAATACTCCTCCTCATTTGTTTAGTTGAGATACTCTGGAGAGGTATTATAATAATGTGTCATCCACAGCAATGTTCATCGCAGCACAATTTGTCATAGCTAGAATCTGGAACCAACCCAGATGCCCCTCAGTAGACGAATGGATCAGGAAAATGTGGTACATATACTCAATGGAATTTTATGCCTCTATCAGAAAGAATGACATTGCCCCATTTGTAAGGAAATGGAAGGACTTGGAAAAAATTATACTAAGTGAAGTGAGCCAGACCCAAAGAAACATGGACTCTATGGTCTCCCTTATAGGGAATAATCAGCACAGGTATAGGCTAGTCACAGCAGAGGATCACAAGAGCCCAATAGCTATACCCTTATGAACACATAAGATGATGCTGAGTGAAATGAACTTCATGTTATGGAAACGATTGTTATATCACTGTTGTAACTGCTGACAATGTGCTAACTGTAGCTTCTATTATTGATGATCCTCTTGTATCCCCTTCCTGTGGTTGTACCTACACTATCTCTGTATCTTATCTGAGTATATTGGAAACCATGTATACTGGTAAACAGTGGTATATAGGGTAAAAAAAAGACAAACAACTACAAAAGCAATACTTGCAAAACTGTTTGGTGTAAATGAACTGAACAACTCATGGGGGAAAAGAGAAAGGGGGAGGGGGGAGGGGGGAATGAGGGACAAGGTAACAAACAGTACAAGAAATGTATCCAATGCCTAATGTATGAAACTGTAACCTCTCTGTACATCAGTTTGATAATAAAAATTTGAAAAAAAAATAATGTGTCATACAAATTAGCCACAAATGACTGACTTCTGGATTCTTCTAAGCATAGGACTTTAGTTTTGAGTTTATCTTTTGGGCTGATTTTGTGTTAGTGACTATCTCATATATATAAAATCTTTTCCCTCCCAGGGACAATGGTGACAGATCCAGGCATCGAGCTCCCCGCAATGCCCGGATGTCTGCACCTTCACTCGGACGCTTTGTTCCAAGGTAAGAACTAGGTTGTCAGCAACAGTAGGAATCTTTATGAGAACCTAGAATTTAGTTACTATTTATTTGTTTGTTGTTTGTTTTTGCAGTAATGGATCAAACCTAGAACCTGCTATTGGTTCTATTTGCTATAGGCAAATGCTATGCCACTGGGCTATATCCCCAGCCCTTTAGGATTTAGTTTTAAATCCGTTTTCTGGTTTTTCAAGTATCTGTTCTGGTTTCCTAGTAAGATTATATCCCAACCCTGCCACCTAAAGATTTGACAGGAGATATTAGCCACAATGAAAAGAGAAAGTTGTCACTGAAAACATTAGTTCAAAGGTAGAGAAGCCTTCAAGGGTGAAGATAGGGTGGGGAATTTTTAGAAGAAAAAGAAATAAAATTTGTGAAAGGACAAATTGAGGGAAATTTTACTCCTTTTTAGGGCCTTTTGTGGGTTTCTTAGGTTGAGTATGCCCTTTATCTAGATTTGATTTGATTATTTTTTTTAGTGGTACTGGAGTTTGAACTCAGAGTCTAACTTACTAGGAAGGCACTCTACCACACTTTATGATAGTCTTTAGTTGATTTTTCACACACGATTCCTTCTTACAGGCGTTTTTTGCTGCCTGAATACTTGCCTTATGCTGGGATTTTTCATGAACGTGGACAACCTGGCTTGGCTACTCATTCTTCTGTTAACAGGGTCCTGGCAGGTAAGGATTATTTCTTTGGCTTTTAAAATTGTGAAGGGGCAGGGAGCTTCTCCCACCTTTACTTGTATTGATGTTATGGTGTCCTTATGTCTGGCTGAAAACTCTATTTGGAAGTCCCGTGTCAAGTTTCTTGCTTCTAGGCAGTAAATAGCAAGGGTAAGGGAAACTTACTCTTTCCTATTCCTGTTTCCTTCAGACCTTTTTGTAAAGAAAAGAGGGGAAAGGAAGGAAGGAGAGATGGAAGGAAAAAAAGAAGGGAGAAACAGAGAAAGATATTAATTTAAACAATTTGTTTCTTAATCCAGCAATTCTGGCTATGTTTTTAATTGAATGATAATGGTGTCTTGTTCATGTTTCAGTTGGTGAGATACTAATGAGCCAGATCCTGTGATTCAATTAGGAACTTAATGCACACCTCTTCAACCCTTGGCTACTGGCAGCATATGGGGTTTCCAGGCACTGTAGAATCTTCTGAGGAAGGAGGAGAGGGAGAAACCCATGGAGCTGGCTTAGAAATCTCCACAGAACAGAAAATGGGCTGGGCAGGCCTTGCTGTGCAATTTTAAGATGGTTGACTTGCTTAGTGTACAATGTTTTCAGTCTCCGAAGCATGATGTGACTGGGCTCTGGGACATGGTATATGCTACTGCTTTGGGGCAGTTTCCAGAGAAGAAAACAAAGATCTGTGTGTGTGTGTGTTTGTGTGTGTGTGAGAGATAGACAGACAGAGAGATATATGAACGTTGTTTCCTTATACTCTACCTCATCCTCATCCTCCACCTGCTCCACTGCAAACTTGTCAATTTATTTATTTAAAAGGCATAACATTTGAGTTATATTTAAATTTTTTCCTTTGGTAGGACCAAAGGTTTGAAACTCAAGGCCTCACACTTGTTAGCAAGGCTGTCTACTATTTGAGTCAAGCTCCCACCTCTTTTGTTTTAGCTGTTTTTCAGATAGGGTTTTACATTTTAGACAGACCGTGATCCTCTTACCATACTTACGGTCCACACTTAGCTTATTGGTTGAGATGTGGTCTTGCTCAATTTTTGCATAGGCAGGCCTGGAACTGCCTCCTCCTGAACTCCTACCTCCCAAGTAGCTAGGATTCAATACCATACCTGGCTCTAAATGCATATTTATTGGGAAATCGTGTGTGTGTGTATGCGCGTGTGTGTATGTACATATGTACATACGCTTGTGTGTCATGCACTGGTCCAGAGGCTTGAACTCAAGGCCTGGATGCTATCTGTGAACGTTTTTACCCAAGGTTCTTGCTTTACCAGTTGAGCCCCCAGCTCCATTTCTGGCTTTTTTGGTGGTTATAGAACAGAATCTCAAAGACTTTTCCTTCCTGGGCTGGCTTTGAACTGTGATTGTTAGATCTCAGCCTCCTGAGTTGCTAGGAGTATAGGTGTGAGCCAATGGTCCCGGCTCTATTGGGAATTTTAAAATCACATTATAGTTTAGAGAATCATTACATGGCCATGTAATGATTATAGGTAGAGAAGCCTCTTTTAAGAAATGGCACAGTCAGGTTGGGAGACTGTTGCAAGTTTGTTTTAGGGATTTTTAACCAAGCTGCTACAGTAGCTGGCAGGCCATAGGATCTGGCCTCCCTGAAGTGCTTTCCTTGACTCAACATCAAGGCCTAGAAATTTCAGAAACCTCAAGGTTTCTCCACCAGGTACCAAGACTTAGTAGGATAAAGCTTTTAGTAGGTGAGCACACTATACTATAGTCTCGCAATAACCGTATCTGGGGAGGACTTTGGCCCTTGTTGTTAAACAAACCGTGTGATTTTGTGCCTTCTTTTGATTGGTGCTGCTTTGTGGTTTGGCCAAACGTATTTGGATGCTCTTCACTGGCAGATAATCACTCAATGCCAAGCAGAAATCCTACAGAGTGCTTTCCTACCTTTCTTTGTTTCAGACATCTGCCTCTACCACTCTACACAGTACCTCCTACTCTTCTACTGCCAGCAAATCTCTGTTCTTGGCATTTAGCATTTTTGGAACAGCTGTATGTTGTTTTTGCTTTCTAGACTCTGACAATTCTTTGCCTTTACTTTCTGTTCCCCACTTCATGCCCAGTGGTTTGACCCCAAGTGGCCTAATTGCATTTATGGATGCCTTTAAGTAGAGAGGCTGTGTTGTATCACACAGTTCTTACAGATGTAGAATCAACAGAAGAAAGTGTTCTGTCAAATGATGCTAAATGCCTCTAAGAAGGAACTTTAGACTCCTAGAACTTCTTTCTTGGGTTAGATTAGTAGATGATTTCTATTCACTATTAAATCAGTTTAATTTTCTCAGACTGCATATTTCAATTCCTTTACAGCTCTCATTATTTCTAGATATTTGAATCTTCCTCCAGATTGTATTCTCACTTTTAAATCTTTTCAAACTTGCTGCAATACTAACAAGAAAGTCTAACATTTGTTGAGCACTTGCTATGTACTAGGGAGTGTTTTAAGGGTTTTACTTGTATTTCAGTTTGTCTCATAGTAATTTTATGTGATAGATGCTTTGCCTAATGTACAGAGAGGGGAATCAAACCTCAGAGTAATGATGCAGCTAGGGAAGTAGGGGAGTCAGAAGTAAGCCCGAGTGGGTGGACCCTAAGGCTTGAACTCTAAGTCATCATCTTGGCCTGCTTCCCTTGAGTTGTTTCAAAGACAAGCATCAATAGTGTTTTTTCTTAGGATCTTAATCTAGAAGACAAAAACATCTCCCAGAGAACCTTACTGATCTTCAGAGATTTTCTTATTTAATTCCTCTGTTTTAAGTGGTTCCTAGACATGGCCTTTTATGACCCATAAATTTTATCCTGAGGACAATCTTTTTATGTATCAGCAATTCCCTCAGCCTTCTTTTCCTCCTGGATACAGATGTTTTGGTTTTTTTATTAAACTTGCTTGTGATCACGTAATTGAGTTGCTATAATAATGGCTTTCAGAGTGAAAGAGAAATTGGCCTTTTAGCTCTAACTACTCCCAGTTTTCCTGGAAAGATGCTTTCCCTTGTATGATTGGAATGAGCTTGTGATGGTCCCAGAACAATTACATTCAGCAGATATTTGTTCTGTAGCTGTTAGGTGCCAGACAATGTCTTGGGTTAGCAGGGTAAATAAAACAGACATGATTCCTCCTCTCCTGTAGCTTAGAGTCTCATGGTAGACCATAACTTGGTCTTGCCATTTGGTTCTTGGCTCTATTAGTTCATGGAACCTTTGTATGGTCAGTGGCAGACTGGTAGGGAGTAAGCAGACACACACTTAGAGTTTGGGGACAGGGGAAGACCATATGAGTCATACGGTACGTGCCATTTGAGTCTCCAGTGGATCCTAACCAAACTTATCAATAAAAAATGGACTTCAGATCTTTTCAGTCTGCTTTCTGCCACATAGCCTGGGAATGATAATAGAAAAAGAAGCTACTGCACAAGAGTTCTGATAATCTCTTAATCTTTGCCTCTTCTCCCTTACCTTGGTGCCTTCCCCTCAATTCTGTAGGTTCCAGTGGCTTCCAACTACACATCAACCCAGGTCAATGTAGAATCTGGACCTTTACAGAGAGCTATAAACAGATTTAAAGCTACTGCAACTGTACCCACGTATATTTGGGGGGAAACATGCAGAAGTAGAGGGAGCTCCCAGCTGACTTTTGAGTAGATAGCCCTAGCTGTATGTAGTGACAGCAAGTGAAATGATGGAAATGAAACAGGTATAGCCCTAAGAGCTTTCTTGCACATTATCTCCTATAAGCATTGCTCTAGTTGTGTGAGGTGGATGGTAGTGTTTCCCTTCTATATGGAAGAAAACAGAGGCTTACAGAAGTTATGTCACTTGCCCAATGTAACATTGTGGAAGGCAGACTTGCAACTTTAAACCAACTCTGCCTGACTCATAAAACCTCTATTATTTCTTTGTGCTTTTCGCTTGAGTTCAAGTAGGGAGTATCTGCCAACAGATTCTTAAGCTTATAATATTTTTCTGCATTTTTGAGTCCTCATAAAAGTGAAATGAGAAGTCCTGGCATTTGACAGCTTCCTATTAATTACTAGAAGAACAAAAAACTTCTGAGGGGAAAGGAACCTGAGTAATGTAGAGTATTAGTTAGCTGCCCTGTATAATCTTTGACTTTCATCCTAATGAGCATCTGCTCCTGGCAGATGTGGGCCTGATATACTTAATTTGATATTTTGATGAAAATCATTGGGAAGTGTCAGGATTTTCTTGTTCCTTCCCATGGGTCTGGTCAAGTATCTTGGTCAGAGGTAGCTTTGTGCCCAGTCATCCTTGTTTTTTGTTTTGACTTTTTAATATTTCTTTAGGAGTATATTAACTTAGTTTTCACACATTTGTGAGTTTCTGTGTTTTCCTCTTATTGATTTTTTTCTGTCACTATTTATCTTTTTAAGTTGTTAATTAATTTACTTTATTGTTGTTATATAGATGACATACAGAAGGATTACAATTACATGAGTCAGGTAATGAGTACATTTCCTTTTGTACAGTGCCTTCTGTTCTCCCCGTCTCTCCCTCCTGTCTCCACCCACAAGTTGTATAGTTCACTTTCATCAATGCCCTGTGAGCTCCACTGCTGTACTTTTTAAACCCTTTCTCCCTTGAGTTCTGTACCCTCTTCTCAACCTTTCTGAAGATCTAGTCTTGAATACACCATATGTAAGGTAAAAAAGACAAGTCATCAAAAACTAAAAACTAAAAAAAAAAAAGAAAGAGAAAAAACTGGAAGAAAACATCTCTCCTTTCTCCTCCTCTCTCCTTCCTCTCTTCCCCTCCCCTCCCCCCCCCCTTCCTTTCTTGGCTGGTCCTGGGGCTTATTTATACTCAGGGCTTGAGCACTGTCCCTGAGCCTCCTTGTACTCAAAGCTAGTGCTCTATCACTTGAGCCACAGCACCACTTCTGCCTTTTTTGAGTAGTATATTGGAGATGAATCTCATGGGGGGCTTTTCTGCCTCAGCTGGCTTCAAACCGCTATCCTCAGATCTCATCTTCCTGAGTAGCTAGGATATCAGGCATGAGCCATGGGTAGGTACCTGGCTCCATTATTGATTTCTTAACAAGAAAATAGATTCTTAGAATGTGTTTTGTCTGATTTTAGTTTCTTTAAATTTCTTAGAACTGATTTATGGCTTGACATGTGGGCTGTCCTGGAGACTGTTATTTATGCACATGTGGAAAGTGCATTCTGTTCTTGTTGGGTAAGATTTTGTAGATACTGGATTAGATCTGCTTGGTTGATAATATTCAAGTTTTGTATATCCTAGCTGATATTGTGTCTTGTTCTATCCCTTATTGAGAGTATGATATTGAGATTTCCAACTCCTAGTTTTAGATTTACATTTTGGGACACCAGCATTAGGTACATATATATTTACAATTCTTATGTCTTTGTGATGTTACTTAACCTTTTTATCATTTTGTTTTTTGTTCTTTTTTTGGCCAGTCCTGGAGCTTGAACTCAGGGCCTGAGCACTGTCCCTGGCTTCTTTTTATTCAAGGCTAGCACTCTGCCACTTGAGCTACAGCACCACTTCTGGCCTTTTCTATATATGTGGTGCTGAGGAATTGAACCCAGGGCTTCATGTGTACGAGGTGAGCACTTTACCACTAGGCCATATTCCCAGTTCCCCTTTTATCATTTTAAAATGTTCCTGTTTCTCTAATATTTTGTCTTAAAGTCTGTTTTTTTCTTATATTATTATGGCTACTGTAGCTCTTTTTTTTGGGGGGGGGAGGTGTGCCAACACACTGGACTTGAACTCTGTCCCTTAGCTTTTTAACTTATTGCTAGCAGCATGCTACCACTTGGACCATAGTTCTACTTCTGCCTTTATGCTGGTTAATTGGAGATAAAAAGGTCTCAGGGACTTTGCTGCCATTGCTTACTTTAAAAATGAGATACTCCTATATAAGACCCATGAGTAGCTAGGATTACTGCCACCCATCTGTTTCTTTTTTCTTTTCTTTTTTTTTTTTTTTTTTGAGACATATCTCACTATGTAGCTTAGACTGGCCTTAAACTTGCAGTCCTCTTGCCTCAGCCTCCCTCATGAGGATTACAGGTATGCACCACCCTGTCTAGTACCCCTTTTATCTCTTTTATGAACACTTTCTTACATGTTCCCCACTTGCCTGGTACCTAAGTGAGTAACTTTCAGGATGCCTTCTGGTATCATTTGGGGTCAGTCAGCAGTGAACATCTGGAGCATTGGGCTTACTAACTTTTCGGGATTAATCTAATTTCACAACCTGATAGCACCACTGTTTAGTACAGCATATTGCTTCATCACTCACTGTAGCAGCTCTGCACTTGAATTAGCAAGTTTTGGAAAGATGATTGATAGTTAATACACTTGAGAGCCATAATGGTATTACTTAAGCGTGTATGAATAGAAATGAACACTGATTCTAGTGTTAGATGCTGTATCTCCTTGGTTGAACTCTTCATCTCTCTGCTCTTTACCCCTCTAATACTCAGTAGCCAGGCAAATAAAGTGAGTGACACATTCCAACTCAACATCAATTAAGATGGCTGTTTAGAACCCCAGATAACTGGACAATTAGTGGTGGTGGTGGTACTAACTAGTGCTGCTTTAATAATTAAACCAATTACCTTTCCTTCTGCTCCAATGATGAAAGTGAAGTCGATAAAGGGCTGGCTTGGTTGCCTGGGAAATAGAAGTAAATGCAGCACTTTTCACTGGAGTACATAGCCTTCCCAGTTGACCTGGAAGCTTCAGGGCCTTTTACTTATTTGGTGTGCAGTTGGCCATTGGCACAGTCATGTGTTCTATCTCAGCCCATTACTGTATCTCCTTAAACCACCAGTGTAGAGATGTGCTTATTGAGAACCTGGATTTCAGTTTCTATGCTTTTTGCCTGTCTTTCTTCAGGCTTCTATAGGGAATCATTTCTGACCTTGTCAGTGAACCTTTCTGTCCCTGTAATACATGTGACTGGTTCAGTGTTTCTGGGCCTGTATCTTTCCCCTAGGAAATTTCCTCTTGATCTTTCCCCATTGCTGCTTTACCCATGTCCTTTCTGTACTGTCACTTGGAAATATACATAGAACTTTGTAAATGCTTACCGCTTAGCCTTTTCTAGAGCACTTGGGTATTATGGGATAATTAAATGCCCTCAGGGAGTTTACCGTCTAGCCAGGCAGTGGCCTGATTTTCTGTGTTTGTTTTTTCCCCTACCACTAAAAGTTTAATGATTCCCCCAGGATTTTTAAACTGGCAGTCATGATAAGTTAGCTAGGGAACTGTGGTTCAGATGTGAGCTGTGCACCAAGGCTATATGTCATTAAGTACAGCTGGAAAAAGTTTATAATGTGTCTCCATTCATCTTTTGATTGGGGTATGAGAAGAACAGCTGTCATTTGCAAGATAAATTTGCTTAAGAGGTAACATAGCAAACATCTTTAAGAGTTTGGGCTTTGAAACAGCTGTTTAAGTTTAAATACTTATTTTACTCTTTCCTAGAAGTATAATCTTGACTGGTTTGTTGTACCTTTGGTACCTCAGTTTCTTCATCTGTACCATAGACCTGCAAAGAGTACTTAAGTCTAAAATTTTTTGAGTGCTGACATACTACAAAGAAAATTTCTTACCATGAAACTTTGTTTAATAGGTAAAATTATTTTAAATAGTGTATAAAATTACCTCATTGAATAATATATGAATTTTATACCTGAATTGGACTCCATTTTGTAAAATATTTGTTATTACACATATAAAGATTTATATGAATATATATGTGTGCATACATATATGTACTAAATAATCTGAAAAAATCTGAAACACTTCTAATCCAAAGCATTTCAGTTATGCAATATTCAACCTGTACATGTGAAATACTAAAAAATATATTATGTGACACACAATAAGTATTAAATAGGTATTATTATAATTGCATAGTTTTTAGTCACAAAATTTGGGGGCCAGAAGACTTTAGAATTATTATAGTTTTCTTATTAATATAGTGGCTCTGATTTTCCATTGGGCTTCTGCTTTCCTCCCCAGTGGTGTTCTTCCTAGGTCCCCAACAGAGCTTTCTCCTCTTAGATATGGCCAGTGAGGTGAAAAGACTGGATTTGGATCCTAAGAGACCAACATATGGTAAAGTAAGTAAGGGTCCCTATTTGGACAGTTTGACACTCTAGTGTGCCTCTTGTTGCCTATAGCTATATTACCCAAGGCGGGAGTGGGGTGAGAGAGTAAAAGAGTCACAGAGTTTTCATTTGAGAAACACCTTTACTGTGTTAATAAACATCTGCTCAGAAGACCAGTACTTGCTGTTATTTAGCCATAACAACATGGAAGTCTTAAAATACAATTCCTGGACAATTAGCATCAGCAGCACCTGGGAACTTGTTACAAATGCAAATTCTTAGGCTATACCCCACCCAGACTCACTGAATTGGAAATTCTGGTTTTAGATACAAGGAATTTGTGTTTTAAAAATGTCTTCAACAGGATCCTCTTGCACTTTATAAAGTTTGAGAACCACTGCTCTAGATTAACTAAATTAAGAATAGTGGTATAGGCCTGGAAATAGATGGTTTGGGTACCACATTAAGGGGTTTGCACACTAGAAACACAAGGTTTATTTATTTATGTTGGTGAGCTTCTGATAAGTAAATCTTGGTCTGGAGCTATGAATTAATTTGTAATCGCCTGCAGAGTGCTCAGCTGGTACATCAGCCATTATGACACTGTGAGCATGAATTGATCTTCTTTTGTTACATGGTAAAGGGTTAGGTATTTAATTGTACCTGGATGATGAACAAACAAGATGCTATCTCTGTTTTTCATAAGCACAATCTACTGAATAAGGCTATCATGCTTATAAACAGCTATAAGAAAATTGACAGTATGTTTAATGCTGAAGTAGAAGTATAAGCAGAAAACTGTCTTTGAGAACTCAGAAAACCTTATAGCATTCATACAACAGAAAATAGAAAATCATTTAGCTTTTTTTTTTTTTCTGATCCTGGGGCTTGAACTCAGGGCCTGAGCACTGTCCCTGAGCTTTTGCTTAAACTTGAGCCAGAACTCCAGATCCAGCTTTTTGGTGGTTAATTGGACTTTTCTGATCCTGCTAGCTTTGAACCTTGATCTGCATATTGTAGCCTATTGATGACTTAGGATTATAGGCACAAGTCACTGGCACCCAGTTAAGTTAGTCTTACAACTTTTTAATCTGTTTCTTACCTGTTTCTTTTCCTTCTTCAAGGAATAAATCTTAGCAACATGTATATCAAGGCCCTATTGTTTACCTGTGAAGTTTTGGTGAAATGTTTTGTTTTGTTTTTGTGCCAGTCCTGAGTTTGAACTCAGGGCCAGAGTGCTATCTCTGAGCTTCTGCTTCTAGCTTTTTTGATGGTTAATTAGGGATAAGAATCTCATGGCCTTACCTGTCCAGGCTAGCTTTGAATCTAGATCCTCAGATCTCAGCCTCCTGAATAACTAGGATTACAGGTGTGAACAATAGCTGCTCTCTGTGTTCATGTATATTTTAAGTTATCTGTGATCTGGGCCTTCCTTAGACTTACCATAATCTTGAGACTTATACTCCTTAGAATTATTAATTATTTTGATCATTTTGGCTAAAGATGTCCTCTCACCTGTAAATGACAGCTACATTGCCAGATCCTTTTACTTCTCTCTTTAGGTTATGATTGATGTATATTTTGATATTCTTCTCACCCCTCAGAACAAGTGATACAATGATCTAAAATCTTCAAAGGAAAAAGACAAAGCTCCAGTTTTCCAGTGGAAGTGACAAGTTCAAGTTTATCAACCACAATTCTTTTCCTTTACCTCCCGATTAGCTGAAATTACAGATGGGTGCCCCATGCCCAGTTTCCAAGTTTATTTAAGACTAGAGATCTTCTGTAAACCCTAGAAAGACTGAGGACAACTTTGCTGTCCCATCTACTCCATCACTTATTACCTAAATAGCTAAAAGATAATAAATAACCCATACTGACTCCCCCTCTGCTTTGATTGAAAGCCCACACTCACATTAGTTTTTCTTCCCTTTTCCCTTTTACTCATCCTGGATGCCTCATTTATTCCAAATTGTCTGCCATAGTAGCTCTTACAATGACAACAGCTCTTACCCAAAGTAGAGCTAACTTATAAGTATTAATTTCTTCTCTTTAACACCTGCTGATCCACAAGGCCAGCCTTCCCCTGGGGATTTTTTATGTTTCTGCTAGAACAGCAAACATGGATATCTTTTTTCTTTCTAATTTATTTTTATTGTAAAAGGTGATGTACAAAGGAGTTACCATTTCAGAAGTCAGGTAACGTAATGAGTGTAGTTATTCTTGGACAATGTCATCTCTTCCTTTGCTCTCTCTCAGTTTTTCCTTCCCATCCTTGCCCACAAGTCCTACAGTTCATTTTCTTTTTTTTTTTTTTTTTTTTTTTTTTTTGGCCAGTCCTGGGGCTTGGACTCAGGGCCTGAGCACTGTCCCTGGCTTCTTTTTGCTCAAGGCTAGCACTCTGCCACTTGAGCCACAGCGCCACTTCTGGCCATTTTCTGTATATGTGGTGCTGGGGAATCGAACCCAGGGCCTCATGTATATGAGGCAGGCACTCTTGCCACTAGGCCATATCCCAAGCCCCTACAGTTCATTTTCAACATAGTGTCTACTGAGTACCACTGCTGCATTTGCTCATTCACCCTTTGTCCCTCCATTTCTGTGCTCCTCAAGACAGATAAATGAACAAACAAGACAAAAAGAAAAGATATACACACACACACACACACACACACACACACACACACACACACACACACACACACACACACACACACACACACACACACACACACACACACACACACACACACACACACACACACCCTCTTGTTAACGTTCCTGGAGTTCCTATAGATAAATATTATTTTATGTGATCAGAGGGCACAGAGGCATTTGTGTTCCTCTCCTAAGAGTATCCTCCTTTGGTCTTACTCTGTGTGAGTGCCTAGAGTCTTGTATAAGCTATGATGTGGAAAGAGATCTATTGAGTGTTACTTTTGAGATAGTCTTTTTTAGTCAAATGATCCAGTGATTCCATTCCTGGAATTCCAAATTGTTGAAAATGAATGTTAAAATAAAACCATGCTTGATTGTTCATGTGAACATTATCCTTAGTAGTCCAAAATTGGAAATAAATTGTGTCCATCGACTAACAAATGGTTGAAGAAGGTAGGGATTGTTGTACAAAGAACTGTCAGTTAGTCAGCAGAAGGAATGATAAATCAGCTCATGTTGCAATTCAGATGAGTTTGAAAACATCAGCTGAAGTAAAAGAAACCTTGGTCCCAGCCACATGGACATGGAGATCTGGAGGATCTGATTTGAGGTCAGCCCAGGCAAAAAGTCTGTAAAACCTCATCTTAACCAACAAAAGCTGGGTGAGGTAGCTTTTGCCTGTCATCCCAGCTACCCAGGAAATGGAAATAGTAGGATTGCTGTCAAGGCAAAAACTGAGACTACATTTTAAAAAACAGTGAAAGCAAAAAGAGTTGGAGGAATAGCTCAAGTGGTTAAGTGTCTACTTAGCAAGCACAATAGGTAGTCATTTTGTAACCACATACTCCATTCTAAAAAGAGTCATTTTAGAGAGTTAGGGTTGTTGTTGTTGTTGTTGTTGTTTTATAAGCCCAGCCCCCTGCAGCTGTATGGCATTCAGGAGAGACTCAGCTTCTCATCCTTATTTTGAACTATTGGGCTCTATTCTTTAGGACTTACTGGTAAACAAACATGATTTCTACTCTTGTGGCTAACATGATCTACATGGTTGTTAGAACAGATTCCAAAAATATTTCTTCCTAAAGCAGAGAGTTTAACTAGTTTAAGCTACAAAGACAACAGAGTGAAAGCTGAAAGCAAAAAAGGTTTTATTTAGCAAAGTGGGGTGCGCAGTAGACTTTTAAAGAAAATGTATCATTTCGTTTCTTAAATGAAAATGGCTAGGAAGGTGATTGTCTGGAATCTAAATACTGACATATTTAGTTTTAAATATGTAGTTTTAAATATTTACCAACTTTCCCAACATAAAACTTTAGCAACATCCTGTGATTTCTCTTAGACTAGTAACATATATGGAAAAAAGTTGATATGGGTAGTTTTGCAGTCACTTTAATTAGAGTAATGTTTCACTCATGCAGATAACTCTGTGACTATAACAGTTCTAGAACAGTATTTAAAATTATCTAAAATTGTCTATCCTGAGGAACTGGCAGAAGGGTCATAGAAAGGTGTAATTGAGTAACTCTAACGTAAATTTTTTTCATTAGCTAATAAGTCACATTTCCAGGATATGGTGTCTATGGAGGACTATAGTATATACCTTTTCTCTTATTTTTTGAATGCAGCCCAGGCTGCCTAGTTGGTCAGTCCAGCCTGTCCTTGGACTTGAAATCTTCCTGCCTTAGCCTCCTAAGAGCTAGATTACAGTCATGTGCCACCACAGATCAAATACGCTTTAAAACAAATAGATAAACCCAAGGAGCACTTATTTTGTACCAAGTACTGTTCTAAGCACTTCTCGCATACCAATTCACTTAATCTATTTTTTTTTGCCAGGCTTGGAACTCAGGGCCTGAACACTGTCCCTGGCTTCTTTTTGCTCTACCTCTTAAGCCACAGCGCCACTTGCTTCATGAATGCTAGGCAAACACTCTACCACTAAGCCACATTGCCAGCCCCAATTTACTTAATCTTCACAAATTCCTATGACCACTGGCTGTTACTACTGATTTTTAAAGCTGAAGAGACTGAGGCTAATGGAAGACAAAGCAGCTTGCCAAAACCATAGCTAATTCTTGAGACCTAGAACAAGAACTTTGGCAATCAGCTGCAAATAAAAACTCTTCAAACAGAACCATTGTAAGGTGTAAGTAATTTTTAGATAGCAGGAAGAAAAAAATTTAAATCTAAACTCAGGCTTTAAGAGGACAAAAATAATTTATTCTGCTCACAAGACTGCTATTGGGGAGGGGGCTACAGATACTCTTAGATTCTTGTTGTAGCTCTTTTCCCCTAGAAAGACAGCCCTGTAGAAGAATTACTTTCCCAAACAATGACTCCTGAAGAGGTAATTACACTGTTGCCATCCCATTGGGAAGAAGGCTGGGGCGGTGATTACATTCCAAAACAAAGCTGTTTGGCTATAATTACACCGTGCTGCTCTTATCAGTCTGGGGAAGGCAGGCCTCTGGTCTCCATCCTCATTTGTTTTTGAGATGGAATCTGAATAGCATTCAATTAATAGTCAAGACCCAGGCACAGGGAAGTCAGCCAAAAGAGCCAAGAAGACATTAACTTGTTGTTGGTATTTTCCTGCTGCTGAAGTTTTTATGAAGCCTTCATGTAGCAGCAAGTGTGAGAAGGAGCCTATTTGAAAAGGCATATTAGACTAATGAAAGGTTGGAGACCCCTCTTTAAAGATTGTGCTTTAAAGCTTCATTAGTCTTTATGTACAGAGGAAAGGTGGTTTGGTCTCAGTGAAATTTCCCTCTTTGGTCAGCATCTTTACCACTGTCAAAAGATAATCCTTCCTTTAAATCTTTCCTTAAGACTTCCCACATTTATATTTTTTCATCTATATATAGAGCAGAAAGCCCTTCTCTATGTTGAGATAATAAACTTCCCTTTGGTTTAATTTCAGCAATATTCTTTAGATCTGGACTAGAAGAAATGCAACTAGTTTAATTGTTTTGTTTGATTTGGAGAACAAAAGACTTGAGAGTGACCTCAGAGCTATGTTTGTTGAATTAGCTCAGAGCAGGACAAGATGCTTGTTACAGGGCCATTGTATCTTTTACTGCTGAACAAACCACCCCAAAATTGAGTGGTATAAAACATTTACTGTTCCTCATAATTCTATTGATGCAGTTCATCTGGTCTTTGGCCAATGGGCTGTTCTCTCTGTTCAGTTGATATCCTGGCTGAGTGTGAATGATGTTAGATGGTGTAATAGTAGGTAGAATAATGGTCTGCCAAAGACCTAATTTGCAATATCCCAAACCTCAGTACCTGTGAATATGTTACTGTGTATGGCAAAAGAGACTTTGAAGATGTGATAAAGGTTATAGGTCTTTTTTACATGGTCTCAGTGGTAAGTTATAGATCTTGAGATGGGGACGTTTTCCTGAATTGTCTGGATAGTTTCAGTCTAATTACATAAGCTGTAATTGTGTTAGTGGAAAGCAGAATGATCAGAGATACAGCATTAGACAGGAATGGCTCTCAGCTAAGACAGCCTATGATTTGTGAGGAATGGAATTCTTCAAACAATCCAAATGGAAACATCTTCTCCCTGACCCTCCAGAAAGGAAGCCCCCCCCAAAAAAAAAAAAAAACTTAGTTTCAGCCCAATGAGATCCTCATTGGACTTTGTACCTACAGAAGTGAAGATACAATGAATTTGTGTTGTTTAACCCACTAAGTTTTGGGTAATTTGTAACAGCAGTCACGGAATGTGAATACAGATGGCTTCACACATATATCTGGCATTTGGTGTGGGGGGGGGGTGTTTCAACTGGGACAATTTTTTCCATTTCTATTTGACCTGTTTTCCTTTACATAGTTTCTTAGGGTTCCAGAAAGGCAAAGAGGCACTCTAGGTCCCAAGGTATAGTGACAGTAACATCTCTCTCCTTGTGTCTGTTGTCCTGTAGCTTAAAGCAAGCTATATGGCTTAAAATTGTCAGGGCTATTCTACCACAAGTGAGTTTAGAGACTTGGCAACTCACTCCAAACATACTGTTGTTTGTGTCTTTACATGTAGTAGGAAAGCATCAGTATACCATGTGATAGATATATAGACTTGTAATTTACAAGAAACATCTTGCCTTAGATCATTATTTGTGTTATTTAGAGAGATAAATTAGAAATGACATACAAATAAAAAGCTGGAGGAGGACTGAGAATGTGCCTTAGGGGTAGAATGCTTGCCTAGCATTCATGAAGCCCTGGGTTCAATTCCTCAGCACCACATAAACAGAAAAGACTGGAAGTGGTGCTGCGGCTCAAGTGGTAGAGTGCTAGCTTTGAGCAAAAGGAAGCCAGGGACAGTACTCAAGCCCTGAGTGCAAGCCCTAGGACACACACACACACACACACACACACACACACGCACGCACGCACGCACGCACGCACGCACGCACGCTGGGTCCTGGTTTTCTAGATGGAGCATTTCAAATAAACCACCTTTTGTCTTTCCCTGGGTGTTTGAGGAGATGTAGCCTTTTATTTCTGTGTGCTGGGTGGGGGGGGGGGCGTAGAAAGATGTGCAAAAGAGCTCTGTGGGTGGTTGGGCCCGTTGGGGCCGCATGTATTCTCTGTAGGAGGAAGACTGACAGAATTAACTGCGCAAGCACTTACTAAATTGACTATAAGTGAACCTGTACCCATGGTATCATTTATAATCTCCTTTAACAGAAGCAACTTGGAAGAAAAGTTTCTTTGAAAATAAAGGCAAAGGATCTTTGTGTGTCCAGTTATTGTGACACAAGATACTTTCTTTCTTTTTTCTCTTCTTTTCTTTTTTTTTCCCCAGTCCTGGGGCTTGAACTCAGGGCCTGAGCACTGTCCCTGGCTTCTTTTTGCTCAAGGCTAGCACTCTACCACTTGAGCCACAGCGCCACTTCTGGTCTTTTTTGTATATGTGGTGCTGAGGAATCAAACCCAGAACTTCATGCATGCTAGGCAAGCACTCTACCACTGGGCTACATTCCCAGCCCACATGATGCTTTCTTAAAGCAATCATGTTGGGAGCTCGAACTCAGCTTTTCTCAAACATAAGACTTGACTTTATTGATAAGATGGGTTAAAAACTCCTTAATTGGCTAATTGTGAGTGTATGGATTGAGCCCCAGGTCCCTTTGAGAGGCTTGGGATTTCTCCTAGGTTCTTTTAGGACTCCCTTGATCTTTGTTCACAGCCATCTCACTTGGCAGAGGGAGGGATCCCCAGCTGTTGATAGATCTTGGAGTTCACACTGGCAGTTAGTTGCATTCTAAATAGCATAGCCTGTGTACCAGAAGAATGTCTTATTACTGTTGGAAATTTAAGCTGCCTTTGACAAGAGCTTTATCATGAAGCTCAGCAGGGCATTGCGTGGGTTAGAGTGCTTGTTAAACATCTTTGCCCTGTCTCAGAGCTTAGCCAAGATTCGCTAAAATGACTGTGAGGCAAAAAGGGGGCTTCTGCCGCAGTTTGAAGTACATCTGTGTGGCCACAAGTGCTCCCAGCTTAGGCTGGAATGGGCAAATGTGGATTCAGGATGGAGCAGTGGTGTGTCTCAGAAAGGAGTGGTGTCAAAAATGGAAATGTACAGACTGTGTAGTCTAAAGAGGCAGGGAGTCTCCCTTAAGAAAACTAGACCTTATCTCATGTTGCCTGGTAAGAGTCAGAGTTGATAAAGATGAGATTCAGGCACTGTCCTGCTTTTCTTCTGTTTTTGTGCTGTGGGTTTTTTCCCTCTTCTATCTTTCCCTTTATCTCTCAAGTCTCCATATTTAAACAGAATTTGAACTTGATTTTCTTTAGTGCAGCACTAACACTGCTGCCATAGGATCTGAGAGCTAATAAAACCCACAGTTTCTTGCTCTAAATACTTTCATTGATTCTGCTAAAGTGAAGTGACTGGGGAAAAGTGGAAAATATTACATAGTTTATTAGGTAAACTAATTAAAACTGAAAATATGATTTCAAAGCAAAAATAAGTTGTTTCAAATGCCCAGTTTCTATGTTTAGGTGAACAGACCACAGGGGCAGTTTAGCAGCACCTAATGTGAAGAAGTTTTCAGCTATCCTAATCTTTTGTCAACCTAGGAAGAATCTTAAAGTTCTCCATTAAGAGCAGCCATAGCATCAAGAGTTGGTTTGGGAATCTTTAGATGCCTTCCCAGTACTATTATCCAAAACCAAGCTACCACCCCTCCCCCAAATAGTACCTAACCTATCCCTCTGAAACTCACATTTCTTTTTTTTTTTTTTTTTTTTGGCCAGTCCTGGGGCTTGGACTCAGGGCCTGAGCACTGTCCCTGGCTTCTTTTTGCTCAAGGCTAGCACTCTGCCACTTGAGCCACAGTGCCACTTCTGGCCATTTTCTGCATATGTGGTGATGGGGAATTGAACCCAGGGCCTCATGTATACAAGGCAAGCACTCTTGTCACTAGGCCATATCCCCAGCCCCTGAAACTCACATTTCTTGAGCTGCCACTGTGTGGCATAGAATTTGAAGGTTATCAGTGCTGAAGGAGAGGCTGGCTGGATGCTTTTCTCTCTTACCTTCATGTGTACTTTTTGTCCCTCTCCATCATTATTTCTAGGTATATACTCTCTGCTTAAATTTGGTTAATATGAATGACTTACTAGTCTGTGCTTTCAGGCTCCACCCTTTCCTATCTATTCTTAGTCTCTCACAAATGGGAGAGAGACATTTTCCCCAAAGGGCATTAGCCACATTAGTGGCTATAGAGAAGACAGCTAGAAAAAAGGTTTTAGAGATTAGAAATCCTAGGAAGAAAATACTTTTTTTCTTTTCTTTTTTTTTTTTTTTTGCCAGTCCTGGGGCTTGAACTCAGTGCCTGAGGACTGTCCCTACTTCTTTTATTCAAGGCTAGCACTCTACTACTTGAGCCACAGTGCCACTTCTGGCCTTTTCTGTATATGTGGTACTGAGGAATCGAACCCAGGGCTTCATGCATGCTAGGCAAGCACTCTACCAGTAGACCACATTCCCAATCTGAGAAAATATCTTACTCTTAGTGTTTGGAGATAGCCTTTTTTGAAAGCTGCCTGCTTGCTTTGCCCTTATTCTTTTCAAACACTAATCCCCCCTTTTCTCCAACTCTTAAGACCTCACTGTGAAAGTTTAAAGTAAGCAGCAAGAAATTATGTACACTTTATATCAAGAACTAAGCAATATTTGTTGTAGTGTGACTATGTGAAAAAGTTGATCAAACTGCTGTGGCCTTGAAGACCTGTCATTAAAGGGAAAGGTCAGAATTTTGAATCCTTAGGATTTTTAGTTTTGACAGATTGTTGTCCTAGTGCCTCCTCTTAGATCTTCCCTTTTTCCTTTTTGTCATTGAGCAGTCAATAATGGAACCAGAAGTTTTGTGTGTAGAGAAGTAGACTCAATTAAAGTATATTGCAAACTGATACAGGTATGATTAAAAATCAATGCACATCTGCATATCCAAGCACAAGTGGCTCACTCCTGTAATCCTAGCTACCCAGGAGGCCGAGATCTGAGGATCAAGGTTTGAAGCCAGCCCGATCAGGAAAGTCCAAGAGACTCTTATCTACAATTAGCTACCCCTTCCCCCCCAAGAAGCCAAAAGTGGAGCTGTGGCTCAGATGGTAGAGTGCTCGCCTTGAGCACAGAAGCTCAGGAACAGTACTCAGGGCCTGAGTTCAAGCCCCAGGACCAAGACACACACACACACACACACACACACACACACACACACACACACACACACACACACACACACACACACACACACACACACACACACACACACACACACACACACACACACACACACACACACACACACACACACACACACACGGACACGGACACACACACACACACGGACACGGACACGGACACGGACACGGACACGGACACGGACCTGGGCATTAAACTATTGAATAGTTCATATTGACTTTTATGTTCTTAAGTGATATACATTAGGAAAAGCCAAACAAACATACCACAAATATCTTCATGCAAAGACAAAAATTTCTCTTAATAATGACTAATGCCCCAAATTATACATAACATTGATTCGTTAGAGGCTGCTTTCCAAATGGGTTGGCTGGGTTTGAAGTTAGTTGAGTTGTTACTCTATTTTGCTGAAGGACCCAAAACTAGTCTTTCCTTTCAACAACACTTCTTTATTCCTTGTCCAACCCCCCATTTCAAATATATCCAATCTATTCCACTAATTTTTCTTCTTAGCATGTGCTCAGATTGATCATAAAAGGAACTACTGTGGTCATCTGTCTCATGTTACAGATATCTGTGGACCTCCCCAAACTGACTTAAAAATTTCCATTTCTCAACTGTATATTCTTTACCTTTTTAAATTTATTCACTTATTCTTCCATCCTTTTGGACCCAGGGCATCGATGATTGTGCATGAGGTGTTTTCAGTGAACTACTACTCTATTTCTCTTCTTGTGCCTAATCTTTTCTGTTAGCTATAAGGAAAAATCTAGGGTGATTACTGTGTGTGTGTGTGTGTGTGTGTGTGTGTGTGTGTCTGTCTGTCTGTCTCTCTCTCTCTCTCTCTCTCCCTCTCCCTCCCTCTTTCTCCCTCTCCCTCTCTTTTTTTTTTTTTTTTGGCCAGTCCTGGGCCTTGGACTCAGGGCCTGAGGCACTGTCCCTGGCTTCTTCCCACTCAAGGCTAGCACTCTGCCACTGGAGCCACAGCGCCGCTTCTGGCCGTTTTCTGTATATGTGGTGCTGGGGAATCGAACCTAGGGCCTCGTGTATCTGAGGCAGGCACTCTTGCCACTAGGCTATATCCCCAGCCCCTCTCCCTCTCTTGATCATGGTTCAGAGCCAGCCCAGGCAGGAAAGTCCATAGATTCTTGCCTCAATTTAACCCACCAAAAAGCCAGAAGTAGAGCTGTTGAGCAGAAAAAGCTAAGTATGAGCACCAGGCCCTCAGTTCAAGCTCCAATACTGGCATACTTGCACTGAAACAAAACAAACAACAACAAAAATCCCACACTGCCAAACGAACAATCAAAGGAAGAACTGATTGGAGAATTTGGTTTCTATTTGTATTTGAGAAGTATGTATTGATCATACTTCAGAGCAATTATTTGTTCATATATTAGTTGGTAAGTATTTTCCTCTAGTGTTTCTAACAATTAATAAGTACATCAGGAAAAGCAACAAAATTGATGTTACTACTGCACGTATTGCTATTCAAATGGATTATATAGTCTTGTTTTCAAGTTTGTATGTGACAAATTCATTGGAAATATTCATTGAGTTCTACTGTATATAATTTTTCCCCCTTAAAGAGATGAGGTTTTGTCCTGGCTGAACTTGAACTCCTGACTCAAACAATCTTCCTGTTTCAGCCTCTTGAATAAATTGGGACTACAAATATGCACTCTTGCATCAGGCTAATGTATACTTTTTTTTTTTTTTTTTTGCCAGTCCTGGGGTTTGAACCTAGGGCCTTGGGTGCTGTCCCTGAGCCTTTCTGTGCTCAAGGCTAGTGCTCTCCCACTTGAGCCACAACACACTTCTGGCTTTTTCTGTTTATGTGGTACTGAGGAATCAAATCCAGGGCTTTGTGCATGCTAGGCAAGCACTCTACCAGTAAACCACTTTCCTAGCCTTTTTTTTTTTTTTCTTGCCAGTCCTGGGGCTTGATTGAACTCAGGGCCTGAACACTGTTCCCAGCTTCTTCTTGCTCAAGGCTAGGACTCTACCACTTGAGCCATAGTGCCACTTCTGTATTTTTCTATAAGGTCCTGAGGAATCGAACCTGGGGCTGCATATATATGAGACAAGCACTCTACCACTAAGCCATATTCCCAGGCCCCCCCCCCCTTTTTTTTTTTAGATAGAATCTGATTATATAGCTGGCCTGGTACTTCTTTAGATCCTTTTGCTTTAGCCTCCTGATTTTGCAGATTACAGGCATATACTACTATAACTAGTTTATGTGTATTTGTATGTGTGCTCGTGCACCCATGCATGCAAGATACAGGTCCTAGGGTTTGAACTCAAGGCCTGGGTGCCATCTCCAAGCTTTTTCTGTTCAAGGTTAGCACTCTTATTATCACTTGAGCTATAGCTTCACTTCCAACTTTTGGTGATTAATTGGAGATAAGACCTGCACTGGTGGCTCAAGCCTGTAATCCCAGCTATTTAGGAGGCTGAGAACTGAGGATCACGGCCCAAAACTAGCCCAAAGAGGGAAGTTGTGAGACTCGTATCTCCAATTAAACAGCAGAAAACAGGAAATGCCACTATATCTAAAAGTGATAGAACACTAGTGCAAAAAAAAGCTCCAGGCCCTAAGTTCAAGCCCCATGCCCTGCCCCCTCCCCAAAAGTCTGTGCATTTCCTGTCCAGGCTAGCTTTGAACCGAAATTCTCAGATCTCAAACTCCTGAGTAGCTAGGGGTGAATCACTGGCTTCTGGCTTATTTGTAGGGTTTTTTTTGTTTGTTTGTTTTTGCTTGCTTGCTTGTTTGTTTGGCCAATCCTGGGGCTTGAACTCAGGCCCTAAGCCCTGTCCCTGAGCTCAAGGCTAGCACCCTACCACTTTGGCCACAGCACCACTTCTGGCTTTTTCTGTTTATGAGGTGCTAAAGGAATCAAACCTAGGGCTTCATGCATGCTAAGCAAGTACTCTACTACTAAGCCATATTCCTAGCCCATTATTTGTACTTTTTAACAAATAAAATTAATTTATTAAAAATCTTTTCAGGGGGCTGGGGATATAGCCTAGTGGCAAGAGTGCCTGCCTCGGATATACGAGGCCCTAGGTTCGATTCCCCAGCACCACATATACAGAAAACGGCCAGAAGCGGCGCTGTGGCTCAAGTGGCAGAGTGCTAGCCTTGAGCGGGAAGAAGCCAGGGACTGTGCTCAGGCCCTGAGTCCAAGGCCCAGGACTGGCCAAAAAAAAAAAAAAAGAAGCTAGGGACAGTGCTCAGGCCCTGAGTCCAAGCCCCAGGACTGGCCAAAAAAAAAAAAATCTTTTCAGGCTGTACACAATGTCTCAAACCTGTAACCCTAGCTTCTTGGTGTGTAAAGATCAGGGGATTGTGGTTCAAGATCAGAATCATAGCCCAGGCCCGCCTGGCTATAATCTGAAACTCTACCTGAAAAATAGCCTAGGTGAAAAGGAGCTGGTGGCATGGTACAAGTAGTATAAGTACCTGCCTTGCAAGTGCAAGGCCTGAGTTCCACCACCACCCCCCCAAAAAAAAATCCTTTCAGGTTCAGCCAGGTGATGACACATACCTATAATCAGAAGGCTGACATGGGAGAATCTAGAGTCTATAGCCGGCCTCGACTATATAATATAACAAAATCCATGCAAAAAGAAGAAAAAAATAAGAGGGAAGGAAAAAAGAATACTCTCAGGTCCATTTATTGTTTTCCTTTTTCAGGAATTATAGGTCTTTCTAGCTTTGGCTTCCTGTGACAAGATCAGTGTCTCTTCCTATCACTGTGGCTGTCACTGTCATGATTCAGGAAAATTCAGTCTTTAATGAGTGCCTTTGGCACTACTTGTCAATTGTTTATTGCCTCCTGATGTTGTAAAGTATTAATTAACTACTAAATTCAAATTTACCTCTTAATAAGGAAGACTTCTTTCCAGAAGGAAAGTTGATTTGGACAACCCAGGACCAGTTCTTGATTGGTATGTGTTTACCAAAACTGTTATGGCCATGTCAGGTGGACTTTGAGGTCGAGGAAGTCACCTACTATTTTCTAGTAGAAGTAAGAGTCTCCACAGGGCAAGTAAGTGTGTAAATGAGTCATAGGAGAGAGAAAGTTTTGCTCCTTAACATACTGCTTTTAAAGGCCACTAAATATTGACTGTGGTACATTGGCTTACTGCTAATAGAGATTGCACTTTTTTCTTTTTTTCTTTTTTTTTTTTTTGCCAATCCTGGGGCTTGGATTCAAGGCCTGAGCACTGTCCCTGGCTTCTTTTTGCTCAAGGCTAGCACTCTGCCACTTGAGCCACAGCGCCACTTCTGGCCCTTTTCTGTCTATATGGTGCTAGGGAATTGAACTCAGGGCTTCATGTATTATGAGGCAAGCACTCTTGCCACTAGGCCATATTCCCAGACCCAGTGATTACACTTTTATTATTGCTGACTTTGTTACTGTTTTACCTTTCCTACCTTAGGATAAATTGTCGAGGAATCTAGCATCCCAATGTATGTTGTAAACACAAAAAGACTGAGAATGAGTGATCTCAGTGTTAGAAAATGAGTTAGAAGTTGACAGCCAGTTTGTTCTTTTCTGGCTCCATCAGTAACTTTGGTGAATTATTTGAGTGAACCATTTAATCTCTGTCTACTTGTCAAGGGAGGGTGTCGTTCTTAATTCCATGTTCTTTCCAGGGATTAAGAAAGAAAAAATGGTAACATTCTCTACTTTTCTTTGAAAAAAGTTTGTTATCTGAAACCAAAAGAAATCAAAACAGGTATATGCCTTAGCACCTAAATTATTTACAGTACCTTTGACACAAGAAAGCTGGAACTGCTACCTTTTGATATTGTAGTGGCAGGAACACCTCAATGCTAAGAGACAGGCCCAGGTGGTTGAAAAGGATTCATTGATAAAGCAACTTGCTAAGGAACATCTGAATTGTGCTAGGCACCCTTGGAACATGAAATAAAAACTTATGTTGAACTAAATAGAGGTGGTTACAGCAAAAGGGAGGGAGTGTTTGTTTAGGATTTATACTTTATCTCACAGGCTGAATGTAGCTCATGATGTGTCCTTTGACTATTCCTGGCTAATTGTTATTTTGATCTCTGATTTTCCAAGAATAATGTCAACCAAAGATCTTAGGCTACTCACGACTCCTTTGAAAAAGTTAATTTGGATGTGAAATGAGACATCAGATACTGAAATAGAAAGCTACTTCTTAACCCTTTGGGGAGATTTTAATTGCCAAGATAGTCTTAAGGACTGTCTGGTAAAACATACCTTCATTACTGCATTTATTACTGACTTGGGGAGAGACCATATAGCTTAATATAAAAATAGCTGATTAAAATTTCATCTTAGCTCTTAGTAACTAGGTGATGGTATGAAAATTGTTTAACTTGTCTGATTCTGTTTTCTCCTCATTAGTAAAATAGGGATTCAACAAAAGCTTTCAGAAACCATCCTATCTAAAACTACGAGACTTCATTTCCCGTTCCTCTTTCATTTTTCATATCACAATTTAACATGTGATTTGGCAAAATTGTTTATCTTTGATCTCTTCTTCCAGAATGTAATTTTCATGAATACAGGGATTCCTTCCTATTTTGCCCTAATGTGGCATGCTGTAGACCTTCAATAAATATTTGAGTCTATGTGAGTAAACAAACCTCTTTCTTTTAATTTTTAAAATTGTAACTATAAAGATGATGTCCAAAGGGGTTACAATTACATAAGTCATATATAGAATACTTTCCTTTTTGGACACTGTCACCCCTTCCCTCACTCTCCCACTATTTTCCTCTCATTTCTACCCACAGCACAGTGTCTAGTGAGTACCACTGCTATATTTATTCACCTTTTAAACAAACATCTCTGAGGCTATTGTGAAGATGAGATGAGGACTTTTCAAGTACTTGTTGTGGTATTTGGCATATCATAAACATTTAGAAATGATAGCAGCTAGGAAGCCTTCCTTGGCTCTTAGGAAGGGAATATATATCTTATACATGTTTTACTATGTATTTTGAAAAAAGCTCCTCATACATAATTGTAATTAGTTATATCAAAATCCAAAGTAAGGATATTAGATGACATTAATATTAAATAATGAAATATCCATTGCTATGTCTTCTTAGATTCATTTCACTCAAAATTTTGTTAGGATATTCATAATCTGACTTGTGTGGGATTGAAACCCTTTTGTACGAGTACTTTAAAAAATAAAGTAAAAATACAGGAGCAAGTTTGAGTGTTTTCTAGTACATTAAGTTGATTATCATTTACAACAGTTTATTTTATATTTCAAAATAGCCAGAAGAGTTGAAAATTCCCCAATACAACGAAATTTTTAAGGATTTGCTCATTATACACTATATCTGTGTCATAACTTGCCATGCTGTACCCCATTATGGATTTTTGTGGAGTTCTTTCTCCCCCGCTTCCGTCCCTCCCGCCCTCCCTCCATCTATCTCTCCCTCCCTCCCTCCTTTCTTCCTTCCTTTCTAGCAGAATCTTGCTGTATAGCTCAGACTGGCCTCAACGCAAGACTCTTGCCTTAGCCTTATCCTAAATGCTAGGATTGCAGATATATGACAGTACATTTGGTTTATGTCAATGCTTTAATAAAGATAATTTACATACTGAGCTGTTGGCTCAAGGGTAGAGCACTCAACTATCACACACAAGGCTCTGTGTTCCTAAAACATTCAGAGAAATAAATTTCTGTCATAAAATGATTATTTTATTTTGTAGCAGGAAAAAGTAGCTATAGAGTTCAGCATTTTTCTTGGGGAAATTTATTTTTTTTTTCTTTTTCTTTCTTTTTTTTTTTTTGGCCAGTCCTGGGCCTTGGACTCAGGGCCTGAGCACTGTTCCCTGGCTTCCTTTTTGCTCAAGGCTAGCACTCTGCCACTTGAGCCACAGTGCCACTTCTGGCCGTTTTCTGTATATGTGGTGCTGGGGAATCGAACCCAGGGCCTCATGTATACGAGGCAAGCTCTCTCACCACTAGGCCATATCCCCAGCCCCTTGGGGCAATTTCTATTAAGATTTTGTATATATAAATGTTAAGCTTAAACTAGACACTGGTATCTTGTAATTCTAGCTATTCTGTTCAGGAGTCTGAGATCTAAGAATCATGGTTCAAAGAAAGCCCAGACATCAAGTCTGTGAGACTTCTCTAAGTAACCAGCAAAAAGCTGGAAAAAGCTGGAAGTGGAGATGTGGCTCAAAGAGTAATGCCAGCCTTGAGCAAAAATGGTAAAGGCCAGTGCCTAGGGCCCTGAATTCAAGCTCCAGTATTGTCAGGGAGGGGGAAGGGAGGGGAAGATGAAGGAGGGGGAGGAGAAAGGAAGAAGAAAGGGCATGCCTGTCATCTCAGTGTTTGGCAGGCAGAAGCAGGAGCTACACAGTGAGATCTCAAAAACAAATAAAACAAATAAATGGTCTAAGTTAACTAAGTGTAATATTTAATTACATCTTCCTTTTCCATAGAGTTTAGTTATGCCTTTGTTTTTACTTTTGGAAGTAACATCCTTGCCGCCTATGCTGCTGCCCATGGTTCTCACCATGTGTAAACATAAATCCACTCAAAGAAGGCTACGTCGTCGTCATCATCATCATCATCATCATCATCATCATCATCATCATCATCATCATATCATTCCTTAGTTCAAAATGTCTGAACCCAGGGGCTGGGGATATATATAGCCTAGTGGCAAGAGTGCCTGCCTCGGATACACGAGGCCCTAGGTTCGATTCCCCAGCACCACATATACAGAAAACGGCCAGAAGTGGCCCTGTGGCTCAAGTGGCAGAGTGCTAGCCTTGAGTCCAAGGCCCAGGACTGGCCAAAAAAAAAAATGTCTGAACCCAGTTGGGCTCCAGTGATCTGTAATCCTAGCTACTCAGGAGGCTGAGATCTGAGGATTGCAGTTTGAAGCCAGCACAGGGAAGGAAAGTCGGGAGACTCTTATGTCCAATTAGCCACTAGAAAACTGGAAGTGGCACTGTGGCTCAAGGTAGTAGAGTGCTAGCCTTGAGTGAAAAAGCTCAGGGACAGCACCCAGGCCCTGCGTTCAAGCCCCACAACCAAGGGAAGGTGGGAGATGTCTGAGCTGCCAGGCACAATGGCAGCCCTTAGCCCCAGATACTATGTGAGAATCACTGGAGCCCAGGAATTCCAGACTAGCCTGGGTAATATATGGAGACTCTTAAAATTAAATCTCTGAAAATCACTGCTATACCTTTCACTATTCTGCACCCAAAGGACATAGGAACTGTGATTGCCTGCCTGTCTTCCCGCTTTCCTTCTCTTCCTCACTTCTTCTCTCCTTTCCTTCCTTGCTTTAAAAAAAAAAAAATTGGGCTGGGGATATAGCCTAGCGGCAAGAGTGCCTGCCTCGGATACACGAGGCCCTAGGTTCGATTCCCCAGCACCACATATACAGAAAATGGCCAGAAGCGGCGCTGTGGCTCAAGTGGAAGAGTGCTAGCCTTGAGCGGGAAGAAGCCAGGGACAGTGCTCAGGCCCTGAGTCCAAGGCCCAGGACTGGCCAAAAAAAAATTAAAAAAAATTGTAATACCTGGGTTTGAACTCCAGTCCTCCCATAGAGGCACACTCCCAGCACTTTTTGCTTCAAGTTTTTTTTTTTTTTTTTTTTTTTCATGTAAGGTCTTTTTTTCCCCCTATGTGGAGGTCTTGCTAGCTTATTTGCACTGGCTGGCCCTGAACCTCTATTCTACCATCTCTGCCTCCCACATGGCTGGATAACCATATTTTTCTAAATAAACAGAATGTTCTGGGATTGGGGTCAAATTGCTGTTTCCTAATTGAGGTCCAATTCAGGTTACAAAAATTTGCATTTCTGGATAAGTTCCTGTTCTTATGTGCTATAATCACTCAATTCATATTTGTTTAACTTAATTAATCAAGAGCTGACAAAACCCTTTTCTCTGTCCCTCTCTCGATGTGGTTTTACAGGTGATATAACTGTTTTGGAAGTATGGGGGAGGAAAGAGGGAAGAAAAAAAATCATGTCTCATCAAAGGAATCCAGTAGGTAATAGATTGACATTGAAAACTTAGCAGTAGAAGTATAAAATTATCAGAAGGGAAAACAGCAAAAAGATTTGATCCTCTAAAGAACAGAAATTAAGGGAGTAGGCCACACAGCTGGAGGCTATATTTAACTTTATTAGCCTTGTAATAATACTCTTTAAAATAGTATATGTTATAGTTTGATTTTTTTACAGCTTTCTGTCCACTCTAATTCTTTTACTCAAAAAAGAAAAACTCAAAAGATTTCTTCCTGCCACACAAATGACTAATTTCATGCTTTTTTTTCCCCAAACTACTTTCTGTATTCTTTTTTTGCTTCTCACTCAACTAATATTAGCACCTGAGCCCTGAACATACTTGGAGCTGTAGCCACTTTCTATGCTAAGCCATTCTCTTCTCCTTTCCAAATCTTTAGCTCCCCTTTTAAGCCCTACTCCTATTTCCTCCCTAAGTTTTCTCAATCTTTCTCCTACATTCTACATCCTGTGCAGAGTGAATCCGTCCTAAATGGTTGTGGCTCTAGTCCCCTCAGTAGACACTTATTGTTGCCTTTTCTTGTTTGTAATGTTTTTTTGATGGAAGTCTTATCTCCCCAAATGCATTGTGGGCCCATCCAAACAAGAATCATGTTTTATTATAATTTTATATACATCTTCCACATTTGATAAATATCTGTTTAATATTCAGTGCTCATATAGCCATCAAAAAGCTTTCTGTTTTGAGATCTCTAATTCTTTATTCTGGGCATGTCTCTGTACTTTGGTCTAGATCTCAAATCTCTATATCTTTCTCAGCCTTAGAAAGGTTGAAGGCCAAAGCCTTATCTCCTTGCTGGAGATAATTGTCATTGCTTGCTCAATGTGCTAGTTGTTTTTGCAGAACATAACAGGGACAATTCTTACCTTACAAATCCTGTGGGTATTTAAACAAAATTGCTTAGTGTTATATTATATGACTGAAATGATAATCCCATTACCATTATTTAGTACTTCAGAGATTTATTGAACCTGCTTCCTTTATACCCTCTTGCCTCATAGTCCTCAAAAGAGCCATATGAAAACTCAGTAAATAAAGGTCTCTGTAGGGCTGGGAATATGGCCTGGTGGCAAGAGTGCTTGCCTCCTATACATGAAGCCCTGGGTTCGATTCCCCAGCACCACATGTATAGAAAATGGCCAGAAGTGGCACTGTGGCTCAAGTGGCAGAGTGCTAGCCTTGAGCAGAAAGAAGCCAGGGACAGTGCTCAGGCCCTGAGTACAAGGCCCAGGACTAGCAAAAAAATAAATTAAAAAAAAAAAAAGAAAAGAAAAAAGAAGGTCTCTGTAAGCTCCACTATTTCTCTTTGTCCTGTTTAAGAACAACCACCTGGCCATTCACCAGTGGCTCATGCCTATAATCCTTGCTACTCAAGTGGCTGAGATCTTGAGGATTGCAGTTCAGAGTCAGTCCTGGCAGGAAAATCCATGAAACTCTTACATCCAATTAACTACTGGAAAACCAGAAGTGGAGCTGTTGCTCAAAGTAGTAAAGCACTAGCCTTGAGCTCAGGAACAGTAGTGCTCAGGCTCCAAGTTCAAGCTCTATGACCAACCAAAAAAAAAAAAAAAGAACAACCACCTGGACTCTAGTTTGCCTGCACTCTTTAAGAGGCTTTATCTGTGATGTATACTTGCTACCAAGCAGGAGCTCCATTGTGACATGAAACAGGTTGTTCTTTGTTTTTGTTTTTCTGGTAGTACAGGGATTGAACTTAAGTGTTCATGTAATTGCTCTAGCACTTGAGCCATGCCTCCAGTCGTAGGTCATTAATTCTTAGTTTTTTAGAGAAGAAATTATTGACAGAGTAGTCAAAACTTGGTCCCTATGCTCAGAAAATATATGTACGCATAAATATATGAAAGTATATGCTGAGCTGGCTATAGTAGTGCATGCTTGTAATCCAAGCTCTTGGGAGTCTGAAGCAGGAGAATTGAGAATTTGAGGCAAGCCTGGGTTACATAGTGAATTCAAGGCTAATCTGGAGCTGGGTTTGGTGGTTCACAACTATACTCTTAGCTACTAAAGTACTTGAGAGGCTGCAGCAAGTGGATCTTACTTTGAGGCCAGCTCAAATCATGTATGAATGACATGAACTCAGCCAGTAAAATACTGGGCATGGTGGTATGCACCTGTCATCCCAGCTACATATATAAACAGGACAATCTCAGACTGGCCTGGGCAAAAATCTAGACCCTAAATGAAAAATAACAAAAGCAAAAGGGCTGGAGGTGCATTCAAATAGTTGAGTATCTGCCTAGCAAGTGAGAAATGATGACTGGATTTGGGATGCAGAGAGAGACCCCCATGTCAAAAGACAAAAATAAATAAAATAAATTCTATTAGTTATCTGTTAAAGCAAAGAATGTAAAACTGTTCAACTTTATGGGTAAAGCATTTCTTTCTGTTTTCCTCTGGAGCTTATTTGTGGGTAATTTGTGCCAAGAGGATAAGCCTGCATTCCCTAATTGCTGCATCAAGTCTGTGCTTGCAGGGCGTCCTGATGACATTTTAAATAAATGGAAATTTTTGAATACATGAAAATGTCTAGTGCTGATTCTCTGCTGTGTTTTTGCTCTGGCACCTGCTCCTCTCTTCTTGGAGTTTATCCCGTTGCCTATTCTGTACATTGTTTCCAAACCTTTCATTAACTATTGTTGGAAATTTTGCTTTTTAACCTCAGTATCCCGCCTATCTTTTGAACAGAAACAGAACTGACTCTGACTAGTAGGCATTTCCTAGAGTGAAAAGTTCCCATCTTGCCTTTTCTGACTTTTCAGAGCATGAAATGGCTGAGCTAATCCTGTTGGCCTCAAGGCAAATGCCATGCAGAGGCCGACAAAGGAGAAAGGCTTCACCCAGCATGGATCCTCTACAGGCCAGAGGGGGGCCTTTTTTTTTCATTTTACTAACTTGCAGTAGGAAACCTGCCCACCCTGGCTTTGTTTTGGCTGCAGTTATGAAAGAAGTAAATGCTTGGAATATTTTTCCTGAACGACACAATCACTTTTTTTCTTTTTCTTTTTTCTATTTTTGAGACAGTTCTCACAGTATAGTACAGACTGGCATCAAACTCACTATCCTCTTTCCTCAGCCTCCCAAGTGCTGGGATTATAGACCTGTACTATCACCCCCACCTTGAAACCAAAATCTTTTTAGTGTCCTGAGAATTGTTCTAGATAGATTTCCACTTGTAGAAATCAACCAAAAATGTTTTCAGGAATTTGAGGAAGCATCCTCCTGGTTGAATAGTTATTAAAGCCAAACAGAAGCTGTTTGAGAGTTGAGTTGATCTATGCTTTTGGAGGGGGCTGGCTCTCTTGGTTCTACACAGTGACCCAGAGATAAATACTTAAGATAATACTTTCTAGGATTACAGATATGAGCCATAGCACCCAACTCAGTCCTACCCTTAAGGTAATAAGAGTCAGGCATACTAAATTAATCCTTTAATATGAAGCTATATCTCAGTGGCAGGCACAAAGATATTTCATACAAAGATGAGGAAATGATTTTGACCTTTTTGTAAAATGAGAACTATTAATAATATATTGGGGGATTCAGGTTCAAGGACTGTGTTGGGAGAGAACAGAGCAAATTTATAGATTTTAGAGCAGTCCTTTGCCGAACTGATTTTTTTTTTCCTTCCAGTTTTGGGGTTTGAACTCAGAACCTTGAGCATGATAGGCAGATGCTCTCAATTGAACCATTGAAGCTCTCTACACTTTTTTTGCATTAATTATTTTTGTTTTGTTTGTTTTGCCAGCCCTGGGCCTTGAACTCAGGGCCTGGGCACTGTCCCTGTGCTTCATTTGCTCAAGGCTAGTGCTCTACCACTTTGAGCCACAGCGCCACTTCTGGCCTTTTCTGTGTATGTGGTACTGAGGATTCAAACCCAGGGCTTCATGCATGCTAGGTGAGCACTCTACCACTAAGCCACATTCCCAGTTTGCATTAGTTATTTTTTAGATAGTGTTTATTTCCTTTTTTTTTTTAATAGCCTTGGATGTCTTCCTACGTTTACCTCCTGGGTATCTGGAATTGCTGACATGTATCACCATACCCAACTTTTGATTGAGGTGGAAGGCTGTAACTTTGCCTATGCTGACTTGAAATCTCAGTCCTTCTGATCTCTGTCTCCCAAGGAGCTGAGATTACTGGGGTGGGCTACTACATTCAGCCTCATGAACTGAATTCATCCTCAAATAGGGTAAATAATTGTTTTAGAGCATCTTGGCATAGACAGAAAGGCAGAAAATGAAGCACAAGAAATATGACAATAAGAGAAATAAAGAAAATGGTATGGGACCTCCAGAAAGGATTGAGTTAGTGAGATCAGGAAGAACTTCATGGAGAGGGGGATTATTTGACTGTACTTGAACAAGACTTTTACTAAGCATTTATTAGGAGAAAGAAGAAAGAGTCGATGATGGGGAAGTATGAGCAGAAATATGAGGTACATTTAAAACACATTTACGAAAGGATGACTAGTTGTAGAAGATAAACACAAACAGACTTTTGAGGATTTTTAGTTGCCCACCACTTTAGGTAGTGGAAAATCATCTAACGTTTTTTGAGCAAGTGAGTGACAGTCAAATTTCTGCTATTAAAAACAGTCTCATATTGAAAGAGGGAATGCTCGGAGTAAAAAAGAAAATAGATGGTTTTATGGGGAGGGCATAGTTCAAACTGTGAGATTATTATGTTTTCTATACTTCAGAGGGTTATAACAAAATTTTCAGATTTCTACAGGTTCTTCTTTTTCTTTTTTTGGTTGTGGGGCTTGAACTCAGGGCCTCAGTTCTGTCCCTGAGCCTCTCTGTGCTCAAGGCTTGTGCTCAACCACTTGAGCCACAGCACCACTTCTGGTTTTTGAGTGGTTAATTGGAAATAAGAGTTACTGGGACATTTTTGCCCAGGCTGCCTTTGAATCGTGCTACTCAGATCTCAGCCTCCTGAATAACTAGGATTACAGGCGTGAGCTACTGGCACCCAGTGCTACAGGTTCTTTATGATGACTAGCAACCATTCATGTCATTTCACAGGATCTCAGTCCAATGTTTATTGAAATATGCATGTAAACAGCTCTTGCAGGCCTGGGAATATGGTCTAGTGGCAAGAGTGCTTGCCTCCTATACATGAAGCCCTGGGTTCAATTCCCCAGCACCACATATATAGAAAACAGCCAGAAGTGGTGCTCTGGCTCAATGGCAGAGTGCTAGCCTTGAGCAAAAAGAAGCCAGGGACAGTGCTCAGGCCGAGTCAAGGCCCAGGACTGGCAAAAACAACAACAAAAACAAAACCCAACAAAAAACAAACAGCTCTCGCAGAAAAAGAAGGCACTAAAATACACCTTAACCTCCTTTTGCTTTCCTTTATAAAATGTCTCTTTTAAAAACTGGAAATTTGCCATAGGCCTTTCTTAGACACTTACCTAATCTGACATTAAAAAATGTCTTTCTTGATTTCAAGGTAAAAATGTTAAGTACCATCAAGAAAACTTGACTGGGCATATATGAGTGTGTATCATCTGTTCTTTAGACTATCCCTGTTTTGAACTCTGAAGCTCATGGCCTTAAGAGCCTCCACTTCTATTAGGTAACTATGTAGCATATCAGTGCAATAGCTCAAGCTTGCATGGTATACACTGGATTCTTTAAGACTGGGGTTGTGTTTCTGTGGGCATAATCTTTTTGGATTCTTTCAAAACAGGATCTCCTAGCCCCTGCTGGCCTGGGTCTTATATATTATGTAGTCTTCAGTGTTAATCTTCCTGCCTATTCTTGTGTGTTGAGATAGAGGTCTGTGTTACCACATCTATTTAGCCATATCTTTGTGTCCGGAATTCCAACTCATTTCTGCCAGTTTTGGAATTTATTAGGTTTCAGTCTACCAAAATATTTCCCTGTAGTCAATTACTACGTCCTCCATACTTTATTGGGTAAGGCTTAAGATTGCCTGCTTGCTTTCTTCCTGTAGTGAGAAATTTAAACAATAAAAGTTGCTGGCCCCTCATCTAACCATTTTTGCTGCTTAACTGAAGAGTCTTTGAACTGTAATCCTCAGATCTCAGCTTCTTGACTAGCTAGGATTACAGGCATGAGCCACCTGTACCCAACTCTCCAGCACTTTTTATCTCAAGATAGAATCTTTTTTTTTTTTTTTTTTTTGGCCAGTCCTGGGGCTTGGACTCAGGGCCTGAGCAATGTCCCTGGCTTCTTCTTTGCTCAAGGCTAGCACTCTGCCACTTGAGCCACAGCGCCACTTCTAGCCATTTTCTGTGTATGTGGTGCTGGGGAATCAAACCCAGGGCCTCAGGTATACAAGGCACGCACTCTTGCCACTAGGCCATATCCCCAGCCCAAGATAGAATCTTGCTAAGTTGCTCAGGCTGTTCTCAAACTTGTGATCCTCTTATATCAGCTTCCTTTGTCTTGTCATGTGATACTCTACACCACCTTGGGACTCTGACAGCAAGAAGGCTATCAGCAGATATGACCCTTTGGCTTTGGACCTTCAGATATATAAACCAAAGTAAACCTCTTGTGTTTATCACTCACCTAGTCTGGGGTATTGTGTTATTGATGATAGAAAGCCAACGGACTCAGAGGTAATAAAGGCTTCCTGGAACATTTGTCTCACTCAAAGGAGAAACCATTAAAAAGGCCATCAGTGTTCTTCTCCCTTATTTATTTCACAGTTACTATATGAACGGCAGTATTCTAAATCACATAACTATACGGCATTTTTGTTTGCTTGGTTATTTATTTACTTGGGTTGTTTTGGAGACAAGAATCCTACTATGTAGCTTCAGCTGGCCTAGAAGTCATTATTTTAGCCCAAGCTGGCCTTAAATTCATGATCCTCTTCCCTCGGTCTGCCATGTGCTGAGATGTATACTGCTATGCCTAGCTATTTATTTATTTTTGAGTTGAGGTCTCACTATGTTGCACAATGCTTGCACTAAACATGTTAGCTCTTGGGCTTAAGTAATCTCCTTCCTGAGTGTTCCTAAGTAGCTATAACTATAGGCAAATACCGTCATAGATTATTAGAGAGAATTTGAATTAAAATTTTAAGCCAGGCACTGGTGGCTCATGCCTGTAATCCTAGCTACTCAGGAGGCTGAGGTGTAAGGATTGCGGTTCAAAGTCAGCCCGGGCAGGAAAGTCCATGAGATTCTTATCTCCAGTAACCACTAGAAAACTGGAAGTGGTGCTGTGGCTCAAGTGGTAGAGCATAGCTTGAGCTGAAGAGCTCAGGGACAGCACCCAGGCCCAGAGTTCAAGCCCCACAGATGACCCCAAAAAAAGAAAAAAAAAATTAAGATACTTTAAAAAGAGGGTGCTGACATCTGAAGAAGGAAAGATCATATTGTTCCAATTAAAAATTGATGAGTGAGTGAACACTGGGATAGAAATACTTGAACACAGAGCAAATTGTATGTGATGGTAGTCAGGTAGCCTAACAGATGACAAATGTTTTGGGTTATGAAAATAGCTAATAATGTATGCCTGATGATTCTTTCATGATTCAGGAAAGCTACTGGGAGGAGAGGAGATTTTATCTCCCTCCCCCAGTCCTTGAGTCACACCCCCAACCCTTATTCAGGTTTTAAACCTTGGGAGGCTAATCTGAATTGTATTTTCCAGGTACATCCTTTCATTAGTATTGCAAAAATGGCTTCTTAATATTGCTTTTCTACTGTGTGCCTGATATTAATGTCTGAACAATAGATTTTAATTAGAGACTATTTTAAATCTTTCTATGACAAGTGCTGTTCTCCCAGGATTCCACAGCATTTGCCTGGTCCTGGGACTCTTCAAGTGTGAGAAGTTTGTGGTAAAACCAACCCATTCACCATGTTCCCTCCCACAAATTTTTTTTTTTTACTATCTAGTGGATTCCTCCACTTCAGAAAGATTGAAAACTTTCTTTCCACCTTGAGATCTAAAGGAAATCAACATGGTTGGTGCAGTATAC